>NC_091283.1:68618743-69243743 GCF_032444005.1 Ranitomeya imitator | reverse complement strand
TCGCTCATCTCCCTCCGCCTTCTTCAGACTTAGCGCCGTCAGCTGATCCCTAATAGCATGCCACGGCCGTGACGCCGTACAGTCTGAACAAGAGGGAAGGAGGGGAGTGAGAGTCGAGGATATGCACTGTGCATGCCGATGGATCCAAGGCCCGCAGTGGGATTACATTAGACAACACTGCGAGATGAGAGCTGGAGCAGCGTGGACGCACAGGCACTGACAGCCTGACACCAAATTATGTCAGAAGACAGGCAGCGCTAATTGGGCATGGCCAAGGGATAACAGAACAGCGCAGGCTCCGTGACAGCTTAAAACAACGCTGAGGAGGCAGCGCACGGCATCAAGGGGATAGGAATGACAGCTGTGCTGCGTCCCATTACGAAGGAAATTCCCACCTCCGGGACGGTTTTACGGTATAAGGTGACACATTTTTAGTGTTTACTTCTGTGTTTGCAAGGAGCATAATTAAAAGAGCAACCTTTTCATTTTGCATCCTTAGTGCTGCACAAGATGGCTCTTTCAGCTACAAACGTCTTGGGGGGGGGTTAAAGGTTCCCTTTCAACTTGCTCCAATCAGGCTTCGGCCTACACTCTGTTCCTCTGCTCCTCCTGCTGTCCCTGGGCTCTAACACCGCCAGTTGGTGCCTGGAAGTGCTGTGTGCACAGTCAACAGTCGCTCCTCTGTTATTGGGGTTTAATAACGTCAGCTGATCCCCAGCTGTGTGTGCGGCAATACCTCCAATCTGCTCCTCCTGCTGTCCCTGGGCTCTAACACCGCCAGTTGGTGCCTGGAAGTGCTGTCTGCACAGTCAACAGTCGCTCCTCTGTTATTGGGGTTCAGTAACGTCAGCTGATCCCCAGCTGTGTATCCGGCAACGTGTCATGCGACCGCCACGCTGGCACAACTAAAATGTAAGGTTACCTGTCCCCCCCCCCCCCCTAGGCGTTTGTTACTGAAAGAGCCACCTTGTGCAGCACTAATACTGCACAAGGAAAAGGTCGCTCTTGAAATTATGCTCCTTGGAAACGCTGAACTACACACTCATGTAATGTGTCCCCTCACACCGTCCAACCGTCCCGGAGGTGGGACTTTCCTTTGTAATGTGACGCAGCACAGCCGTCATTCTTACCCCCTTGGCACCGTGTGCTGCCTCCTTAGCGTTGTTTGATTCCATCATGGACCCTGCGCTGTTATGTTATCCCTTGGCCATGCACAGTTTGCGCTGCCCGTCCTCTGACATCATTTGTTGTCGTCCTGGCTGCGCCTGTGCGTCCACGCTGCCCGAAATGACACCTCGCAGTGTCGTCTAATGTGATCCCACAGTGGGCCTGGTATCCATGGCCATGCGCAGTGCATATACTAGCCTCTCACTCCCCTTCTTCACGCTTCTTCAGACTAGGCGGCGTCAGCTGATCCCTAATAGCATGCCACGGCCGTGACGCCGCACAGTCTGAAGAAGCAGGAACGAGGTGAGTGAGAGGCGATGATATGCACTGCGCATGCCCATGGATCCCTGGCCCGCAGTGGGATTACATTAGATGACACTGCGAGGTTGTATCTCGGGCAGCTTTGACGCACAGGCACTGCCAGCCTGACACCTAAATGATGTCAGAAGACGGGCACCGCCAACTGTGCATGGCCAAGGGATAACATTACAGCGCGGGCTCCGTGACAGAACCAAACAACGTTGAGGAGGTGGCGCACGGCACCAAGGGGGTTGGAATGACGGCTGTGCTGTGTCACATTACAAAGGAAAGTCCCACTTCCGTGACGGTTTGACGGTGCGAGGGGACACATTATATGAGTGTGTACTTCAGCGTTTGCAAGGAGCATAATTTTAGGAGCCACCATTTTCCATGTGCAGTATTACTGCTGTACAAGATGGCTCTTTCAGCAACAAATGCCTGGGGGGGGGGGTTAAAGGTTCCCTTTCAACTTGCTAGGCTTCGGCCTACACTCTGCTCCTCTTTGATTCCCTGGGTTTCAACACTGTCAGTTGCCACCTGGAAGTGTTGTCTACACAGAAAAAACACTAGCTGATGTGTCAGTGGGGTTCAGCACCGCCAGCTGTTCCCCTGCTGTGTAGTCAGCAATGTGTCCAGCACAAGCCACGCTGGCACAACAGAACAAAAGCTGCCACCAGTGCAGGCTTCGGCCTACACTCTGCTCCTCTCCTCCTCCTGCTGACCCTGGGCTCTAACACCGCCAGTTTTTGCCCGGAACTATTAGCTGCACAGAGAAAAACACCAGCCAATGTGTTAGTGGGGTTCAGCACCGCCAGCTGTTCCCCTGCTGTGTAGCCGGCATCGTGTCCAGCACAAGCCACGCTGGCACAACTGACCAAAAGCTGCCACCAGTGCAGGCTTCGGCCTACACTCTGCTCCTCTCCTCCTCCTGCTGACCCTGGGCTCTAACACCGCTAGTTTTTGCCCGGAAGTGCTAGCTGCACAGACAAAAACACCTGCCAATGTGTCAGTGGGGTTCAGCACCGCCAGCTGTTCCCCTGCTGTGTAGCCGGCATCGTGTCCAGCACAAGCCACGCTGGCACAACTGACCAAAAGCTGCCACCAGTGCAGGCTTCGGCCAACACTCTGCTCCTCTCCTCCTCCTGCTGACCCTGGGCTCAAACACCGCCTGTTTTTGCCCGGACGTGCTAGCTGCACAGAGAAGAACACCAGCCAATGTGTTAGTGGGGCTCAGCACCGCCAGCTGTTCCCCTGCTGTGTAGCCGGCAACGTAACCTGCAAACGCCACGCAGGCACATGAACTGAAATTGAAGGGAGCCTGCCCCCCACCCCCAGGTGTTTCTATGTATAACAGCCACCTTGTACAGCAGTAATGCTGCATTTGTACAAGGTGGCTGACTTTTTCTACTTGCCAACATGGAACTCAACACGTACAAAATGTGTCTCATTGAGTCCATTCCACTGTCCCTGAGGTGTGACTTTCCTTTCTAATGATACGCAGCACCCCCCTTGGTAGCGCTTCACGTCTTCTGACATCATTGGTTGACTGGCTGCGCCTGTGCATCCGCCCTGCTCAACACAATGCCCAACGGTGTCTTACTTATTTTGACAGCGAGGGTGTGATTGATGGGCATGTGCAGTGCATATGTTCACCTGTCTTCACTAATCTCCTTCCGCCTTCTTCACACTGGGCGGCCTCATGGCCAAGGCATGCGATAAGGGATCAGCTGAGGCCGCCCAGTCTGAAGCAGGTGTAAGGACATGTGTGAGCGGCGAGCATATTTACTGCACAAGGCCACGAATCCCATCCCCGCAGTGTGATTTTTAGAAAACACACTGTGTGTCTAGGATTCATGGCCATCGCTAACCGCACCGGCCTACATGAAATGAGGTCATAAGACGGGCAGCGCTTACAGGGAATTGCCAGGGGATAACGCAAGAGCGCAGACTCCTGTACAGCAAATATCAACGCTCAGGAGGATGCGCCCAGCACATAGGTGTAAATTTTGACACCTGTGCTGCGTCTCCTTAAAAAGACAAGTCACGCCTCCACTACAGTTTGACTGTAGAATGGGCGGAATTGTTTACGTGTTTCATGCAGCGTGTGCAAGTAGACAAATTAATAGAGCAACCTTTGACTTGTGAAGCATTAATGCTGCACAAGGTGTGGCTCTTGTACTTTGTGACACCTGAGGGGGGGTTAAAGGCTACCTTTGAAATTGGTTCAACTAGGCTTCGGCCTACACTCTGCTCCTCTCCTTCTCCTGCTGACCCTGGGCTCTAACACCACTAGTTTTTGCCCGGAAGTGCTAGCTGCACAGAGAAAAACACCCGCCAATGTGTCAGTGGGGTTCAGCACCGCCAGCTGTTCCCCTGCTGTGTAGTCGGCAACGTGTCCAGCACAAGCCACGCTGGCACAACCGAACAAAAGCTGCCACCAGTGCAGGCTGCGGCCTACACTCTGCTCCTCTCCTCCTCCTGCTGACCCTGGGCTCTAACACCGCTAGTTTTTGCCCGGAACTGCTAGCTGCACAGAGAAAAACACCAGCCAATGTGTCAGTGGAGTTCAGCACTGCCAGCTGTTCCCCTGCTGTGTAGCCGGCAACGTGACCTGCAAACGCCTCGCAGGCACATGAACTGAAATTAAAGGGAAACCCTGCCACCCACCCCAAGGTGTTTCTATGTATAACAGCCACCTTGTACAGCAGTACTGCTGCATTTGTACAAGGTGGCTGACTTTTTCTCCTTGCCCACGTTGAATGTAACACGTACAAAGTGAGTCTCATTACAGACCATTATAATGTCCCTGAGGTGTATATTTCCTTTTTAATGACACGCAGCACCCCCCTTGGTAGCTCTGCCTGTCTTCTGACATCATTGGTTTGCTGGCTGCGCCTGTGCGTCCGCCCTGCCTGAAACAACGCTCCTCGTTGTCTTACTTATTTTGACTGCGAGGGTGTGATTGATGGGCATGAGCAGTGCATATCTTCGCCTGTCTTTACTCATCTCCTTCCGCCTTCTTCAGACTGTGCGGCCTCATGGCCGCGGCATGCAAGAAGGGATCAGCTGAGGCCGCCCAGTCTGAAGCAGGTGTAAGGACATGAGTGACAGGCGAAAAAAAGTAGTGCGCAAGGCCACGAATCCCAGCCCCGTAGTGTGACTTAAAGAAAAGACACTGCGGGTTTGGGTTTCGTGGCCATCGCTAACCGCACCGGCAAACATTAAATGAGGTCCGAAGACAGGCAGCGCTCACAGCGCATGGCCAAGGGATAACAAGAGCGCAGACTCTTGTACAGCAAATAACAACGCTCAGGAATCTGCACCCAGCACCTAGGTGTAAAGTTTGACACCTGTGCTGCGTCTTCTTAAAAAGACAAGTCACGCCTCCACTACTGTTTGACAGTATAAGGGGCTAAATAGTGTACGTGTTTTATTCAGCGGGTGCAAGTAGCAAAATTAATAGAGCAACCTTTTACTTGTGCAGCATTAATGCTGCACAAGGTGTGGCTCTTGTACCTTGCAACACCTGAGGGGGGGTTAAAGGTTACCTTTGAAATTGGTTCTACTAGGCTTCGGCCTACATTCTGCTCCTCTCCTCCTCCTGCTGACCCTGGGCTCTAACACCACTAGTTTTTGCCCGGAAGTGCTAGCTGCACAGAGAAAAACACCAGCCAATGTGTTAGTGGGGTTCAGCACCGCCAGCTGTTCCCCTGCTGTGTAGCCGGCATCGTGTCCAGCACAAGCCACGCTGGCACAACAGACAAAAAGCTGCCACCACTGCAGGCTTCGGCCTACACTGTGCTCCTCTCCTCCTCCTGCTGACCCTGGGCTCAAACACCGCCTGTTTTTGCCCGGACGTGCTAGCTGCACAGAGAAGAACACCAGCCAATGTGTTAGCGGGGTTCAGCACCGCCAGCTGTTCCCCTGCTGTGTAGCCAGCAACATGACCTGCAAACGCCACGCAGGCACATGAACTGAAATTGAAGGGAGCCTGCCCCCCACCCCCAGGTGTTTCTATGTATAACAGCCACCTTGTACAGCAGTAATGCTGCATTTGTACAAGGTGGCTGACTTTTTCTACTTGCCCACGTGGAACTCAACACGTACAAAATGTGTCTCATTGAGACCATTCCAGTGTCCCTGAGTTGTGACTTTCCTTTCTAATGATACGCAGCACCACCCTTGGTAGCGCTGCCCGTCTGTTGACATCATTGCTTAGCTGGCTGCGCCTGTGCGTCCGCCCTGCTAGAAACAACGCCCCTCGGAGTCTTATTTATTTTGTCAGCAAGGGTGTGGTTTATGGGCACGAGCAGTGCATATGTTCGCCTGTCGTCACTCATCTCCTTCCGCCTTCTTCAGACTGTGTGGCCTCATGGCCGCGGCATGCGAGAAGGGATCAGCAGAGGCCGCCCAGTCTGAAGCAGGTGTAAGGACGTGTGTGAGCGGCGAAAAAATTTACTGCTCAAGGCCACGAATCCCAGCACCGCAGTGTGACTTTATGAAAAGGCACTGTGGGTCTGGGATTTATGGCCATCGTTAACCGCACCGGCCAACATGAAATGAGGTCATAAGACGGGCAGCTATAACAGGGCATTGCCAAGGGATAACACAAGAGCATAGACTCCTGTACAGCAAATAACAACGCTCAGGAAGCTGCGCCAAGCACCAAGGCGTTATTTGGGACACCTGTGCTGCGTCTCCTTAAAAAGACAAGTCACGCCTCCACTACTGTTTGACAGTATAATGGGCTAAATAGTGTACGTCTTTCATTCAGCGTGTGCAAGTAGACAAATTAATAGAGCAACCTTTGACTTGTGCAGCATTAATGCTGCACAAGGTGTGGCTCTTGTACTTTGTAACACCTGAGGTGGGGTTAAAGGTTTCCTTTGAAATTGGCTCAACTAGGCTTCGGTCTACACTCTGCTCCTCTCCTCCTCCTGCTGCCCCTGGGATCAAACACCGCTAGTTTTTGCCCGGAAGTGCTAGCTGCACAGAGAAAAACACCCGCCAATGTGTCAGTGGGGTTCAGCAACGCCAGCTGTTCCCCCACTGTGTAGCCGGCAAAGTGTCCTGCAAACGCAACGCAGACACAAAGCTGCCTCCAGTGCAGGCTTCGGCCTACACTCTGCTCCCCCTGCTTACCCTTTGCTCCAACACCGCTAGTTGGGGCTGTAGGAAGACAATCTTTAATAGGCAACGCATCCTGGTTCCAGCACCGTCAGCTGTTTCTGGGTAGTGTCAAGCTCACTGAGACACCTATGCGTTGCCCCGTCGTGTTGCGATCGAGTTAGCCAACTCCAGGGTGCCTCCAGTTTAGGAGCTTCCTATGTGGGCTGCGGGAATTGGTAGTCAAGGCTGGTTCTGTAGTGCCAGTAGGCCAAGCTCCCCCTGTAGGACTGTTGGGGTTCGGTAACTGCGGCTGCCTCGCGGCCTAGCTGTTCTCTCCTCTCCTGTGGACCTTCGGGTTCACCACCTGGTTCCAGCACCGCCAGCTGGTTCCGGCCAGAGCCTTTGGCTTAGGTGCCTCCTCCTGGGTATCCGAGTTCCGCCAACGCCAGGCGGTCCTTGGTAGTGCTTTTAAGCGCGGGCACCTACAGCTTAGTAACCGTGTTCCAGCACCGTCAGCTGGTCCTCGGTCGTGCCATTGGCTCTTGGACACTGGGGCAACGCATCCGGGTTCCAGCACCGCCAGCTGGTTCTCGGCAGTGTTTTTGTCACAGGTACTCCCTCGTGCCCAGCCTGGTTCCAGCACCGTCAGCTGTTTCCGGGTAGTGTCAAGATCACTGAGACGCCTATGCTTGCCCCGTCGTGTTGCGGTCGAGTTAGCCAACTCCAGGGTGCCTCCAGTTTAGGAGCTTCCTATGTGGGCTGCGGGAATTGGTAGTCAAGGCTGGTTCTGTAGTGCCAGTAGGCCAAGCTCCCCCTGTAGGACTGTTGGGGTTCGGTAACTGCGGCTGCCTCGCAGCCTAGCTGTTCTCTCCTCTCCTGTGGACCTTCGGGTTCACCACCTGGTTCCTGCACCATCAGCTGGTTCCGGGCAGAGCCTTTGGCTTAGGTGCCTCCTCCTGGGTATCCGAGTTCCGCCAACGCCAGGCGGTCCTTGGTAGTGCTTTTAAGCGCGGGCACCTACAGCTTAGTAACCGGGTTCCAGCACCGTCAGCTGGTCCTCGGTGCCATTGGCTCTTGCACACTGGGGCAACGCATCCGGGTTCCAGCACCGCCAGCTGGTTCTCGGCATTGTTTTTGTCACGGGTACTCCCTCGTGCCCAGCCTGGTTCCAGCACCGTCAGCTGTTTCCGGATACTGTCAAACTCACTGAGACACCTATGCGTTGCCCCGTCGTGTTGCGGTCGAGTTAGCTAACTCCAGGGTGCCTCCAGTTTAGGAGCTTCCTATGTGGGCTGCGTGAATTGGCAGTCAAGGCTGGTTCTGTAGTGCCAGTAGGCCAAGCTCCCCCTGTAGGACTGTTGGGGTTCAGTAACTGCGGCTGCCTCGCAGCCTAGCTGTTCTCTCCTCTCCTGTGGACCTTCGGGTTCACCACCTGGTTCCAGCACCGTCAGCTGGTTCCGGGCAGAGCCTTTGGCTTAGGTGCCTCCTCCTGGGTATCCGAGTTCCGCCAACGCCAGGCGGTCCTTGGTAGTGCTTTTAAGCGCGGGCACCTACAGCTTAGTAACCGGGTTCCAGTACCGTCAGCTGGTCCTCGGTGCCATTGGCTCTTGCACACTGGGGCAACGCATCCGGGTTCCAGCACCGCCAGCTGGTTCTCGGCAGTGTTTTTGTCACGGGTACTCCCTCGTGCCCAGCCTGGTTCCAGCACCGTCAGCTGTTTCCGGGTACTGTCAAACTCACTGAGACACCTATGCGTTGCCCCGTCGTGTTGCGGTCGAGTTAGCCAACTCCAGGGTGCCTCCAGTTTAGGAGCTTCCTATGTGGGCTGCGTGAATTGGCAGTCAAGGCTGGTTCTGTAGTGCCAGTAGGCCAAGCTCCCCCTGTAGGACTGTTGGGGTTCGGTAACTGCGGCTGCCTCGCGGCCTAGCTGTTCTCTCCTCTCCTGTGGACCTTCTGGTCCACATCCTGGTTCCAGCACCGTCAGCTGGTTCTCGGCAGTGTCTTTTGCTCTTGTACCTTCTGCTCCCCATCCTGGTTCCAGTACCGTCAGCTGGTTCCGGGCAGAGCCTTTGGCTTAGGTGCCTCCTTCTGGGTATCCAAGTTCCACCAACGTCAGGCGGTCCTTGGTAGTGCTTTTTAGCACGGGTACCTCCTGCTTAGTAACCGGGTTCCAGTAACGTCAGCTGGTCCTCGGTAGTTCCATAGGCTCTTGAACCTTCGGGTAGCCATCCGAGTTCCAGTTCCATCAGCTGGTTCTTGGCATTTTCTCAGCCTTCTTGTACCTTCTGCTAGATTTCCAAGTTGAAGACCCTAAAGTCGACGACCCGGAAGACCACCCCTAAGATGACGACGACACCAGAGACGACAACCAGTGAGATGACGACGACCCTGGAGATGATGACCCTGAAGACCACGCCGATGACGACGGCAGAGACGATGACGGCGGAGACGACGACGGCGGAGACGACGACCCTGGAGACGACGACCCTGGAGACGACGACATGGAAGACCGAGAAGCAGAAGAACAAGAGGCTGCAGAACAAAGAGCAGAAGAACATTAAGCATAACACTTAATATCAGAGCAAAAGATATTATCTAAATTATATGCAGAAGAAGACTAAGCAGTGTATGGGGGTGAGTCCGTTCCTCCTCGTGGTGCCCCTGGATAAAGCCTGATGCTGCAGGCCAAACTGAACGCGGACAAACGTAACTTTTGTGACAGGCAGAACGGAAGGTGTAATCTTCAAACTTTTATAGATAACAACTACGGGAATGCCTGTCACAAATGAGAATATGATGAAGAAGTAGAATAGGAAGAATAATAACAGTTGAATAAAATGAATATGTAGAATAGGAAGAATAATAATAGTTGAATAAAATGAATATGAAGAATGTAATCCCCCCAAAAAATAGGTAGAAGATGAAGAAGAAGATGAATAAGGTGAAGAAGAAGTTGATGTCAAAGATGCTGATGATGATGAAGATGAAAGTGTGGGAAAAGAAAAAAAAAGAAGGGGAAGGGCGTGGAATAGTGAAACATCAGAAGGGGAAGGGCGTGAAATAGTGAAACATCAATATCTGACAAAATAAAAAAAAATTACATAGTCAATATCTTTGTCACTCCGAACGTCTTTAAAAAATAAAAATCATGCTATTCTACTTGATTGGGCTAAACCTCTATGCCTTTAATGTCTCCGCCACCTCCCCAAATACATCCTGCATTATTCTTAGTTGTTTTCCTTCATGTAGAATGAACCTACAAGGAAAGAAAGGGTTTATTTTAATTCCGATATTTTGGTTCCATTGACTTGCATTGGGATCGAGTATCGGTATCGGCGATATCCGATATTTTTTGAATATCGGCCGATCCAATCCGATACCGACACTTTCCGATATCGGAAGGTATTGCTCAACACTAACAATAAGATTAATATTATCTTTATTACATGTTTTAACCCTTTCACGACATGTGATGTCAACTTTCGTCATATGTCATGTCCCTGCCTTTAATGTGGGCTCACAGGCAGGGCTGCATTTTTCTTGGCACATAATGGCTGATTTAATCAGTCATCATGTGCCTCTAACAGTGGAGGAGAGCTCCACTCGCCGCAGCTTTTAACCTGTTAAATACTATTGTCAATCTATCACAGTGGCATTATACATACTCTGTCAGGGAGCGCGTCGTTCCACCCTCCCATTGGCAAACCTGTGATGTGATCGCGGGCCGTTGATGGGTTTTCATGACAGCCCAGGGTCTGCTGAAGATCCCCTCTGCCTGGGATTGTGATACTCCTGTGAAAGCCAACCCGTGTCTGACGTTCATAAGAGATCATGATTTTTGTTATACATTGCAATTCTGATGCTGATTTTTTGAAATATGAAAAAAATAAAAAACACAAAAGATGAAATCACACCCACATTGCCCCATTAAAAATAATACAATTAAAAAAATACTTATTTGGTATCGCTGCATTCGTAAAAGTCCGATCTATCAAAATATAAAATGAATTCTTAAACTGATTAGTAAATCGCGTAACGTAGAAAAAAAAATCAAAACACCAGAATTAGGTTTTTATGGGCCGCTGCAACATTGCAATAAATTGAAATAACAGACGATCAAAAAATCAGATCTACCCCAAAATGGTATCAGTAAAAATATCAGCTCAGGGCACAAAAAATAAGCCCTTACACAGCCCCATATGCCAAAAACCGAAAATGTTACAGGTCTCGGAATATGACGACACAAGCAAAATTTTATTTCTTTCACACTTAAAAATTTATTTTCACAATTTAAAAAACAAACAAACTATCAATGTTTTGTATCTGCATACTCATAATCACCTGGAGAATCATACTGCCGGGTCAGGGTTGCCAAATAAAGATATCAACAACAAGCGGATTTAGATCCCATTAACCGCACGAAGAGAACCATACAGATTAAAACATAATATCTTTATTAATAGCTCAACATAAAAATACACATAGAACAAGACCTGATATCCAATAACAAAGTGTCCTATGAGAGATGAGACACTACGCACTATCGATAAATATAATGACAATATAAATCAATAATGTTGGTACATATATATACACCATTTGCTGTATACACCACTAGATGAGTAAGCTATAATGCCCGCTGGTAAATCATAACATAGTCCAGAATAGAGATATACAAGGGGAAGCATCAATACCACCACATGCCTAGGCAATAACCTTGTCTGTATACTGAATACTACGTAATCCAACCAGTCCTTCTAGCTATCCATATTCCCGAAACACTGCAAATAGTACAAGTAGAAGGTATAGTACCGCGTTAGTGCAGTGAGTCTCCACTCCCACGTGCGCCCCGACGCGCGTTTCGTCCAAGCTTCTTCCGGGGGAGTATGGAGCGGGGAGTATGGAGCGGGCACCAGGGACACTGACTGCGGGGAGTATGGAGCAGGCGCAGGGGACACTGACTGCAGGGAGTATGGAGCGGGCACCGGGGACACTGACTACAGGGAGTATGGAGCGGGCACTGTAACTGCAGGGGAGTAGGGGAGGGACTAATCAGACTGTGGCCATTGCTGATTGGTCGTGGCAGCCATGACAGGTAGCTGGCGAGACCAATCAGCGACTTAGATTCCATGACAGACAGAGGCCGCGACCAATGAATATCCGTGACAGACAGAAAGACAGAAGGACAGAAAGACGGAAGTGACCCTTAGACAATTATATAGTAGATAGCAGCAAAAACAGTTACATAGGATAGGTTAGGAAAAAAGTCATAAACCTTTAGGACTAGAATCCAAGTTATGAGAAAATGTACAAAAATCGCAAAAAAAAAGTGAAAAGTGCTAAAGATCAATGGCCATGAGTAGATCTATTGATCACTTTTAAAGCAAAAATCTCTACTTTATAGTTAATGAACCTAAGGCCTAAAAAGACCTATTTAAATTGCTCAGACCCAGTCAAATCCATATAAGGTAAGTATAACTTACATGCTATGTCAGAAAATGCACATGTTGGGCCTGTGCCGCCACCCTGACAGCGCCATTTCGCCTACCAGGCTTCTTCCATATGGGGGCCAAAAGTGTAATAATATATTGGACGTTTTATTATCTTATGGATGTCTCGGTTTTTCTCTTTCCCATATTGAGAATTTGTTGAATTAATGTTGCTATTGAGGTTAACATACAGGTCCTTCTCAAAAAATTAGCATATAGTGTTAAATTTCATTATTTACCATAATGTAATGATTACAATTAAACTTTCATATATTATAGATTCATTATCCACCAACTGAAATTTGTCAGGTCTTTTATTGTTTTAATACTGATGATTTTGGCATACAACTCCTGATAACCCAAAAAACCTGTCTCAATAAATTAGCATATCAAGAAAAGGTTCTCTAAACTACCTATTACCCTAATCTTCTGAATCAACTAATTAACTCTAAACACATGCAAAAGATACCTGAGGCTTTTATAAACTCCCTGCCTGGTTCATTACTCAAAACCCCCATCATGGGTAAAGGTACTGTCACACTAGACGATATCGCTAGCGATCCGTGACGTTGCAGCGTCCTCGCTAGCGATATCGTCCAGTGTGACAGGCAGCAGCGATCAGGCCCCTGCTGGGAGATCGCTGGTCGGGGAAGAAAGTCCAGAACTTTATTTCGTCGCTGGACTCCCCGTAGACATCGCTGAATCGGCGTGTGTGACACCGATTCAGCGATGTCTTCACTGGTAACCAGGGTAAACATCGGGTAACTAAGCGCAGGGCCGCGCTTAGTAACCCGATGTTTACCCTGGTTACCAGCGTAAAAAAACAAACAGTACATACTTATATTCAGCTGTCTGTCCCTTGCCGTCTGGTTCCTGGACTGACTGCTGGCCGTAAAGTGAGAGCAGAGCACAGCCACAGCGGTTAGTCACCGCTGTGTGACTCACCGCTGTGCTGTGCTTTCACTTTCACTTTACGGCCAGCAGTCAGTGCAGGAACCAGACGGCAAGGGACAGACAGCTGAATGTAAGTATGTACTGTTTGTTTTTTTACGCTGGTAACCAGGGTAAACATCGGGTTACTAAGCGCGGCCCTGCGCTTAGTTACCCGATGTTTACCCTGGTTACCGGGGACCTCGGGATCGTTGGTCGCTGGAGAGCTGTCTGTGTGACAGCTCTCCAGCGACCAAACAGCGACGCTGCAGCGATCCGGATCGTTGTCGGTATCGCTGCAGCGTCGCTAAGTGTGACGGTACCTTAAGACTAGCGACCTGACAGATGTCAAGAAGGCCATCATTGACACCCTCAAGCAAGAGGGTAAGACCCAGAAAGAAATTTCTCAACAAATAGGCTGTTCCCAGAGTGCTGTATCAAGGCACCTCAATGGTAAGTCTGTTGGAAGGAAACAATGTGGCAGAAAACGCTGTACAACGAGAAGAGGAGACCGGACCCTGAGGAAGATTGTGGAGAAGGACCGATTCCAGACCTTGGGGAACCTGAGGAAGCAGTGGACTGAGTCTGGTGTGGAAACATCCAGAGCCACCGTGCACAGGCGTGTGCAGGAAATGGGCTACAGGTGCCGCATTCCCCAGGTAAAGCCACTTTTGAACCATAAACAGCGGCAGAGGCGCCTGACCTGGGCTACAGAGAAGCAGCACTGGACTGTTGCTAAGTGGTCCCAAGTACTTTTTTCTGATGAAAGCAAATTTTGCATGTCATTCGGAAATCAAGGTGCCAGAGTCTGGAGGAAGACTGGGGAGAAGGAAATGCCAAAATGCCTGAAGTCCAGTGTCAAGTACCCACAGTCAGTGATGGTGTGGGGTGCCATGTCAGCTGCTGGTGTTGGTCCACTGTGTTTCATCAAGGGCAGGGTCAATGCAGCTAGCTATCAGGAGATTTTGGAGCACTTCATGCTTCCATCGGCTGAAATGCTTTATGGAGATGAAGATTTCATTTTTCAGCACGACCTGGCACCTGCTCACAGTGCCAAAACCACTGGTAAATGGTTTACTGACCATGGTATTACTGTGCTCAATTGGCCTGCCAACTCTCCTGACCTGAACCCCATAGAGAATCTGTGGGATATTGTGAAGAGAAAGTTGAGAGACGCAAGACCCAACACTCTGGATGAGCTTAAGGCCGCTATTGAAGCATCCTGGGCCTCCATAACATCTCAGCAGTGTCACAGGCTGATTGCCTCCATGCCACGCTGCATTGAAGCAGTCATTTCTGCCAAAGGATTCCCGACCAAGTATTGAGTGCATAACTGAACATTATTATTTGTTGGTTTTTTTGTTTGTTATTAAAAAACACTTTTATTTGATTGGATGGGTGAAATATGCTAATTTATTGAGACAGGTTTTTTGGGTTATCAGGAGTTGTATGCCAAAATCATCAATATTAAAACAATAAAAGACCTGACAAATTTCAGTTGGTGGATAATGAATCTATAATATATGAAAGTTTAATTGTAATCATTACATTATGGTAAATAATGAAATTTAACACTATATGCTAATTTTTTGAGAAGGACCTGTACATCAGTGTTGGATATTGGTAATTTATACATATAAAGAACATGGTAAATAAAAAAAACCCTAAAACAATTGTGAAAATGCACTTTCTTTGCAATTTCGATCCACTTGGAGTTCTTTCCCCAGTTTCCAGTACATCACATGGTAAAATAAATGGTTTCATTCAAAAGTACAACTAATCACGCAAAAAAAAATAAGCCCTCATATGGCTATGTTCACCAAAAAAAACGTAAAAAAGTTTGGTTCTTGATGGAAGGGGAGAAAAAATCAAAAAGAAAAAATGGAAAAAAACCTTGGCATGAAGAGATTAAATGAATGCTATGTCTGGTGTGATGCAGTGACCCCTGTTAGAGCTAGGGGGCGCTGCATGTTACATAGTAACATAGTTATTAAGGTTGAAGGAAGACTATATGTCCATCTAGTTCAACCCATAGCCTAACCTAACATGCCCTAACATGTTCTCCTCAGAATACTCACCGAAGCGTATTGAGGCCATGGAAGTGCATGGCAGTTGCAGGCATGATTGTAAATGGCCGGTATGTGTCGCAGAGAGAGTCTGTGCTGTAAGCTTGAAGTAACGTTGTTCTGGGACCTGTAGTTCCACAAGTGTTTGTTTACTTTAAAGGGAAGCTTATAGGGTTAATTGAAGAGCTGGGTGGGTCTGACTAACCACACACACCTCCCACCTATGGGAGTGGTTACAAGTATATAATGTGACCATGGTGGTCACAAGGTTAGAGAATGTATTGACCTGTTTGGTCCGTGTCTCCAGTCCTGGAAGGCCTCTGTGTTGGGAGGCTCTGGGAGTAGGACCAGATCCCTGAAGAGCACATGGGGAGGCCTTGGACCTGGAGGCCCATGTGTTGGATGGACCCAGGTGGGGACGGACGTCCTGAATAGCGCATGGAGAGGCCATGTGTGCAGAGTCTGTGATGGCACTGCGTTCGGGAAGCTATCATCCGTCTGAGGATCTGGACTGTCGGGAATGCACTAGTCACAGGGATGGTGATCCCAGTTTGGCAGCTTCCCTAGGAGAGAGTACTGACAGGAGTCAGCGTGTGGAGCAGTAGCTCCTGGAAGGTAACCCAGAGTATGGGAAACTGTGCAGTCTCCCATGGTAACTGGACGCATGTTTAGAAACTGCAACCTAATGACGTGTGTTGGTGCCTGTTGTGTTCCATGGACATTAATGAACCGTTTGGCGTGCGGTCACCCACAATATCTGGACAAATAGGTCCGGCGTGTTTAGTGACTGTGTTTCAAAGCCGTATACTATGGGCAGCACAGCCTTGCAGTGCTGGAGTCCTGGGTTCAAATCCCACCAAGGACAACATCTGCAAAAGAGTTTGCATGTTCTCTCGGTGTTTGCGTGGGTTTCCTCCGGGTACTCCCGTTTCCTCCCACATTCCAAAGACATACTGATAGGAAATTTAGATTGTGAGCCCCATTGGGGACAGCGATGATAATGTCTGTAAAGCTCTGCGGAATATGCTAGCGCTATATAAAAATAAATATTATTATTACTGGATTCTAAAGAATCGGGAGAATCCATATATACTTTATTTATTCAAATGTAAGAATAATACAATTAATAAATAATAGTAAGAAAGAACAAAAAATGGCTGCACTCACCAGCTCTTGACAATTCTTGTTATTTAAGTAAAAATTAAAAAATCACACCAAAATGGCGGGCGGAGTGTGTCACAGTACGGCACGTTTCTGATTGGTCGCTCGCAGCAGGCGGCAACCAATCAGACACTGGACACTGTTGACGTCACTTATCTCCGGACATTAGCTCCGGACATTAGCTCCGGACATTAGCTCCGGAAATTAGCTCCGAACATTATCTCCGCACATTAGCTCCGGACATTAGCTCCGGACATTAGCTCCGGACAAAGCCACGGAAGTTGGCACAAAGTGCAGGAAGTAGTATTCTAGGCAATTAATCTCCGGACATTAGCTCCGGACATTAGCTCCGGACATTAGCTCCGGACAAAGCCACGGAAGTTGGCACAAATTGCAGGAAGTAGTATTCTAGGCAATTATATATTAGATGTGGCAAAGAAGAGGTTAATAAACGGCAGTCTCTCAGTATAACAGTCAGTGAATAATAGGCAGTATATGGAGAAAACACCAAACAAAAGTTCAAAATTGGTGTGAAAATGTCACTGAACCACTTCACAACTAAATATATATAGTTTTGGTAAATGGTATTATCATTTTTTTGACGAAATTCGGCAGGAGCTTGAAGAGCAACGTCACTGGGCCCGCCTCCATGCAGTAGAAACTTGCTGTGAGGTAAAAATTCAAAAATCACACCAAAATGGCGGGCGGAGTGTGTCACAGTACGGCACGTTTCTGATTGGTCGCTCGCAGCAGGCGGCAACCAATCAGACACTGGACACTGTTGACGTCACTTATCTCCGGACATTAGCTCCGGACATTAGCTCCGGACATTAGCTCCGGACATTAGCTCCGGACATCAGCTCCGGACATTAGCTCCGGACAAAGCCACGGAAGTTGGCACAAATTGCAGGAAGTAGTATTCTAGGCAATTATATATTAGATTATTATTATTATTATTATTAAGTGCTAAGGACTATGTGAGGTCTGTGATATACAACATCGCCTACAGTGGTTTATGCTGAGTGTATAATAAACCACATGGACTGTTTATGTGAAAAACCGTGCCTGTCTACGTTTATACTGTTGCCAAGTGAGTATTCCCCAACCCGCTAGTGATCGTGGCATCACACTGGATAAAATTAATTTTCTTGGTCTTCTTAAGTGCATAACCAAAATTTAAATTACAGTCTGTGCGGCATACAGCTGCATCTCCTTTTTCAGGGTTCTTTGGTAGAAATTACAGTAAAATGTACTTATTCCTTTAATATACTATATTAGAGCATAATGTGCATATACAAGTGATGTGAAAGTGCAATGTGCAGATTTGATATCTGTATGCCTAATGTGAATATACAGCCATGGGGCATGACGCAAAGGAAGCCGAAACACAAGTTCTGCACAGAGGCCCTTGGCTGTCAGTCTCTGTTTAGGATAATTGAATTCTATCTATTCCGACCATCCAATAAAGCTCACTAAGCCTCTACACTTATAAATATAAAACGTATTAGTTCCTCTATTACATAAAGAAACTTAAGCTTTCCATTTAATGATCTTTTAACATAGAGCACGGATAATAAAAGGGTATGAGGAATGTTTATGTGTACGTCTTAATGGTAATGGCAGGTTTTATAGCGCACATATTACTTAGTGATTTTTATTTGTATTCTTCTACGTCTGTAAGTATTGTTTTGCCCTTGAACAAATTTCTCCTGTGTTTTATGGACCACGGTGAGTCATTGGACGTGGTATATCTCGATTTTTCCAAAGCGTTTGATACCGTGCCGCACAAGAGGTTGGTACACAAAATGAGAATGCTTGGTCTGGGGGAAAATGTGTGTAAATGGGTTAGTAACTGGCTTAGTGATAGAAAGCAGAGGGTGGTTATAAATGGTATAGTCTCTAACTGGGTCGCTGTGACCAGTGGGGTACCGCAGGGGTCAGTATTGGGACCTGTTCTCTTCAACATATGCATTAATGATCTGGTAGAAGGTTTACACAGTAAAATATCGATATTTGCAGATGATACAAAACTATGTAAAGCAGTTAATACAAGAGAAGATAGTATTCTGCTACAGATGGATCTGGATAAGTTGGAAACTTGGGCTGAAAGGTGGCAGATGAGGTTTAACAATGATAAATGTAAGGTTATACACATGGGAAGAAGGAATCAATATCACCATTACACACTGAATGGGAAACCACTGGGTAAATCTGACAGGGAGAAGGACTTGGGGATCCTAGTTAATGATAAACTTACCTGGAGCAGCCAGTGCCAGGCAGCAGCTGCCAAGGTAAACAGGATCATGGGGTGCATTAAAAGAGGTCTGGATACACATGATGAGAGCATTATACTGCCTCTGTACAAATCCCTAGTTAGACCGCACATGGAGTACTGTGTCCAGTTTTGGGCACCGGTGCTCAGGAAGGATATAATGGAACTAGAGAGAGTACAAAGGAGGGCAACAAAATTAATAAAGGGGATGGGAGAACTACAATACCCAGATAGATTAGCGAAATTAGGATTATTTAGTCTAGAAAAAAGACGACTGAGGGGCGATCTAATAACCATGTATAAGTATATAAGGGGACAATACAAATATCTCGCTGAGGATCTGTTTATACCAAGGAAGGTGACGGGCACAAGGGGGAATTCTTTGCGTCTGGAGGAGAGAAGGTTTTTCCACCAACATAGAAGAGGATTCTTTACTGTTAGGGCAGTGAGAATCTGGAATTGCTTGCCTGAGGAGGTGGTGATGGCGAACTCAGTCGAGGGGTTCAAGAGAGGCCTGGATGTCTTCCTGGAGCAGAACAATATTGTATCATACAATTAGGTTCTGTAGAAGGACGTAGATCTGGGGATTTATTATGATGGAATATAGGCTGAACTGGATGGACAAATGTCTTTTTTCGGCCTTACTAACTATGTTACTATGTTACTATGTTATTATTTGGTTATGGATGAAGAAATCATTTGACTGCAAGTGTTAGAAAATGTGAAAAAACACTACGAATGGAAAAACTATAGAGTTCTTTTCCAATGTTACTCTGTCCAGAGATATAAATTGGCATTAATTATATGGACAAAATAAGAGGTAGCTCAGAACTACAATGAGCAGCTGGCCAGCCGATGATGTACAGTGAAGAGCAAAAGGGTAAGAATTTTTTGAACTTTTAACTTTCAGGCTCCATATTTTACCATCCACTACTGCTTTGATCATGAGACTGCCATCAGTTTATAGACAATCGTCTTGGATATCTCATACATAAATTTGACTTGCAACTATTTAGCATATTAGTTATGCTGATTTTTGCCATGTCACTGCATGGTTAGTGTTTTGCTCCTAAAGATCAAAATTTAAATTTTTATAATTTTGTTAGTGTTTTGTAAATCAACCTTTGGCTTTCAACGCTGCCTGAATCCATCTGGGCATGCTCTCTGTCAGATTCAAATATGCGTTGACCGAAATTTGATCCCAGGTCTCTTCTACGGTTCCCAAAGTTAGAGCATACTGGTCGACTCACTTAGGTATGTATACAGTTTGTTTCTTCAATTCTACCCACTAGTGTTTGATTGGGTTGAGGTATGGGGACTGTGGAGGCGATTCCAGCACCTCTGCTTCATTGTCATTGAACCATTTCGTCACCAACCTTGACGTATGCTTCGTGTTGTTGTCCTGTTGAAACACTATGTCATCCTTTTCATACCCATACTACTTGAGTGTACAAAGTAACTCATCTTGTAGGATACTCATATATAGCTCAGCATTGAGACCACCATCGATACTGGTAAAGTTTGCAATGCCTTTATCTATAAAATAACCCCATATAATCAGGCTTCCTCCACTAAACTTGATACTTTCTTCAATTTCTCATTCCATTAGCCCCTTTTTCTCTTGTTTCTTTCAGACCCATTTGTATCTCTCAGAGCCTAGTCTATTGACGTTTGTGTCATTGCTCCAAAGCACCAGTTTCAAATCTTTAAAAGTACACTTTTTGTACTTATTTGCAAACTCGAACCGACGCTTCTTAAGACAATATTGAAGTTGAGGCTGTTAGTGCTAGCAGAACGTACCGAGTAAATATAGATAATATTATTGGAGCGTTCGCAGCCTGAGGTCCACCGTGCAGGAGGAACCTGCTGCTAGCAAATGACGGCACTATATGGCGGTATAAGTGAACTCTGTTACTTCACAGAGTCACACAGAAAGAAGATGCTGTGCCCTGTTAACGTCACAGGGGAACACAGGTAACTGCTGAGCTGATGGCAGTCAGTGGTCATGCACTCACACATGCGGCAATGTGAACCATTTATAGCTGCAGCAACTTCAGGACCTTCCTAGAGGACCAATGGGAGCTGTCACAGTACCTGAGCAACTTCAGGACCTTCCTAGAGGACCAATGGGAGCTGCTGCAGTAACTAAGCATGTGACCCCGACCTCCAATGAGAGGTCTTACCTTGGGCATGCTCAGAAGGGGAAAAGCAGGACTTAGTCCCAGAGACGTCTGCTCGCCGCTGACCAGTACTGGCTATAATGGCAGAACCTGGAAGAACAGCAGTAACCAGTTTGCAGAGTATCTGCCTGAGCCAGATGCTGGGACCGATGTCTCGGCTGAGCAGGCTCCACTGCGACTGAAGAAGGATGGGAGACTGCAGCGGAGATGGCTTGAGATTCACCCTATGCAAAGGAGGGAACTCGACACCTAACAGAGGCTTCTTCACCTTTTTTTGGGTCAGCGTTCCAGACTTGTTTAATGTGCATTGCACGGTGATTGCATTGATGACTGTGATATCACTATTGTGAAGCATACCAGCCACTTCTACTGCCGTGTTTGTCCCGCCAAAACTGATAGACCTTGGGATGAGATGACTTGTTGACTGATATTTTATATATATGGTAAATAGGGGGTGCTTACTAGGGTTGAGCGAAATGGGTCGGCCAGATTCAGAAGTCGCCGACTTTTGGCAAAGTCGGGTTTCATTAAACCCGACCCGACCCCTGTGTGGGGTCGGCCATGAGGTCAGCGATCTTCTGATCTGGAATCGGAATTCCGATACCGAGTTCTGATATGTTTAAGATATCGGGAATCGGTATCGGAATTCATATTTAAGTGTAAAATAAAGAATAAAAAAAAAAAAATATTGATATACTCACCCTCGGACGCGCCCTGGTTCTCACCGGCAGCCTTCCTTCCTAAGAATGAGCGCCTGAAGGGCCTTCGATGACGTCGAGGCTTGTGATTGGTCACGTGAGCTGTCACATGGGCAGTCACGCAACCAATCACAAGCCGCAACATCATCTAAGGTCCTTCAGGCGCTAATTCTTAGGAAGGAAGCGTCCGAGGGCGTGTCCGAGGGTGAGTATATTCCTAATAGGTATATACTCACCCTCGGACGCGCCCTGGTCCTAACCCGCAGCCTTCCTTCCTAAGAATCAGCGCCTGAAGGACCTTAGATGACGTTGCGGCTTGTGATTGGTCGTGTGATGCTCATGTGACCGCTCACGCGACCAATCACAAGCCACAACGTCATCGAAGGTCCTTCAGGTGCTCATTCTTAGGAAGGAAGGCTGCCGGTGAGAACCAGGGCACGCCCGAGGGTAAGTATATCAATATTTTTTATTTTGATTCTTTATTTTACACTTAAATATGGATCCCAGGGCCTGAAGGAGAGTTTCCTCTCCTTCAGACCCTGGGAACCATTAGAAACCCAATGCACTGCATTGGGTTTCGTGTTTCGGCCGACCCCGACCCCGAATTTTCTATAGGATCGGCCGATTTCACTCGACCCGACTTTTGAAAAAGTCGGGTTTCGTGAAACCGACCCGATCCTATAAAAAGAAAAGTCGCTCAACCCTAGTGCTCACTGAATAAATGCAAAATGGTGCTCTGAAGGAATAAATACCGTAGACTTTAGGCAATAACCTTAATAAAGAGGCAAAAACATCCACCAAATACAAAGGGAAAAAGCAAAACATTGGTATGTACAGATATACTTCAGCCACGATGTTTCGGCAACAAAATGCCTGTCACGTGTCGACATCAGCAGAGGGTCTCTAGCAGTCCACTACTGCACCAGGGCACACAGAACTTACAGGCTTTACAGTCATGGTGATTCCTATACCGCTGTACCTCCTTATACAGATTTGGCTTGAGAAAGGCATTTTGTTGCCGAAACGTTGTGGCTGAAGTATATCTGTGCATACCAACATTTTGCTTTTTCCCTTTGTATTTGGTGGATGTTTTTGCCTCTTTTTTCACTTTGAATACTGAACAATAAATTGTTCTCACTGAGTGCCGAAGGTTATTGCTCAAAGACTCTGATATTTTACCTGGATGTCCACCTTTTGGCTTCTGAATGAATGGATGGACTTCATTTTGTATTCTTCCAATGGTCATGGCACTCACATGATGCAGTTTGGCAATTTTCTTATCCAAGAGACCGCTATCGATGAGCTGGTTGATGCTGTTTCTCTTTTCTTGGAAAATCGTCTTCATGGTTGATCCTCAACTCAAACCAATGTCCACTCACTTGAGAATCAACCTAATAATACACTGAGTGAGCCATTAGGAAATGTGAAACAGGTTGCATTTTTTACTATTCAAAAACAAAAAATTTTTTTTTCCACCACCAGGAACAAAACAGTAACAATGCGGTGACATGACAAGGATCTGCATAACTAATCACATGTTCAATAATTGCTAGTCAAATTTTTGTAAGAGATAGCCAAGATGATTGTCTATAAAATCATGGAAGTCTCACGATCAAAGCAGTAGAGGATGGTGAGATATGGAGCCTGAAAATTAAAAATTCAAAAAATTGTTACCCTTTTGCTCTTCACTGTACACATTACTTCAAAGCAGTCATATCTATGTCTTCTTTGGAGCTAGGTAAAGAACATTCAGTGGCATATTGATAATGGTGGCAGACCACTTGACTGCTATGGGGTCCATGAGCTGAATGGCCTGGTGTCAAACTCTCCCTCGTCTGGCATATCTCCTCTCAGTCCAACATTTGGCATACTGTATATGTACGGCAGAAGCCAGGATTACATGGAAAGGATTCATGAACTGAGCTGGCCCAAACCCTGTAGGTAATGATGACACTTTACACAGCAATGTCACAGCGCTGTTGCAGAATATTCCTTATCCCTAAAGTCAGGTGCGCCCTAGCTATCACTGTTCCCCCCAATTATGTCTGATGGTGAAGATGCCAGGGTCAAGTGCTTTACTGAGCTACTGAATCAGCAACTGAATCAGGATGAAGATATGCACACAGAGACATTATCAAGCAAGAGTCTTCTGAACAACACCCAAAATGCCTCCTCAAACAACCAACGCCTCCAAAACCAGTCAGTATGAAACTAACACTGGCAATCCTTGATTGCCAGAGGCAAGTATATATAGCAGGGGGAGTGGCCAACACTGAACAGCTAAGACCATCAAAGCAGGAAAGCTCAAGGAGCTTCAACTGAATAGATTAACCCCTTCACTGCTAGCATAAACCTGCAATGTTTCATTTGATGGTGAAGTGCTCCTAATCAGTGCAGCAGTATGTGAAGTTGGACACCTCAGTCTTCTAGTCCCTCTCTGTTGCGATAAACCTGTGACAAATTGGATCTGGCTTTGATTTCTGCAGTTTAACTTCTTACATGCCATAGTGAAGGGAGAACATGGTATATAACAGGTTTATGTCACGAAAAGAAATCCTGGTAGATTTTAATAGTATCTTGGACACTTGGGAGGGGAATATTAGTCAAGTCCACCCCAAAATAGTTAAAACAGTACCATTCGCTCAGGTTTCAAAAAAACATTCCAACATCTCCAGTTACCACACCAGGTTTCCTTCAATAAGTGCAGCGCCCCAATGACCTGGTCGTTGCAGTATAGCGCTCTGCCACTAAGGGGAGCAGCGGTACGTCTGATGGCACTAAAGAGTTATCCTGACCAGGTATCACCAGAACACATTACACTTCACACTCCAGCCATTAGGGGGAGCAAAAGGCTTTATTTATTGGGCCACTCCTCACACTGGTAAAACTTGGGGCTGGGGAGGAAGTTAGTCAGAAGCTGACTGGGTTGGAACCAGGCAACATCCCGTGGCAGGGGGTGTTGCAGGGAGAAGGCACAGGGGGGTCCCTGTCAGGCGTGGGAACCTGGCAGGTGCCTAGCGACAGAACAGAACGTAACGGAACCGCGCCTGCACACCTTGCGGCGGTATCCTAAGAGAGAGACAAGAGGGGAAGAAAATTGTGGAACAGTGTAAACGAGATCAGCACAAAGGAGAGCCAGTAAGAGTCGTGCCGAGAGAGGAAGGCAACATCTTACTGAGGCGCGTAGTCGGTGGCCGGATCACCGTAGGAGTAACTGACTTCAGGCCTTACTTCAAATTCCGCTGGACAGTTGATTATAGGTTGGCTGTCTACCTTTTACACCTACGAAGACATAGGGGGCAACATTGGGAGAGGGGCGTCTCTAGGGTCCCGGAAGATCTCCAAGCCTTCCCGTCAAACGGGTGGCGTCCTATCCATAACATACCTGGGGGACGTTAGAAACTAGTAACATCTGGAACCAAAGAACGAGAGAGAGAGAGAGCTGTAGAGAATGAACAAAGGAGAACAGCAGTTGTGAGGACTATTCCGAATGCTCAGCAGGATAGGACTACAACACACAGGCGCTATTGGTAGACAACGATTTCCATCTGCGAGGGAAACTCTGGATGTGCCCATCGGACCGGCCGGTCTCTGAGAGCCCTGTTAAACGTACTCTGGATTGAGGATCCTGAAGCCTTCAGTAAAGAGGTAAAGAGACTGCAACCTTGTGTCTTCGTTATTGCCTGCACCTCACACCATCCCCATCCACCTTACTGGGAAGCCCTGGGGACATACTTCACCTGTGGGAAGGTATACCATCTGGCTGCCATTCCATCACCTCAGCGGACCCCATAGCAGCGTCGGTCCCCCTGACCGAACAGCACAGGTGGCGTCACGAACCATTGATAGACTGTACAAATCCCTTCTCTGGACGCCCCTTAGCAGGGTCACGGACCGGGTCTAGCCACCGTGACAGCCTCAGAACCGAACCAGAGAGGCCCGGTAACGAGGACTCGTGGCCCTGTGTCTGGGGGCGCTCCATAAGGATATGCATCCAGGATTGCGAAAGCCTAGGACAATTTTTTAACCACCATCATGTCTGTATGTTTAGTTGTCATGCTCTGCATTAGGTAATGTTGCATCTGAATTAATTCTTAAAATTAGGTTAGTACAATGTTATATATAGGATAGAAGAAAGTTTGATAGTAAAATGCTTAAACACTTTCACGTGCACCTGTGCAGGTTCTGGACATGCTAAAACCTAGGGCATGCACAACGTGTTTTGGTGCAGGTTGCTGATACATGTATCACTTTAAATGACCATTTATTTGTGACCATGTTTCTGGGGAAGAGCTGCAAGCTGTTTCAAAAGAAATTTTCTTACCAAGTGTCCTCATAAAAACCTGGATTTCCAATTTAATTCTTAAAGCCTAGTATAGCATAAAACTTTGCTAAAATATGAGATATGGCCAACTGCCCTTTGAAGACCAACATGTTTGAATCTTTATCATTGTGTACTTTGCTGCTTCAATTTAATCAAAATGGTCATATACCATATATAAAAGTGTATCACAGATAATGCTGTAGAAAATAAAAGTAATAAATATTGGACCAATGCATGTGATTGATTAATCACAGGTGAATGATTAATTACAAGTGGTGTTGTCCACCACTTGTAAGCTAATTGTAAATAGGCCCAGTGTGTTTTAAAACTCATGACAAGAAAAAATACAAACCTATTAGCCACTGTTAATTGGTGGTTTATTTTTTTGAACCCTACTTGGGTCTATCAAATAGGGTTTAAAGGGAACCTGTCACCCCGTTTTTTCAAGAAGAGCTAAAAATAGCGTTAAATAGGGGCAGAGCTGTGGTTTACATTAGTGTATTTTGGAGCCTTTATTCCCCACCTATGCTGCCGAAATACCTTGTAAAGTCGCCGTTTTGGGCTGTCACTCACGCTGGTCAGGTCATATGGGCGTGGAGACAGCGCTGTTTCTCCCCCAGATCTCCGTTGGTGGCGTAGTGGTGTGCGCATGTCCAAGTGGCGAATCCAGTGCGCAGCTTCAAGGAAAATAGCGCGATCTGCGCTATTCAGCCATTTATCGGTGGGCACGGCCATCTTTGTGAGGCCGCGCATGCGCAGATGGTTCTTCTCGGCTTCCCGGGGCTTCAGGAAAATGGCCGCGGAATGCCGCGCGTGCGCAGATGGCGATCTCGATGGCCATTTTCCTGAAGCCGAGTTCGCATCTCGCCCATATGACCTGACCAGCGTGAGTGACAGCCCAAAACGGCGACTTTACAAAGGTATTTCGGCAGCATAGGTGGGGAATAAAGGCTCCAAAATACACTAATGTAAAGCACAGCTCTGCCCCTATTTAACGCTATTTTTAGCTCTTCTTGAAAAAACGGGGTGACAGGTTCCCTTTAAAACTAGTGGACAATCTGTTTCAGATAAAAAAAAGTGAGCATAAAGCTTAGTCTATAGGGTATGTGCACACAAAATCTTTTTTTGGTGAGTTGGTTCCGAAATCCACCTGATAAAACACCCAGAAAATGCTCAAAAGGAACATGTGTGTTTCTATGTAAAAACGACTCATCATTGACCTGACCATTCTTCAGGAGGATTCCGCTCTGAAGTCGCTTTATAATTTACTATGCAAATCAATTGACAGGCAGAAAACGTCGAAACAAAAGCAACAAAAAAACAAAAAACTTAAAAAATGTTTTAGAAAAAAAAAATGCCAGCATTTCCTAAAGCATCTTCCTATTCAAAAACTTGGTTCGTCTGTCTGAAAAAGACAGCATGTGCACATACCCTTAGGCTATGTGCACACGTTCAGGAATAGTACCAGAAAAATCTGTTGTGTTGGCAGGAAATATGCTGCATAAAATACACACGTTTGATACTGTGTTTTTGCCTTCGTTTAGATGCAATTTTTCCAATTCTGTGTGAAAAACGCTGAAAAAATGGTGGAAGAATTAACATGCTGCAGATTTGAAACTGCTTCGAATATGCAAGTAAAAAGTTATCAATGAAATCAGAAATCTCATTCACTTTGCTAGCAGAGTAAAATGCTAATTTTTTTTATTGCAAAAATATGTGGGGAGGGGGGGCAGTTGCAAAAACACAGTGTGTGAACCTAGCCTTAAGGTATCTTCACACAATGTTTTTTTCCGGGCATATTTGTTTTCCAAAGAACACTTGAGAAAGCATTCAGAAGATTCTTGAATGTCTCTCTATTCATTTGTTTTGCAAAATGACTTTGTTGCTCATACATTCATACAACTTAGCGGTTTTTAAACATTTCATGTTTCCAAAATGTCAAACGGTTAATCGAAGTGAACTGATCATTTTTCAGTTTTTTTCCGCTCTGAAGCCACTCCACACTGTACAAGAAAAAGTCAATAGAAAGGCTAAAAGCCATCTTATGCCTTTTCATGTGCACGAGAACAGTTACTCTAAGAAGGCTACATTTATGGTTTATGTACTCCCTATCAAAGGCTTCACTTGTATGCTTCTTTCTCATCACTGTACCAGACCTTTGATGATTTATAACCAGCAGTGTATAATTCATTTTAACACTGGATTAATTTTTGATTTTTATGTGCACTGTATTTTCACATCACAAAAACAATTAAGAAACTTTATTTCAAGACCTGCTCTCCTCCACACTTATTCGCTTCTCACCCAACCGCCTCCAAGACGTCTCCCGAATATAATAATAATAATCTTTATTTTTATATAGCGCTAACATATTCCGCAGCGCTTTACATCACATTATCATCACTGTCCCCGATTGGGCTCACAATCTAGAATTCCTATCAGTATGTCTTTGGAATGTGGGAGGAAACCGGAGTGCCCGGAGGAAACCCACGCAAACACGGAGAGAACATACAAACTCTTTGCAGATGTTGTCCTGGGTGGGATTAGAACCCAGGACCCCAGCGCTGCAAGGCTGCTGTGCTAACCACTGCGCCACCGTGCTGCCCATGTCCTGTGCTGTGCTGCCCATGAATATCCCCCATCCTCTGGAATTCTTTGCCTCAACACGTCCGACTATCAACCACATTCGGATCCTTCAGACAGAACCTGAAAACCCACCTCTTCAGGAAAGCTTACAGCCTGCACTGACCCCGCTGCCTCCTCACCACTACTGGAGCTACCGCCTCCCCAACACCAGAGCTCCTACAACCCTCATCCTACTGTCTCATTCCCCACCATCCTGTAGAATGTAAGCCTGCAAGGGCAAGGTTCACTCTCCTATGTATCAGTCTGTAATTGTTAGTTTGCTTACTGTAAGTGATATCTGTAATTTCTATGTAACCCCTTCTCATGTACAGCACCATGGAATCAATGGTGCTATATATATAAGTAATAATAATAATAAATAATATATTTTTATTTTTATGATGACTATTTATACTGTTAATAAACAAGAACAAAAACTAGATTGAGAGCAACCAACTAACTATCAGAGTGATTTATTTAACACTTTTTAATAAAGCCCATTGAAAAAGACCAGGCTGGAGCGATCCGCCCCACCCCCTCCCCGGGCGGTGTACGTGAAAGCCGACATGACAGGGGGTTTGGAGCAGGGAAAAAGGGGGCGTGGAGTCTCTCTCTTAGGGTAGGGTTAATGTTGGCCTGGAGAGGGTGTGGGGTGAGTGGGGGGAGGAGCCAGTCACTTCCAGCTCTGAGGACCTGTGAGCAGGAAGCACCAAGCACCAGCAGCTTACCATGGCAGCTATTGAAGGAGTCCTGTCACAGCTGCGGGCGGCGGTGTCACAGCCTCCAGGCTGATTGGAGGCTCAGGTGTTCAGCATCCTCGGCGTTGGCAGCGGCAGCAGCGGTGCGGATCCCCCGGCGGTCGGGCCCGGTGAGCGGCGGTCCAGGCGAGTGCGGCCCCCGAAGCGCTTATCCCCGATGTCACCTCGGTGTCTCGGCGGTGGTGCAGGAGCCCCTCAGGGGACCCTCCAGGCCGCGTGCCTCCTCAGAAGCGCCCCAGCAGGCTGCGGTCTGGGAGGAATCCGCCAGCTGCGCTGAGGCCTGCGGCGGCAGTTAGGCCTTCTCCCCCAGCATGCCGGGGGGCGGGGCCTATGCGCACCAGAGCTCCTAATGGCCGGAGTGATGTGACAGTGGGCCGCCGCGGTGATGACCAGGCCAGGCGGCCTGCTTCCTGTGGCAGCGCGAGATGGCGGGGGAGCATCCCAGCGGCAGCGGCAGGCTGCGACCCAGACCCAGCGGGCTGCTGTACATGACCCGGGGCCACCATTCCCTTCAAGCACCAGCGACCGGGCCTGCATCCTCTCGGGTGGCAGCGTCAGACGACAGCATTTCGGACGGCAGGTCTGGGCCTACAGGACATCCGGCGGTCACCTCAGCTGACGGATTCAGCACGGTCCCCTCTGCAGGGGGCGGATTGGTTGGAGTAGTATTGCGGAGCGAAATTCACGTCCGGGAGGGCCCAAGGACGGCTTTGGGATCGAGAGACGGCTGGATGGCGACAGCGTCTGCGGCTGGGGGGATCACAGCTCCCTTGCAGCCTGGTGATAATCCATCTATGTATTGTTTGTCCCCGGCATTTTCGATGCTGACTTTGACTTCTGTGAATCAGGTTGAGGGGTATGTGGAGCGGGGTGATGGAGTCGGTATGCGGGCTGATGCGAGTCGTGAGGGGGTGGGGGAGTTGTTGTCGGGTGTATGTGAGCTGTTGTCACGGTTGGGCAGTGGTAGGCCAGGGCCATCCCCTTTGTCAGCTTGGGTCGGATCGTCTGGTCCGGGGTTGGCGTTATCCGGCAGCGGGTCTGCCGAATCGGGCAGGTTGACTGAGCCGGTCTCGGTATCTGTGCAGACTGAGAAAGAGAAGGAAGGGGGCATTCGGTTGAATGATAAGGCGTGGGGCGAGGTGTATGTTTGCTTTGAAGGGCCGTTGGGGGCGCACTTGAAAAAGGAGGTGTGTGAGAAAATTTGGAAGGACGAGTATGTCGAGATATTCTCGCTTTTGCCGTTGGAAAAATTTAACCTTGATAAAGGAAGATAGTAAGAAGGAGGACGAGGAAAAGCGGCGATGGCGCCTTATTCCTCAGACGTTTGTAAATTGGCTTCAGGCGTTCATGATTTTGGCAAGCGTTATTGGTGAGAAGGCTCCCGAGAACTGCTCCGCCTTGTTTTGTTATATGGATTCCATAGGTGAGGCGCATAGGGCCTATGGTGGGCAAGCATGGTTACGATACAATGAGCAGTTCCGGCAGCGGAAGGCGGTCTGTCCGGCGATCTGGTGGGATCAGAAGGACATTGGTTTGTGGTTACGGGTGATGGCGCCAACAAAGTTTGGTCACTCCTTTCAAAGTGGGGCTGGAACTTCCGGCCAAAGTACTTTGCAGGGTTCCTCTTCAGGAGCTGGAGGTCAGTCGGGACAATCCGGCGGCCAGAAGCACGGAGTTTGTTGACAGTTCAATGAGGGCCAGTGCAAGTTCAGAGCGACTTGTAAGTTCAAGCATTTGTGCTCGAACTGCAATGGCGCTTTGCATGGAGCCGCCAAGTGTTTTAAGAAAAGAGGGAAGCCAGAGGGTAATTCCAAAGGGGGTGACTCCGGTGAGGTTGGACGCGATGGCCCCCTACCTAAATAGGTTTCCCGACAGGGAGAGATCAGAGTTGCTCCGGGCTGGTTTAGTGTTGGTTTTTGTATAACTGCCCCGGCTTTTGTGGTACCACCGAGTTTAAAGAACCTTAGATTGGCCTTGTTGCACGCATCAGTCGTGTCAGAAAAGTTGGGCAAAGAGGTGGCTTTGGGTAGGATGTCTGGACCGTTTCCCACTCCTCCCTTGGACGATTTGGTGGTGTCGCCATTGGGTGTGGTCCCCAAGAAGGAGCCTAATAAATTTAGGCTCATTCAGCATTTGTCCTACCCGAAAGGGAGGTCCGTGAATGATGGGATCGATCCAGAGCTTTGTTCGGTGGTGTATACGTCGTTTGATGAGGCAGCCAGGTGGGTGCGCAGTTGTGGTAGAGGGGCATTGTTGGCTAAGACCGATATTGAGTCAGCCTTTCGTTTATTGCCGTTCACCCCGATAGCGGGAGGTTGTTAGGCTGTTATTGGGACGGCGGGTTTTATGTTGACCGTTGTTTGCCGATGGGCTGTTCGCTGTTGTGCACTTATTTTGAGGCCTTCAGTTCTTCTTTGGAGTGGGTGGTGCGGGATGTGTCCGGTTTGGATTCAGTGATTCATTATCTTGACGACTTCTTGTGCATATGGCTTGATCAGTCGCAATGTTGTGAGGTCCTGTTGAGGACGGTTGTTTGGGTTGCGGAGCGTTTTGGGGTCCCGCTGGCACCAGGCAAGACTGAGGGTCTGTGCACGAGTCTGTCTTTTTTGGGTATTGTTATCGATTCCATGAAGTGGGAGTTTAGGTTGCCGGTTGACAAGGTGTTGGGTTTGAGAGACGAGGTGGCTCATGCTAGACGTTTGAAGAAAATTGCCACTGCAAGAGGTGCAGTCGCTTATGGGAAAATTGAATTTTGCATGCAGAATTATCCCAATGGGGAGGATTTTTTTCACGTAGATTTGTTAGCGCTATGGCCGTGATTACCGCCCCACATCATTTTGTCGTCCGAACACAAGGCCGACTTGGGGGTTTGGGACCGTTTTTTGTCCTGTTACAACGGGCGTTCATTGTTGATGGAGGAAGCAGTGGGTAACGCGGATTTGGATTTGTTTACCGACGTGTCAGGCGGTATTGGATTTGGGGCCTTTTTCGGGGGCAGTTGGTGTGCTGCTCGATGGCTAGAAGCTTGGTTTGAAACAGGGTTGGTACGGAACATTACTTTGTTGGAGATTTTTCCGATTTTGGTGGCACTGCAGCTTTGGGGCAACGATTTTCGAAACAAAAGGGTGCGCTTTAACTGTGATAATATGGCGGTCGTGTGTGCCATTAACAGTTTGACAACAGCGTCGCCCCCCGTGATCAGAGTTCTTCAGCAGTTGGTTTTGTCTTGTTTATCTTTGAACACTTATCTTACGGCATCACACATGCCCGGTGTTAATGACTGCATTGCCGATTCTCTGTCTCATTTCCAGTGGGAGTGTTTTTGGTTGCTGGCTCTGGAGGCCGAGGAGACGGGGCTGGAATGCCCAGCAAAGCTTTGGAGCGTGGTGTCCGGGCTGCAGAACCTTTAATTCAAGCGTTCTTGGCGCCAAGTACGTGGTCGTGTTATCAGGCGGCATGGAGTTTGTGGGAGAGCTGGTTGGCATCTTGTGGCGTTGCGGGTACTGGTCGGGAACAAGTGGGGGTGTTGTTGTTGTGGATGAGGCACGGGGCGGACCAGGGATGGTCGGCAGCAAAGGTTGATAGGATGATAGCGGCTTTAGCTTTTGGTTTCAGGCTCCGGAGCCTGCAGGACTTGACAAAGTCCTTTTTGGTAAGGCAAGCTGTGAAGGGGTTGAGAAGAACGGGCACCCGGTGTCTTTTGAGATGTTGGAGCGGTTGGGGGCACGTCTGTGCGATATATGTGTTTCCGGTTTTGAGGTTGCGCTATTTCGACTGGCTTTCTCGTTGGCCTTTTACGGGGCCTTGAGGGTGGGGGAGTTGGTGTCCCCCACTACAGTTCGTCAGGGGTGCCTTTGTGCGGGGGACTTTTTTGTTTCTGAGGGGTCGTTGCAATTTTGGATTCGGAAGTCTGAGACGGATCAGATGGGACGGGGTAAAAGGGTGGTTTTGGGTGCCGTTCCCGGGTCCGTTATGTGTCCTGTCCGTTGCTGGCAGGATTTTCATAGGCTTCACCCGCGGGGTGATGGGCCTTTGTTACGTCATGAGGACGGGTCTTTTCTGTCTAAATACCAGTTTGTAGTGGTTTTTCAGCAGTCTTTGGAGGCCATCGGCGTGGATTCTTCCAGGTTCGCCTCGCATTCTTTTTGGATCAGAGCCGCTACGGAGGCGGCGTGGAGTGGTTTGGCTCCTGCGGTGGTACAGAGGATAGGGCGGTGGGAGTCTGGTCGTTATCGGAGTTACGTGAGGCCCTGAGAGGCTGGCGACTGTCGGTCATTGTACTCATTGTTGGCGCGTGCCTATGTTGTTTATGTTTTTCAGGTTCATCCTCGCTGTTGGTGTGGATTGTCGGACACTCTTACGTGTACTGGGGCACAAAGCGAGCAGACATCCGACGGGATGGAAGACAGCTAGGCTTTTCCAGGGACGTGGCCGTCATCAGGTGGTTGGGGTTTCGGGGCTTAGGTCGGAACAGAGTCCTACACAATGGCGTGCGGTTGGACAGGCCTCCCGACATTTTGGTTTTACACGTTGGGGGAAACGACTTGGGAGTTCGTCCTTGCTGTGAGTTGATCTGGGACATTAAACATGACTTGCTACAGTTATGGGTCTCTTTTCGGGACATGTCTATTGTGTGGTCAGAGATTGTTCCACGGAAATCCTGGAGGTACGCTAGGTCAGTGGACAAGATTAATAAGGCCCGCATCAAGGTGAATCGGGCCGTGTCTGGTTTTGTCGTACGGAATTGGGGCTTTGCCATGCGTCATTTTGAGTTGGAGGGTGGTGGTTAGTGTTGAGCATTCCGATACCGCAAGTATCGGGTATCGGCCGATACTTGCGGTATCGGAATTCCGATACCGAGTTCCGATACTTTTGTGGTATCAGGAATCGGTATCGGATCCATAGTGATGTGTAAAATAAAGAATTAAAATAAAAAATATTGATATATTCACCTCTCCGGCGGCTCCTGGACATCACCGCTGGTAACCGGCAGTCTTCTTTGTTTAAAATGAGCGCGTTTAGGACCTGAGAATGACATCGCGGCTTCTGATTGGTCGCGTGGCGGTCACATGAGCGGCACGCAAAAATCAGAAGCCACGACGTCATTCTCAGGTCCTAAACGTGCTCATTTTAAACAAAGAAGCCTGCCGGTTACCAGCGGTGATGTCCAGGAGCCGCCGGAGAGGTGAATATATCAATATTTTTTATTTTAATTCTTTATTTTACACATTAATATGGATCCCAGGGCCTGAAGGAGAGTTTCCTCTCCTTCAGACCCTGGGAACCATCAGGATACCTTCCGATACTTGGTGTCCCATTGACTTGTATTGGTATCGGATATCGGTATCGGCGATATCCGATACTTTTCGGGTATCTGCCGATACTATCCGATACCGATACTTTCAAGTATCGGACGGTATCGCTCAACACTAGTGGTGGTGACTAGGGTTGAGCGAAACGGATCGTTCATTTTCAAAAGTCGCCGACTTTTGGCAAAGTCGGGTTTCATGAAACCCGACCCGACGCCTGTGCGGGGTCGGCCATGCGGTACGCGACTTTCGCGCCAAAGTCGCGTTTCAATGACGCGAAAGGCGCCATTTCTCAGCCAATGAAGGTGGACGCAGAGTGTGGGCAGCGTGATGACATAGGTCCTGGTCCCCACCATCTTAGAGAAGGGCATTGCAGTGATTGGCTTGCTGTCTGCGGCATCACAGTGGCTATAAAGGGGAGTTCCCACCGACCGCCATCTTACTGCTGCTGATCTGAGCGTAGGGAGAGGTTGCTGCCGCTTCTTCAGAAGCAGGGATAGTGTTAGGCAGGGTCCATTAACCACCAAACCGCTTGTGCTGTAGCGATTTCCACTGTCCAACACCACCTTTGTTTGCAGGGACAGTGGAAGCTACATTTTTTTTTCCTCAGCGCTGTAGCTCATTGGGCTGCCCTAGAAGGCTCCCTGATAGCTGCATTGCTGTGTGTATGCCGCTGTGCAAACCAACTGCTTTTTTCAAAGCACAAATCCTGTTGTTCCTTCCTTTCTGCACAGCTATCTTGTTTGTTTGTCCACACTTTTTATTTCATTTGTGCAGCAGTCCACTCCTTATTGCTGCCTGCCATACCTGGCTGAGATTACTGCAGGGAGATAGTAATTGTAGGACAGTCCCTGTGTTTTTTTTTTTTTAATTCTCCCTAAAAAAAAAAGCTGTGGGAGATTAAGATTGGCATTTCTGCTCGAGTGCCATCCCTGTGTGTGCCATCTCACATAGTGGGCCATAGAAAGCCTAATTTTTTTTTCTGTTTTTTTTTGTGGGGTTTCTAAGTTCTCCCTGAAAAAAAAAAAAACAGTGGGAGATTAATATTGCCCTTTGGGCTTGTGTGCCAGTCCTGAGCGTGCCATCTCTCTGTCAAATAGTGGGCCATAGAAAGCCTATTTTTTTTTTTATTGGTTTTATAAATTCTCCCTTAAAAAAAAAAAAAGTGGGAGATTAATATTGCCCTTTGGGCTTGTGTGCCAGTCCTGAGCGTGCCATCTCTCTGTCAAATAGTGGGCCATAGAAAGCCTATTTATTTTTTTTTCATTGGTTGTATAAATTCTCCCTGAAAAAAATAAAAACAGTGGGAGATTAATATTGCCCTTTGGGCTTGTGTGCCCGTCCTGAGCGTGCCATCTCTCTGTCAAATAGTGGGCCATAGAAAGCCTATTTATTTTTTTTTCATTGGTTGTATAAATTCTCCCTGAAAAAAATAAAAACAGTGGGAGATTAATATTGCCCTTTGGGCTTGTGTGCCAGTCCTGAGCGTGCCATCTCTCTGTGAAATAGTGGGCCATAGAAAGCCTATTTATTTTTTTTTCATTGGTTGTATAAATTCTCCCTGAAAAAAATCAAAACAGTGGGAGATTAATATTGCCCTTTGGGCTTGTGTGCCAGTCCTGAGCGTGCCATCTCTCTGTGAAATAGTGGGCCATAGAAAGCCTATTTATTATTTTTTCATTGGTTTTATAAATTTTCCCTGAAAAAAATAAAAACAGTGGGAGATTAATATTGCCCTTTGGGCTTGTGTGCCAGTCCTGAGCGTGCCATCTCTCTGTGAAATAGTGGGCCATAGAAAGCCTATTTATTTTTTTTTCATTGGTTGTATAATTTCTCCCTGAAAAAAATCAAAACAGTGGGAGATTAATATTGCCCTTTGTGTTGTGATAAGCAATTCAGTATCACAATGGACATAGCGGTCAGAGCACATACAGTGATCTGACAATAACCCAAAATAATAGAACGAGCTCTGAGATGTGGGAACTCTGCAGACCGCAATCCCTAATCCTCTCCAAACAACACTAGAGGCAGCCGTGGATTGCGCCTAACTCTGCCTATGCAACTCGGCACAGCCTGAGAAACTAACTAGCCTAAAGATAGAAAATAAGCCTACCTTGCCTCAGAGAAATACCCCAAAGGAAGAGGCAGCCCCCCACATATAATGACTGTGAGTTAAGATGAAAAGACAAACGTAGGGATGAAATAGATTCAGCAAAGTGAGGCCCGACTTTCTTAACAGAGCGAGGATAGGAAAGATAACTTTGCGGTCTACACAAAACCCTAAAGAAAACCACGCAAAGGGGGCAAAAAGACCCTCCGTACCGAACTAACGGCACGGAGGTACACCCTTTGCGTCCCAGAGCTTCCAGCAAAACAAATAGACAAGCTGGACAGAAAAAATAGCAAACAAATAGCAAAGAAGAACTTAGCTATGCAGAGCAGCAGGCCACAGGAATGATCCAGGGAAAAACAAGTCCAACACTGGAACATTGACAGGAAGCATGGATCAAAGCATTAGGTGGAGTTAAGTAGAGAAGCACCTAACGACCTCACCAGATCACTAGAGGGAGGAAACTCAGAAGCCGCAGTACCACTTTCCTCCACAAACGGAAGCTCCCAGAGAGAATCAGCCGAAGTACCACTTGTGACCACAGGAGGGAGCTCTGCCACAGAATTCACAACAGTACCCCCCCCTTGAGGAGGGGTCACCGAACCCTCACCAGAGCCCCCAGGCCGACCAGGATGAGCCACATGAAAGGCACGAACAAGATCGGGAGCATGGACATCAGAGGCAAAAACCCAGGAATTATCTTCCTGAGCATAACCCTTCCATTTAACCAGATACTCGAGTTTCCGTCTTGAAACACGAGAATCCAAAATCTTCTCCACAATATACTCCAATTCCCTTCCACCAAAACCGGGGCAGGAGGGTCAACAGATGGAACCATAGGTGCCACGTATCTCCGCAACAATGACCTACGGAATACGTTATGTATGGAAAAAGAATCTGGGAGGGTCAGACGAAAAGACACAGGATTAAGAACCTCAGAAATCTTATACGGACCAATGAAACGAGGTTTAAACTTAGGAGAGGAAACCTTCATAGGAATATGACGAGAAGATAACCAAACCAGATCCCCAACACGAAGTCGGGGACCCACACGGCGTCTGCGATTAGCGAAACGTTGAGCCTTCTCCTGGGACAAGGTCAAATTGTCCACTACATGAGTCCAAATCTGCTGCAACCTGTCCACCACAGTATCCACACCAGGACAGTCCGAAGACTCAACCTGTCCTGAAGAGAAACGAGGATGGAACCCAGAATTGCAGAAAAATGGCGAAACCAAGGTAGCTGAGCTGGCCCGATTATTAAGGGCGAACTCAGCCAAAGGCAAAAAGGACACCCAGTCATCCTGATCGGCAGAAACAAAGCATCTCAGATAGGTTTCCAAGGTCTGATTGGTTCGTTCGGTCTGGCCATTAGTCTGAGGATGGAAAGCCGAGGAAAAAGACAAGTCAATGCCCATCCTACCACAAAAGGCTCGCCAAAACCTCGAAACAAACTGGGAACCTCTGTCAGAAACGATATTCTCTGGAATGTCATGCAAACGAACCACATGCTGGAAGAACAATGGCACCAAATCAGAGGAGGAAGGCAATTTAGACAAGGGTACCAGATGGACCATCTTAGAAAAGCGATCACAGACCACCCAAATGACTGACATCTTTTGAGAAACGGGAAGATCTGAAATAAAATCCATAGAGATATGTGTCCAAGGCCTCTTCGGGACCGGCAAGGGCAAAAGCAACCCACTGGCACGAGAACAGCAGGGCTTAGCCCGAGCACAAATCCCACAGGACTGCACAAAAGTACGCACATCCCGCGACAGAGATGGCCACCAAAAGGATCTAGCCACTAACTCTCTGGTATCAAAGATTCCAGGATGACCAGCCAACACCGAACAATGAACCTCAGAGATAACTTTATTCGTCCACCTATCAGGGACAAACAGTTTCTCCGCTGGACAACGATCAGGTTTATTAGCCTGAAATTTTTGCAGCACCCGCCGCAAATCAGGGGAGATGGCAGACACAATTACTCCTTCCTTGAGGATACCCGTCGGCTCAGATAAAAACAGAGAGTCGGGCACAAAACTCCTAGACAGAGCATCCGCCTTCACATTTTTAGAGCCCGGAAGGTACGAAATCACAAAGTCAAAACGGGCAAAAAACAGCGACCAACGAGCCTGTCTAGGATTCAAACGCTTAGCAGACTCGAGATAAGTCAAGTTCTTATGATCTGTCAATACCACCACGCGATGCTTAGCTCCTTCAAGCCAATGACGCCACTCCTCGAATGCCCACTTCATGGCCAGCAACTCTCGGTTGCCCACATCATAATTTCGCTCAGCAGGCGAAAACTTCCTGGAAAAAAAAGCGCATGGTTTCATCACTGAGCAATCAGAACCTCTCTGCGACAAAACAGCCCCTGCTCCAATCTCAGAAGCATCAACCTCGACCTGGAACGGAAGAGAAACATCTGGTTGACACAACACAGGGGCAGAAGAAAAACGACGCTTCAACTCTTGAAAAGCTTCCACAGCAGCAGAAGACCAATTGACCAAATCAGCACCCTTCTTGGTCAAATCGGTCAATGGTTTGGCAATACTAGAAAAATTGCAGATGAAGCGACGATAAAAATTAGCAAAGCCCAGGAACTTTTGCAGACTTTTCAGAGATGTCGGCTGAGTCCAATTATGGATGGCTTGGACCTTAACAGGATCCATCTCGATAGTAGAAGGGGAAAAGATGAACCCCAAAAATGAAACCTTCTGCACACCAAAGAGACACTTTGATCCCTTCACAAACAAAGAATTAGCACGCAGGACCTGAAAAACCGTTCTGACCTGCTTCACATGAGACTCCCAATCATCCGAGAAGATCAAAATGTCATCCAAGTACACAATCAGGAATTTATCCAGGTACTCTCGGAAGATGTCATGCATAAAGGACTGAAACACTGATGGAGCATTGTCAAGTCCGAATGGCATTACTAGATACTCAAAATGACCCTCGGGCATATTAAATGCAGTTTTCCATTCATCGCCTCGCTTAATACGCACAAGATTATACGCACCACGAAGATCTATCTTGGTGAACCAACTAGCCCCCTTAATCCGAGCAAACAAATCAGATAACAATGGCAAGGGGTACTGAAATTTAACAGTGATCTTATTAAGAAGGCGGTAATCTATACAAGGTCTCAGCGAACCATCCTTCTTGGCTACAAAAAAGAACCCTGCTCCTAATGGCGACGATGACAGGCGAATATGCCCCTTCTCCAGGGATTCCTTCACATAACTGCGCATAGCGGTGTGCTCAGGCACGGATAAATTAAACAGTCGACCTTTTGGGAATTTACTACCAGGAATCAAATTGATAGCACAATCACAATCCCTATGCGGAGGTAGGGCATCGGACTTGGGCTCATCAAATACATCCCAGTAATCAGACAAGAACTCTGGAACCTCAGAAGGGGTGGATGACAAAATTGACAGAAATGGAACATCACCATGTACCCCCTGACAACCCCAGCTGGACACCGACATGGATATCCAATCCAATACTGGATTATGGGCTTGTAGCCATGGCAACCCCAACACGACCACATCATGCAGATTATGCAACACCAGAAAGCGAATAACCTCCTGATGTGCAGGAGCCATGCACATGGTCAGCTGGGTCCAGTATTGAGGCTTATTCTTGGCCAAAGGCGTAGCATCAATTCCTCTCAATGGAATAGGACACTGCAAGGGCTCCAAGAAAAACCCACAATGCTTAGCATATTCCAAGTCCATCAAATTCAGGGCAGCGCCTGATTCCACAAACGCCATGACAGAAAACGATGACAAAGAGCAGATCAAGGTAATGGACAGAAGAAATTTTGACTGTACTGTACCAATGGTGGCAGACCTAGCGAACCGCTTAGTGCGCTTAGGACAATCAGAGATAGCATAAGTGGAATCACCACAGTAGAAACACAGCCCATTCAGACGTCTGTGTTCTTGCCGTTCAACTCTGGTCATAGTCCTATCGCACTGCATAGACTTAGGTTTAATCTCAGGTAATACCGCCAAATGGTGCACAGATTTACGCTCACGCAAGCGTCGACCGATCTGAATAGCCAAAGACATAGACTCATTCAAACCAGCAGGCATAGGAAATCCCACCATGACATCCTTAAGGGCTTCAGAGAGACCCTTTCTGAATATAGCTGCCAGCGCAGATTCATTCCATTGAGTGAGAACGGACCACTTTCTAAATTTCTGACAATATACCTCTATCTCATCCTGAGCCTGACAAAGAGCCAGCAAATTTTTTTCTGCCTGATCCACTGAATTAGGCTCATCGTACAGCAATCCAAGCGCCAGGAAAAACGCATCGATATTACTTAATGCAGGATCTCCTGACGCAAGAGAAAATGCCCAGTCCTGAGGGTCGACACGCAAAAAAGAAATGACGATCCTAACCTGTTGAACTGGGTCACCAGAGGAGCGAGGTTTCAAAGCCAGAAATAGTTTACAATTATTTTTGAAACTCAGAAATTTAGTTCTATCTCCAAAAAACAAATCTGGAATAGGAATTCTCGGTTCTAACAAAGAATTCTGAACCACAAAATCTTGAATATTTTGAACTTTTGCCGTGAGCTGATCCACACATGAAGACAGACCTTTAATGACCATTGCTACACCTGTGTCCTGAACCACCCAAATGTCTAGGGGAAAAAAAAGGCAAAACACAGTGCAAAGAAAAAAAAATGGTCTCAGAACTTCTTTTTTCCCTCTATTGAGAATCATTAGCACTTTTGGCTTCCTGTACTGTTGTGATAGGCAATTCAGTATCACAATGGACATAGCGGTCAGAGCACATACAGTGATCTGACAATAACGCAAAATAATAGAACGAGCTCTGAGACGTGGGAACTCTGCAGACCGCAATCCCTAATCCTCTCCAAACAACACTAGAGGCAGCCGTGGATTGCGCCTAACTCTGCCTATGCAACTCGGCACAGCCTGAGAAACTAACTAGCCTGAAGATAGAAAATAAGCCTACCTTGCCTCAGAGAAATACCCCAAAGGAAGAGGCAGCCCCCCACATATAATGACTGTGAGTTAAGATGAAAAGACAAACGTAGGGATGAAATAGATTCAGCAAAGTGAGGCCCGACTTTCTTAACAGAGCGAGGATAGGAAAGATAACTTTGCGGTCTACACAAAACCCTAAAGAAAACCACGCAAAGGGGGCAAAAAGACCCTCCGTACCGAACTAACGGCACGGAGGTACACCCTTTGCGTCCCAGAGCTTCCAGCAAAACAAATAGACAAGCTGGACAGAAAAAATAGCAAACAAATAGCAAAGAAGAACTTAGCTATGCAGAGCAGCAGGCCACAGGAATGATCCAGGGAAAAACAAGTCCAACACTGGAACATTGACAGGAAGCATGGATCAAAGCATTAGGTGGAGTTAAGTAGAGAAGCACCTAACGACCTCACCAGATCACCTGAGGGAGGAAACTTAGAAGCCGCAGTACCACTTTCCTCCACAAACGGAAGCTCCCAGAGAGAATCAGCCGAAGTACCACTTGTGACCACAGGAGGGAGCTCTGCCACAGAATTCACAACACCTTTGGGCTTGTGTGCCAGTCCTGAGCGTGCCATCTCTCTCTCAAATAGTGGCCCATAGAAAGCCTATTTATTTTTTTTTCATTGGTTTTATAAATTCTCCCTGAAAAAAAAAAACAGTGGGAGATTAATATTGCCCTTTGGGCTTGTGTGCCAGTCCTGAGCGTGCCATCTCTCTCTCAAATAGTGGCCCATAGAAAGCCTATTTATTTTTTTTTTATTGGTTTTATAAATTCTCCCTGAAAAAAAAAACAGTGGGAGATTAATATTGCCCTTTGGGCTTGTGTGCCAGTCCTGTCAAATAGTGGGCCATAGAAAGCCTATTTATTTTTTTTTTCATTGGTTGTATAAATTCTCCCTGAAAAAAATAAAAACAGTGGGAGATTAATATTGCCCTTTGGGCTTGTGTGCCCGTCCTGAGCATGCCATCTCTCTGTCAAATAGTGGGCCATAGAAAGCCTATTTATTTTTTTTTCATTGGTTGTATAAATTCTCCCTGAAAAAAATAAAAACAGTGGGAGATTAATATTGCCCTTTGGGCTTGTGTGCCAGTCCTGAGCGTGCCATCTCTCTGTGAAATAGTGGGCCATAGAAAGCCTTTTTTTTTTTTTTTTTCATTGGTTGTATAAATTCTCCCTGAAAAAAATCAAAACAGTGGGAGATTAATATTGCCCTTTGGGCTTGTGTGCCAGTCCTGAGCGTGCCATTTCTCTGTGAAATAGTGGGCCATAGAAAGCCTATTTATTATTTTTTCATTGGTTTTATAAATTTTCCCTGAAAAAAAACAAACAGTGGGAGATTAATATTGCCCTTTGGGCTTGTGTGCCAGTCCTGAGCGTGCCATCTCTCTGTGAAATAGTGGGCCATAGAAAGCCTATTTATTATTTTTTCAATGGTTTTATAAATTTTTCCTGCAAAAAATAAAAACAGTGGGAGATTAATATTGCCCTTTGGCCTTGTGTGCCAGTCCTGAGCTTGCCATCTCTCTCTCAAATAGTGGCCCATATTAAGCCTATTTTTTTTTTTCATTGGTTTTATAAATTCTCCCTGAAAAAAAAAAACAGTGGGAGATTAATATTGCCCTTTGGGCTTGTGTGCCCGTCCTGAGCATGCCATCTCTCTGTCAAATAGTGGGCCATAGAAAGCCTATTTATTATTTTTCATTGGTTGTATAAATTCTCCCTGAAAAAAATCAAAACAGTGGGAGATTAATATTGCCTTTTGGGCTTGTGTGCCAGTCCTGAGCGTGCCATCTCTCTGTGAAATAGTGGGCCATAGAAAGCCTATTTATTATTTTTTCATTGGTTTTATAAATTTTTCCTGAAAAAAAAAAACAGTGGGAGATTAATATTGCCCTTTGGGCTTGTGTGCCAGTCCTGTCAAATAGTGGGCCATAGAAAGCCTATTTATTTTTTTTTTCATTGGTTGTATAAATTCTCCCTGAAAAAAATAAAAACAGTGGGAGATTAATATTGCCCTTTGGGCTTGTGTGCCCGTCCTGAGCATGCCATCTCTCTGTCAAATAGTGGGCCATAGAAAGCCTATTTATTTTTTTTTCATTGGTTGTATAAATTCTCCCTGAAAAAAATAAAAACAGTGGGAGATTAATATTGCCCTTTGGGCTTGTGTGCCAGTCCTGAGCGTGCCATCTCTCTGTGAAATAGTGGGCCATAGAAAGCCTATTTATTTTTTTTTCATTGGTTGTATAAATTCTGCCTGAAAAAAATCAAAACAGTGGGAGATTAATATTGCCCTTTGGGCTTGTGTGCCAGTCCTGAGCGTGCCATCTCTCTGTGAAATAGTGGGCCATAGAAAGCCTATTTATTATTTTTTCATTGGTTTTATAAATTTTCCCTGAAAAAAAACAAACAGTGGGAGATTAATATTGCCCTTTGGGCTTGTGTGCCAGTCCTGAGCGTGCCATCTCTCTGTGAAATAGTGGGCCATAGAAAGCCTATTTATTATTTTTTCATTGGTTTTATAAATTTTTCCTGCAAAAAATAAAAACAGTGGGAGATTAATATTGCCCTTTGGCCTTGTGTGCCAGTCCTGAGCGTGCCATCTCTCTCTCAAATAGTGGCCCATATTAAGCCTATTTATTTTTTCATTGGTTTTATAAATTCTCCCTGAAAAAAAATAACAGTGGGAGATTAATATTGCCCTTTGGGCTTGTGTGCCAGTCCTGAGCGTGCCATCTCTCTCTCAAATAGTGGCCCATAGAAAGCCTATTTATTTTTTTTTCATTGGTTTTATAAATTCTCCCTGAAAAAAAAAACAGTGGGAGATTAATATTGCCCTTTGGGCTTGTGTGCCAGTCCTGAGCGTGCCATCTCTCTGTGAAATAGTGGGCCATAGAAAGCCTATTTATTATTTTTTCATTGGTTTTATAAATTTTCCCTGAAAAAAAAAAAAAACAGTAGGAGATTAATATTGCCCTTTGGGCTTGTGTGCTAGTCCTGAGCGTGCCATCTCTCTGTGAAATAGTGGGCCATAGAAAGCCTATTTATTATTTTTTCATTGGTTTTATAAATTTTTCCTGAAAAAAATAAAAACAGTGGGAGATTAATATTGCCCTTTGGCCTTGTGTGCCAGTCCTGAGCGTGCCATCTCTCTCTCAAATAGTGGCCCATAGAAAGCCTATTTTTTTTTTTTTCATTGGTTTTATAAATTCTCCCTGAAAAAAAAAACAGTGGGGGATTAATATTGCCCTTTGGGCTTGTGTGCCAGTCCTGAGCGTGCCATCTCTCTGTCAAATAGTGGGCCATAGAAAGCCTATTTTTTTTTTTTCATTGGTTGTATAAATTCTCCCTGAAAAAAATAAAAACAGTGGGAGATTAATATTGCCCTTTGGGCTTGTGTGCCCGTCCTGAGCATGCCATCTCTCTGTCAAATAGTGGGCCATAGAAAGCCTATTTATTTTTTTTCATTGGTTGTATAAATTCTCCCTGAAAAAAATAAAACAGTGGGAGATTAATATTGCCCTTTGGGCTTGTGTGCCAGTCCTGAGCGTGCCATCTCTCTGTGAAATAGTGGGCCATAGAAAGCCTATCTATTTTTTTTTCATTGGTTTTATAAATTTTTCCTGAAAAAAAAAAACAGTGGGAGATTAATATTTCCCTTTGGGCTTGTGTGCCAGTCCTGAGCGTGCCATCTCTCTGTGAAATAGTGGGCCATAGAAAGCCTATTTATTAATTTTTCATTGGTTTTATAAATTTTCCCTGAAAAAAATAAAAACAGTGGGAGATTAATATTGCCCTTTGGCCTTGTGTGCCAGTCCTGAGCGTGCCATCTCTCTCTCAAAGAGTGGCCCATAGAAAGCCTATTTATTTTTTTTTTCATTGGTTTTATAAATTCTCCCTGAAAAAAAAAACAGTGGGAGATTAATATTGCCCTTTGGGCTTGTGTGCCAGTCCTGAGCGTGCCATCTCTCTCTCAAATAGTGGGCCATAGAAAGCCTATTTATTTTTTTTTTCATTGGTTGTATAAATTCTCCCTGAAAAAAATAAAAACAGTGGGAGATTAATATTGCCCTTTGGGCTTGTGTGCCCGTCCTGAGCATGCCACCTCTCTGTCAAATAGTGGGCCATAGAAAGCCTATTTATTTTTTTTTCATTGGTTGTATAAATTCTCCCTGAAAAAAATCAAAACAGTGGGAGATTAATATTGCCCTTTGGGCTTGTGTGCCCGTCCTGAGCGTGCCATCTCTCTGTGAAATAGTGGGCCATAGAAAGCCTATTTATTTTTTCTTCATTTGTTGTATAAATTCTCCCTGAAAAAAATCAAAACAGTGGGAGATTAATATTGCCCTTTGGGCTTGTGTGCCAGTCCTGAGCGTGCCATCTCTCTGTGAAATAATGGGCCATAGAAAGCCTATTTATTATTTTTTCATTGGTTTTATAAATTTTCCCTGAAAAAAATAAAAACAGTGGGAGATTAATATTGCCCTTTGGCCTTGTGTGCCAGTCCTGAGCGTGCCCTCTCTCTCTCTAAGGCTACGTTCACATTAGCGTCGCGCCGCTGTTGCGTCGGCGACGCAGCGGCGACGCAGCGGCGACGCGCCCCTATGTTTAACATAGGGGACGCGTGCGTCTTTTTGCACGCGTTTTCCGACACGTGCGTCGTTTTAGACGCTAGCGTCGGACGCAAGAAAACGCTACAAGTTGCATTTTTCTTGCGTCCGATTTCGTCAAAAAACGATGCACGCGTCGCAAAACGCGCGCGTTTTTGCGCGCGTTTGCGCGCGTTTTTGCGTGCCTCGCCGCTGCGTCGCCGACGCTACAGCAACGCGACGCTAATGTGAACGTAGCCTAATAGTGGCCCATAGAAAGCCTATTTATTTTTTTTTCATTGGTTTTATAAATTCTCCCTGAAAAAAAAAACAGTGGGAGATTAATATTGCCCTTTGGGCTTGTGTGCCAGTCCTGAGCGTGCCATCTCTCTCTCAAATAGTGGCCCATAGAAAGCCTATTTATTTTTTTTTTCATTGGTTTTATAAATTCTCCCTGAAAAAAAAAACAGTGGGAGATTAATATTGCCCTTTGGGCTTGTGTGCCAGTCCTGAGCGTGCCATCTCTCTCTCTCAGATAGTGTGCCATAGAAAGCCAATTTTTTTTATTTTTTATTTGGTTTCTAAATTCTCTCTGAAAAAATCACTTTTTTTTTACTTGTTTTCTAAATTCTTCCTTAAAAAATCATTTTTTTTGTGTGTTTCTAAATTCTCCCTGAAAAAAATAAGAAAAAACTGGGAGATTAATATTGGCCTTTCTGCTTGTGTGCCAGTCCTGACTCCTGGGTGTGCCATCTCTCTCTCAGATAGTGGGCCATAGAAAGCCTATTTTTTTTTTGTTTGGTTTCTAAATTCTCTCTGAAAAAATCACTTTTTTTTATTTTGTTTTCTAAATTCTTCCTTAAAAAAACTTTTTTTTTTTTGGGTTTCTAAATTCTCCCTGAAAAAATAAAAAAAAACAGTGGGAGATTAATATTGGCCTTTCTGCTTATGTGCCAGTCCTGACTCCTGGGTGTGCCATCTCTCTCTCCCAGATAGTGGGCCATAGAAAGCCTATTTGTTTTTTTTTGTTTGGTTTCTAAATTCTCTCTGAAAATATCACTTTTTTTAATTTGTTTTCTAAATTCTTCCTTAAAAAATCATTTTTTGGGGGGGTTTCTAAATTCTCCCTGAAAAAAAAAAAAAAAACAGTGGGAGATTAATGTTGGCCTTTCTGCTTGTGTGCCAGTCCTGACTCTTGGGTGTGCCATCTCTCTCTCAGATAGTGGGCCATAGAAAGCCTTTTTGTTTTGTTTTTTTTATTTGGTTTCTAAATTCTCTCTGAAAAAATCAACTTTTTTTATTTGTTTTCTAAATTCTTCCTGAAAAAATCATTTTTTTGGGGGGTTTCTAAATTCTCCCTGAAAAAATAAAAACAAACAGTGGGAGATTAATATTGACATTTGTGCTTGAGTGACAGTCCTGCGTGTGTGGCATCTCTCTCATTTGGTGCCACCAAAAACAGAGTGTGTAACATTGTGCCTGCTTTTCCTTGCGGTGTCACCCACCTGTAAAGGGGTATCTAAATCATACTGAAGTTATAGCTCACGGTGTAAGTTGTTTGACAGCAACAAATACCGTTAGTTTGGTTACGTTTTTAAAACAATGAGGAAGTCTGGTGGAAGAGGTCGTGGCCGGGGGCGTTCATTGTCAGCTGGTAATGAGGGTAGTGGTAGTGGTGGAGCATCAGGTGGTCGTGGGAAAAAAAATATTGCACCTAAGTCTGGAGCTGTGGAGCCAGGTTCGTCGTCTGGCTACACAAGGCCTCGAACGCTCCCTTTTCTGGGAGTAGGAAAACCGCTTTTAAAGCCGGAGCAGCAAGAGCAAGTTTTGGCTTACCTTGCTGACTCAGCCTCTAGCTCTTTTGCCTCCTCTTTTGAAACTGGTAAATGTAAAAGCAGCGCGTCGTTAGTGGATGTTCACGGTCAGGGACAAGTCGCTTCCTTGTCCTCTTCAGCAAAAACAACAACAGAGAAGAATGCAGCAGGCGACACAACGGGTTACTCCATGGAGCTCTTTACACATACCGTCCCTGGCTTAGAAAGTGAAGCAGTTAACAGTCCATGCCCATTACAAGTTGAATCTGACATGGAGTGCACTGATGCACAGCCACAGCCAGACTACTATGCTGGTCCTTTGACTCAGACCACAACATTGCCCTCGCAGGGTAATGATCAAGAATCAGACCCTGATGAGACTATGTTGCCCCATCACGAACGCTATACCACCGACCGACACGGTGACACAGACGAAGTTGCACACGAGCTACAAGAAGAGGTAATAGATGACCCAGTTCTTGACCCCGATTGGCAGCCATTGGGGGAACAGGGTGCAGGCGGCAGCAGTTCTGAAGCGGAGGAGGAGGGGCCGCAGCAGGCATCAACATCGCAACAGGTTCCATCTGCCGGGCCCGTATCTGGCCCAAAACGCGTGGCAAAGTCAAAACCTGTTGGAGGACAGCGTGGCCATCCGGTTAAAGCTCAGTCTGCAATGCCTGAAAAGGTATCCGATGCTAGAAAGAGTGCAGTCTGGCATTTTTTTAAACAACATCCAATTGATCAGCGCAAAGTCATCTGTCAAAAATGTTCAACTAGCTTAAGCAGAGGTCAGAATCTGAAAAGTCTCAATACAAGTTGCATGCATAGACATATAACCACCATGCATTTGCAAGCCTGGACTAACTACCAAACGTCCCTTAAGGTTGTAGCACCCTCGGCCAATGAAGCTAGTTAGCAACGCAACATCCCTTCCGGCAGTGTAGGGCCACCATTTTCCGCACCACCTGCAGTATCTGTGCAGGTTTCTTTGCCAGGCCAAAGCAGTCAGGGTCAGGGAATCACCAGTTTCGTAGTAGGAAACACTGCATCTTGGGCACCGGCGGCAACAATACCATCTCCCACCGTCTCTCAGTCTGCCATGTCCACCGGCACCCCCGCTAGTTCCACGATCTCCAGCTCTCCAGTCCAGCTCACCCTACATGAGACTATGGTTAGAAAAAGGAAGTACTTAGCCTCGCATCCGCGTACACAGGGTTTGAACGTCCACATAGCTAGACTAATCTCGTTAGAGATGATGCCCTACCGGTTAGTTGAAAGCTAAGCTTTCAAAGCCCTGATGGACTACGCTGTACCACGCTACGAGCTACCCAGTCGACACTTCTTTTCCAGAAAAGCCATCCCAGCCCTCCACCAGCATGTTAAAGAGCGCATCATCCATGCACTCAGGCAATCTGTGAGCACAAAGGTGCACCTGACAACAGATGCATGGACCAGTAGGCATGGCCAGGGACGTTACGTGTCCATCACGGCACACTGGGTGAATGTTGTGGATGCAGGGTCCACAGGGGACAGCAATTTTGGGACAGTTCTGCCTAGCCCACGGTCTAGGAAACAGTTGGCTGTAGCCGTTCGCACCCCCTCCTCCTCCTCCTCGTCCTCCTGCAGAGGCGAGAGCTCGTCCACAGACCGCAGTCGCACAACCACTCCATCCGCAGCTGCCACTGTTGCACACCAGGTCTCCCATTATGGGGCAGCTAATGGCAAGCGTCAGCAGGCTGTATTGGCTATGAAGTGTTTGGGTGACAACAGACACACCGCAGAAGTTCTGTCCGAGTTCTTGTTTCCCAACTGAAACACATTCCTTGCCTGGCTCACACCTTAAACCTGGTGGTGCAGTGCTTCCTGAAAAGTTATCCGGGATTATCCGACCTGCTCCTCAAAGTGCGTGGACTTTGCTCACATATCCGCCGTTCGCCCGTACACTCCAGCCGTATGCAGACCTATCAGCGGTCTTTGAACCTTTCCCAGCATCGCCTAATCATAGACGTTGCAACAAGGTGGAACTCAACACTGCACATACTTCAGAGACTGTGCAAACAGAGGCGGGCTGTTATGTTTTTGTGGGAGGATACACATACACGGGCAGGCAGTAGGATGGCAGACATGGAGTTGTCAGGTGTGCAGTGGTTGAAGATACAAGACATGTGTCAAGTCCTTCAGTGTTTTGAGGAATGCACACGGCTGGTTAGTGCAGACAACGCCATAATAAGCATGAGCATCCCCCTAATGCGTCTGCTGATGCAAAGTTTGACGCACATAAAGGATCAGGCGTCTGCAGCAGAGGAAGAGCAAAGCCTTGATGATAGTCAGCCATTGTCTGGCCAGGGCAGTGTACAGGACGAGGTAGCGGGCGAAGAGGAGGAGGAGGATGAGGAGGATGATGGGGATGATTATATTTTTAATGAGGAAGCTTTTCCAGGGCCACTGGAAATTGGTGGCGTGGCAAGGCCGGGTTCGGGTTTTTTGAGGGACACAAGTGACGTAGATTTGCCTGAAACTGCCCCTCAACCAAGCACAACCGCAGACTTGACAACTGGAACTTTGGCCCACATGGCGGATTATGCCTTACGTATCCTCAAAAGGGACACACGCATTACTAAAATGATGAACGATGACGATTACTGGTTGGCCTGCCTCCTTGATCCTCGCTATAAAGGCAAATTGCAAAATATAATGCCACATGAGAACTTCGAACTAATATTAGCAACCGAACAATCAACTCTTGTTGACCGTTTGCTTAAGGCATTCCCAGCACACAGCGCCCGTGATCGTTCTCACACGAGCTGCAGGGGCCAGCAGACCAGAGGTGTTAGAGGGGCAGAAATCAGAAGTGGCGTTGGACAGAGGGGTTTTCTGATCAGGTTGTGGAGTGATTTTGCTATGACCGCAGACAGGACAGGTACTGCAGCATCAATTCAAAGTGACAGGAGACAACATTTGTCCAGTATGGTTACTAACTATTTTTCATCCCTTATCGACGTTCTCCCTCAACCGTCATTCCCATTTGATTACTGGGCATCAAAATTAGACACCTGGCCAGAATTGGCAGAATATGCATTGCAGGAGCTTGCTTGCCCGGCAGCTAGTGTCCTATCCGAAAGAGTATTCAGTGCTGCAGGTTCAATATTAACCGAAAAAAGGACTCGTCTGGCTACCCAAAATGTAGATGATCTAACCCTCATTAAAATGAACCACAACTGGATTTCGAAATCTTTTGCCCCACCTTGCCTGGCTGACACCTAGCTTTCCTATGAAATGGTCTTGCCTGTGGGCTATTCTGAATGACTTTTCCAATCTCGTAATTTGCAGCACCTGATTGTCCAGCATACGACATGTTTACACCTCACTAAATGGCCAAACTCCCCACACGGGGCCGTGGTATCGCCACTTGGCGCCAGTACCCGTGAGAGTGCTGTTTGTCTGCAGAGGTGGGTGTGCCCGCTTTTGGTCGACGGCACTGCCACTGGGTCCCTCATAGTACAATAAAGTGTCTCTGGCGGTGGTGGTGCGCACCCAACGTCAGACACACTGTTGTAACATGAGGGGCCCTGGGCCTGTACCGCCGGCCACAAGAGAGTTCCCCCACCCCCAGCTCAAACATTGCTAAACCACTTGCACAATTATCTCTCACAGTTCCACCAATGTTTAGTCTATGCGCTGACATCCGTAAATTCCTGCCACTGACAATACCATTGTGTTGACATGTATGATGGTACTTAACATAGTCAGGGGCAGTGTCCTATATTTACCCAAGTAAATACTTTGTGCCAAATTACTAGGTCTGAAACTACGCAGAGGAGCCCACCCCAGTACCGAATGATTGCACCCTTTGGTGGTTTCGTTTTGTTGTCATGCGAGAGATTAACATGTATTTATTGTTTGGGACTACTAACTGGCAGACACTCATTACAATCGGCCTCCGCTGACAACACCAATGCTGCCCGTGTACCCCTGGAACCAATTATAAATTGCCTACAGCCCAATTTTATTATGTTAGGCCTTCGAAGCCTATCTGCGGTCCCTCCTTCCACTAGGCCTCCACTGACCTGTCTACTGCTGCCCGTGTACCCCTGGAACCAATTATAAGGTGCCTACATCCCAATTTTATTATGTTAGGCCTTCGAAGCCTGTCTGCGGTCCCTTCTTTCTACTACTACTCCACTGACCAGACCAATGCTGCCCGTGTACCCCTGGAACCAATTATAAAGTGCCTACAGCCCAATTTTTTTATGTTAGGCCTTCGAAGCCTGTCTGCGGTCCCTCCTTCCACTAGGCCTCCACTGACCTGTCTACTGCTGCCCGTGTACCCCTGAAACCAATTATAAAGTGCCTACATCCCAATTTTATTATGTTAGGCCTTCGAAGCCTGTCTGCGGTCCCTTCTTTCTACTACTACTCCACTGACCAGACCAATGCTGCCCGTGTACCCCTGGAACCAATTATAAAGTGCCTACAGCCCAATTTTTTTATGTTAGGCATTCGAAGCCTGTCTGCGGTCCCTCCTTCCACTAGTCCTCCAGTGACCAGTCCACTGCCGCCCGGTTACCCCTGGAACCTATTTCAAAGTGCATACAGCCTACTTTTTTTCTTTTATTTATAATTATAAAGCCCAGATTGGCTACACTGTACCACGGTAAGAGCTACCCAGTCGTCACTTCTTTTGCGAGAAAAGCCATCCCAGCCCTCCACCATCATGTAAAAATCCGCATTGTCCATGCTCTCAGGCTATCTAATAGTAGAAAGGTGCACCTGACAACAGATGCATGGACCAGTAGGCATGTCCACGAAAGGTTACATGTCCATTACGGCGCACTGGGTTAATGTTGTGGATGCATGGTCCACAGGGGACAGCCTACTAAGTCTGTCTGCAGTCCCAAATAGAAATTGTCCTCCGCTTACCACACCAATGCTGCCTGTGTTCCCCTGGAACATTTTATAAACTCCATTGACCAAAATTTTGGGTTTAAAGCCTACTACCAGTGTCTGCCGCTCCAAGGTGTTCTCCGGGTTGCCTTTTCTGAGCTTTGACCTTCAGGCTCTCGTTTAGTATTTTTTTTAAATCTAACTGCAGTGGGGCTAGTACTTGGGTTGGGGCCTACTACCAGTGTCTGCCGCTCCAAGGTGTTCTCCAGGTTGCCTCTCCATTGCTTCAATCTTCTGGCTCTCGTTTAGTAGTTGTTGAAAACAACACTGCATGCGGCCTACAAGTTGGGTCAGGGGTGTAGAGATGGTGTGTTCCACTCCAAGGTGTTCCCCAGGTTGCCTCTCCATTGCTTCAATCTTGAGGCTCTTGTTAAATAGTTGTTAAATGGAACAACTGCATTTGGCCTACTAGTTGGGTTGGGGCCTACTAACAGTGTCTGCCGCTCCTTGCTGTTCTTCTGGTTTCCTGTCCTGAAATTCCATTTTCAGGCTCTCGTTAAGTAGTTGTTAATGTTAGACTGCATTTGGCCTACTAGTTGGGTTGGGGCCTACTATTGGTGTCTGCCGCTCCTTGCTGTTCTCCTCCACTGAACAAAGCTGTGCCGCCTGTTTACTACTGCTGCCAATTTCGAACTGCATTTAGACTAATTACTGATTTGGGCCTACTCTCTGTGTCAGCCTCTCATTACAGTTGTCCTCCACTGAACAAAGCAATGCCCCCTGGTTAGTCCTCTTACCAATTTTGAACTGCATTTAAACCACTTTATTCTTTGGGCCTATATCTGTGTTTCCTCCTCATCCTGCCCATTGCCCAGCCAGTGATAGATGAGTCTGCTGGTACATTGACCCATAACGCAACATTCCCCGTGCACGCTACACAGCAAGATTGTGACCCTGCTGAAAGTCAGGTTCCTCTTCCCGCATACCATACCACCTTACACGGGGACAAAGAGGAAGGTGCAGATGAAAGTGCAGGTTCCTTCATCAGGTGGGGGGAGGAATACTCGTTGGCGACGTCACTGGCACAGGGCCCCTCATAGTACACAAAAGTGTCGCTGCCGGTGGGAGGCGCCCTCGCCGTGCAAACACACCGCCGTACTTTGAGGGGCCCTGTGCCAGTGCCAATGCCAACGAGTGGGCCCCCCCTGCTTGCTCAGGATCACAGCACTTGCAAAGTTTAAATACTTACCTTACCTTAACTATTATTATAAGGGAAATTAAGATTGACAAGCTTCATTAAGACGAATGCATGGTTTTGGCATTAAAATGGGCACTCTAGGTGTTTTCCTGGCCCCCACTCACTGCCGACTATGCTGCCCCATTGACTTGCATTGGGTTTCGTGTTTCGGTCGATCCCGACTTTACGTCATAATCGGCCGATTTCACTCGACCCGACTATTGAGATAGTCGGGTTTTGCGAAACCCGACTCGACTCTAAAAAAGTCAAGGTCGCTCAACCCTAGTGGTGACCAATATCTTTTGGGTGATGGCGTTCATCTGAACGCGGTGGGCATTGACTTGTGGGCCCTTGGGCTGCAGTCTGGAATTGAGTGGGCCATAGCAGTTAAGGTTAGTGGTGTCTCGGATACTTGAGGGGGTCAAGTATCCTCGTGGTGGCGGGGGGAGGGGTCCTTGGAGTTGGTGCTAAATTGGCCTGGGGGTTCCTCGGGATACGGATTCTCCAGTTGGTATAAGTTTTGGTTGCAGGTCTGGTGATTTGGGGGAATCTTGGTAGTGGTGGGCCAGATTCCTAAGTTGGAAGTGGACAAGGGTAACCCTTCGGGGTATTTTGGTGCTCTCGAGCCTGTGGGGTAACGGCTGAGAGTAATCTACGGTTGGTCTCTTGTCCACTTGTTCATACTATGGTTGACACCAGACTTTTAGCTTCAAGGACCCCTTCCCAGATCATGTTATGGTTAAATATTTTGTTTGCTTATAATAAAAGCCGCTGTGGCCAATTATATCCAACTTGAGACTCATGTCATTATTCGGATGCTGGGAAGAAAAGGGGTCGGAGACCCTTGGGGCGACACTTATTCACGGTGGTCGACAATACCAATGTCAAGACCAGGATGGAGCGAGCCGCCCCACCCCCTTCCCGGGCGGCGTACATGAAAGCCGACATGACAGGGGGTTTTGAGCAGGGAAAAAGGGGGCGTGGAGTCTCTCTCTTAGGGGAGGGTTAATGCTGGCCTGGAGAGGGAATGGGGTGAGTGGGGGGAGGAGCCGGTCACTTCCCGCTCTGAGGACTTGTGAGCAGTCCCGCCCACCCGCCCTTTATGTTGTGTATTTGATAATTTTAGTTGGCTTTTTGTTCTCGGGTCATAGTGGCTGTAGGCGGGTGGAGGGGTCCTTGGAGTTGGTGCTAAATTGGCCTGGGGGTCCGTCGGGATACGGAGTCTCCAGTTGGTATAAGTTTTGGTTGCGGGTCTGGTGATTTGGGGGAATCTTGGTAACAGTGGGCCAGATTCCTAAGTTGGAAGTGGACAAGGGTAACCCTTCGGGGTATTTTGGTGCTCTCGAGCCTGTGGGGTAACGGCTGAGAGTAATCTATGGTTGGTCTCTTGTCCACTTGTTCATACTATGGTTGACACCAGACTTTTAACTTCAAGGACCCCTACCCAGATCATGTTACGGTTAAATGTTTTGTTTGTTTATAATAAAGGCCGCTGTGGCCAATTATATCCAACTTGAGACTCATGTCATTATTCAGATGCTGGGAAGAAAAGGGGTCGGAGACCCTTGGGGCGACACTTATTCACGGTGGTCGACAATACCAATGTCATGTGCTTTTGTAATCTTCTTACAAGTCTTTCCATTTCCTGCTGTGCTTTGAAAGTGTTAGGGTACTGTCACACTATACGATTTACCTACGATCACGACCAGCGATATGACCTGGCCGTGATCGTAGGTAAATCGTAGTGTGGTCGCTGGGGAGCTGTCACACAGACCGCTCTCCAGCGACCAAGATGCCGAGGTCCCTGGGTAACCAGGGTAAACATCGGGTAACTAAGCGCAGGACCGCGCTTAGTTACCCGATGTTTACCCTGGTTACAAGCGTTAAACTAAAAAAAAACAAACAGCACATACTTACATTCTGGTGTCCGTCAGGTCCCTTGCAGTCTGCTTCCCGCACTCAGTGACTGCCGGCCGTAAAGTGAAAGTGAAAGCACAGCCGCTGTGCTCTGCTTTCACTTTACGGCCGGCAGTCACAGTGCTGGAAGCAGACTGCAAGGGACCTGACGGACACCAGAATGTAAGTATGTGCTGTTTTTTTTTTTTTAGTTTAACGCTTGTAACCAGGGTAAACATCGGGTAACTAAGCGCGGTCCTGCGCTTAGTTACCCGATGTTTACCCTGGTTACAAGCGAACGCATCGCTGGATCGCATCGCTAGATCGCTAGATCGGTGTCACACACACCGATCTAGCGATGACAGCGGGAGATCCAGCGATGAAAGAAAGTTCTAAACGATCTGCTACGACGTACGATTCTCAGCAGGATCCCTGATCGCTGCTGCGTGTCAGACACGGCGATATCGTAACGATATCGCTGGAACGTCACGAATCGTACCGTCGTAGCGATCGAAATGTTATAGTGTGACGGTCCCCTTAAACTATTGGATCCATTAACACAATGTGACACTACATTTAATGGTACCATCATATTTTACAATCATGTCCTTAATATATACGTAGCCCTGTGAAAGTTACAAGCTGGTGCACTGCCTGATTCAGATGTTTCCATTTCTCCATTGTTAAATACATTGAAGAAATATATTTGACTTGATTAAAATCTTTAGTATCTCCACCAATCGTTCAGCTTGCAAAAAAGCTGCATTATTAAAATGAAAAAAGTTCATATCTAATGGGGATGCTAATTTGTGAGCTTATTTTTCTCACTGCATTTAGTCATAGCAGTTGAAACGGAGGTTAATCATAGAAAAAGTACAGTGATCTCAATCCTATTGAAAATGTATGGGCAAAGCTTAAAAAAGGCCGGTGAGAGCAAGGCGACCTACAAACCTGGATCAGTTACACCAGTTTTGTCAGGAGGAATGGACCCAAATTCTGACCAACTATTGTGAGAAGCTTGTGCAGGGAGATCCCAAACGTTTGACCCAAGTCATTCTGTTTAAGGGCAATGGTACCAAATGCTAATGAAATGAGTGTAAACTTTTTTACTTTACAGTAAGTAACAAAAATGCCTTAAAATATTCTCTCTATCTCTCATTATTCTGGCATTTGGCAAAAATTAATAATTATGGTAATTCTAATTGACCTCAGACGGGAAAGGTTTATTCTGATTTAATGTCAGATATTGAGAAGGACATGCATATGTGTCTTTTTATATAGTGGATGGAAACTTCTGGTTTTGGCTGTATATCACAACAAGTTCAGTGTTACGGTCCATGAATGTATAATTAATTCAGGAAACTGATTTAATAATATTTTCTGCATATTCTCATAACTATATAACAGAATAAATCTTACAACGTTTATTTTTCTGTCCATTTGATAGAAGCTAGGTCTGGTTGACACAAGGCTTATCCTGCTGCTGAGGCTAATTGATAGCTTGCAGGGCGCTTGTATTTTCCACTCTGCCTTCATTGCTTTGGGCACAAATTTACTCCAACGATGAGAATATTTTGACAACTTCATCCATGAACTAAGAAAATTTGCAATTTGTTGTTATTGTTTCTGGGTGCAGTGACCCAGTTTTTTTTTTCCTTTTTACCCTGAAATGGCCACATTTATATTTATGTACATTAATAATGCATTACCATTGTACAAAGAAAAACTAAATTGAGTAATGCGATTGAATAAAGGATATTTTAGGGAAACCAATGAAATGAGCGACAATAATTTCTTTGTTTTGTTAAACCAAGAAGTTGATTTATCATGGTAAAAGCACGTCTCATATGCCATATTTTAACTACAATTTTATTTGCATCTATGCTTAATTTATGCAACAAGGCAGAGTGTGCATAATATTTCTTGTATACTAATGAATTCTCAGTAGAATAGATTTACAGTGGCCCGCACCCAAACCTACTGCACGGCTGCCAGAATGTCAGTTTTAGTTCTATTTAAAAAAAAATGTTCTTTTCTAATTATTCATTTATTTTAGTATAATCATTTTCTGACTCGGGTTTGCATAATAGAATTTAAATAAATGAAAAGGAATTAAAAAAGCGTATCTAAATCAGACAAACGATTTGCACATATAGGTTGGAGGGAATCCCAAAATGACTTCTAGAAGTGTAATATTTTGTTTAGCTTTATTTAAATAACGTACTGTTCATAAATAATATGAATTTGTAATAAAATATTATTAATGCAATTGTTTAAGCTATTTCTTTTTAATCCCTTACTGTTTAAGTTAGTTTTGACTTTCCTGACAAAGTCCCATTTTTTAAAATCTGACTGTTAGATCCTAATCTGTCCTGTCCCCCACCCAATGTAGACATGGGACAGAAATGTAAGGGAAACAAGACACAAAGACAGACAGGGGTAACTGAAAACCACTATCATACAAAACATTCACCCAAAATAGGAAGGAATAAGCAAACCAAATAGGAATAAGGACAACGGGATAAACGCTCATGAACCTACTGAACACAGAACATTCCAATAACTACTATCAAATCCAACTACACAGCTCAACACTTTCCTGGAAGAATATTCTTTCATCGTCAAGGAAGTAATGCACACCGCTAGTATGTATAGGGAGAAGAGATGATGTCAGCAGCTGCAGCTGGCAGCAACCACCTGTATGTTGCCAGCCAGCATGGAAAAGTCCTCAACCCTTTCAGGACTGATGGAAAGGAAATCCATTTAAAATAGGCCACAAATCACGCCATCTCTAAAGAGGACCTGTAATTCATTAACTCTTGCAACCTTCTAACTCCAGGTCTCCCAGGTAGATGACACCCTTGTGACACCAAACCCAGTAATTCTGAAATTCTTTATACATTTATCAGAAATTTGGAGAAAATTTAGAAACATGTTCAATTTTCCAATTTTTTATTTTCATGTCCTATTAACTTATAGACTATACAACACAAAATATATGATAATTAATAATATTTCGCATGAGGTTGGCTTCATATTGAAAAAAATTTTTGGGATGCTAAGAGGACAAAAAGTTTAACAGCAATTTTTCAACAAAATTTTCAGTTTTGAAGTGCCTATAGCAAAACCCCTAAAAGAGATGTCATTTTAAAAACTGCACCCCTCAAAGTATTCAAAACCGCAATCAGGAAATGTTTTAAACCCTTAGGTGCTTTACAGGAATTAATGCAATGTGCGATGACAAAATGAAAAATTACAATTTCAACAAAAATGATTCCTTGGCCTCAAATTTTTCACCTTTATATGCTGTAATAAGAGAAAATGCATCAAAAAATGTGTTACACAATTCCTGCTGTAAACAGGGAGAAATAAGTAAAAAAAATAATTTATTGAATTGTATTAAAGGATTATTTTAAGTAACATTAAAAACATTTAAAATGTTTCCAAAGATTATATAGTATTAACAAGTGTTCCTTTATTCCAGTGATATCAGCACTTATGGAGGTGATCAGAAGATGCGACAAGGAGTAGATGGGTGACAATAAGGAACAGAGGAGTCAAAGAGGTAAGCAGTAAAGTGAGTATAAGTAATTGTTATTTTTTAACATTTTGATGGACTTTTAATATTTTGAAAAATGGCGTCTATTTTACTGAATATGTATGAAAATCTACATTTTGTGAATTTGAATAATGGCGATCACAAGACTGGGGATGGTAAAAACCGACCCGAATCATGTTCTCTGGGGTCTCGGCTAAGACTCCATAGATTTTCCGACACTGGGGGGTGCTATACACTTATTTCTAAGCGTCGTTAAAAAGCGGCGCTGAGGAATAAGTACCTTTAACTGCCGCCGCTAAAAGGCGTATTGGCGGTCATTAACGGGTTAAATAATGGTATAATTTTATAGATTGGGCCGCCCATTACAGATGCAATGCCAATTAAATACACTGTTTTGGTTTACTTTTGTTTTTGCTTAAAAACAGCATTTATAGTGGCAACTAGTGATGAGTGAATAGCATTGTGCTCGGGTCTCCCCGAGCACGCTCAGGTGATCTCCAAATATTTTGTAGTGCTCGGATATTTAGCTTTCGACACCTCAGCTGCATGATTTACGGCTGCTAGACAGGCTGAATAGATGTGAGGAATGCCTGTTTGTTAGGGAATTCCCACATGTATTCAGGCTGTCCAGCAGCAGTAAATCATGCAGCTGAGGCCGATGAAAACTAAATGTCCGAGCACTACAAAATACTCGGAGATCACCCGAGCATGCTCAGGGAGACCCGAGCACAATGCTATTCGCTCATCACTAGTGACAACATATTTTTCTGTTATTTTTTTGTACTTTATTTTGTATATACAGTGGCATGTAACAATGTGGGCACCCCATTGCCAACATTACTATTATTGTAAACCGTGAAGCAAACTGAAGATTAAATGATCTCTAAAAGGCTTAAAGTTAAAGTTGACACATTTCCTTTGTATTTTAAGGAAAAAAAATATAAGTATATTTTCATCTTTTACATTTTAAAAATTACAAAAGAAAAATGAGCCGATGCAAAAGTTTGAGCATCCTTATGGGGGTGGCATTTATGTACATTTATTCTAAGTACATTTTTCAAAGTGGTTTTGTAGTTAAACATGGCAGTTAGACAGGGCAGGAGACAGGGAAGACATTTAAACAAACTTATTCCCAGTATTTTTGGATTGCAAGAAATATTCACCATATGCATTTGTATAATTTATATCCTGGCTGCTGCATTCACTCACATCCACCGTCCTTGCATTCACTCTTTACACTCCAACAATATCGGCCCCTCAGTCCTCTCCTCTCCTATGTATAGCACTCATGCTCTTTTCACATTGTTATGCTGGGTTCACACTTTGCGGTTTTTACTGCGGAACTGCCGCGATTTTGATGCTGCGGGTCCGCAGCAGTTTCCATAGCGTTTCCATTTACATGTAAACCCTATGGAAACCACAAACCGCTGTGCACATGCTGCGGGAAAAACCGCGCAGAAACGCAGCGGTTTAAAACCCGCAGCATGTCACATCTTTGAGCAGAATCGCTGCGATTATGCACCCATAGGAATGCATTGAACCGCTTACTTCCCGCATGGGGCTGTGCCCACGTTGCGGGAAGTAAGCGGCTAATGTGCGGTTCCTGCCCGGGGTGGAGGAGAGGAGACTCTCCTCCAGGCCCTGGGAACCATATTTGGGGTAAAAAAAAGAATAAAAATAAAAAATCATGTTATACTCACCTCTCAACGCTGCACGCGGCCGTCCGGTCAGAGATGCTGTGCGAACAGGACCTGCGGTGACATCGCGGTCACATGACCGTGACGTCACGAAGGGTCCTTCTCGCACATCATCTTTGGAACCGGACCGCCGGGTGCAGCGCCGAGGAGATCGGGACGTCAGAGGGTGAGTATAACCAATTTTTATTATTTTTAACATTACTATTGATGCTGCATATTGCTGCATATGCAGCATCAATAGTATAGGCGGAAACCCGCAGCGGAAACCGCGGAACAAACCGCGATAAATCTGCAGGGAGAACCGCAGCGGTTTTGCCCTGCAGATTTATCACATCCGCTGCGGGAGAACCCGCAGAGGGACACCGCAAAGTGTGAACATGGCCTTAAACTGCAGAGATCATTTCAGTCCCACCATCCAACACAAAAGACGCTCTAGCAAATCACTTTACCATCTGTTCACTCTTTCTATCCTCCTTCTCCTAGTCACAGGAGATGTCGTTCCAACCCCGGGCCCCTCATGTTATAGCAAGTCAAACCCTGCAACTGCTTCACTCAGAAACCCCTCTAATCTTTTTCATATTCCCTGCCTTCTGTCTCTTAATTGTGCCCTTTGCAATTCTCGCTCAGTGTGTAATAAATTCTATTTCATCTATGACTTCTTCCTTTCTGATTCTCCTAACCTTCTGGCACTTACTGAAACCTGGATCCAGCAGTCAGACACCAACGCTGCTGCTGCTCTTTCATTTGGACTATACTTCTCTCATACCCCAAGATCAGATAACAGAGCAGGTGGAGGCATTGTTCTGCTTTTATCACCCAAATGAACGTTTCAGGTTATCCCTCAAGTACCCTCACTTGTCTTCCCTTCTTTTGAGGTCCATGCTGTCTGACTCTACATTCCCATCTTCAAGCGAGTGACAGTGGTGTATCGTCCTCCTGGCCGCTCCAATCAGTTCCTGGGTCATTTTGCCACCAGGCTTCCATATTATCTCTCCTGTGACATCCCCACCCTCATCATGGGAGACTTCAATATCCCCATTGCTTTTCCCCTCTCCCGATCTGCTACTGAACTTTTCTCTCTAACCTCGTCCTTCGGCCTTTCGCAGCTTACTAACTCTCCTATGCATGAAGATTGAAACTCTCTCGATTTGGTCTTCTCCCGACTTTGCTCAGTGGATGATTTTACAAACTCCCCTCTCCCGCTCTCTGACCACAACTTTCTTTCATTCTATGTCAAGAACTGCCATACCACGCAGGTCACCCCCACTTTCCATACTTATAGAAATGTAGAGGCCATTAACACCGAGAAACATATGAAGGACTTGCAGTCATCATTGGCCCCTAGCTCCTCCCTCTCATGTCCTCATTCTGCACTGAAGCATTATAATGAAACACTGCAAAGTGCCATGGATGAAGCTGCACCTCCTATACATAGAACAACTCAGCACAGACGGTGACAATCCTGGCACAAGCTGCAAACACATTTCCTACAACGGTGCTCCAGGTCCGCTGAACGCCTATGGAGAAAATCCAATCTACTCGAAGAATTCATCCATTATAAGTATATGTTTAAAACATACAGCGCTGCCCTTCACCTCTCCAAACCAACCTATTTCAACACCCTCATCACCTCACTATCCAATAACCCTAAACGTCTCTTTGACACTTTTCATTCCCTACTTAACCCAAGAGTACAGGCCTCCACCACGGATCTCGCTGACTATCTGGCCAATTATTTCAAAGAAAAAATTTACCATATCCGACAGGAAATTTTCTCCAAATTCCCTCATACCATGCACTGTCCTCCCTCCCCACATCTACCTCACTCTCTGATTTTCAACCAGTCAAAGAAGAAGTGAGCAGCCTCCTTGCATTTTCTCACCCTACTACTTGCCCCAGTGACCCTATTCTCTCACATCTCCTCCAGTCCCTTTCCTCTGCTGTCATCACTTACCTAACAAAAATATTCAACCTCTCTCTCTTCCAGTATCTTTCACTCCTCATTTAAGCATGCCATCATACATCCATTACTTAAGAAAACCATCCCTCGAAAAAAAACTGTGCTGCGATATCGATCTGTCTCTATAATCTTCCCTTCATCTCTAAACTCCTCAAACGCCTGGTCCACTCCCGTCTTATCAGCTATCTATCAGATAACTCTCTTTTAAACCCTCTTCAATCCATTTTCCATTCTTTCCACTCTACTGAAACTGCCCTCACTAATGTCTCTAATGATCTACTAACAGCCAAATCTAATGGTCACTACTCCATGCTAATTCTCCTAGATCTCTCTGCAGCATTCAACACTGTGGATCATCAGCTCCTCCTCACTATGCTCCGCTCCATTGACCTTAAGGACACCGTTCTCTCCTGGTTCTCCTCCTGGTTCTCCTCCTATCTCTCTGACCTCTCCTTCACTGTTTCTTTTGCTGGCTCCTCCTCCTTTCATCTTCCCCTTATTGTTGGGGTTCCTCAAGGATTAGTCCTAGGTCCCCTCCTCTTTTCCTTGTATGCTGCCCCTATTGGACAATCAGTAGATTTGGTTTCCAGCACCATCTCTATGCTGATGGCACCCAATTATACACCTCTCCTGACATCATGCCTGCCTTTTCAGAAAATACCAGTGATTGTCTTACTGATGTCTCCAACATCATGTTCTCCCTCTATATATTGTGCCAGCCATTACACTGGTTACCCATCCACTGCAGAATCCAGTAAAAACGTATTACCCTCATCCACAAAGAACTTCATGGCTCAGCACCACCCCACATCTCCTCCCTCGTCTCAGTCTACTACCCTACCCGTGCCCTTTGATCTGCTAATGACCTGAGGTTAGCATCCTCAATAATTAGAACCTCCCACTCCCATCTCCCATCTTTTCACATGCTCAGCCAATTCTTTGGAATGCCCTACCCAGGTGAATACGATTAATCCCCAATCCCCAAAGTTTTAAGCGAGCCCTAAAAACACACTTGTTCAGACTGGCCTACCATCTCAACACATTAACCTAACTATCCCTGTTGCCCATTCAAAATTTTCATCAAAACGTGGTTCCTCGCATCATGCTCTCACATGCTTTATGCATTTAATAGCCCTCTGTGTCTGTACTGTTACATACTTAGGCTGATAACCGGTTCATGCAGCATTACATGAACACCCGATTCTCACACTTTGGCTAGTCCGAACAACGAAAGCAATTGTTACCATCCACCTTTTGTGTCTCCTCTTTTCCTCATAGATTGTAAGCTTGCGAGCAGGGCCCTCATTCCTCTTGGTATGTTTTGATGTACAGTACAGACCAAAAGTTTGGACATACCTTCTCATTTAAAGATTTTTCTGTATTTTCATGACTATGAAAATTGTAAATTCACACTGAAGGCATCAAAACTATGAATTAAAACATGTGGAATTATATACTTAACAAAAAGGTGTGAAACAACTGAAGATATGTCTTATATTCTAGGTTCTTCAAAGTAGCCACCTTTTGCTTTGATGACTGCTTTGCACACTCTTGATACAGGAAAGAAATATATCTTGGTACCGTGTTAGCCAGTAGATAGAAAAATATTTAGAATTGAGACTCCTCAGTGGTTGATACCTTTTAATGGCTAACTGAAAAGATGGTAACAAATTGCAAGCTTTCGAGACTACATACGTCTCTTCATCAGGCAAAGACTAAAACAAATTCTGAAGAATGTTGTGCATAAATATGTGATTCTTCAGAATTTGTTTTAGTCTTTGCCTGATGAAGAGACATATGCAGTCTCGAAAGCTTGCAATTTGTTACCATCTTTTCAGTTAGCCATTAAAAGGTATCAACCACTGAGGACTCTCAATTCTAAATATTTTGCACACTCTTGGCATTCTCTTGATGAGCTTCAAGAAGTAGTCATCGGAAATAGTTTTCCAACAATCTTGCAGATTTTTTGTCGCATAGCACTCATCCATATTCCTCTCTACTGTGACTCCACCCTTGTGTTATGCAACTTTCCAACAGGCCCTGAACGAGACATATGTTTATTTTTTGCCTGGAGTATTTCTTTAGTCTGTTATTTATACATTAAGTTAAATTGGTTATTTATTGGATAATTATTATTATTGTTCACTATTATAGTGCCATTTATTAAATGGGGCTTTACAAGTGAAAAGGGGCATGCATAGACACGTACAATAAACATGAGCAATATAAGGCACGCACAAGTACAGAAGGAGAGAGGACCCTGCCCGCGAGGGCTCACAGTCTGCAGGGGATTAAAGAGGATAAACTAGGAGAGGGTAGAGCTGGTTGTGCGGCAGTTCAGTAGACTGAAGATCACTGCAGTGCACTTGTCAGAAGAGGTGTGTCTTCAGGTTCCTTTTGAAGGTTACCGTGGTATGCTAATAAACACTTTGTTTGATATTACCTCATTTTGCAACAGAATTGGTATTATTTGTATATAACTGCAAGGTGGGCCCAAGAATGAGTCTTCTCTGGTGGGCCCAAGGTACTCCAGTCCGACGCTGTATGAGATTTCTTAAAATCTCATTTACGACTTTGCTACTGGAAAATACAGTGAATTTTTTTTATCTGGAAATTCCAGAAAGATGACCTGCTGCAGTTTAGTCCCTTAGCAATGTGCATTCTACCTTCAGCAAATATACTGTACCTCAAATGAGCACCACTGGCAAGTCACACTTTTTTGGTGCCACACAGTTGTTCTGGCACTCCATATTCAGAGCCAAGCAGTCGAGATGAGCTGTTGACATCTGTCCTATTGCATTCTGTATAGAGAGCAACAGAAATGACAAAGCTCTCAGTCAAATGAAAAGAGCTTTTGTCATCTCAGTCGCTGCCAATGCAAAGCACAATAGCCAAAATCTAACTCCTCTTGACTGTGGGGTTCTGCATAAGCTTCTGTCATCTTGGTCACTGCTTATCAGCTAATGAATGAAGACAGTATATAATCTTAGGCACTGTACATGATTCAATGCTGTCCTCATTCATTAATAAGTGTTGCTTTACATGTTTACACTTCTTCTGATCCAAAGTAGTTAAGGCTAAGGTTAGGCTTAGGGAGTTATCCTTAGGGCCAGTGTTAAGACTAGATATAAGCTTAGGGTTAGGGATAAGGTAAGGTATAGGGCTACAGTTTGGTGAAGGTTAAGGTTATGGATATGACTGTAGTAATAATATAGTTATGTAAAAAAAGATTAAAAAAAATAAAATAAACAAATTCTTATAATAAAGTTTAACATTTTATTTTTTTACATTTTATATTTGGCTTCAATGACAATACTAGTGGGGTCAAAGGACAAATTATAATCATATACATTTTTTTCCTGAAAAGCAAATATATGATCTTAGGACATAAGTGATTTAATACTTGACTGGTGGAAGCAACTCGGGAAATGCTAGTGGCTCATGGGACAGGCAGCACATAATACTTGCCTTGCAACCCATGGTATGCCACTGCCATAGCTAGGATATCTTAACACATGAAGGAGCCTCTAACAGCTGTTGGCACTGCATTTTGGGGAGCCGCTGATTTCTGCTGCCACCAGTTTTGGTACAATGAGATGTTATGATTCCCCTCTACACCCCTATAGAGCTAGTGAACATCTACTGTCTACCTTCTACCCCTCAGAGTGAACCTGTAAGGTTGTATTTCCCCTATTTTTCTGCCACCTGTTACACACTTGTCCTGAGTCTGGGCTCTGCTCCTTAAACCCTGGTACACTGAACTTATGCTCCTTGATGGGATTTACAAGTAGCCAAGCAGGACCACTTGTAAATCCTTGTGCATGGTGGAACAAGAGAAGCAGTGCCAGGGCCCTACAAAATGACTTCCAGCAGGCCACTAACATTCATGTGTCTGCTTAAATTGTCAGAAGCAGACTCCATGAGGGTGGTTTGAGGGCCCGACTTCCATAAGTGGGTGTTGTGCTTACAGCCTAACGCCGTGCAGGGTGATTGGCATTTGCCAGAGAACACCAAGATTGGCAGCTTCAACATTGGTGCTCTGTGCTCTTCACGGAAGAGAGCAGGTTGACATTGAGCACATGTGACAGACGTGACAGAATCTTGAGATGCTGTGGACAACGTTCTACTGCCTGCAACATCCTACACCATTCCTGGTGTGGCAGTGGGTCAGAAATGGTGGGGGGGGCATTTACTTGGAGGGTCACACAGCCCTCCATGTGCTAGCCAGTGGTGCCATAACAGTCATTAGATACCAGGATGAAATCCTCAGACCCATTGTGAGACCATATGCAGGTGCACTGGGTCCTGGGTTCCTTCTGATGCATGACGATGCTAGGCGTAATATGGCTAAAGTGTGTCAGCAGTTCCTGCATGATGAAGGTATTGATGCTATGGATTGGCCTGCCTGTTCTCCAGACCTAAGTTCAATCAAACACATCTGGGACATCATGTCTCGTTCCATACACCAATGCAATGTTGCACCATAAACTGTCCATGAGTTGACTGATTCTTTAATACAAGTCTGGGAGGAGATCCCTCAGGAGAACATCTGCCGCCTCATTAGGAGCATGCCCATGTGTTGTAGGGAGGTCATACAGGCGCGTGGTGGCCACACACACAATACTGAGCATAACTTCCTTGTCTTGATGCCTTTCCACTAAAGTTGGATCAGCCAGTAATTTGATTTCCCACTTTGATTTTGAGTATCATTCCAAATCCAGACGTCCATGGGATATTAATTTTGATTTACATTGATCATTTTTATGTTTTATTGTTCTCAACACATTCTACTATGTAATGGCTAAAGATATGTAACTGGAATATTTCATTCAGTGATCTCTAGGATGTGGTATTTTAGTGTTCCCTTTATTTTTTTGAGCAATGCACATTTCATAATTTTACATTCACATTTTACATAATCGTTTTTATGTTGTTTTGTATTTTACCTCTCATATCCTCATGTATCGTTATTTTTGCCTTAATTTCACATGTTAGTTGCAATCTGTCGTTGAATACTGCATTGGATATGTCTTCAAGCTGAACCTCATGGGCATTTGCTACACAATGCCTGCCAATAACAGAACAGCCATTCCAATGTCATTCTCCTGCACAGAATATCCGAACGAAACTCCAACATAAGTCATTTGTCATCAAAACAAAAAGGTCTGTCTTGTCCAAAATGACTGTGAAATACCTCTGAAATATTTATTCCAAAAATCAAAACAGCAGACAAAATGAGTAGCACTGAGATTTAGAACATGATGACCTGTTACGCATGGACAGTAATTTGCTCCATGTTTCTCTTGTCTATAAACAGCCGATCTTCTCGCCGGCGGAATCTACATTTTTTTGTGTTTAATACAAACAATATAATTGAGAGCAGCAGCATTGCCCTTCTTTTGTCATTCAAGTGCTCTACACTGAAATGAGAGAACAGAATTATTATTTCCCTATAACTCACAGGCAAAAAGTTATTGACCGATGCTATGTAGTTATGTATAATGCAGCTGATGTCCTTGATAAAGATCCTGCTTTCTATTCACTGGTAAAGAAGAAAGTATATTTTATTCTGAAAGCACTAAATGTAAAAAAAATACATTATTTTTACTAGAAGGACTGAAGCTTGGCTTTTTTTTCACTCCAGGTAAAGGCTCAATGTATTCCCTTTTTATGCATAGTAAAGCAAAGTTTTCTCTTGGACTTGTGCACACAGCCACAGAGCAGAGCCATAGAGTCTAACACCCTATATTCACAGCAATACAGGCACCACTGTATGTACAACAATAGTCTCCATTGAAATCAATTATATAAGGCACACGTCCCCAACCATTTCTACATTAAGAGTCAAGACAATACTGATTTTGTACCACTTGTTCCACTATAAAAAATATTAAAGAAAAGTAGAAAAAAACATCTAAAATATATAATTAAGGGACACGTTTCTTGCCATAGATTTTAATGTGGTTTTGGCCCTAATGGCTATTGTTAGCAACATGTAGACCTCCTCGGAGGACCAGGAGGTCTAACAACCACATGTGTCTCCCAAGCTACTGATTTGAACACATTGATCTAGGTGTTTAATATCTACATACATACAGAGTCCGATGGATCATGCCGAGTTAGAAAAGTACTGCATAGTAGAGGTGAGTGGATCTTTTGGAATTCAAATTTGAAAACTTTGCCAAATTTTCCCACAAAAATTAAATTTACAGTGAATGCGAGAGAAAGAGAAAGGAAGGAGAGACAGACAGACAGAGAGGAGGGAGAGAGATAGAGAGTGAGAAACAGAGAGAGAGGGAGAGAGAGGAGAGAAAGAACCCCGCTTAGCTTAAGAGCTTACACTCTACAGAAGAGAGAGAGGACCCCGCTGATCATAAGAGCTTACACTCTACAGAAGAGAGAGAGGACCCTGCTGACCATAAGAGCTTACACTCTACAGAAGAGAGAGGACCCTGCTGACCATAAGAGCTTACACTCTACAGAAGAGAGAGGACCCTGCTGACCATAAGAGCTTACACTCTCCAGAAGAGAGAGGACCCTGCTGACCATAAGAGCTTACACTCTACAGAAGAGATGACCCTGCTGACCATAAGAGCTTACACTCTACAGAAGAGATGACCCTGCTGACCATAAGAGCTTACACTCTACAGGAGAGAGAGGACCCTGCTGATCATAAGAGCTTACACTCTACAGGAGAGAGAGGACCCTGCTTACCATAAGAGCTTAAACTCTACAGGAGAGAGAGGACGCCACTGACCATAAGAGCTTACACTCTACAGGAGAGAGAGAGGACCCACTGACCATAAGAGCTTACACTCTACAGGAGAGAGAGAGGACCCACTGACCATAAGAGCTTACAATCTACAGGAGAGAGAGAGGACCCTGCTTACCATAAGAGCTTACACTCTACAGGAGAGAGAGGACCCTGCTGACCATAAGAGTTTACACTCTACAGGAGAGAGAGAGGACCCACTGACCATAAGAGCTTACACTCTACAGGAGAGAGAGAGGACCCACTGACCATAAGAGATTACATTCTGCAGAAGAGAAAGGAGAGAGGACCCAGCGGATGGAAAACTTCTTTGTCGTACAAACTATGCTTCACTGGTAACCACTGATCTGTGATGGCCCAGGTACTGACCACCACTGTGCAAGGTATAATAATCTACTACATGTCAGAGCTGCGGGGCATTATGGGGAAGCCCGCATGGCAATGCAAAATAACATTAGACTGCTCTCTTATGATTTAGCAGTGTGCAAAATGGCGTCAGGCAAGTTTTTTTTTTACAAGTCACCAATCAAATTTCAAAATTTTCAGATTTGTTTGAAACTACATAACTAAGGAAATTTGACTTGACCTCGATCCTCCTCGAATTGATCTGTTCATCTCTAGAGCCTATAACAAATGCCATGTATTCATTTGTTCTCTGGCTAATACATGAGCATCTCTAGTAGGGATCATCACGCCTAAATAATGGCTACAAATACAGTTTGTCTTGTCTTTTTTTGTGCAGTTGGTGCCAGTGGAGCCAATCCAAACCTGCACCAGGATCTCATATTCCCTAGTTGTGCCTGTTCTCATTTATCAAACTGGTACCAGACCAGTGGCTTGTCGTTTGCAAGGTAGCATACACTGTATACCATAGGATGGTGTACACCATTTAAGGAAAACCGTGCAGCTTCTGAGCTTTATCTCTAGAACATTAATATACTAGTATCTAGTTCTATATATCCTTGTAAAGCTGCACAATGCGTTTGTTATTATTTTTCCTAAGTCACATTTACATCTGATTAATGGATAAAACAGGGCTTTGGTAAAAGATTAGAACACGGCTTTGCTCTGTATATTTTAGATAATTAATGTTTATTGTCTGACTATTGGTGCCTGAAGATTTGCGACTGTTCACATTGGCATTTATTTCTTCATCCACCATTTCTTCTGAAACAGGAAAATGCCTCTGGTGCTTTTTCACTAGTCAACGGAAAAAGATGTTTGAATAGGCTTTACATGGTGAGATGAGAACGCTGATCTTCTTAGTCTTGTGTGAATATTGATTTAAATTAACTCGTCCAATTGAAATACATTGTTTATGGCTGATTTAATAATCCCAGTATGCTGCATTGATTATTTTACTATTGAGCAGTCAGCGGTTGTTTTCTTCTTGTTCTTTTTTTTTATTAATTCCAATTATTCCAACATTTAGCTATCTGACATTAACTCTACATCTGTATTTCATCCTCACCATCAGTGGTTACATGAAAAGAGGGCATCAATTTGGGTCATGTGACTGGGCTATTAATAAATCTTATGGTTCCTAAATACTGTATGTCAATATGCAGTACAGTATACTAAGGACAGTATTGCATCAGTAAGTGTTTTTTTTTTTAAAGTCTATTGGAAAATATGCTCTAATTTTCCAGAATGTGATACATTTCTTGACACCAGATATCTGACCTTTCCATAGAGCACTAACACTGTCTTACCTAATCTTGTAATATCATGGTATGAGTCAATATATGGCAGTTTGTTCCAAAACATGTCATGGATTATTTAAAAGGAGTAAGAATCTAACCATAGAGGATCGAGTTCAAGTCGAATTTTGTAAAATTCATATTTCCATTCGAGTTCAAACTCTTTGAGATTCGATTTGAAATTCAAGCACAAGTAAAAAACCTTGCCAGGCACCATTTCCTACACAGCTGATGCAGCTGAGAGTGGGCTAATAATGATTTGCATGTCCGCATGTCCGCGTGGGCCTCCTGAAGCTATGACATCATATGATCTTTCCCAGTTAAAAAAAATTTAAGTTTGCAAATTCTAATTTTAAATTATCTGCTCAATTCTAATAGACACACAATAAATATGTGATAGGTGGGGATACTACCGGTTGGGTGCAACCCTATGTAGAAGTGGAGGTCCCATGACTCATTTTTTGATTAGAAAATGGCTAGCGACAGCTAAGAAAGGGAGGAGAAGAGCAAAAGCTAAACATGCCTCCATTAACATTTAGGTAAATTACTTGCTCCGTAGTTTCCATAACTTTAAGTAGTTACTAAAAGGAACACCAAACCTAGAAAAAAAAGTTTAAATTAAACCAAAAAATACAAATCCCCCTACTAGTTGCCAGTCTTATAGAAATCATGCAGAAAACACAAGGGTTGATCTCTTGATAATTAGTCACATCTTTAGTTGAAGTTCCTATAGCTAGTGTTGCTTTGTCCCACTGTAGTCAGAAATGGAAGATTGACTTCTGATGCAGTTAAGGTACCTTCACACTGAACGATATCGCTAGTGATCCGTGACGTTGCAGCGTCCTGGCTAGCGATATCGTTCAGTTTGACAGGCAGCAGCGATCAGGATCCTGCCGTGCCATCATTGGTCGGAGCTAGAAGGCCAGAACTTTGTTTCGTCGCTGGACTCCCCGCAGACATCGCTGAATCGGCATGTGTGTCTTCACTGGTAACCAGGGTAAACATCGGGTTACTAAGCGCAGGGACGCGCATAGTAACCTGATGTTTACCCTGGTTACCAGCGTAAATGTAAAAAAAAAAAAACAGTACATACTTACATTCCGATGTCTGTCCTCCGGCGCTCTGCTTCTCTGTCCTGTGTAAGCGCAGCGGCCGGAAAGCACAGCGGTGACATCACCGCTGTGCTCTGCTTTCCGGCCGGCGCTCAGTGCAGAGAAGCAGAGCGCTGGAGAGGACAGACGCTGAAATGTAAGTATGTAGTGTTTGTTTTTTTTACATTTACGCTGGTAACCAGGGTAAACATCAGGTTACTAAGCGCGGCCCTGCGCTTAGTAACCCGATGTTTACCCTGGTTACCCGGGGACCAGCATTGTTGGTCGCTGGAGAGCTGTCTGTGTGACAGCTCTCCAGCGACCACACAGCGACGCTGCAGCGATCGGGATCGTTGTCTGGATCGCTGCAGCGTCGCTTAATGTGAAGGTACCTTTAGATGTCTCACAGCCAGCAGGACAGTGAGAATGAGGAGGAAATTGCTGAACTCCAGAGTCACACAGCTAAAGATTTACTTACATATTTCTCGGTTTTTATTACAATTGACACAAAATAGAATCAAAGAAAATTAGAAAATTAAGGGAGAATTTCCTGTTATATTTTTGTACATTTTCTGTGTTTAGCATTTGTTAATGTGTGACTCTATTTATTCAATAGAAAAGAACATGAAACAAGCATCTTGAGTTTGAATCTCTTTGATAAGAATATTAGTAGTCACAAGGAAAAAAATAGATTACTTTGAGGATGAACTGTATGTCCTCTATTTGTTGCACATGGATTAAGGATGTACTCTTTAAATATTTGCCTATTTCTTAAAATGTAATCTATGGGCTACCTGAAGACAACTTGGAAGTTTATTTGTTTGTAAAAAATGTATTTTGTTTGTGTTCTGCTATGTATAAATAATTGTTGCCCAAAATGGAGTTTGAGATATTCTTAGGCACTGTCGAAAAGGAAGCTGAAGATGAACATGTAAATGACAATGTTCATGGCTACCAACACATACTCATTTTGTAGTTTTCAAGATATGGTTCCAAAGTGCAGCTATTACTCTTGATTATCTGCCTTGTGCATGAGCCTGCTCACCTTGAATCATGCATGATGAAGGTATTGTTATCAGAAACATTGTCTTTATCTGAATATTTTGTAATTAACTGCACTAGTGGAGATGCCTGCTGTTTTTGTTTCACCAAGCACACATCTTTCTTAATCCACCATAACAGCTCCATCTGCACCTCACTCACAGTTCAGCAAATTGTCGTGTTCACCCTACTCCACCCTCTCTCAGCACTGCAGCTATTCCCACAGTTGTGGTCACGTAAAAGAATGTTTCTTCTTACACATGCCAAAGCAAAGAGCTTCAACTTCACCACCTTCAATCTGTTGGCCACGGAAATGCTGCCTTTCCTCCTGGTAGATACAGACAGTTTCCAAAAGTTGATGGCGGTCGCAGTCCCCCAAGTAACAGTTGCCCAGTTGTCATTACTTCTCTTAGAAAGCTGTGCTTGTGCTACACTAGCATGTCGCAGACAAGATCACCTGTTCCCTGAAAAAACTTATGTCGGCCAGGGTGCATTTCATCACATGACCAGGGGTGTTACATCTTGCTGACTGGGCACTGGGTGTCTCTGGTGGCTGTGGAAACAGGCGGTCAAGCTGCTGCTCTACAAGTCTTGGAATCCCTAAGATTTATGGGCCAAACCTCTGCATCTAACACTTCCTCCACTGCTTCTGCTCATCCACCTCCTCCAGGACCTCCACCTGCACCCTCAACCTCTCCCTTAAAGAGACACACATTCCAATAGTGCAGAGAGAATCCCCCACCTTCATACTGTGCAGCAAGGGCTCTCCACAATTAGGTAGTATTTATATTAATATGCCTTGGAGACCTCAGTCACACAGCTCAATAGTTGTGTACAGGTACCCAGGTTGAGTTAGAGAAATGGCTGTTTCCACTGAACCTGGAGCCAAGGAAGGCCATGTGTGATAATGGTGCGAACCTGGTGGCGGCTCTATGCCGGGACAACCATACACATGTGCCATACATAGCTCACATCCTCAACCTGATGGTACAGCAATTTCTAACCCACTATCCTGGCCTGGATATGCTGCTGCAGAAAGCACATTTGATGTGTGCTCACTTCCACCGATTGCACCCCGCAGGTCATCAACTTGCATGGCTACAGAGGTCTTTCGGCCTATGGGTTAAACATTTCATTTACAATATGCTGACAGTGGAATTCCACTCTGCACTTGTTGCAGCGACTGTGGCAGCAACGACAAGCTCTGGTGCAGTATATCTTTTGCATAACCTGAGCCAATGCAGTATAGATGTAGTGCAAGTCACACTTGTGGAGTGGACACAGATGAAGGACCTCTGCACTCTTCTGCAGTTTCAAAATGGCTACTAAGATGGTTAGCTCTAACGATGCCATCATCAGCATCACTATTCCAGTCATCTACATGCTGGAGCACACTTTGAATAGTCTGCGTGAGGAGGTGGTGGTCCCTGAGGAAGAGGGGGGGTGGAAGCAGCTAAGGATGAGGAAGGAAAAAAAGTATCTCTAACTTCCAGACTGTCATCACACAGGCGGGTGCCATAGAAGGATGGATTACAGAGATTGAGGGAGGCTCATGGCACAAGTCAAACTGTTAGTGAAGCTGCAGGAGCCAAGGACAAAATGGAGTAGAATGAGTAGGAAGCACATCAGTCAGGAGGTGAATAGGATAATGATCCACTCTATGTTGTCAATGGTTGGCGGAAGTGTACCGAACAGGCAAGCTTCATTGTTACCTCGCCACCAATACACCATGAACTTGGACCTCATGGAAGCACCGACACATGAGCGCCTTCTTGCTGCATCTTCAACATGATGCCTATATTCTAGGGTTAGAAACAGTGCTGACTACTGAATTGCTACTCTGTTAGATCAAGAGTACATTTTGCCAGATGCATCCCCCCCGGAAAGGGACGTGTACATGCTAGAGTATAGAAACACGCTTCCAGACAATCTTAAGAGTGGTTTTCCCCAAAAAGACAGTGAAGCACAGAGTGTGAATCCAGTTCTGGACTTCCAATGGGGGAACGTCAAGGTATCACCACAAAAACATTAGCAGCAGCAGTGTTAGTAACATAAGCAATTTCTGTAAGTCATTTCACACATTTTTTAGATGAGCCTGTGCACCAGCAGAACAGAATACAAGTCTGGCACATTGAGAACGACTAAACAGGATGGTGCAGGAGTATCTGGAGCTCAATATCAATGCCATCAGGAGAAATTTAGACCTTTGTGCATTTTGGTGTTCCAAAAATGGAAGAATGACTTGAACTTGCCTGTCACTCATTGGAGGTTGTCATGCCCGACATCCAGTGTTCTCTCAGAACACGTCTTCAGAGTTGCTGATGGTATCCTGACAGATGAGCACATTTGGCTGTCCCCTGAAAGTGTAGACCACCTAACTTTCATCAAGATAAACAAGTCAAGGATCTCCAATGACTTTTGCACCCCAGTCGCAGACTTGGCAGACTAGGCGATGGTGTCGTTTTCAGTGTCATGCATTGATCTCACGTGCTTTCTTTTGCTACTGCTGCTGATGTTACAAACAATTTTTTTAAATGTGGACACTCCAAGTTGGGTCTCAATCTGTTGAGTTGCCTGTAGTGGAATATGTGACAAAGTCCCATTATACTGTTTTTTCTCGGTAGAAATTGATGCCACTTTAGAGGTGTGTGACAATTTTTTGAAATGTGAAGAATTCAAGCTGAGTCTCATTCATGTGTGTTGCCTGTACCAGCAGGGCTCCCAAAACCAGCAGACCTGCATTTACTTTCGCTCAACTACCTATCCTTACATTTTTCTAACATTAGTGCTCTACTAAACTGATATTTGGGCCACCTGAGTGTGGCTGGGAAAAAAAAAAACATTTTCTGCTGTTTGAGGTATTAGGGCTCTGAGCAAAGAAGGCTTGCACTGCTCCCTTACCCACCTCGTCTTACTTGAAACTTTAAATCAAAGTTCTAAATGCACACCCAGACCCAGATACCTCATGCCTGGCCCATGGCTGACTGCTTCTGTGCCATTATAAAATCTTCTACTGTGGGTTAATTGATCAACCAACTACCTGTGTTACTATCCTCAATATTTCTACCAATAGTAGTCTACAAAACTGATGTTTGTGCTACTTCAGTGCAGCTGGGAATAAAACCTGTTTCGGCTGATGCATGAGGTATCAGGGCTCCCAGCAAAGAAGGCTTACACCGCTCCCTTACCCACCTCATCTTAATTGACACCTGATACCTCATGCATGACCAATGGCTGACTGTTGCTCTGCCATTATCAAATTTCTACTGTGGGTCAATTGATGCCACTTTTCCTGGTGTATGCCCCTATTTTTTTGTAATGGTTTGGACTTCAAATTGGGTCTCCTTTGTGTGTTGCATGAATTTGGCAGAATACCAGTCCTACACCTGTCACTCATTCACCTGTTACTGATCAATGTTTAAGTTGGAAATGCTGATCTTATCCCTGTCCAATGTATCCTTGCTGCACAATTATACTATTTGTACTTTGGGTCAATTGATGGTATTTGTCTTGGTTCACAAATTAAAAAATAGCCGACAGCACATCAGATATGTGAATGCAAGTCCTAGTTCCAATTGACCCCATGGAAAAAGTACATATCAAAATAGCAATGAAGGACAGCATCCAATCCGGGTGAAATATGAAAAATTCTTTATTTTGCCAGATGCAAGGTTTCAACCACATAAGGTCTTTTTCAAGCATACAATACAATGATAATGGCGGTCTTATATAGGAAGTGGATTCACATCCACCAATCACCATCTAATGACCGCCCATGTGATACACATAACAAAAAACAACATTTAAATACGCGAATACACAATTTATAATATATGCATAGTTCACATATTAATACCGACAAATAATACATCAATCATATACAAGCCCTCAGTCACATATAAATAACCATGGAGACCATCTACCAAGCCCCATAGATATCTCATGCAAACACATGTTGTCTGCCAATGAGGTTCAGCGTTCCTCATCAGTATCTCACATGTGTATCCCTCACCAATGTGTGTGGAACATATTACCACCAATCACCTATTTATCTATGAAGTGACATCATATAGGCACACTAATCCCTTCAGATGTCTTACATAGTGTTTAGTAAACACCAGTGTAGAGCCAATGGATGAGCTGCCAGGTATAAGCGCCAAAACGATAAGCAACCAATAAACAATACTTACATAGATAAGTGCTATCCAATTACAGCGTGCAGTCCACGGTGCATGCCCGCAAGCGCGCGGAAGCCCCGCCTCCCAAAGGTAAGCCACATCACATGACAAGTCAAGTGACGCCACCAACCCTGCGGGGAGGAGCGTGCACACCTACTAACACGTCACCATGCCTGGATGCTGCGAGTGCTTGGCCATATCCATGGCAACAAGCACAAATAACCCGGCTGGATCAGCAAACAAATATTAGGCTAGGTTCAGATTGCGTTAGTGCAATCCGTTTAGCGCCCAGCGCTAGCAGATTGCGCTAACGCAATGTTGTTTTATGGGGTCACGTTAAACGTCCCCGCTCTCGCAAATCTGCGATCTGCGAGAGCGGGGAACGGACCTCGGGCGCGCCACAAAACACGGCACATCGCCAGCGTGTGCCGAAAATGGCACGCGCTAGTGATGCGCGTCCCCATTGCTGTTAATGAGCGCGCTAACGGACGCGTTGCACGGCGTTAATTTCGCCGTGCAACGCTGTCCATTAGCGCAGTCACATTAACGCAATATGAACCAAGCCTTACATATAGATTCCACAAAGTTTACAAAGAGTGGAAACAGCATTCCCAATACCCAACAGCCAACCCACCATTTGTCTTGGTGTCTGACCCTATTTTGATCTGTTTGGGAAGCTTTTTTTCCCCCTTTAGATGTTGTGCACACATTTGGTTTTGCATCCCATTGAATTCAATGGGGTTCAGGTATGCTTGACGAACCGTTAGGCGTAGATCGGGATGTTCGCAGAGCCGAACTAAACCTTGATACCTTCACTCATCTCTACTTTTAAGTAGTCTTCAGGTAGCTCAAAGACTCCATTTTAAGAAATTGGCAAATATTCAAAGGGTGCATCCTTAATCTATATAATCTCTCTCGCTATATATATATATATATATATATATATATATATATATAGATATAGATATAGATAGATAAATAGATATGTAATGTAACATAAAATACAATAAAATTCAGTATATCTGATACAGATAAACCAGAAAAACACAACTCAGCCTATTCTGTTTTCCTTTTTGCAAATATAACACAATCATTCATTTGAATTTGGAAACTTCCGTGTCTAACAAGAGAATACCACAGTATGTTACAGACACTTGCTGCACTGTACTTGTACGATTTCGAAGGTAAGCAAATTTCACACTGAATGCGGCAAAATTTCTTTTTTTTTCCCCAGTCCAGAACACGTCGTCATGGCAACTGGAGTTCTGAAGTTTAAAGGAAGTGAATGGTCTGGTCTAATCAACAATACAATATAATCTAAGTGCATTAGTGTAAAATATAATAGTTTTACTGTAAATATCATTGGTATCATAGGTTAAAACAATTGTCCCTGTTTTGCAGACTTAAATCATTTCGGATGTTCAGTGTGTCTCTTACTTCCAGAGCGGGAAATATTCTTTCAAAAACATTTTTTAGGAATATGTGATACAAGGGGGAGAGTGTTATGGACCTGGTGGTTAGGAGCACTAGGAACGACCTGATGGTTAAACTCACACAGGACAAGCTCTGGGAAGTGGGAACTCTGCTGACCGCAACCCCTAATCCTATCATAGTAACATAGTTAGTAAGGCCGAAAAAAGACATTTGTCCATCCAGTTCAGCCTATATTCCATCATAATAAATCCCCAGATCTACGTCCTTCTACAGAACCTAATAATTGTATGATACAATATTGTTCTGCTCCAGGAAGACATCCAGGCCTTTCTTGAACCCCTCGACTGAGTTCGCCATCACCACCTCCTCAGGCAAGCAATTCCAGATCCTCACTGCCCTAACAGTAAAGAATCCTCTTCTATGTTGGTGGAAAAACCTTCTCTCCTCCAGACGCAAAGAATGCCCCCTTGTGCCCGTCACCTTCCTTGGTATAAACAGATCCTCAGCGAGATATTTGTATTGTCCCCTTATATACTTATACATGGTTATTAGATCGCCCCTCAGTCGTCTTTTTTCTAGACTAAATAATCCTAATTTCGCTAATCTATCTGGGTATTGTAGTTCTCCCATCCCCTTTATTAATTTTGTTGCCCTCCTTTGTACTCTCTCTAGTTCCATTATATCCTTCATGAGCACCGGTGCCCAAAACTGGACACAGTACTCCATGTGCGGTCTAACTAGGGATTTGTACAGAGGCAGTATAATGCTCTCATCATGTGTATCCAGACCTCTTTTAATGCACCCCATGATCCTGTTTGCCTTGGCAGCTGCTGCCTGGCACTGGCTGCTCCAGGTAAGTTTATCATTAACTAGGATCCCCAAGTCCTTCTCCGTGTCAGATTTACCCAGTGGTTTCCCATTCAGTGTGTAATGGTGATATTGATTCCTTCTTCCCATGTGTATAACCTTACATTTATCATTGTTAAACCTCATCTGCCACCTTTCAGCCCAAGTTTCCAACTTATCCAGATCCATCTGTAGCAGAATACTATCTTCTCTTGTATTAACTGCTTTACATAGTTTTGTATCATCTGCAAATATCGATATTTTACTGTGTAAACCTTCTACCAGATCATTAATGAATATGTTGAAGAGAACAGGTCCCAATACTGACCCCTGCGGTACCCCACTGGTCACAGCGACCCAGTTAGAGACTATACCATTTATAACCACCCTCTGCTTTCTATCACTAAGCCAGTTACTAACCCATTTACACACATTTTCCCCCAGACCAAGCATTCTCATTTTGTGTACCAACCTCTTGTGCGGCACGGTATCAAACGCTTTGGAAAAATCGAGATATACCACGTCCAATGACTCACCGTGGTCCAGCCTATAGCTTACCTCTTCATAAAAACTGATTAGATTGGTTTGACAGGAGCGATTTCTCATAAACCCATGCTGATATGGAGTTAAACAGTTATTCTCATTGAGATAATCCAGAATAACATCCCTCAGAAACCCTTCAAATATTTTACCAACAATAGAGGTTAGACTTACTGGCCTATAATTTCCAGGTTCACTTTTAGAGCCCTTTTTGAATATTGGCACCACATTTGCTATGCGCCAGTCCTGCGGAACAGATCCTGTCGCTATAGAGTCCCTAAAAATAAGAAATAATGGTTTATCTATTACATTACTTAGTTCCCTTAGTACTCGTGGGTGTATGCCATCCGGACCCGGAGATTTATCTATTTTAATCTTATTTAGCCGATTTCGCACCTCTTCTTGGGTTAGATTGGTGACCCTTAATATAGGGTTTTCATTGTTTCTTGGGATTTCACCTAGCATTTTATTTTCCACCGTGAATACCGTGGAGAAGAAGGTGTTTAATATGTTAGCTTTTTCCTCGTCATCTACAACCATTCTTTCCTCACTATTTTTTAAGGGGCCTACATTTTCAGTTTTTATTCTTTTACTATTGATATAGTTGAAGAACAGTTTGGGATTAGTTTTACTCTCCTTAGCAATGTGCTTCTCTGTTTCCTTTTTGGCAGCTTTAATTAGTTTTTTAGATAAAGTATTTTTCTCCCTATAGTTTTTTAGAGCTTCAATGGTGCCATCCTGCTTTAGTAGTGCAAATGCTTTCTTTTTACTGTTAATTGCCTGTCTTACTTCTTTGTTTAGCCACATTGGGTTTTTCCTATTTCTAGTCCTTTTATTCCCACAAGGTATAAACTGCTTACAGTGCCTATTTAGGATGTTCTTAAACATTTCCCATTTATTATCTGTATTCTTATTTCTGAGGATATTGTCCCAGTCTACCAGATTAAGGGCATCTCTAAGCTGGTCAAACTTTGCCTTCCTAAAGTTCAGTGTTTTTGTGACTCCCTGACAAGTCCCCCTAGTGAAAGACAGGTGAAACTGTACAATATTGTGGTCGCTATTTCCTAGATGCCCAACCACCTGCAGATTTGTTATTCTGTCAGGTCTATTAGATAGTATTAGGTCTAAAAGTGCTGCTCCTCTGGTTGGATTCTGCACCAATTGTGAAAGATAATTTTTCTTGGTTATTAGCAGAAACCTGTTGCCTTTATGGGTTTCACAGGTTTCACTTTCCCAGTTAATATCCGGGTAGTTAAAGTCCCCCATAACCAGGACCTCATTATGGGTTGCAGCTTCATCTATCTGCTTTAGAAGTAGACTTTCCATGGTTTCTGTTATATTTGGGGGTTTGTAACAGACCCCAATGAGAATTTTGTTACCATTTTTCCCTCCATGAATTTCGACCCATATGGACTCGACATCCTCATTTCCTTCGCTAATATCCTCCCTTAAAGTGGACTTTAGACAAGACTTTACATAGAGACAAACCCCTCCTCCTCTCCGATTTTTACGATCCTTTCTAAACAGACTGTAACCCTGTAAGTTAACTGCCCAGTCATAGCTTTCATCTAACCATGTCTCGGTTATTCCCACTATGTCAAAGTTACCAGTAGATATTTCTGCTTCTAGTTCTTCCATCTTGTTTGTCAGGCTTCTGGCGTTTGCGAGCATGCAGTTTAGAGGATTTTGTTTTGTTCCAATCTCCTCGCTGTGGATTGCTTTAGAAATGTTCTTACCTCCCATCTGAGTATGTTTTCCTGGGTCTTCTTTGTTCAAGTCTAATGTTTTTCTTCCCGTCCCCTCTTCTTCTAGTTTAACGCCCTCCTGATGAGTGTAGCGAGTCTTCTGGCGAATGTGTGTTTCCCAGGTTTGTTGAGGTGTAGTCCATCTCTGGCGAGGAGTCCATCGTACCAGTAATTCACACCGTGGTCCAGGAATCCGAATCCTTGTTGTCTGCACCATCGTCTTAGCCAGTTGTTTGCATCAAGGATCCTGTTCCATCTCCTGGTGCCATGCCCGTCTACTGGAAGGATAGAAGAAAAATCTACCTGTGCATCCAGTTCCTTTACTTTCTTCCCCAACTCTTCAAAGTCTTTGCAGATTGTCGGTAGGTCTTTCCTTGCCGTGTCATTGGTGCCAACATGTATCAGAAGAAATGGGTGGACGTCCTTGGAGCTGAAGAGCTTTGGTATCCTATCGGTCACATCCTTGATCATCGCACCTGGAAGGCAGCATACTTCTCTTGCAGTTATGTCCGGTCTGCAGATGGCTGCTTCTGTGCCTCTCAGTAGAACTAGAACTAGAAATAGCCGTGGAGTGTACCTAACACGACCTAGACGCCTCTTCACAGCCTAAGAGCTAACTAGCCCTAAAGATAGAAAATAAAGCCTACCTTGCCTCAGAGAAATTCCCCAAAGGAAAAGGCAGCCCCCCACATATATTAACTGTGAGTTAAGATGAAGTCACAAACACAGAAATGAAACAGGTTTCAGCAAAGGGAGGCCAGACTTACTAAACAGACTGAGGATAGGAAAGGTATCTTTGCGGTCAGCACAAAAAGACCACGCAGAGTGTGCAAAAAGACCTCCGCACCGACTCACGGTGCGGAGGTGCCACTCTGCATCCCAGAGCTTCCAGCTAGCAAGACAAAATCATGATAGCCAATTGGACAAGGAAACAATGAACAAATAAATAACTAGCAGGGACTTAGCTTCTGCTGGAGTAGACAGGTCACCAGAAAGATCCAGGAGCAAACTGAACCAGTACAAGAACATTGACAGCTGGCCTGGAGTAACGATCTGAGTGGAGTTAAATAGAACAGCCAGCCAACGAATAAACTACGTCACCTGTGGAAGGAACCTCAGAAGCAGCAGCTCCACTCACAGCCACCAGAGGGAGTCCATGGACAGAACTCGCCGAAGTACCATTCATGACCACAGGAGGGAGTTCGAAAACAGAATTCACAACAGTACCCCCCCTTGAGGAGGGGTCACCGAACCCTCACCAGAGCCCCCAGGCCGATCAGGACGAGCCAAATGAAAGGCACGAACTAGATCGGCAGCATGAATATCAGAGGCAAAAACCCAGGAATTATCTTCCTGACCATAACCCTTCCACTTGACCAGGTACTGGAGTTTCCGTCTCGAAACACGAGAATCCAAAATCTTCTCCACCACATACTCCAACTCCCCCTCGACCAACACCGGGGCAGGAGGATCAACGGAGGGAACCATAGGCGCCACGTATCTCCACAATAACGACCTATGGAACTCATTATGGATGGCAAAAGAAACAGGAAGGTCCAAACGAAATGACACAGAATTAAGAACTTCAGAAATCTTATATGGACCAATGAAACGAGGCTTAAACTTAGGAGAGGAAACCTTCATAGGAACATGACGAGATGACAACCAAACCAAATCCCCAACACGAAGTCGGGGACCAACACAGCGCCGGCAGTTAGCGAAATGTGAAGCCTTCTCCTGGGACAATGTCAAATTGTCCACCACATGAGTCCAAATCTGCTGCAACCTGTCCACCACCGTATCCACACCAGGACAATCCGAAGGCTCAACCTGCCCTAAAGAGAAACGAGGATGGAAACCAGAATTACAGAAAAAAGGCGAAACCAAAGTAGCCGAGCTGGCCCGATTATTAAGGGCGAACTCAGCCAAAGGCAAGGACACCCAATCATCCTGATCAGCAGAAACAAAGCATCTCAGATATGTCTCCAAAGTCTGATTAGTTCGTTTGGTTTGGCCATTTGTCTGAGGATGGAAAGCCGAAGAAAAAGACAAATCAATGCCCATCTTAGCACAAAAGGACCGCCAAAACCTTGAAACAAACTGAGAACCTCTGTCCGAGACGATGTACTCCGGAATGCCATGCAAACGAACCACATGCTGGAAAAACAATGGCACCAAATCAGAGGAGGAAGGCAATTTAGACAAGGGTACCAAATGGACCATCTTAGAGAAGCGATCACAAACCACCCAAATGACCGACATCCTTTGAGAGACAGGGAGATCTGAAATAAAATCCATGGAAATATGCGTCCAGGGCCTCTTCGGGACTGGCAAGGGCAAATGCAACCCACTGGCACAAGAACAGCAGGGCTTAGCCCGAGCACAAGTCCCACAGGACTGCACAAAAGAACGCACATCCCGTGACAAAGAAGGCCACCAAAAGGATCTAGCCACCAAATCTCTGGTACCCAAGATTCCAGGATGACCCGCCAACACCGAACAATGAACCTCAGAGATAACTCTACTAGTCCATCTATCAGGGACAGTTTCTCCGCTGGACAACGGTCAGGTTTATCAGCCTGAAACTTCTGCAGCACGTGCAGCAAATCAGGGGAGATGGCAGACAAAATTACCCCCTCTTTGAGAATATCCGCCGGCTCAGGAACACCCGGAGAGTCAGGCACAAAACTCCTTGACAGGGCATCAGCCTTCACATTCTTAGAGCCCAGAAGGTACGAAACCACAAAATCAAAACGGGAGAAAAACAGCGACCATCGAGCCTGTCTAGGATTCAACCGTTTGGCAGACTCGAGATAAGTCAAATTCTTGTGATCCGCCAACACCACCACGCGATGCTTGGCTCCTTCAAGCCAATGTCGCCACTCCTCGAATGCCCACTTCATGGCCAACAACTCTCGATTGCCAACATCATAATTGCACTCAGCAGGCGAGAATTTTCTAGAAAAGAAGGCACATGGTTTCATCACCGAGCCATCAGAACTTCTTTGCGACAAAACAGCTCCTGCTCCAATCTCAGAAGCATCAACCTCGACCTGAAACGGGAGCAAAACATCTGGCTGGCACAACACAGGGGCAGAAGAAAAACAATGCTTCAACTCCTGAAAAGCCTCTACAGCCGCCGAGGACCAATTGACCACATCAGCACCTTTCTTGGTCAAATCAGTCAATGGTTTAGCAACACTAGAAAAATTAGCGATGAAGCGACGGTAAAAATTAGCAAAGCCCAGGAACTTCTGCAGGCTCTTCACAGATGTCGGCTGAGTCCAATCATAAATGGCCTGAACTTTAACAGGGTCCATCTCGATAGTAGAAGGGGAAAAAATGAAACCCAAAAATGAAACCTTCTGAACCCCAAAGAGACATTTCGACCCCTTCACAAACATGGAATTCGCACGAAGGACCCGGAACACCATTCTGACCTGCTTCACATGAGACTCCCAATCATCCGAAAAGACCAAAATATCATCCAAATATACAATCATGAATCTATCCAGGTACTCTCGGAAGATGTCATGCATAAAGGACTGAAACACAGATGGAGCATTAGAAAGCCCGAATGGCATAACCAGGTACTCAAAATGGCCCTCGGGCGTATTAAATGCTGTTTTCCATTCATCGCCCTGTTTAATTCGCACAAGATTATACGCCCCTCGAAGATCTATCTTGGTGATCCAACTAGCCCCCTTAATCCGAGCAAACAAATCAGACAGCAGCGGCAAAGGGTACTGAAATTTGACTGTGATCTTATTAAGAAGGCATTAATCAATACAAGGTCTCAAAGAGCCATCCTTCTTGGCCACAAAAAAGAACCCTGCTCCCAACGGTGATGACGACGGGCGAATATGACCTTTCTCCAAGGATTCCTTTACATAACTCTGCATAGCGGCGTGCTCTGGCACAGATAAATTAAACAGTTGGCCCTTAGGAAACTTACTACCAGGAATCAAATTGATAGCACAATCGCAATCCTTATGAGGAGGTAAGGCACCGGATTTGGGCTCTTCAAATACATCCCGGTAATCTGACAAAAACTCAGGGACTTCAGAAGGATTGGAAGGCGAAATTGACAGCAATGGAACATCACCATGTACCCCCTGACAACCCCAGCTGGACACAGACATAGATTTCCAAACCAACACTGGATTATGGACCTGTAGCCATGGCAACCCCAAAACGACCACATCATGCAGATTATGCAACACCAAAAAGCGAATATCCTCCTGATGTGCAGGAGCCATGCACATGGTCAATTGAGTCCAGTATTGAGGCTTATTCTTGGCCAAAGGCGTAGCATCAATTCCTCTCAATGGAATAGGATACTGCAAGGGCTCCAAGAAAAAACCACAACGCCTGGCAAACTCCAAGTCCATCAAATTCAGGGCAGCGCCTGAATCCACAAATGCCATAACAGAATAGGACGACAGAGAGCAAATCAGAGTAACGGACAAAAGAAATTTAGACTGTACCGTACCAATGGTGGCAGACCTAGCGAACCGCTTAGTGCGCTTAGGACAATCGGAGATAGCATGAGTGGAATCACCACAGTAAAAACACAGCCCATTCCGACGTCTGTGTTCTTGCCGTTCAGCTCTGGTCAAAGTCCTATCACATTGCATAGGCTCAGGCCTATGCTCAGAGAATACCGCCAAATGGTGCACAGCTTTGCGCTCACGCAAGCGCCGATCAATCTGAATGGCCAAGGACATAGACTCATTTAGACCAGCAGGCGTGGGAAATCCCACCATGACATCCTTAAGGGCTTCAGAAAGACCCTTTCTGAACATTGCCGCCAGGGCACACTCATTCCACTGAGTAAGCACAGACCACTTTCTAAGCTTCTGACAGTACACCTCCGCTTCATCCTGACCCTGACACAAAGCCAGCAAGATTTTCTCTGCCTGATCCACTGAATTTGGTTCATCATAAAGCAATAAAAGCGCCAGAAAAAACGCATTAACATCACGCAATGCAGGATCTCCTGGCGCAAGGGAAAATGCCCAGTCTTGAGGGTCACCACGCAACAAAGAAATAATGATTTTTACTTGTTGAACGGGGTCACCAGAGGAGCGGGGTTTCAAAGCTAGAAATAGTTTACAATTATTTTTGAAATTCAGGAATTTAGATCTATCCCCAGAAAACAAATCAGGAATTGGAATTCTAGGCTCTAACATCGGATTCTGAACCACAAAATCTTGAATGTTTTGTACCCTTGCCGTGAGATGATCTACACAAGAGGACAGACCCTGAATGTCTATATCTACACCTGTGTCCATAACCACCCAGAGGTTAAGGGGAAAAGAAAGACAAAAAACACTGCAGAGAAAAAAAAATGGTCTCAGAACTTCTCTTATCCCTCTATTGAGATGCATTAATACTTTGGGCTAGCTGTACTGTTATGGACCTGGTGGTTAGGAGCACCCGGAACGACCTGATGGTTAAACTCACACAGGACAAGCTCTGGGAAGTGGGAACTCTGCTGACCGCAACCCCTAATCCTATCACACAACTAGAAATAGCCATGGAGTGTACCTAACACGACCTAGACGCCTCTTCACAGCCTAAGAGCTAACTAGCCCTAAAGATAGAAAATAAAGCCTACCTTGCCTCAGAGAAATTCCCCAAAGGAAAAGGCAGCCCCCCACATATATTGACTGTGAGTTAAGATGAAGTCACAAACACAGAAATGAAACAGGTTTCAGCAAAGGGAGGCCAGACTTACTAAACAGACTGAGGATAGGAAAGGTATCTTTGCGGTCAGCACAAAAAACTACAAAAGACCACACAGAGTGTGCAAAAAGACCTCCGCACCGACTCACGGGTGCGGAGGTGCCACTCTGCATCCCAGAGCTTCCAACTAGCAAGACAAAATCATGATAGCCAACTGGACAAGGAAACAATCTATATATATAATTGTCTAAGGGTTTTTCCGTCTGTCTGTCTGTCTGTCCTGGAAATCCCGCGTCTCTGACTGGTCGTGGCCGCCAGGCCTCGACCAAATCAGCAACGGGCACAGCGACGATGATGTCATAAAGGACGTAGAAATCCGACGTTTCAGATTCAGCGACGGGCACAGTATCGATGTAGATGTCATAATGGTTGCCATGGCGACGATGATGTCATAAAGGTTGCCTCGACCAATCAGCAACGGGCACAGTCTGCCTCGAATTCTGGAATCATCATTGTCCATATACTATGGGGACATGCATATTCTAGAATACCCGATGCGTTAGAATCGGGCCACAATCTAGTGAACAAATAAATAACTAGCAGGGACTTAGCTTCTGCTGGAGTAGACAGGTCACCAGAAAGATCCAAGAGCAAACTGAACCAGTACAAGAACATTGACAGCTGGCATGGAGTAACGATCTGAGTGGAGTTAAATAGAACAGCCAGCCAACGAATAAACTACGTCACCTGTGGAAGGAACCTCAGAAGCAGCAGCTCCACTCACAGCCACCAGAGGGAGTCCATGGACAGAACTCGCTGAAGTACCATTCATGACCACAGGAGGGAGTTCGAAAACAGAATTCACAACAGGAGAGTATTCAGGAACACTAATACGTTATGCTCCAAGTAGCAGCTTAGCAGAAATTGTCATTAAATTAAAACTTTTCACAGGTATATTTCTGGAAAGGCATTGACATTTGCAGGGATTCACTCTCTATGGTAGGCATTAGGCCTTAGGTAGAGTTCACATAGGCAATGCAGTCATGGTCCAAACACGTGCAGTTTTTATTGCTTTCCACAGGTTGCACAGCAACAAAACAAACTCATAGAGATAAATTCCTAGCCTTGTCCAGGCGCTACCTACACAGAACAGACCCTGCCTACTCGTACAAGGCTGAGCTAGCCCCAGCTCGGTCACACAAAACATCTATTGTCCATAGCAACCACTGATACTTGCGGTTCTCTGCACGCGGCCTCTGCATTTAATCATGATCATATATGTCAATGCGGACTCACCCGAACAGATTACAGTCCTTTCTCCTGGAGCAGAATTCATATACAAATGAGGCTGCAGTTTCCACACTGTTCTCTGCAGCTCTTACAAACAGACTGCTTAGCAAAGTCTCCATTCAGAGAGAGCCCCCCACATGTCTATCACTTTCCAGCTCTTAGACACATCCAGTCTGGTGCACACGACCTGTGCAATCACCAGCTGACACATTCACCTCTGCTACGTTCAGCAGCCTGACACTGCCTCAGAAAAATGCCACTCCATGAAGCTACTTCCTGCTTCTTAAGCAAGACCATGCAGGTGTATCTAATCAAGACCCTGCAGAGCTGGGATTTATCCCTGTCCTTCCCAGCTATGCATCAAATGGTAGATTAAAAATGTAGTTTTTGACATCAATTACTAGGCAATAGTTAATATGAAAAAGTCAAATAATGTAATGAATGAAAGTATTATATTTACTCCACCAGAAGTTCAAAAATTCTCAGAATGTCTCATGTGGAGCCCAATTCTCAGGATAGGTAGCTCTCCAGTCATCACTAAAAAATCACCTGAGATTATAACTTGCCAACAAGGTACAAATGTTTTAAACTATAGTTAATATTAATCAAGAGAATGCCAGTGAAATCAGGAATAGGACAAAGCTAAGGGCATCATGCTGGCATCATCAAAAAAATGAATGGAGGTTGATTTCTAAATACAATGTAATGAGCAGTGCAGCCAAGCTGCAGTCACTGATCTCATTGCTATGTCCTAATAAAGAAGATCTAGAAATCCTACAAGAAACCAATGCTGATGGAACCAAATATCATATATACATGATCCAAAAAGTGAGTGAGCATAAAAGGGAACCAGTCTCCAGGTTTTTGCTGCCCCTTCTAACAGCAGCATGATAAAGGAACATAGACCCCAATTCCAGCAATGCATTACTTAGTTTACTGGGTGCAGCAGATGTGATAAAATCTTAGTTTTCTCTTCTGCAGATCCAGCAGAGCTCAGAGTGCTGAGCCCTATCTAACCCCACCCACACCACTGATTGGCAGCTATGCACAGTGTACACGGAAAGCTGCCAATCAGTGGTAGAGGTGGAGTTACATAGAGCAGTTGATCGGAGGCAGAAAACACCTAGTCGTGTAGTGATATTCTCTTCCTGATAAAACACTGATTTTATTGAAACCACAACACACAATCTAATAAGTGACGCATTGCTGGAATCAGCGTCTTTATTCCTACATAAATCTGCTCTCATATTACTAAAGCTTGTTGACAGATTATCTTTGAAGGGTTGATGTCATGTTCAGTCTTCAGGAGGGCACCACTCCCCTGCCTCCTGGAGCTTCTTGCTTGAGAGGGAAGCAGTGCAAAATTATCATTGACAGTTTTGACCAACTAAATCATATCAGGAACAAAAACAGCCTATAGAACTGATGTTAAAAGATTAAAGCTTTATTGGAAAAACATATAAAGACATATATAGCTAAGCAGGTAGGGTAATGACAATGACAAGCAAAGAGATGGAACCGCAACTAAAACAGGTAATTAACAGGCATAATTACACATGTGCAAATTGGTGTTCCCACAGACATGGTATGAGTAATTGTATACAGAGACCAGGCTTACATAGCTGGTGATAGACTCTAACAAAGCTGTGTGCAGAGTTAGGAAAGTGTGCTGAGCAAAAAGAAGCAAGATATGTAAATTGATGCTTGGTGGTACCTGAGGGTTGCGGTGCTGCTGCCCCAATGCGCGTTTCGGCAAAGTGCCTTCTTCCAGGGGAGACTTTGCCGAAACGTGCGTTGGGGCAGTGGCACCGAAACCCTCAGGTAACACCAGACATCCATTTACAAATCTTACTTCTTTTTGCTCAGCGCATTTCCCTAACTCTGCAAACAGCTTTGTTAGATTCTATCACCATCTATGTACGCCTGGTCTCTGTATACAATTACTTATACTATGTCTATGGGAACACCAATTTGCACGTGCACTTTTGAGCAATTCACAGTTTGCTAATTTTGCCTGTTTGTTACCTGTTTTAGTTTGCGGTTCCATCTCTTGGCTTGTCAAGCACTCCTTGCCAAGGAAATTGGCCATCTAGTATACTGCAGTGGTGGCCAGTACCCAAGGAAGCGATCAGTAAACTATAAAACTAAATATCTCTCTATTCTCAGTTTTTAATAAGACGTAAATTACAAAGTTGCTTATTTTTACAAATGCTTTGCAATTTTATCACTTATGATTGGCTATCTTATGTGTACTTTTAAGGTCCCCATAATGCCTAATAATACCCCCCATACAATGAGACAGTGGGAGCTAAAAAACGAAGGAAATATGCGAATATGGATCTAAAAATACACAAAGAAAAGCTATTCTCAAACATGAGATGTGAAAAGAAAATAAGAACTTTTTTTTTTAAAGACAATGTCTCCACTTTTTCATCCATAATATTGTTGCATCCAGCCTTTTATCATGATTCTATCATTTAAAAGGAAACAAGACGTCCTCGTTCGAGCTGATTCAGGTTACCATGGCAACTGTGTGCTTATTTTTATTAATATAGAGGTTTCATTTCTCACTAAACAAAAATAGGGCTGCGAGTCACATATTGACTTTTTCAGGCTTTTTACTTAAAAGCTTATTCCAATTAAATTTTGAATTTGAAACATTCTCGTACGCGGTCATACGTTTGTTTTTTTTGTTGTTTTCAGATCAAATCTAACAAAGTGGAAACAAATTTTCTGAAATGTAAAATAAAATTCTGCAAGTTATACCAGGGAGAGAATGTCGCTATCATACAGTGGGGCAAAAAAGTATTTAGTCAGTCAGCAATAGTGCAAGTTTCACCACTTAAAAAGATGAGAGGCGTCTGTAATTTACATCATAGGTAGACCTCAATTATGGGAGACAAACTGAGAAAAAAAAATCCAGAAAATCACATTGTCTGTTTTTTTAACATTTTATTTGCATATTATGGTGGAAAATAAGTATTTGGTCAGAAACAAACAATCAAGATTTCTGGCTGTCACAGACCTGTAACTTCTTTTTTAAGAGTCTCCTCTTTCCTCCACTCATTACCTGTAGTAATGGCACCTGTTTAAACTTGTTATCAGTATAAAAAGACACCTGTGCACACCCTCAAACAGACTGACTCCAAACTCCACTATGGTGAAGACCAAAGAGCTGTCAAAGGAAACCAGAAACAAAATTGTAGCCCTGCACCAGGCTGGGAAGACTGAATCTGCAATAGCCAACCAGCTTGGAGTGAAGAAATCAACAGTGGGAGCAATAATTAGAAAATGGAAGACATACAAGACCACTGATAATCTCCCTCGATCTGGGGCTCCACGCAAAATCCCACCCCGTGGGGTCAGAATGATCACAAGAACGGTGAGCAAAAATCCCAGAACCACGCGGGGGGACCTAGTGAATGAACTGCAGAGAGCTGGGACCAATGTAACAAGGCCTACCATAAGTAACACACTACGCCACCATGGACTCAGATCCTGCAGTGCCAGACGTGTCCCACTGCTTAAGCCAGTACATGTCCGGGCCCGTCTGAAGTTTGCTAGAGAGCATTTGGATGATCCAGAGGAGTTTTGGGAGAATGTCCTATGGTCTGATGAAACCAAACTGGAACTGTTTGGTAGAAACACAACTTGTCGTGTTTGGAGGAAAAAGAATACTGAGTTGCATCCATCAAACACCATACCTACTGTAAAGCATGGTGGTGGAAACATCATGCTTTGGGGCTGTTTCTCTGCAAAGGGGCCAGGACGACTGATCCGGGTACATGAAAGAATGAATGGGGCCATGTATCGTGAGATTTTTAGTGCAAACCTCCTTCCATCAGCAAGGGCATTGAAGATGAAACGTGGATGGGTCTTTCAAAATGACAATGATCCAAAGCACACCGCCAGGGCAACGAAGGAGTGGCTTCGTAAGAAGCATTTCAAGGTCCTGGAGTGGCCTAGCCAGTCTCCAGATCTCAACCCTATAGAAAACCTTTGGAGGGAGTTGAAAGTCCGTGTTGCCAAGCGAAAAGCCAAAAACATCACTGCTCTAGAGGAGATCTGCATGGAGGAATGGGCCAACATACCAACAACAGTGTGTGGCAACCTTGTGAAGACTTACAGAAAATGTTTGACCTCTGTCATTGCCAACAAAGGATATATTACAAAGTATTGAGATGAAATTTTGTTTCTGACCAAATACTTATTTTCCACCATAATATGCAAATAAAATGTTAAAAAAACAGACAATGTGATTTTCTGGACTTTTTTTTTCTCAGTTTGTCTCCCATAGTTGAGGTCTACCTATGATAAATTACAGACGCCTCTCATCTTTTAAAATGGTGGAACTTGCACTATTGCTGACTGACTAAATACTTTTTTGCCCCACTGTATGTAGGCAGAGTGTATGGTGGGCAATTGGATATCTGCATATAATGACAAGGTAACAGAGCAATGCAGTGAGCCTGTACTGTGCCATACACAAAAATCAAGTACAAATATTCATTGCAGACATTTCTGCATAAAAAAGTGTCTATTGGCAGGAAAAAGGCTGCATAAAAACCCAATGTTTGGCAGTGCTTTTATGCATTTTTTTCCCCAGTCATTAGAGTAGGTGAAAAATGGTGCAAAAATGCTGAATATTTGAAACTTCTTAAAATCTGTAAGGAAAAAATAAGGAACGCGCACATAAGATTTCAGAAATCTTTTTTCAGAGCAAAAAATGCTCTGGAACAATATGGCAAGAATACAAAGTGGGCATATCCCCATGATTCTTAAATTTTATTTTTTATTAAAAAATGTCCTTTATTAAAAATGTTCCTGTGGCAGAGCATTTAAGGCCTCCACTTTCAGTGCTGTGAAGCTGTATTTGCCACCTTCCCAATTTTTTCTATTTTTGCTTATTTGTCACTAGTAGCGTAACTACTGGGGGGGCAAAGGGGGCCATCGCCCCGGGCCCAGTCACATGGAGGGGCCCACTCAGAGCCACGGCCACTTTAGTCATTAGCAATAAGCGGCCACGGCTCTCTGATGTTTCAGAATACAGGAGGAGGCAGGAGCGCAAGCTGCAGCGTCGCCCCGGGCCTTCTAACATGATGCAGGAGGGGCCCACCCACCCATCCAGATCCACGGCCCCTTCAGTGTTAAGCAATAAGCGGCCGTGGCTCTCTGATATTTCAGATTACAGGAGGAGGCAGGAGCGCAAGCTGCAGCGTCGCCCCGGGCCATGTAACATGATGCAGGAGGGTCCCACCCACCCATCCAGAGCCGCGACCCCTTCAGTGTTAAGCAATAAGCAGCCGTGGCTCTCTGATATTTCAGACTACAGGAGGAGGCAGGAGCGCAAGCTGCAGCGTCGCCCCGGGCCTTGTAACATGATGCAGGAGGGTCCCACCCACCCATCCAGAGCCACGACCCCTTCAGTGTTAAGCAATAAGCGGCCGTGGCTCTCTGATATTTCAGACTACAGGAGGAGGCAGGAGCGCAAGCTGCAGCGTCGCCCCGGGCCTTGTAACATGATGCAGGAGGGTCCCACCCACCCACCCACCCATCCAGAGCCACGACCCCTTCAGTGTTAAGCAATAAGCGGCCGTGGCTCTCTGATATTTCAGACTACAGGAGGAGGCAGGAGCGCAAGCTGCAGCGTCGCCCCGGGCCATGTAACATGATGCAGGAGGGTCCCACCCACCCATCCAGAGCCGCGGCCGCTTCAGTGTTAAGCAATAAGCGGCCGCGGCTCTCTGCAGTCCAGACATGGTGATGCACTGCTGCCTGGTCTCCGCTCAGCTGGAGAGTCTGCAGCACGCATGCTGCACAGCAGCCAATAGCTGAGTCTCACTGCGAGCGCACGGTGAGGGCTGGAGCTGGAGCGCTGCTAACCTCATAGTATCTTGACAGGCTGGCAGCGCTGCAGATAGCTCCGCCTCCACCCCAGGTCTGCTGCTCCTATTGGTCTGCTGTTCTCAGGTCCTAGTCAGCACTCAGCACCATCTGTTATTGTGCCAGGAGCCCAAGATAGTGCCTGGCCTGCCACCTGGACAAAGTGACGGATGGGGGAGAGAGACAGGAGTCAGGAGGACGGACATTTTCATAAATGTAAGGGCTGCTGACTGTGAAACTTAGTGGAATGTTTGACTTCCTTTAAATAAATTAAAGCACAAATGACACTGCACATGATGTTAGCAATGCTACTGTGGGAGTGGGGTGAATGGTAGGGGGAGAGGGGGAGTTGAGTTAGGGTAGTGGGGGTGGGTGGCGCTGTAGGGGCCTGCCTGCTGTATTTCTTTTCTTGGAGTATTATTATCTAATAGTTGTCTGGGTGGAGGTAGGGGGCTTATTATATTTACAGCTGTTAGGCTATGTCTCCACATTCAGGATTCCCTGCGCTTTGGATGCAGCAAATACCCCGCTCCGCCAAAAGCGCTGCCCCCTGTTGTACGCGCGGAATCACCGCATCATATTCATAGACTGGGTTATTCATCTTGTCTCCACAAGATAAACAGAGATGCTGCGGTCTGTAAAAATGTGCCGCATGTACGGTTACGCAGGTCTGCCACCTGCGTGTTTGTATGCATAGTGGAGACGGGATTTCATAAAATCCCATCCACTATGCTGTAACATCCGGACGCTGTGGATTGGATGCTGCCGCTGTACGCAGCGTCCAATCCGCAGCAAATCCGGAAGCCCTCATACATGGCTCTAGCTGCACTTTATTTAAAGGGATTGTCTGATCTCATGCTGCAAGTTTGCAGGTACTCCTATGTGGCTGCAAAATTGTGACCCTTCACATCTCGCATACTAAGGATTCGCCATTACCCATATCGACAAGTATGCAATTTGCATACTCCTGGCCATGTTCTAACTGTGCAGCCTCAATAAGGCCTCTTTCACACGTCTGTTTAGTTCCAATACCAGAAAAAACGGTACCAGACATATCCATGTCCGTGTGTGTAATACGTGCGGCACACATGTAACTGAGATGCCCACAAGAGTGTTTAAAACCACCATAATTATGTAAACAAACGTTACTCAGGTTAGGGGGCCCACTCAGATGTGTTTCGCTCCCCCCTAGCCTGACCCTTTAGCTACACCTCTGTTTGTCACACTTTAATTGTTTAGATAATCAAACATCTTTTAATTCTACACAAAGATAACCAAAAGTAGCTAAAAAATGCTTTTGATGATTTAATTTATTGAATGAAAAATGCTGCTCAGCCTCATTCCGCTCCATGTGAAAAAATGATTGTCCTCTTATCTACTACATTGATAAGTTAATCAAGTCTAATTTCACTTGACGCACCCATTCTTGATTACTGCCTGTTGTATCTAAACTATCACTTAAAGAGAACCCATCAATTCATTTTTTTAAAATTTTAATGGAGTTCCTCCTCCAATTGTCGCTGCTCCACTGATTCTGGAATAGTTTTTGTTTTTTTCCTGTGCCCCTCTGTCCAAATTTATTACCGCCGAATATAAATCTGCACATGTTCAATTCAGCCAACTGGGCGTACATCAGAGAGCAGCTCTGTGGGTGTTTGCTCTGACAGTGGCCAATCAAAACACAGGCAGGGCAGTCGAGTTATTCTGCGATATACGACCAGATGCTTGCAGCTTTGTTTCCGGGAGCATAACTTTGGATCTGAGGGGCAAAGAAGAAAGAGGAAAACTGTTCCAGAGTCAAAGGAACAGCACCAATTAAAGGAGCTACACACTTTAATTTTAAAAAATTACAGTGAAATGTCCCCTTTAAAGAAGTAATCTACTTTCTGTTATAAGTGCAGTTTTTCTCACATTCTGTCCAACAGTTCCATATAAAATAGCTGCATCAGATTTAATTAGAAGCTGTCTGGCAATGCGAAGCAGATAGATGGTATCAAAAGCACCACATGAGGCCACGTTCTAAAGACAATTAAATAAAGTTGCCAAGAAAAGCTATTGAAATCTATCAGTCTGTAAAGAGTAACAAAGTCATTACTAAGGTGCTGGAACTTCATCCAACCAAAGTGGTTCAATTTCGCACTATTAGACAAATCTTGGAACAGTGGTGAACTTTCTTAAGAGTGGCCAGCATACCAAAATTTCATTAAAGGGAACCTGTCACCCCCCTGGTGTCTTTAACTAAAAGAGCCACCTTGTGCAGCACTAATGCTGCATTCTGTGAAGGTGGCTCTTTTTGGGGGGGTCCCTTCCAACGCTGCAATATCACTTTTTATAATTTGCCCACTATACCTTTAGTCTGTCTGGGGGGCATGTCTTTTACCCCCCCGGACACAAACGCCTCCCAGCCATAACTCAGCCCCTCCGTGTGCCGGGCGCCGCCTCCTCTGCCTTCATTAATGTCCCCGGCACCTGCGATGTAAGTACTTTTTTCGGGCACGCACAGTTTGCACTGCCCTTCGACTCACATCACATGATGGGAACCTTCAGCACATAGGCATCGGGGACATTAATGAAGTCAGAGGAGGAGGCGCCTGGCGCACGGAAGAGCTGAGGAATAGATAGGAGGCGTTTGTGACCGGGGAGAAAAGACATGCCCCCCGGACAGACTAAAGGTATGGCGGGCAAATTATAAAAAGTGATATTGCAGCGTTGGAAGGGACCCCCCAAAAATGAGCCACCTTCACAGAATGCAGCTCTTTTAGTTAAAAATGCCAGGGAAGTGACAGGTTCCCTTTAACAACTCTTTAAAGACTCATTTAGTTGGTCACAAAAGAAACTGGGCAAATATCTAAAGACACAGAAACCTCACTTGCTTCAAGTAAGGTTAACCCCTTAAGCCCCGAGGGTGGTTTGCACGTTAATGACCAGGCCAATTTTTACAATTCTGACCACTGTCCCTTTATGAGATTATAACTCTGGAACGCTTCAACGGATCTTGACAATTCTGACATTGTTTTCTCGTGACGTATTGTACTTCATGTTAGTGGTAAAATTTATTCGATATAACTTGCGTTTATTTGAGAAAAAAACGGAAATGTGGCGAAAATTTTGAAAATTTCGCAATTTTCCAAATTTGAATTTTTATACCCTTAAATCACAGAGATATGTCATGCAAAACTATAAGATCAGAAGAAACAAAAGATGCAGCACTCACCCACGATCTTCATGGAAAAGTATGTCCTTTATTCAGCGGTAAAAGCTTTACAGGACATTAAACGGCATTCGCAGGAGTATGTGAGGGAGCGGGAGTGAGGAGAGACCGGACAACGGCCGTTTCAGGCTACGGCGCTTCTACGGGTCCATGCTAAAACAGGTGATGTCATTTCCTTAAAAGGGTTTACTTTTTCATGAAGATCGTGGGTGAGTGCTGCATCTTTTGTTTCTTCTGATCTTATAGTTATGGACTAGCTCTTGCACATGCATAGCACCACCCGTAATTCATGTGGAGACTTCATTCGTCCGGCCTAATCAGATCATAATTGCAGAGCTTCCATCGCTGGTTAGTGGATCTCAGTGCCGGTCATCTCTTTTTCTCTCTATGGTGAAGTGATATGTCATGCAAAATACTTAATAAGTAACATTTCCCACATGTCTACTTTAAATCAGCACAATTTTGGAACCAAAATATTTTTTTTAGGGAGTTATAAGGGTTAAAAGTTGACCAGCAATTTCTCATTTTTACAACACCATTTTTTTTTTAGGGACCACATCTCATTTGAAGTCATTTTGAGGGGTCTATATGATAGAAAATACCCAAGTGTGACACCATTCTAAAAACTGCACCCCTCAAAGTGCTCAAAACCACATTCAAGAAGTTTATTAACCCTTCAGGTGTTTTACAGGAATTTTTGGAATGTTTAAATAAAAATGAACATTTAACTTTTTTTCACACAAAATTTATTTCAGCTCCAATTTGTTTTATTTTACCAAGGGTAACAGGAGAAAATGGACCCCGAAAGTTGTTGTACAATTTGTCCTGAGTACGTTGATACCCCATATGTGGGGATAAACCACTGTTTGGGCGCATGGCAGAGCTCGGAAGGAAAGGAGCGCCATTTGACTTTTCAATGCAAAATTGACTGGAATTGAGATGGGACGCCATGTTGCGTTTGGAGAGCCACTGATGTGCCTAAACATTGAATTCCCCCACAAGTGAAAACATTTTGGAAAGTAGACCCCTTAAGGAACTTATCTAGATATGTGGTGAGCACTTTGACCCACCAAGTGCTTCATAGAAGTTTATAATGCAGAGCTGTAAAAATAAAAAATCATATTTTTTCACAAAAATGATCTTTATGCCCCCAATTTTTTATTTTCCCAAGGGTAAGAGAAGAAATTAGACCACAAAAGTTGTTGTGCAATTTGTCCTGAGTACGCTGATACCCCATATGTGGGTGTAAACCATTGTTTGGGCGCGTGGGAGAGCTCGGAAGGGAAGGAGCGCCATTTGACTTTTCAATGCAAAATTGACTGGAATTGAGATGGGACGCCATGTTGCATTTGGAGAGCCCCTGATGTGCCTAAACATTGAAACCCCCACAAGTGACACCATTTTGGAAAGTAGACCCCTTGTGGAACTTAGCTAGATGTGTGGTGAGCACTTTGACCCACCAAGTGCACCATAGAAGTTTATAATGCAGAGCCGTAAAAATAAAAAATCATATTTTTTCACAGAAATGATTTTTGCCCCCAATTTTTTATTTTCCCAAGGGTAAGAGAAGAAATTAGACCACAAAAGTTGTTGTGCAATTTGTCCTGAGTACGCTCATACCCCATATGTGGGTGTAAACCATTGTTTGGGCGCATGGCAGAGCTCGGAAGGGAAGGAGCGCCATTTGACTTTTCAATACAAAATTGACTGGAATTGAGATGGGACGCCATGTTGCGTTTGGAGAGCCCCAGATGTGCCTAAACATTGAAACCACCCACAAGTGACACCATTTTGGAAAGTAGACCCCCTAAGGAACTTATCTAGATGTGTTTTGAGAGCTTTGAGCCCCCAAGTGTTTCACTACAGTTTATAACGCAGAGCCGTGAAAATAAAAATTCTTTTTTTTTCACAACTATGATTTTTTAGTCCCCAGTTTTGTATTTTCACAAGGGTAACAGGCTAAATTGGACCCCAAAAGTTGTTGTCCAATTTATCCTGAGTACGCTGATACCCCATATGTGGGGGGGAAGCACTGTTTGGGTGCATGGCAGAGCTCGGAAGGGAAGTAGCGCCATTTGGAATACAGACTTAGATGGATTGGTCTGCAGGCATCACGTTATATTTGCAGAGCCCATGATGTACCCAAACAGTAGAAACCCCCCACAAGTGACCGCATATTGGAAACTAGACCCCCCAAGGAACTTATCTAGATGTGTTGTGAGAACTTTGAACCCCAAGTGTTTCACTACAGTTTATAACGCAGAGCCGTGAAAATAATTTTTTTTTTTCACAAAAATGATTTTTCAGCCCCCAGTTTTGTATTTTCACAAGGGTAACAGGATAAATTGGACCCCAAAAGTTGTTGTCTAATTTGTCCTGAGTACGCCGATACCCCATATGTGGGGGGGGAACCACTGTTTGGGTGCATGGCAGAGCTCGGAAGGGAAGGAGCGCCATTTGGAATACAGACTTAAATGGATTGGTCTGCAGGCGTCACGTTGCATTTGCAGAGCCCCTGATGTACCCAAACAGTAGAAACCCCCCACAAGTGACCCCATATTGGAAACTAGACCCCCCAAGGAACTTATCTAGATGTGTTGTGAGAACTTTGTACCCCTAAGTGTTTCACTACAGTTTATAATGCAGAGCCGCGAAAATAAAAAAATCTTATTTTTCCCACAAAAATGATTTTTAGCCCCCCACATTTTTATTTTCCCAAGGATAACAAGAGAACTTGGACCCCAAAAGTTGTTGTCCAATTTGCCCTGAGTACGCTGATACCCCATATGTTGGGGTAAACCCCTGTTTGGGTGCACCGGAGAGCTCGGAAGGGAAGGAGCACTGTTTTACTTTTTCAACGCAGAATTGGCTGGAATTGAGATCGGACGCCATGTCGCGTTTGGAGAGCCCCTGATGTGTCTGAACAGTGGAAACTCCCCAATTCTACCTGAAACCCTAATCCAACAACACCTCTAACCATAATCCCAACGGTAACCCTAACCACACCCCTAACCCTGACACACCCCTAACTCTAATCCCAACTCTAATCCCAACCGTAAATATAATCCAAACCCTAACCCTAACTTTAGCCCCAACCCTAACTTTAGCCCCAACCCTAACCCTAACTTTAGCCCCAACCCTAACCCTAACTTTAGCCCCAACCCTAACCCTAACTTTAGCTCCGAACCCTAACCCCAACCCTAACCCTAACCCTAGCCCTAACCCTAGCCCTAACCCTAGCCCCAACCCTAACCCTAGCCCAACCCTAAACCTAGCCCTAACCCCAGCCCCAACGCTAGCCCCAACCCTAGCCCTAACCCTAGCCCCAACCCTAGCCCTAACCCTAACCCCAACCGTAACCATGATGGGAAAATGGAAATAAATACATTTTTTTAATTTTATTATTTTTCCCTAACTAAGAGGGTGATGAAGGGGGGTTTGATTTACTTTTATAGCGTTTTTTATATCGGATTTTTATGATTGGTAGCTGTCACACACTAAAAGACGCTTTTTTATAGCAAAAAAGTTTTTGCGTCTCCACATTTTGAGACCTATAATTTTTCCATATTTGAGTCCACAGAGTCATCTGAGGTCTTGTTTTTTGCGGGACGAGTTGACGTTTTTATTGGTAACATTTTTGGACACGTGACAGTTTTTGATCACTTTTTATTCCGATTTTTGTGAGGCAGAATGACCAAAAACCAGCTATTCATGAATTTCTTTTGGGGGAGGCGTTTATACCGTTTTGCTTTTGGTAAAATTGATAAAGCAGTTTTATTCGTCGGGTCAGTACGATTACAGCGATATCTCATTTATATCATTTTTTTTATGTTTTGGCGCTTTTATACGATAAAAGCTATTTTATAGAAAAAATAATTATTTTGGCATCGCTTTATTCTCAGGACGATAACTTTTTTATTTTTTTGCTTATTATGCTTTGTGGTGGCTCGTTTTTTGCGGGACAAGATGACGTTTTCAGCGATACCATGGTTATTTACATCCGTCTTTTTGATCGCGCGTTATTCCACTTTTTGTTTGGCGGTATGATAATAAAGCGTTGTTTTTGTTTTTTGGCTCTTTTTTTTTTTTCTTACGATGTTCACTGAAGGGGTTAACTAGTGGGACAGTTTTATAGGATGGGTCGTTACGGACGCGGCAATACTAAATATGTGTACTTTTATTGTTTTTTTTTTTTTAGATAAAGAAATGTATTTATGGGAATAATATTTTTTTTATTTATTTATTTAGTTAGTAATTTTTCTTTATTTTTTTTTTACAGATGTGGAATTTTTTTTTTTTTACTTTTTTACTTTGTCCCAGGGGGGGACATCACAGATCGCTGATCTCACAGTTTGCACAGCACTCTTTGAGATCGGCGATCTCACTCATCGCTGCAGGCTTACAGAGCTGCAGCCTGCTCCTGACCCGGAAGTACTCCCTGCAGGACCCGGATGCAGCCCTGTGGCCATTTTGGATCTGGGGACTGCAGGGAGAAGACCTCGGTACAAGGTGAGCACATCACCTTGTACCGATCGTCTCAGGGAAGCACGCAGGGAGCCCCCTCCCTGCGCGATGCTTCCCTGTACCGCTGGCACATCGCGATCATGTTTGATCGCGGTGTGTCGGGGGTTAATGTGCCGGGAGCGGTCCGTGACCACTCCTGGCACATAGTGCCGGATGTCAGCTGCGATAGTCAGCTGACACCCGGCCGCGATCGGCCGCGCTCCCCCCGTGAGAGTGGCCGATCGCCTATGACGTACTATCCCGTCGGTGGGAATTAAGGCTCACCCCACCTCGACAGGATAGTACGTCATATGGGATTAAGGGGTTAATGTACATGATTCCACAATTAGAACGGCACTGGAAGATGTCATCCATAGGATACAAGGTGCAAATCACTGCTGACAAAAAATAACACAAAACATAAAAGCTCATCTTGTATTTCATGAAAAACATCTGGATAACCCCAGAGGACTTTGGGATTATAGATGAACAGATTATTTGAAATTCGAAAGTGCCGGGTTAGGCAAATTTCTCCACAATGTTTAATGTGTGTTGAATATTTGACATAAAACAAAATACTGAAAAGTTTTTAATTTCTAGGAAAATACATGAATGCACTCTTAATTTTTGTAGAGAAAAATACCTTTAATTTCAAAATGACCTAGTGAATTTGGAGATGGAATTAAACTTTGCCCGGCTGCCAACTACCAGGCCTGTGCCCGTCTGTGCTCCTATGGACCTGCTGATTTCTGATAATCCAGTTACTGGCCATCACCATACAAAATATGATAATTTCAAAGTGTTCAAATTTGTTAGGAACAGAAAATTTCAGGAAATTCGACTCAAAGACCTCCACTGCTTGATTAGCTTATCTGTATTTGGGATAATATTGTGTTGACTGATGGGTCAGAGGTAGACCTTTTGGAATACATGGATCCTGTCACATCTAGCAAAAATCTAATACAACTTACTGCTACAAGAACATCATAGCAACATTCTTGCATGGTGGTAGTAGGGTCTACAGGACCTGGACTGCATGGTATAATTTATAGAATCATAAAATCTGCTGGTTATCTGAAAAACCCAAATTAGTACATATGCCTGTCACTCCATGACCTAAATCTCAAGCACAATTGGGGTCTTCAGTGGGACAATGATCCAAAGCATGTGTGACGCCCAAGAGACCGGGGTACCCAGCACCGGACCAATGGGGTCTGTCTCTTGAGGGGGGTGTCACGGGTGGCTTGACCCGGTGCTGTGGCCTCAGGCAATGCACAGTGTAAAGGGTATCGTGAGGGAACAGGCACTTACTTGATCAGCAGCAGGTTCTCCCAGCGGTGATGATCCCAATCCTGGATAGATGGCTATTGTCCAAATGAAAGGCTGAGGCACTGAAACGTTTAACCAGTTTACTTTAACAAAAAAGGATTTACAACCAGTCCTGTCACCGGAGTCTGTATGGGAACTCTGAGTTACTTTGACCCTGCCGGGGTCTTCGCCTCTTATTGTACGCAATATCTGTGTGGCCCTGCTGCTGTATGTGAACTGGCTGCCGGCCCAATCTGTCCCCTCCGGGTCCTGGTTCGACGGGCAACCCGAGTCCTTTTATCGGCTTACCCCCTCCAGGAGTACCGCTGAACTTTGTGTCTGTTGCTGCGTCCGACCCTAGTGAAGCTGATATCACCTCACGTTTTTCCGGTTGCTGTATTATATGTAATGAATACAGCCACGGATCCGGTATCCGTCTTTGCGCCTGTTCTGGGTAGTGATTAATGCTACCCGGTTCTCACAATGTCCTTTTTCTCTATCCCTCTTCTCCTCAGGCCGGTGATTTAGGCCTGGTAACAGTCACAGGGCTGTTAGAGATTCAACTGTATGACCTCTCACTATCAGCTCCTTAGCCCAACTGCCAGTTCTTCTCTCAGACCAGAATGGATCAAGGGGAGTCTCTGGAGCTCCCCCTTCTGGCCGGAGGTGGTAGTGCAGTCTTGCTATTTTAGTATTTGCATTTACTGTCAGTAACTATTTTTGTGGCAAATACCCCTAGGGGTGCCACATTCCCCCTTAGTTAAGAACAGTACTCCGGGACTGTGGGATAATAACATTTTGAAATAACAATTAATATGTACAGAGTCTTAAAAATGAAAAGTTACAAAAACCACTTGAGGAAACAAAAATAGAGTTCTGTACAAAGTCACTTCAAATAGCGTCCATTAATACAGTTCTATCCTTGAAGGTACTAGGAAAGGCGCTGCACTTTGTGTCCAGGAATTTAGTTCCATTTTTCCAACAGAGTTATCAATATAAAGTCTAAAGAAAGTTCAAAAAGAGCGAGGAGCAAAGTTCAAAAAGCAGTCTTTCCGGAGCTTTGATTTAGTGCCTCCGGGCTGATAAAAAGTTCAAGAATATGCAAGAAGTTCATACAGACAAGTCTCTGTAGGCACTGGGCTTAAACGTTGCAGACTGATAACAATGACTATACTACATTTTCTGTTTAACTATATACGGCATAACATATATACAATTCACATTATGAGCTTTATAGTTGGTAATCTGCATACCTGGCCGGTAATTGACCCTGGGTACTACGCTGTGATCTACGTAATAGCGGTGTCTCTTCATGTGGTGTACTACTGTCTACTGCGGATGTAGTATCTGCCCGCTCTGCTAAAGATAATTCCACGACTATGGAGTTGGCAAGTCCACCGTGAATGGGATTACTCTGACCAGGAATCTGTTCTTCCTGGCCTGGAACCTCCTGTAGTACGGGGTCAGCCTCTTCCTGTCTTGGGACTTCTGGTATTGGGTTTGGTGTTGGGTTAAAGGCCACCATGGGAACCACTACTGCACCATGGTATGTTAGTAGGGTTTTGGGAAAGTCTCCTATACAGGGGTGATACACTTCCTCTTCTTTTTCCTTTACTGGTTGAACCTGTATGGGTTGAATAACTTCTGGTTCTGGCTGGACAACGTCTGGCTCTTTCAATGCTTCCGGACATAATTTAAGATTGTCTCTTGACACTAGTACAGATGTTAAGCCTCCGTTTTTGCTAATGAGACACATTTTAGGATTATCCACTCTTGTTGGTAAAACTGTGTAGGGTACGGCTTCCCACTGATTGTCCAGTTTATTGGTTCAACGATTTCTCTTGAGCACTTGGTCACCTGGTCTTAATGGGGTCGCTAGAGCATTCTGGTTGAAAGTTCGCTCTTGTCTTTCTCTAGTTTGCTGAAGGCTTCTTTCCACACTCTCTTGCACTTGGCGATACTGCTTTTGCCGTATGATATCCCAATTGGAGTCTTGGACTTCTGCGTCTGGTTTCAGAATTCCCATTTCTAGATCGATTGGTAATTGGCCGGGTCTTGCACGCATAAGGTAAGCTGGGGTGCAATTGGTGGAACTCACCGGGACATGATTATACAGATCCACCAAGTCAGGCAATTTCTCTGGCCATTGATTCCTTTCTGCCTCAGGTAAAGTCTTTAGTAGTTCTATTACAATATGGTTCATCTTCTCGCATAAGCCGTTTGTTTGTGGATGATAGGCCGTCGTCCGGATCTTTTTGCAACCATACATATTACAGAATTCTCTGAAGATCTCTGATTCAAAGGCTGTACCTTGGTCGGTGAGAACCTGTTCCGGATATCCATGGGGTCTACAAAAGTACATTTGGAACGCTTTGGCTGCTGTTTTTGCTGTCAGATCTTTTACGGGTACTACTACCAAGAAGCGTGAATAATGGTCCACGATGGTCAAGGCATAGACATAGCCAGACCGGCTTGGTGTCAACTTCACGTGGTCCATGGCTACAAGTTCAAGTGGTTGTTTGGTGATTATGGGCTGCAGTGGTGCTCTTTGGTTCTTTTGATCGTTTCTTCTGAGGTTGCACGGGCCACAATTTCTGCACCACTGTTCGATTGATTTTCTCATCCCGACCCAATAAAATCTTTCTCTTAGAAGTACTTCTAACTTTTTCCAACCGAAGTGACCAGCACCATTATGGTAAGCTTCGAGGACCATCTTGACATCTTGTTTAGGCACGATAATCTGCCAAACCAATTCATGTGTTTTCGGATTGGTGTACCTTCTACAGAGCTTCCCTTGATACAGGAACATTTTGCCTCTCTCTTTCCAGAGTTGATGCGTCTCTTCTGGGGCATCCTCATCGGGATATGCACTTTGCTCAGTTAACAGTTCCTTCACCAACTTCACAGCCGGATTGCTGTCTTGGGTGTCAGCCCATCTATGGTGTGCTAACGGATTTAAATTCACCTCTTGTTGTTTCTGATAGGTACTTGACTGATGATGTTTTGCCTTGGGATGATGGAAGGCTGGTAGTTCAATTTCTTCAAGCTCCCCCATTTCTTCTTCTACATCTCTCAAGTGTGGCATCCGGGATAGGGCATCGGCATTTCCATTCTTGCGACCTGCTCGATACTTGATCTTGAAGTTGTAATTAGATAACCGGGCTATCCATCGCTGTTCTAACGCACCTAATTTGGCTGTGTCCAGGTGGGTCAACGGATTGTTGTCAGTATAGACAATAAATTCTGCAGCGGCCAGATAGTGTTTGAAACGTTCAGTCACAGCCCAAACTACTGCCAGTAGTTCCAATTTGAAGGAGCTGTAATTTTCTGAATTTCTTTCAGTAGGCCGGAGCTTTCTACTTGCAAAGGCGATGACTTTCTCCCGACCTTCTTGCTTTTGTGACAGCACCGCTCCTAGTCCCACATTACTGGCATCGGTGTAGAGGATGAAAGGTTGATGGTAATCTGGGTATGCCAGAACCTCTTCTCCGGTTAGTGCCTTCTTTAGTTGTTCAAAGGAGTCTTCCCTTTCGTCGTTCCACTGAAAAGGAGGGTTTCGGTTTGAAGGTTTCTTCGTCTGCCCTACCAAGGTGTCTTGCAAGGGTGCTGCCAACTTGGTAAATCCTTTTATAAATCTGCGATAGTAACCCACCAATCCCAGGAATTGTCTCACTTCTTTTGCGCTGGTAGGTCTTGGCCAATCCCTTATGGCGCTTATTTTCTCGGGATCTGGTGCTACTCCCTCCGAACTCACGATGTGTCCCAGGTACTGTACCTTTGGCTTGAGAAGGTGACATTTGGATGGCTTGACTTTCATGCCATACCTGGATAAGGCTTTGAACACTTCTGCCAGGTCTATTAAGTGTTGTTCGTAAGTCTTTGAGTAGACGATCACATCATCTAGGTACAGGAGGACGGTCTCGAAGTTCTTGTGTCCGAGGCAGCATTCCATCAGCCGCTGGAAGGTACCGGATGCGTTGCAGAGTCCGAACGGCATGCGATTAAATTCACATAGACCCATTGGTGTGGTGAATGCCGTCTTTTCCTTATCTCGCTCAGCCACAGGGACTTGCCAATACCCACTTGTTAAGTCTAAGGTGGAAAAATAATTAGCAGATTTCAAAGCAGTTAAGGACTCTTCTATCCTAGGCAAGGGGTAGGCGTCTTTATGGGTGATGTTATTAATCTTCCGGTAGTCTACGCACATTCTCATGGTTCCGTCCTTTTTTTTGACAATCACTAGAGGGGCCGCCCAGGGGCTACAGCTGTCTCTTATTACCCCGGCCTGTTTCATCTCCCTCAGCATATCTTTTGCACATTGATAGTGAGCGGGCGGTATGGGTCTATATCTTTCTTTTATTGGGGGATGGTCACTGGTGGGGATTGTGTGTTCTACCCCTTCTATCCGTCCGAAGTCCAATGGGTGTTTACTGAAGACTTGTTCATATTCCGTCACTAGCCTATACACCCCTTGTTTTTGATGGGTAGGTGTTGAATTTATGCCCACGTGTAGCTGTTGGCACCAATCCTCCATTTCTCCATCTGAGCCATTGCCTTCCACCTGACAGGTTGGTTCTAAGGGCTCAATGGTTGTGATGGCATTGTTGTCAACAGTATATAGCTTTGCCATTGTAGCATACCTTGGCAAAGTGACCTCTTCCTCTCCACAGTTCAAAAGTTGTACCGGCACTCGTCCCCGGTGTACCTCGACTATCCCTCGTGCTGTGAGTATAGTGGGCCTGCTGTCGGTGTACACTGGTTCTATTAAGGCTTGATAATCTCGTCCCTTAGTACCAATGGCTGCTCTACACCATACCAGCATTTCTGTTTTTGGTGGGATTACAATAGATGTTGGATCACTTACCCTCACACTGCCGATTTCTCCACCTGCAACTTCTACCTGTTGCCTTAACATCAATACTTTTATTTCCCTCCGGAGAACTCTCTGCTGGCAGGATTGGGCAGTTTCAGCAATTTGCTGTAAGACAGAAATGACTTCGGAAAAGCAGTTCTCTAACACATTCATTCCTATCAATACAGTTGGTTCACAGTTCCGCCGGTCAACATCAACAACAATTATACCCTGTTTCTTCAATTCTACTTTACCAATCTTTATGGTCATCTCCCTGAATCCTAGTTTCGGTACCAACTTACCATTACTGGCCCATATATCTAGTTCAACATCAGAGGGCCCTTTATCAATATCTGCATCAGCCCAGTACCTCTTATAAAGGATATACGGTATAGATGAAATCTGGGAACCTGTGTCCAGCAAAGCGTTGAGGGGCATTCCGTCCAGCACGATAGGGATAATGGGTCGTCCTCCGATGTACCTGTCGTGCCAGGGTGTTGGGCCTTGAAAGTTCATTCCTGCGAAGCGGCCCGCATTCCCAGGGGATTCCCGTTTAAATCACAATCTCGTGCAAAGTGGCCTGGCTGCTGGCAACGGCGGCAAATGGGCTGTCCATCCGGTTGGTAGCGGTCGCGGGGTCGTCCTCTCCATGTCGGGTATCTCCGGGGTCTCATCCATGGAACACCTTCTCTACGGTTTGACAACTCCATCTTGGGTCCTCTCATCTCCTGCATGGTTTTAGCCATTGAAGCAACAACATCAGTTAAAGAGTCAAGCTTTTGTTGAAGAGCCTCATTAGTACTGGGCCCCAGGGGCTTAGCAATGGCCCCGGACATAGCTGATGTCACTGGTACTCCATGTTGTTGAGGAGCCTCTGCCATGAGTTGCGCAGGATCCTGATCCCGAGGTGCCTCTGTCAGCTGGAGACGTATAACGCTCTCCTTTAATTGGGCAAATGTCAATTCAGGGTTCTTAAAAACAAGCATGCTCACATGCCCCCGGTGAGAAGGGGTGTAGAGTCCCTCAATAAATTGATCTCTTAGCAGTTTATCCGCTCCGGTGTTAAAAATGGGTTCAGCCAGTGTAAGTGATTTAAGAGCTTCCTGCAGGTTTAAGGCAAAGTCTCTCACGCCCTCATTAACTTTTTGTTTGCAATTAAAGAATCGTACTTTAGCTTTGCTGCTGGCAGTGGTTTCAAATGTAGCTTTTAATCCAGCAAATATGCGTTCAACAGTGCCTTTTAGATCAGCTGCCCATGCTGTGACTTCTCGCTTAGCATGGCCACTTAACTGCATCATCAGGAGACTAACACGCTGAACTTCACCCACAGGGAACATGTCAAAATGGGCCAGCATCTTTTCTCTGAAATCGTCAAGGGTATTAGGCTCACCTTCATACATTGGAAGCCATGGGCCACCCGGGGTATATGGCATCAGCACCGGCATGATGGGCGCCACTCCTTGCACCGCTGCGCTACCGGACTCTCTATCGACACTCTGTCTTTCAGCTGCATTAGCGTCGCCGGGTGCTGCGGCGTCTCCGTGCTGCGACATACTGTGCCCCCTTAGTTAATCCGGACCCTTCCGGTCCTCCGCTTCCGTCGGGATAGTGTAGATTCGTTCCGCTGTGCAGCAGGATCGATTTTCCCCTTGCTCTGATGTCAGAGCGCTCAGCTTGGTGCCGCCCACAATGACACGCCCCCTGCTGCTCCCACCCACCGCGCTCTGTAATGGCGGATTCTGAAGTTTTTCAGTTAGACTGGGGCTCAGGTGATGGCGTAGCTCAATTAACAGTCTCGTGCCTAACGGTTATGAAGTGATTACCTCAGGGGATGGCGGCCATCTTTACTCCATTATAACCAATGGGGAAAAGTCACTTTCAATAGTTTTCAATGGAGAATGGATTTTTCTTTAATAAAGTCAATTTTCAAGATTTTTCATCCAAGTTTTCACAGTTTTGGGCTCCAATCACGGCACACAATACCCGGTATACGGGCTGGCTAGATCCTGTTCGTGACGCCAATTGTGACGCCCAAGAGACCGGGGTACCCAGCACCGGACCAATGGGGTCTGTCTCTTGAGGGGGGTGTCACGGGTGGCTTGACCCGGTGCTGTGGCCTCAGGCAATGCACAGTGTAAAGGGTATCGTGAGGGAACAGGCACTTACTTGATCAGCAGCAGGTTCTCCCAGCGGTGATGATCCCAATCCTAGATAGATGGCTATTGTCCAAATGAAAGGCTGAGGCACTGAAACGTTTAACCAGTTTACTTTAACAAAAAAGGATTTACAACCAGTCCTGTCACCGGAGTCTGTATGGGAACTCTGAGTTACTTTGACCCTGCCGGGGTCTTCGCCTCTTATTGTACGCAATATCTGTGTGGCCCTGCTGCTGTATGTGAACTGGCTGCCGGCCCAATCTGTCCCCTCCGGGTCCTGGTTCGACGGGCAACCCGAGTCCTTTTATCGGCTTACCCCCTCCAGGAGTACCGCTGAACTCTGTGTCTGTTGCTGCGTCCGACCCTAGTGAAGCTGATATCACCTCACGTTTTTCCGGTTGCTGTATTATATGTAATGAATACAGCCACGGATCCGGTATCCGTCTTTGCGCCTGTTCTGGGTAGTGATTAATGCTACCCGGTTCTCACAATGTCCTTTTTCTCTATCCCTCTTCTCCTCAGGCCGGTGATTTAGGCCTGGTAACAGTCACAGGGCTGTTAGAGATTCAACTGTATGACCTCTCACTATCAGCTCCTTAGCCCAACTGCCAGTTCTTCTCTCAGACCAGAATGGATCAAGGGGAGTCTCTGGAGCTCCCCCTTCTGGCCGGAGGTGGTAGTGCAGTCTTGCTATTTTAGTATTTGCATTTACTGTCAGTAACTATTTTTGTGGCAAATACCCCTAGGGGTGCCACACATGCAAGCAAGTCCACCTATGAATCAATTAATTAAAAAAACAAAATTAGGGTTCCAGAGTTGATGAGTCAAATACTACTTTGAATCCATTTGAGATACTTTGGCAATTTGCAAGAAAAACCTTTACATATAACTAAATTAAAGATAAATAAAGGACTGTATTTATGCAAAAAAAAATCACTAAGAATAGCCAACTTTAGTATTGCAAGTCAAACTAAGATATCAACACATTTTCAAATGGTGGGTACCATAGAAAAAAATGAAGTGTGAAAGAAAATACCAATAAAAGCAATAAATTTATTCAAAACATGTTCTAAAACTGTGTAACAGGTAAAATTAGACAAAGACGGAGGGGGGGAACGGAAACCTCCAAGTACCCCATTTAGAAGAAGCTAGTGACGAAACGGGGCGCTTGTTGGGCGCAGAAGGCCTCCATATCACCCGGACCTGGCGCGCACAGACTCCTATCACATACTATTCCCAGGTATTTATCTACTTATGAAGTGAGAATTGTGCTAAACGATATAACCAATCAGTGCATAGGGTGACACTTTCACTCCCCAGTGTTTATTACAGCACTCTTGATGCCAATACACTGAGTACACCTGCTTGGTTATCATATGGCCCCCCAACCTCTCTTCCTCTAATACAATATTACCTGATATATGATTCTGTGCGCTGTGCATGCAATCACGATACTTATATCCTAGTAGCTGTCTTCATTCGGCACACTTTAGGTAGCCCCATGATTTAATGTTTAGCCTTCTTGGATATACGTGTTTATTGTACTGCAGTGCTGTGGTGTGCCTCCTCTGGTACTTGGAGGTTTCCGTCCCCCCCCCCCCCCTCCGTCTTTGTCTAATTTTACCTGTTACACAGTTTTAGAACATGTTTTGAATAAATTTATTGCTTTTATTGGTATTTTCTTTCTCACTTCATTTTTTTCTATGGTACCCACCATTTGAAAATGTGTTGATATCTGATGTCGAAGTGACTCTAGCCTGTGCTACATATAGGGAATAAGTCAGACTAAGACAGGAGTACAGACATAGCCAAGGTCAACTTTTCATTTGAGTTCTGTAGTGCAGTATATTTTCAGTCTTGTGACTTATAAAGGAAAAAGATAAAATTTTACAGACAACCATTTGTAGAAGTGCTACATCAACTGATATATTGAGCGATTGTGAAGGAGCACCAATGTAAAGAATTAAAATAAATGGAAATATAAAAAGTACATAAAGATTATATGCAAATTACTATGACTGTCACTTGTTAATTATCTGCAGTTACTGCATTATTACATTTTGGCACCTTCTGCATTACTTGGTAAGACAATAGGTGTTTTGTGGCACAAAGGGTAACCTCTTTATTTCTGAAAATATAAAATTATAAGTAAGATATAAATCATGCAAATTTAGCATACTTTTATTTAGTAGGCAAGTAAATGTAGCATTCATTAAATATTTCTAATCCTATACTACACTTTAATTATAAAGTTGGTCAAGAGTAGTGTTGAGCATTCCGATACCGCAAGTATCGGGTATCGGCCGATACTTGCGGTATCGGAATTCCGATACCGAGATCCGATATTTTTGTGATATCGGGTATCGGTATCGGAAGTGTAAAATAAAGAATTAAAATAAAAAATATTGTTATATTCACCTCTCCGGCGGCCCCTGGACATCAGCGGGAGGATCCGGCGTCCGGCACGGCTTCTTTCTTCAAAATGCGCGCCTTCAGGACCTGTGGAATGACGTCCCGGCTTCTGATTGGTCGCGTGCCGCCCATGTGACCGCCACGCGACCAATCAGAAGCCGCGACGTCATTCCTCAGCTAAAGTCCTAGAATGAGCGCCTTCTAGGACCTGAGGAATGACGTCGCGGCTTCTGATTGGTCGCGTGGCGGTCACATGGGCGGCACGCGACCAATCAGAAGCCGGGACGTCATTCCACAGGTCCTGAAGGCGCGCATTTTGAAGAAAGAAGCCGTGCCGGACGCCGGATCCTCCCGCTGATGTCCAGGGGCCGCCGGAGAGGTGAATATAACAATATTTTTTATTTTAATTCTTTATTTTACACTTTGATATGGATCCCAGGGCCTGAAGGAGAGTTTCCTCTCCTTCAGACCCTGGGATCCATGAGGATACATTCCGATACTTGATGTCCCATTGACTTGTATTGGTATCGGATATCGGTATCGGCGATATCCGATATTTTTCGGGTATCGGCCGATACTATCCGATACCGATACTTTCAAGTATCGGACGGTATCGCTCAACACTAGTCAAGAGTTTAATGTGTGTTTTGGCATTTATATTATACTTTATGCCATTTCAATGAAACAAGATAAAATGTATTATTATAAAATGAATAGGTTTTTGTTGTCAGCTCTATAATATTCTTGGAAAAAAAACCCTCTCATATCTTTTGAAATGGGTAGTCCTGGGCTTTGGGCACGGAAACAAATTACCTATTGTGAAATTCATGAATTCTAATGACTCATTTACTTATAATGCTAATAATCAATTGGTTTGAAATAGCACAGCTCAGGACAAAATGGGTTGTGGAAAGGTCACAGCTATTCTTTTTTTAAAGTTCCAAAATTGTTGGAGTTTTATGCATTGTACAAAGGACATTACAGTAAACTGATTAATCTGATGATATTATAAAGTGTCTAAAATCATTTAATGCATCCTTGCTCTAAGTGATAGGAAAATAAATGTTAAACTTGAAAAGAATGGCTATGTGTCCAGATTTAATTAACTAATTTGTACTGGAAATTAATAAATTAGAATAATTCACAAATATGATGTGAGACATTTAATACATTAAACACAACATGATAACTCAAATATAATACTCGGAATATAATACGGTGACATTTCTCTAAAAGACCTCCTCTTTGAGACGACCACCCTTTTATCTAGACCCGATTTCTACTGACGGACTTGTAGCTCCTTCAGTTGCGGTACATACTGGCCATCTTTTTTAACAGGACCACCCGTTTTGAGGACCATTTTCTCATATGAACTTGGATGATTGTCGACAAGAGATTTCACTGTAAGCACAAGAGCTTGTGTCCTGAGGAAGAGGTCATTTGAACCTTGAAACGCTTTGAATTAAACTACTTTTGTTTATTTGTACACCTTGATTTTATATCATTATCGGCAGCACAGACTAAATCCACAATATCCTCTATCTTGTCATATTGATACGGTCTCTTGCGTACCCGTGGATTTGCTGTAGCAGGAATCCTCATTGAGATCTATATGCCTTACCAATAGATCTAGCAGGTTAGTGCAATTTGAATTGAGTGAAATTTGTGTCCATCGGATAAGACCCTATTGTGCTGATCTTTCCTACAGTTTATTCCTAGATCTGGAATAATGGCAGAGGATGTAGCAGATCTGGAACAACTGCAACTGATGCACTCGAGCAGCAACACTGGCAGCTAATGTAACAAAATTGGAACAAAGGTAACAGATGAACAGGTGTAGTATAGTGGCAACAACAATGAATCATGTAGCAGAAGTGGAACTGTGATGACTGATGTTGCTGAGCTGAAATGGTAGCAGAGCTGGAACAATGGTATCTGATATAGCAAACCCAAAACAGTGGAAACTGAATACTTAGAAAAGATGAGCAACCAAACTGTAAAGACTTGAAACAGTTGAGCTGCGCAATGGAATAGTGCAGACTTGGAACAGCAAAGCAGAGAAATGAAACTATCCAGACTTGGAACAGCTGAGACTAGAAATGGAAAATTAGAGACTTGGAACACATGAACTGAGCTATAAAGCAGTGGAGTATTGCATTGCCAAATGACAACTTTCAAAATACTCAGGAGTTATACTGTCAGAGCTGGGTTTAAATGACCCAGGTCAATGATTTCATCAGAGTTTGCCATGATGCATTGAGATGAGATATGACCGGCTAGCAGCAATCAGCACTGGGACCTGAGATAGGCAAATACCAACTATTGGGACAGATCCATGCTAAAGTCAATCGAAGAGTCTTGGTTAAAGCATACCTGCAATTTCAGACGACATTGCATATATAATTTTTATCCTTCATTTTCAGCACGTTTTCACCACTTTAATTTTCAGTTGTCTCTGAGCTAGTGAGTGGAGACAAGCTGCTATGATGTAGTACACACTGACATGCAACCAGTGGTCACGCAGTCAGTAAAGCACACAAACACCTCCTCTCCGGTGGAGCCGAAATTCTAGTGGCTATACGCCAGCCCTGAATTCAAACACACAAAACTCGTCACCGGAGGTGCCGGTATTCTAAGGGCTTATTTTAGCCAACCCTGACCTCATGCAGACATGACCACTAAAGCAGCAAAGCTCATGACATAGGTTGATACTAGTGCATGGCCATACAGCCATGCGAACCTTTTATAGCTGTAGCGGACAAGGACCTTCCTAGTGGTGCAATAGGAACCGCAACAGGACCTAAGCATGTGACCCCCAACCTCCAATGGGAGGTCATCCCATGGGCCTGCTCAGTATGGGAAAAGCAGGGCTTAGTCCCAGAAATACCTGCTTGCTGCTGAACATTGCTGGCTACAAAGGTAGAGCCTGGAAGGGCATTAGTAATCAGTCATCCAGTATCAGCCTGAGCCAGATGCTGGGACCGAGGTCTCTGCTGAGCAGGCTTAACTGTGGCTGGAAGAGAATGGGAGACCACAGCAGACATGGTTGGAGATTCCTCCTGTGCAGCAGCGGGAACTCGACAGCTAACATTACCCCCTCCTATGGCCCCCCTCCTTGGATCTCACTACGCTCGAAGGCAGCAATGATCTGTGGAGCTCGAATGTGCTCAGCAGGCTCCCAGGACCTGTCCTCTTGGCCATAATGCTTCCAGTCTACCAAATAAAATTTTTTGCCACGTACCACCTTGCACCGCAAAATATTGTTCACCTCGTAATCGTCCGTAGACGAACCTGATGTCCCGGCAGATTACTTCGAAAACCGGGACATGTGTATGGGCTTTAAGAGGAACACATGAAAGGTGTTGGTGATACCTAGGCGTGGAGGAAGGGCCAGACGGTAGACTACAGGGTTAACCAGTTCGAGGACCTTGAAGGGACCCAAGTAGCGAGGTGCAAACTTAGTGGACTCAACACCCAGCCTGATGTTATGGGCGGAGAGCTACATTAAATCGCCAGGAGCAAAGGTCGGAGCGGGGCTCCGGTGTGCATCGACGGAGGACCTTATTCTCTCCTTGGAAGCCCAGATGGCATCCTGACTATGGTCCTAAATGTCCCGTGCATCTACATCCCAGTCTGCCACCCTGGAGTCGGCGGAAGACACAGGCATGGGCACAGGAACCCGCGGATGTTGACCGTAATTAAGGAGAAATGGGGTCTGGCCAGTGGAGTCGGCTACGGCAATGTTTAGCGCAAATTCCACCCATGGTAGCGAGGATGCCCAGTCATCCTGCCTGGCTGAAACAAAATGTTGCAGATATGTGACCAAGGTCTGGTTGGCCCTCTCTACCAACCCATTCATCTCGGGATGATATGCAGAAGAGAGATTCAACTCGATACTGAGTAGTCGACAAAGCTCTCTCCAGAACCAAGACACAAACTGGGGACCCCAGTCACTGACAATCTTGTCCGGCATACCGTGTAGGCGGAAAATATGTTTTACAAACAATACTGTCAGAGCCCGTGCCGAAAGTAGCTGTGGAAGAGGCACCAAGTGCACCATTTTAGAGAAATGGTTGGTGATTACCCAAATGATGATGCAGCCACGAGACTTGGGTAAGCCCACCACAAAGTCCATCCCAACCATCTCCCAGGGCCTGTCTGCCACCGGTATGGGATACAGTAATCCTGCTGGCCATTGTCAAGGAGACTTATTCTTAGTACAGGAAACACATGCCTGAATATAGTCCCCAACATCATGAAACATATGCGGCCACCAGTATGTTCTTGCCAGCATCTCAGGCGTCCTCTTGGCCCCAAAATGTCCACCCAACCTAGACGAATGAGCCCAAGAGAGAACTTCCGGTCGCAAATGGGATGGCACAAAAGTCTTGCCCGTGCACAGACTGTAGCGAGTCCGGGGCCACAGTTCTCAGGCTCTCAGTGGGGACAATAAGCCGAGGCTCCACTTCCTCCTCCACAGAAGACACAATGGAGCGAGAGGGGGCATCGGCACGAATGTTCTTTTCACCGGAGAGAAAATGTAGAGTGAAATGGAACCGGGAGAAGAACAGGGACCATCTGGCCTGGTGAGAATTTAGCCGCTGGGCTGTCAGTAAGTATACCACATTTTTGTAATAACTTGGAAGGGAAAGCGAGCCCCTCCAGAAGATGTCTCCACTCAGAGAAAGCCAATTTCATGGCTAGCAACTCCCTGTCCCCGATGGAATAATTCCTCTCTGCTGGGGTGAAGGTCTTGGAAAAAAAGAAGCCAGTATGCTTCCGACCTTGAGCATCCTTTTGGAAGAGGACTGCTCCAGCACCAACAGATGAGGCATCCACCTCCATTATATATGGCTTATCAACATCGGGGCGATGTAGAATAGGAGCGCTAGCAAGATGAGATTTAATTGAGAGGAAGGTTTTGGAGACCTCTTGTGACCACAATTTGGGATTTGCTCCCTTCTTGGTGAGGGCTACCAAGAGAGCTACTAAAGTTGAGAAATTAGGAATGAACTGATGGTAAGAGTTAATGAACTCCATAAAACACTGCACTGCTTTGAGAGAGAGGGGTTCTTGCCAGTCCATCACAGCCTGTAGTTTGGCAGGATCCATAGCCAATCCCTGGGCGGAGATGGAAGGAACCAAGGAAAGGCAAGTACTCCTGCTCAAGCACACATTTCTCCAACTTTGCATACAGGAAGTTTGCCCGTAAGAGATCAAAGACTTTGCAAACATCTCTCCGGTGAGAGTCAATATCTGGAGAGTAGATGAGTATATCATCCAGATAGACTACGACCGAGGTGGAGAGCATATCCGGGAAGATGTCATTTACAAAGTCTTGGAAAAAACGGCTGGGGCATTAAATAGGCTGAAGGGCATCACCAGATATTCATAGTGCCCATCCACGTTAAATGCCATCTATGTTAAATGCCATCTTCCATTTGTCCCCCTCACGGATGCAAATCAGGTTGTAAGCACCCCGCAGATCTAATTTGGTGAATACCCTTGCTCCCTGTAGCCTATCAAAGAGCTCAGATATCAGGGGCAAATGATACTTATTCTTAACGGTGATGGCATTAAGACCGCTGTAATCTATGCATGGACGAAGTTCTCCATTCTTTTTCTGCACGAAAAAGAGCCCCGCACCTGCAGGTGACACTGACTTCCTAATGAAACCTCTAGCCAAATTCTCCTGAATATATTGAGTCCATCTTTGGGAGGGAGAGAGGATAGACCCGACCCCGGGGAGGCTCTGCTCCAGGCATGAGATCAATAGGACAGTCATAGGACGGTGAGGTGGAAGGGTCTCCGCAGCCTTCTTGGAGAACACGTCCGCATAGGACCAATAGCACTTGGGGAGAGAAGTAAGATCTGCTGGTACCTCTGTAATGGCAGCCTGAATGCACTCCCTAATACATCTGCCCTTACAGGATTCACTCCAACCCAAAATTCTCCCTTAGAACCACTCTATATGAGAAGAGTGGAAACGTAACCAGGGCATCCCCAGAAGAATCTCATCCATTCCCTCGGGAATGACAAACAGGGAGATAATCTCCTGATGGGAAGGAGACATGGATAACGTGAAAGGGATGGTCTGATGTGTAATTTGTGTGGGCAGTGTTGACCCATTTACCACTCAAACAGTCACTGGCCTGGCGAGCATCACCAGGGGTATAGCGTGGCGTTGGGTGAAGGCAGTGGACATAAAATTCCCCTCCGCCCCAGAGTCCACACAAAGCTTGACTGTGAGAGTGGAAGAGCCTAAAGTGATTGCTGTGCCCTGTTAACCTCACAGAGGATCACAGCTACCGAACTGAGCAGAGAGCAACCAGTGGTCACGGAGTCAGCAAAGCACACAAACACCTCCTCTCCGGTGGAGCCAGAATTCTAGTGGCTATACGCCAGCCCTCAGCAGACATGGTTCGAGATTCCCTCTGTGCAGCGGTGGGAACTCGACACCTAACACATGGAGTACATTATGATTATGCAGCAATACTGAGCAGTATAGCTGTGAAACTTGCACTGGTTTGAATCCTTACTGTAAAGCAGCACCTTAGTCTGTGTCTCTTTCTCTCATCTCTTTCTCTCTCACTTCTTCTCCTCCCTTCTCCTTAGACTTGTAACTGGCAATCCATCTGGTCTTGAGCAGGTATATAGATAAGTGATAAATCGCTTCGGGTAAAGAGATACAATTGATATTGGAGACATACAGTATATTATAATATTTGGTGTAAAACCATTTCCACAAGTTAATGGGGACAAAAAGATAATACGATAAAACAAACATTCTTTCAGTCTCTCATGAGAAAATGACAAAATTATATTGACATGAAATGGCAGCATAATATCAATTATGATATTCTGTTTCTGTTTTGCTAATTACCATGCGAGATGAAAAGCATTCATGTGCATCTGCATGACTCACGCAAGACGCCTGAAGCCTCCATTGCAAACAATGTCATTTGTATATATCATGCAGTATGTATACAGCACATAACCAAATTATTAATATTTTTTTCCGCTTGCATTTATTGAATCATTCAACAGGGGAGCAACACTGAACCTGGAGATCACAAAAGCAACCGCAAGACACTAACCTTTACTCAGCGTGTCAGCCGCATCATTAGTGGCATAAAGAAAGCCTTAGCTTTATCTAAATTTAACTTGACACAGAGCCCTGACTGAAACGTGCTGTGGCATTCATCAGGCTGGCTGATGTTTACTGGAGGTTGGGGACTCATAATTATATCTGTCGTTCTGCTTTACACAGGCTTTGCTTTAGGATGACGGTTATAAAAAAGCGTTTTCATGTTAATCAAGGTATAGAAAATGTCCTGAAATAATTCCATCTTGGTGCAAAGAACATAATTCATAAGTTCAGCTCCAACGATGAAGATGTGATGGTCGGTTTAACTTGGATAACTTGCTTAAAAAGTAATATTGTTAAAGAAACTTATACTAAATTATTAAAACTTGGCTCCATGGAGATAATGTGGCAGATTTGCTAATCCAGTTTAAAATTTAGGGTATGTTCCAGTTGGGCTTAAGTACAGTGGATTTTCCATTTTGGATTTTCATGCAGAAAATCTGCTCGATACTACAGTAGCAAAGTTGGGAATGAGCTTCCATGAAATCTCATCCCCATAATGTGAAGAAAATCAGAGAAAATTAGTCACCATTCCTGATATGAAGTCCCCAGAATGTCAATTTTTGCTTCAGATGTTGAGCAAATCAACATCTCTGTGATGAAATTCACAACAATTGGCTGATTCATGTACAAATTTAGAGGAGAAATATGTCATGAACATTCAATATATGCAATCTGTAGAGTTGCCTCAAGCGGTCAGCAATTACTTTGTCGCTGGAGCTCTGGAAACTTTGGATAACAGCAAAAGATTCCCAAATGTTCAATTCACTGAGACTTTATCGAATCGATCTTTTCATTTCCAAGTGCAGAGCTCAGCAGCACCAAAGGGAATGAATGGAGCAGCAAGTAGGGAAAGTGCACTAACATTAGGTTTTAATTGGGATAAAAGAGTCCGTCGAGGTTAAAAGTTCCATGTCTATGAGGTTTAACAATGATAAATGTAAGGTTATACACATGGGAAGAAGGAATCAATATCACCATTACACACTGAATGGGAAACCACTGGGTAAATCTGACAGGGAGAAGGACTTGGGGATCCTAGTTAATGATAAACTTACCTGGAGCAGCCAGTGCCAGGCAGCAGCTGCCAAGGCAAACAGGATCATGGGGTGCATTAAAAGAGGTCTGGATACACATGATGAGAGCATTATACTGCCTCTGTACAAATCCCTAGTTAGACCGCACATGGAGTACTGTGTCCAGTTTTGGGCACCGGTGCTCAGGAAGGATATAATGGAACTAGAGAGAGTACAAAGGAGGGCAACAAAATTAATAAAGGGGATGGGAGAACTACAATACCCAGATAGATTAGCGAAATTAGGATTATTTAGTCTAGAAAAAAGACGACTGAGGGGCGATCTAATAACCATGTATAAGTATATAAGGGGACAATACAAATATCTCGCTGAGGATCTGTTTATACCAAGGAAGGTGACGGGCACAAGGGGGCATTCTTTGCGTCTGGAGGAGAGAAGGTTTTTCCACCAACATAGAAGAGGATTCTTTACTGTTAGGGCAGTGAGAATCTGGAATTGCTTGCCTGAGGAGGTGGTGATGGCGAACTCAGTCGAGGGGTTCAAGAGAGGCCTGGATGTCTTCCTGGAGCAGAACAATATTGTATCATACAATTATTAGGTTCTGTAGAAGGACGTAGATCTGGGGATTTATTATGATGGAATATAGGCTGAACTGGATGGACAAATGTCTTTTTTCGGCCTTACTAACTATGTTACTATGTTACTATGTTCTGCCGATTTGGTGCAAGTTCCAATGGTCAGACCACAACCAGTTATCATCCATCCTATTTGTGCTAAATTATTATCACAAATCAACCCCTATAAGGCAGTTTTAGACTTTCTTTATGTCTTCATTTTATCATCCACATTACGACTGCTGGACCTGCCCAAGAATGTAATTTTTTGCCACTGAGGCATAGTTGGGGGGATGTAACTAAGTCATGTGCCTGAGCGCTGAGTGCCATGGGCCATAGACCTGACTCTGTCCTGTTCCAAAACTACATGAACAATTCCTTTTATGCTGCTATACAGCATTACTTATGTAAAGAAAAAATACAATTAATGTAACTTTGACAGTTTTGAATTATTTATGTGAATGAATATGGGCAGTGTGAGCCGTCAACTGATTTGTATTTAAAAAAAAAAACAGTACAAAAAATGTCAGCTATGAAAGGTGAAATTGCCCTGCACAAAAAAGTAATTTGTCAGAAGATTACTTTATCAGAACTGCACAGAGAACATGTAAATCTTGGGAAGAAGGACAAGGAGATTTCAATGCTGTTTTATGGAACATATCTTATGGAGAGAAATGTAAAGCTGAAGAATATCTCATAATAATTAAGGATGAGCGATCTTGATCTGGAAAGTTTGGGTTTCATACTGGACCCCTAACATGGACTTCTTCCTGTATGTCAGCCCATCAACAAGCTTTGAGGCTGTGGGCGCTTCTGGCTCCATCGCGGCCATGTCAAGTAATGGCAAAGCAGTGATTTGACAGACAGTTAAAATAAATAATTTAGAAGAAAAAAAGATGTGTCGTCTCCTTCTTTTTTTAAAACCAGCAGAGTGAAAACAGACAGCTGGTGGCTGGTATTTTTAGACTGGGAAAAGGCCAATATCCGTGTAGTTGCCCAGCCTATTAATATCAGCTCTTAGCTGCCTGATTTGCCCTAACTGGTTATTAAAAAGAGCGTGGACCCTAAAAAAATGACTTGGGGTTCCCCTTATTTTTAATAACCAGATAAGGCAAAGCAGACAGCTGCAGGCTGATACTAATAGGTTGGTAAGGGACAATGTATATTAGTGTTGGCAAGCGGGATAATAGTTTATGGGGTTGATGTCAGCTGTGTAATTTCCGTGGTGCAGTGAGTGGTCGCACTACTGATGTCCCCTCTTATCAATCAACAAAAAATGGGCTGAAAATCTCGGCTTATACTCGAGTATATACGGTAACTCAATGTTTACTGACTTATTTAAGGGATTTAAGTCATTGTTTCTATCCACATTTGTTTGCAGGGCAATTGTCCTACTCTTATCCACATTTTGCTTCCTTGTGCAGCCCCAAGCCCCAATGCGACCATTTTACAGCACCAAAGTTCATTGACTTCATTGACATTGACTTCTATTGGGTTTGGGTTCAGGGTCAAGCAGGGTCAAACTTCCACTGGTTCCTCACCACTATTAATAATAGTGTAGAGGAGGTTGTAAAGGATTAGAAATAAAGTTTAGCTTTTTTTCCCTCATTGCGCTCCTGTGCAGGCGAATTTCTCCCTGTCCTGCAGAGGGCAGAGCAAAGCACTGCAGTGCACATGCACCAGATTTACCTAAGGATCATTGGTGCTCTTTGTTCTTTCTCTGCACATGCACAATACAGTACTTTGTTCTGCCCTTGGTTGGGCAGATAGAAGTGCACCTGTGCAGGGGTCCGATGGAGGACACTGTGTGGATGATGCAGGACACGTCATTCACACCAAGCAGGGAAGGAGGACAATGATAGCAAGAAGAGAGGAGGCTCCAGATCAAGACCAGAGACAGCCATCAGCAGTGTATGTGAGTACAATAAAAGCTTTTTTTTGCCTCTTTTTTTGCCGGCCATACTTTGTAAGTAGAAAACATGGTAACAGGTTTCCATTAAGGTCACAAATTTCTTATTGTTTTTTCCCAAACCATAAACTGGCTAAAATTTATTCCAATAACTGGGTGGCCACACAAAAAAACATATATAGCATAGACATCCTGTAATAGAGTATCACAAAATCAGATTTTTTATTACCTATTAATTTTGTGCCACTCATCCGGACATATATCACGTACAATCTTAATGATTTATTATGGCAATCTAATATGTCTGTAAAAAAAAAAGATAGCTGTCTGTGATTTTTTGAGAAGCTGTCGAGAAAAAAAAAAAATCAAAGTTGGCATCCCAGCCCAGGGAACTCTGCCCTAATAGCCAAATTGATATATTACTATGTGGGGCTTCCACTATGGGAATCTCAGCCTGGTCAAATTGTATTTCTCTGGTAATAATTTACCAGACATGTCCGTAGATATCTCGGCTGGCATTGTTTAAAAAAATGATGGTTCAAAATTCAACAATTTCATCCAAAAACTCATTTTAGACAGAAAACAAAAGGTACTAAACATTCTGATACTGATAAGTATAATGCATGACATAATAACGGTGTCTTCTACTCCAAACTTGTGTCAAATTTCAGTTTCTTCCTTCCAATCTGAATTTATTGGCTTCTCAAAAAAGATTTGAATTCAGCTCAAAGTGTAGGGATTTCTTAGCAGACGTAGTACTTGGCAGCGTTTGAAACTAGTTGCTGGATCATGACAGCTATTTCTTCTCTATTTAATGCTTTAGTCAAATATATCAGATATCTGTCACTGCGTTTCTGAGCTTTTTTCTACACGTTTGATTTGTTTATGTGCAAGTCTAAACCGATATAAAGGATTTTACAATTGCTTAGCAGGGGAAATGTCACATTTCCATTATGCTTTAGAGTTAATTGAGAACAAGAAAATACATGTAACTTAGTTTAAGCTCACAGAAAACATGTACTGTGATATTATAGTTTTGTAATACGGTTCACATCAACAAGTCAATAAAAACTTAATGTCAGATGTAAAATTAGAAGTTCATTGATCCACTATATGAGCATAGCCCCCAAATCTGATGTGTAATTTATAGAACTGACTTCCGCATGGAGAAGAGGCACCATTAATTCCCTCTTAGGCAATGTTCACATGTTGCAATTGAGCTGTGACTTTGACTTTTTGATTTTCCAAAATCGACCGCAAGGACAAATGTACTACCTTGGAGTTGGCCCAACTACAGTGTACGTGCAGCGTCTATTACATAAAGATCAAATAAAGTTGATTTTCTCAGCAATAGAAATTGAATTTACTGCCAGAAAGGTTTGTTTCAACCTGTGCTTAACTACCCTATACCCATCAATGTAATAAGTTTGGTGACCCCAATAGATTGGTTTTTATCTTTATTATTTTCCTTATTGTCTTCACTTAGTTTGGTGATTCAATTCACTGACATGTTGCTGTGTGCTCGGTTCCCCTGTCTGCTGAGCTATTGCCTTTTCCTCCCTGTCCAAATGCTGATGCTTCCAATTGTCTTTATTCCCCTTCTTGGTTTGCTTTTCTCCATGTGCTTTCAATTTTCCCATTTTGGTCTGCCCATCACATTTTGGGTTGGTTTTTATATGTTCACCTTTCACTGTGCTTCCTTGCTGGCTATACCTCTAGGTGAACTTGAGTTTAGATGTTCCATCTCTTCAGCTAAAGGGTTACCTTGCATCATAAACACCAGTTGAATTCCTGCAATAAGTCTAATGGTTTTCCTTCTCAGATCCTCTTCCTTTCACCTCTTTAGGTTTCAGGGAGGTTATATGTGTTCCATTTACTTTTTGCTATCCTTTGCTTTCCCTCTCTAAAATTTATGAATGTGTTTTAATTTTCTCAACCTGGGTTTTTGTATCTTCCTACACTCTTTCCTCTCCTCTTGTTGTCAGTGTGTTGTGGCCTCTCCTCTGCTTCCTCAGAAGGTATGAGAAACCCCTTGATGGCCTTTTAAGGAGCCAAGCCTAAGGTGGTGTTTTGAGTTGTGCTACTAGTGTTTTTCTAGTCTGTACAGGGACCAGTTGGGTGTGGGTACAGCATCTCACTGTATTAGGTCTTCCGTTTTTTCGCTACCTGTTACACTTTTACATCAGACAAACCAAATTCTTCAACCTAATTTATAGTGCACACCATGGTTTAAGGTCCCTGTGAGATGAGACCCACCCTGGTTTATATCATCCCCTTCATTAACAGATGCCTAAGGGTGCTTCTTTATAGCAGACAGCTTGCAAGTAGAGATGAAAGGATCAGGAAAGATTCATATTTGCCCATTCGCAATATTTTTACAATTAATTTAGTTTCTTATTATGCTTTGTGGTGTCTCTCTCTCAGCAGATCCCAGAGCATAATAAACGTAGCATGTAAAAAATAAAAATATTCTTATACTCACCTCACTATCACATCTTCTGATCCTTGCCATTCACATGGAAATTTACTCTACGGTTCTACAAAAATGCACAAAAGGTCACAACGCCATGACAGAATGGCGTACACCATCTGTGACTTTGCATTCACATTAACAGAACTGCCCTGTGCCTCATTAGAGCCAGATTTTCTGAACCATATAAAGGGTCATCAAAAGGTAAAAAAAGAAAAATCCTTATATTCACCTTACCGCTCACCTCTCCTACCAGTCCGCTCCTCACTGTCACCTGTCCCATCCTCATCACATCTTTTGGTCCCTGGGCCTCACATATTGAGCTGGGACTTCCAGCTCTAATGAGACTCGAGCTGGTTATGCGCATGTGCAGACAAGATTATGGCGCACACCATTACATCATGACTAGTGTTGAGCATTCCGATACTGCAAATATCGGGTATCAGCCGATATTCGCTGTATCGGAATTCCGATACTGAGTTCCGATATTTTTGCGATATCGGATACCGGAATCGGAAGTTCCCATAGTGCAATGATGCACTATAATGGAGTGTGGGTGGTGCGTGGGTGAAGACTGCATGTGTGTGTGCGGGTGGGGTCTGAGCGTGACCGTGGGGGGTCTGTGTGTGCCTGCCGGGGCTCTGTGCGGGCTTGCCAGGGCTCTGTGTGGGCTGGTGCGGGCTCTGTGCGGGCTTGCCAGGGCTCTGTGCGGGCTTGTGGGGCCTCTATGCGGGTTTGCCGAGCTCTGTGCAGCTTGCAGGGGATCTGCGCAGCTTGCAGAGGCTCTGGCGGGCTTGCCGGGGCTCTGTGCGGCTAGCGGGGGCTCTGTGTGGGCTTGCCGGGGCTCTGTGCGGGCTTGACGGGGCTCTGTGCGGCTTGTGCAAGCTCTGTGCAGGCTTGCCGGAGCTTTGTGTGGCTTGCGGGGGCTCTGTGAGGGCTTGCCTGGGCTCTGTGCGGGCTTGCCGGGGCTCTGTGCGGCTTGTGAGGGCAGTGTGCGGGCTTGCCGGGGCTGTGTGCGGGCTTGCGGGGGCTCTGTGCGGGCTTCCTGGGTCTCTGTGTGGCTTGTGGGGGCTCTGTGTGGGCTTGCCGGGGCTCTGTGCGGGCTTGCCAGGGCTCTGTGCGGCTGGCGGGGCTCTGTGCGGGCTTGCCGGGGCTCTCTGCGGGCTGCTGGGGGTCTGTCTTGCAACAGTGACAGTGATTGACACATTAGCCAATGATGGGAGAGTAGTAGTCCCATCATTCGGCTAATGTGTTGAATGTAAAAAAAAAAATACTACATACATACTACATACATGCTACATACATGCAATGATGCACTATAATGGAGTGTGGGCGGTGCATGGGCGGAGACTGTGTATGTGCGAGCGGGGTCTGTGTGTGACCATTGGGGGTCTGTGCATGCCTGCTGGGGCTCTGTGCGGCTTGCGGGGGCTCTGTGCGGGCTTGCTGGGACTCTGTGCGGCTTGCCGGGGCTCTGTGTGGGCTTGCTGGACTCTGTGCGGACTTCCTGGGTCTCTGTGTGGCTTGTGGGGGCTCTGTGTGGGCTTGCCTGGGCTCTGTGCGGGCTTGCCAGGGCTCTGTTCCGCTGGCGGGGGGTCTGTGCGGGCTTGCCGGGGCTCTCTGCGGGCTGCCGGGGGTCTGTGCAGGCATCGTCCGATGGGACTACAAGTCCCATCGGACGATGCCTGCAACAGTGACAGTGATTGACACATTAGTCAATGATGGGAGAGTAGTAGTCCCATCATTCGGCTAATGTGTTGAATGTAAAAAAAAAATACTACATACATACTACATACATACTACATACATTCTAAATACATGCTACATACATGCAATGATGCACTATAATGGAGTGTGTGTGGTGCATGGGCAGAGACTGTGTGCGGGCGGGGTCTGTGTGTGACCGTTGGGGGTCCGTGCATGCCTGCTGGGGCTCTGTGCGGCTTGCGGGGCCTCTGTGCGGGTTTGCCGGGGCTCTGTGCGGCTAGCGGGGGCTCTGTGTGGGCTTGCCGGGGCTCTGTGCGGGCTTGACGGAGCTCTATGTGGCTTGCGGGGGCTCTGTACAGGCTTGCCAGGGCTTTGTGTGGCTTGCGGGGGCTCTGTGAGGGCTTGCCCGGGCTCTGTGCGGGCTTGCCGGGGCTCTGTGTGGCTTGCGGGGGCTGTGTGCGGGCTTGCCGGGGCTGTGTGCGGGCTTGCTGGGGCTCTGTGTGGCTTGCAGGGGCTCTGTGCGGGCTTGCTGGACTCTGTGCGGGCTTCCTGGGTCTCTGTGTGGGCTTGCCGGGGCTCTGTGCGGGCTTGGCGGGGCTCTGTGCGGGCTTGCCGGGGCTCTGTGCGGGCTTGCCAGGGCTCTGTGCGGCTTGCGGGGGGTTCTGTGCGGGCTTACCGGGGCTCTCTATGGGCTGCCGGGGGTCTGTGCAGGCATCGTCCGATGAGACTACAAGTCCCATCGGACGATGCTTGCAACAGTGACAGTGATTGACACATTAGCCAATGATGGGAGAGTAGTAGTCCAATCATCTGGCTAATGTGTTGAATGAAAAAAAAAAAATACTATATACATACTACATACATACTACATACATGCTACATACATACATACATACGTACTACATACATACTACATACATACTACATACATGCTACATACATGCTACATACAGTACATTCATACATGTGTGCGGGCGGGGTCTGTGTGTGACCGTTGGGGGTCCGTGCATGCCTGCTGGGGCTCTGTGCGGCTTGTGGGGCCTCTGTGCGGGTTTGCCGGGGCTCTGTGCGGCTAGCGGGGGCTCTGTGTGGGCTTGCCGGGGCTCTGTGCGGGCTTGACGGAGCTCTATGTGGCTTGCGGGGGCTCTGTACAGGCTTGCCAGGGCTTTGTGTGGCTTGCGGGGGCTCTGTGAGGGCTTGCCCGGGCTCTGTGCGGGCTTGCCGGGGCTCTGTGTGGCTTGCAGGGGCTGTGTGCGGGCTTGCCGGGGCTGTGTGCGGGCTTGCTGGGGCTCTGTGTGGCTTGCAGGGGCTCTGTGCGGGCTTGCTGGACTCTGTGCGGGCTTCCTGGGTCTCTGTGTGGGCTTGCCGGGGCTCTGTGCGGGCTTGGCGGGGCTCTGTGCGGGCTTGCTGGGGCTCTGTGCGGGCTTGCCAGGGCTCTGTGCGGCTTGCGGGGGGTTCTGTGCGGGCTTGCCGGGGCTCTCTATGGGCTGCCGGGGGTCTGTGCAGGCATCGTCCGATGAGACTACAAGTCCCATCGGACGATGCTTGCAACAGTGACAGTGATTAACACATTAGCCAATGATGGGAGAGTAGTAGTCCAATCATCTGGCTAATGTGTTGAATGAAAAAAAAAAAATACTATATACATACTACATACATACTACATACATGCTACATACATACATACGTACTACATACATACTACATACATACTACATACATGCTACATACATGCTACATACAGTACATTCATACATTACATACAATACATACATATAGACATACAGTACATTAAACATAGAGTTCATACTCACCATTACTTGTCACTTTGATCCCCAAAGCCAGTGTCATCTGTAAAAAAGATTAAAATAACAAACAACCAATATACTCCCTGATCCGCAGAAATCCACGAGTGTCCCACGACGATCTCCCGTGGAGAACGGCAGCATCAGCTGATGCGACCGCTCTCTAGGGGCTCCAGGAATGCAATGACGGGAGGAAGGTATCCTTCTGCACTGTATTCCTCCGCCGCTGTAAAAAAAATAGTCCCTAGTCTCACTTTTGGTATTGCTGTATGAGAAATTTTCCCACGCAGCAATTGCCATAAAGTGAGACTTTGTCCTAAGGTAACCTCTCAGTGATGCACTGCAGGAGCCATTGTCTCCTGTCAGTGTCTCACTGAGGGTCCTATAGAGCACTGACATCACCCGATGTCACTGTTCTATAAGGGAGATCGTCGTGGGACACTTGTTATTAATTGGACTACGGCAGACAGATAGTATACGGTTTATTATTTTATGTTTTTTGCAGGCGCTGAAGTATGGTAAGTATGGTTAAATGAAGAATATGAAAATACTTTTTTCCTAATGTGTGTGTGTTTTATTTCACCTGTCTTTCACTAGGGGGACTTGTCAGGGAGTCACAAAAACACTGAACTTTAGGAAGGCAAAGTTTGACCAGCTTAGAGATGCCCTTAATCTGGTAGACTGGGACAATATCCTCAGAAATAAGAATACAGATAATAAATGGGAAATGTTTAAGAACATCCTAAATAGGCAGTGTAAGCGGTTTATACCTTGTGGGAATAAAAGGACTAGAAATAGGAAAAACCCAATGTGGCTAAACAAAGAAGTAAGACAGGCAATTAACAGTAAAAAGAAAGCATTTGCACTACTAAAGCAGGATGGCACCATTGAAGCTCTAAAAAAATATAGGGAGAAAAATACTTTATCTAAAAAACTAATTAAAGCTGCCAAAAAGGAAACAGAGAAGCACATTGCTAAGGAGAGTAAAACTAATCCCAAACTGTTCTTCAACTATATCAATAGTAAAAGAATAAAAACTGAAAATGTAGGCCCCTTAAAAAATAGTGAGGAAAGAATGGTTGTAGATGACGAGGAAAAAGCTAACATATTAAACACCTTCTTCTCCACGGTATTCACGGTGGAAAATGAAATGCTAGGTGAAATCCCAAGAAACAATGAAAACCCTATATTAAGGGTCACCAATCTAACCCAAGAAGAGGTGCGAAACCGGCTAAATAAGATTAAAATAGATAAATCTCCGGGTCCGGATGGCATACACCCACGAGTACTAAGAGAACTAAGTAATGTAATAGATAAACCATTATTTCTTATTTTTAGGGACTCTATAGCGACAGGGTCTGTTCCGCAGGATTGGCGCATAGCAAATGTGGTGCCAATATTCAAAAAGGGCTCTAAAAGTGAACCTGGAAATTATAGGCCAGTAAGTCTAACCTCTATTGTTGGTAAAATATTTGAAGGGTTTCTGAGGGATGTTATTCTGGATTATCTCAATGAGAATAACTGTTTAACTCCATATCAGCATGGGTTTATGAGAAATCGCTCCTGTCAAACCAATCTAATCAGTTTTTATGAAGAGGTAAGCTATAGGCTGGACCACGGTGAGTCATTGGACGTGGTATATCTCGATTTTTCCAAAGCGTTTGATACCGTGCCGCACAAGAGGTTGGTACACAAATTGAGAATGCTTGGTCTGGGGGAAATTGTGTGTAAATGGGTTAGTAACTGGCTTAGTGATAGAAAGCAGAGGGTGGTTATAAATGGTATAGTCTCTAACTGGGTCGCTGTGACCAGTGGGGTACCGCAGGGGTCAGTATTGGGACCTGTTCTCTTCAACATATTCATTAATGATCTGGTAGAAGGTTTACACAGTAAAATATCGATATTTGCAGATGATACAAAACTATGTAAAGCAGTTAATACAAGAGAAGATAGTATTCTGCTACAGATGGATCTGGATAAGTTGGAAACTTGGGCTGAAAGGTGGGAGATGAGGTTTAACAATGATAAATGTAAGGTTATACACATGGGAAGAAGGAATCAATGTCACCATTACACACTGAATGGGAAACCACTGGGTAAATCTGACAGGGAGAAGGACTTGGGGATCCTAGTTAATGATAAACTTACCTGGAGCAGCCAGTGCCAGGCAGCAGCTGCCAAGGCAAACAGGATCATGGGGTGCATTAAAAGAGGTCTGGATACACATGATGAGAGCATTATACTGCCTCTGTACAAATCCCTAGTTAGACCGCACATGGAGTACTGTGTCCAGTTTTGGGCACCGGTGCTCAGGAAGGATATAATGGAACTAGAGAGAGTACAAAGGAGGGCAACAAAATTAATAAAGGGGATGGGAGAACTACAATACCCAGATAGATTAGCGAAATTAGGATTATTTAGTCTAGAAAAAAGACGACTGAGGGGCGATCTAATAACCATGTATAAGTATATAAGGGGACAATACAAATATCTCGCTGAGGATCTGTTTATACCAAGGAAGGTGACGGGCACAAGGGGGCATTCTTTGCGTCTGGAGGAGAGAAGGTTTTTCCACCAACATAGAAGAGGATTCTTTACTGTTAGGGCAGTGAGAATCTTTAATTGCTTGCCTGAGGAGGTGGTGATGGCGAACTCAGTCGAGGGGTTCAAGAGAGGCCTGGATGTCTTCCTGGAGCAGAACAATATTGTATCATACAATTAGGTTCTGTAGAAGGACGTAGATCTGGGGATTTATTATGATGGAATATAGGCTGAACTGGATGGACAAATGTCTTTTTTCGGCCTTACTAACTATGTTACTATGTTACTATGTTACTATGTTATTAACCCTTTATTACTATTGGATTAATAATGGATAGGCGTCTTATTGACGCATCTTCGTTATTAACTCGGCTTAATGTCACCTTACAATAGCAAGGTGACATTAACCCCTTATTACCCCATATCCCACCCTACACGGGAGTGGGAAGAGAGGGGCTAAGTGCGGAATTGGCACATCTTACAGATGCGCCATTTCTGGGGCGGCTGCGGACTGGTATTTGTAGCCGGGGGGCCAATATCCATGGCCCCCCTCTAGGCTATGAATGTCAGCCTGCAACTGTCTGCATAGCCTTTCTGGCTATAAAATATAGGGGGACCCCAGGTCATTATTTTCCGGGGGGGTCACCCTATTTTAATAGCCAGTAAAGGCTACGCAGACAGCTGTGGGCTGATATTCATAGCAGGCTACAAATATTGGCCCTCAGCCGTCGGCTTTCTTCCTCTGGCGCAGAAAATTTTTTTTTTTTTTTTATTAAATTCAACACTCATTAAGGCCTCTTTCACACTTGCGTTGGTACAGGTCCGTCGCTATGCGTCAGGCCGACGTACCGACGCACGTTGTGAAATTTGTGCACGACGTGGGCAGCGGATGCAGTTTTTCAATGCATCCGCTGCCCATTCTGAGGTCCGGGGAGGAGGGGGAGGAGTTTCAGCGGCGCATGCGCGGTAGAAAATGGCGGACGCGACGGACAAAAAACGCTCACTTGAACGTTTTTTCGTGCCGACGGTCCACCAAAACACAATGGATCCGTTGCACGATAATACAAGTCTATGAGTAAAAAACGCATCCTGTGAGCACATTTGCAGGATCCGTTTTTTTCTGACGGATACGTTTTTTTCTCATAGAGTTGTATTAGCGCTGGATTGCACCTGATGGCCACACGTTTCATCCATTTTTTTGCCGGATCCGTCAAAAAAGCTGTTTCTGCCAGACGGAAAACACATACAGAGTAACGGTTTTTCTCTCCGGCGAAAAAGTGCACAGCGACGGATCCGGCAAAAAATGGATGAAGCTGAGATGTGAAATGATGAATCCGGCCTCCGAATCCGTTTTTTCATGCATGTTTGAATTCAAATCATGCACGTTTTCAGTTTATTTATTTATTACCAAAAACTGCATCAAAAACCACACTAAAAACTGCATCACAACCTGCATCAAAAACTGCACCAAAAACTGCATCAAAAACCGCACCAAAAAAACAGCACCAAAAGCTACATCAAAATCTGCATCAAAAAATGGTGCAGTTTGATGCCATTTTTGGTGCAGTTTTTGATGCAGGTTTTTGGGGGGTTTGATGCAGTTTTTGGTGCAGTTTTTGATGCAGTTTTTGATGCCGGTTTTGGTGCAGTTTTTGATGCAGGTTTTTGGTGTGGTTTTTGATGCGTTTTTTATGCAGCTTTTGATGCAGGTTTTGGTTCAGGTTTTGGTGCAGTTTTTGATGCCGATTTTTGGTGTGGTTTTTGATGCGGTTTTTGATGCTGTTTTTGATGCAGTTTTTGGTGCAGTTTTTGATACAGGTTTTTTGGTGTGGTTTTTTATGGTGTTTTTGGTGCAGTTTTTGATGCAGTTTTTTGGTGTGGTTTTTGATGCGTTTTTTTATCCTGTTTTTCGTGCAGTTTTTGGTGCAATTTTTGATGCAGGTTTTCCGTGTGTTTTTTATGCGTTTTTTGATGCAGTTTTTGGTGCAGTTTTTGATGCAGGTTTTGGTGTAGTTCTTGGTGCAGTTTTTGATGCAGGTTTTTGGTGCTGTTTTTGATGGTGTTTTTGGTGCAGTTTTTGATGCAGGTTTTTGGTGTGGTTTTTGATGTGTTTTTTTCATCCTGTTTTTGGTGCAGTTTTGATGCAGGTTTTCGGTGTGTTTTTTTATGCGTTTTTTGATGCTGTTTTTGGTGCAGTTGTTGGTGCAGTTTTTGATGCAGGTTTTGGTGCAGTTTTTGGTGCAGTTTTTGATGCAGGTTTTTGGTGTGGTTTTTGAAGCGGTTTTTGATGTAGTTTTTGGTGCAGTATTTGATGCAGGTTTTTGGTGTGGTTTGTGATGCTTTTTTGATACTGTTTTTGGTGCAGTTTTTGATGCAGGTTATTGGTGTGGCTTTTGATGCGTTTTTTATGCTGTTTTTGATGCAGTTTTTGGTGCAATTTTTGATCCAGGTTTTTGGTGTGGTTTTTGATGCTTTTTTATACAGATTTTGGTGCAGGTTTTTGGTGTGTTTTTTTTATGCTTTTTTGATGCTATATTTGAAAAAAACGGATCCAGCGGAAAAAAACGGATCCGGGGAAAAACGGATCCTGCGGAAAAAAGTGGAGAGAGCCCCGGCAAGCCCGCACAGAGCCCCCACAAGCCACACAGAGCCCCAGCAAGCCAGCACAGAGCCCCGGCAAACCCGCTCAGAGCCCCGACAAGCCCGCACAGTGCCCACGCAGGCCGCACAGAGCCCCGTAAGCTTGCACACAGTCCCGGCAAGCCCGCACAGAGCCCCCACAAGCTGCACAGAGCACCGGCAAGCCCGCACAGAGCCCCGGCAAGCCCGCACAGAGCCCCGGCAAGCCCGCACAGAGCCCCCACAAGCTGCAAAGAGCCCCGGCAAGCCTGCACAGAGCCCCTGCAAGCCACACAGAGCCCCTGCAAGCCCGCACAGAGCCCCCACAAGCTGCAAAGAGCCCCGGCAAGCCTGCACAGAGCCCCTGCAAGCCACACAGAGCCCTGGCAAACCCACACAGAGCCCCCGCAAGCCGCACAGAGCCCCAGCAAGCCCGCACAGAGCCCTGGCAAGCCTACACAGAGCCCCGGCAAGCCCGCACAGCCCAGGCAGGCCACACAGAGCCCCAAGAAGCCCCTTCAGATCCACGTCAGGCCCGCACAGACCCCACCCGCACGCACAGACCCCACCGCACACAAAGACACGTACAGTGTCCGCCCACGCACCGCCCACACTCTTCCCCCCTCCGGAACAGGATGTAGAAGGACAGAAAGGGGTTATTTAAAGTCTAATATTTGTGTCCCATTGACTTGCATTGGTATCGGGTATCGATATCGGTCATTTCCGATATTTTTTGGATGTCGGCCGATCCAATCCAATACCGATACTTCTTGATAATCATCATGACATTTCCCAGGAATTTCAGTGAGAGCGGAGGGGATTAGAACAGGGGTGTCAAACTGCATTCCTCGAGGGCTGCAAACAGGTCATGTTTTCAGGATTTCCTTGTACTGCACAGGTGATAGTTTAATCACCTACACAAATAATAAGTTGGTGATTAAATTATCACCTGTGCAGTACAAGGAAATCCTGAAAACATGACCTGTTTGCAGCCCTCGAGGAATGCAGTTTGACACCCCTGGATTAGAAGATGAGATGAGGACTGGACAGGTGGCGATGTTTAGCAGAAGGGTCAGAGAGGTGAGAATACTGATTTTAAAATTCCTTAATGCCTCTTAATAGTCCTTGACAGTTCACAAACATGGCATCCAGCAATTGCCAATTTGCTTAATATGCACTGAAGCGAATATTTATGAAAAAAACATTATTGTGAATGTGGATTTTTGTAAATTTTGAGTAGAATTAAATTTCACTCAAATTCATTTACTCAGCTCCACAAGATAGGGAATGGGAAATTGTCCCAGGGTTATGAAAATTGTGACATGGGGGACTTCACACCTACTTTCTGGTAAAACAAAAAAAGTAGTAAAATAATGAGCTTTCCAATAGGCTCCATTGCTCTAATGTATGTTACCGATAGTGATAAAATAATAAATATAGTATATCCTGAAACAGGAAAAATATTGCATTAGAAAAAAGGTAAGATATGGATTTTTTACCACTCAGATGTAAAGGTTTTCTTACACACCCTATGATACAGACTGAACAGATTTGTTCGGACCTCTGCAAATCTACTATATAATTGTCTAAAGGTACCGTGACACTAAACGATTTACCAACGATCACGACCAGCGATACGACCTGGCCGTGATCGTTGGTAAGTCGTTGTGTGGTCGCTGGGGAGCTGTCACACAGACTGTGTCAGCACCGGCCGTAAAGCAGAGCACAGCGGTGACGTCACCGCTGTGCTCTGCTTTACGGCCGGCGCTCACAGTCAGTGCAGGGAAGCTGACGCCGGGGGTGTGACAGACATCGGAATGTGAGTATGTACTGTTTTTTTTTAACTTTTACAATGGTAACCATGGTAAATATCGGGTTACTAAGCGTGGCCCTGCGCTTAGTAACCCGATATTTACCCTGGTTACCAGTGAACACATCGCTGGATCGGCGTCATACACGCCGATTCAGCAATGACAGCGGGTGATCAGCGACCAAAAAAAGGGTCCTGATCATTCCCAGCGACCAACGATCTCCCAGCAGGGGCCTGATCATTGGTTACTGTCACGCATAACAATTTCGTTAACGATATCGTTGCTACGTCACAAAAAGCGTGACGTTGCAACGATATCGTTAACGAAATCGTTATGTGTGAAGGTATCTTAAGGGTCACTTCCGTCTGTCTATCTGTCCTTCTGTCACGGTTATTTATTCGCTGATTAGTCTCGCCAGCTGCCTGTCATGGCTGCCGCGACCAATCAGTGACGGGCACAGTCCAGAAGAAAATGGCCGCTCCTTACTCCCCGCAGTCAGTGCCTGTCGCCCACATACTCCCCTCTGGTCACCGCTAACACAGGGTTAATGTCGGCGGTAACGGACCGCATTATGCCACGGGTAACGCACTCCGTTACCGCCGCTATTAACCCTGTGTGTCCCCAACTTTTTACTATTGATGCTGCCTATGCGGCATCAATAGTAAAAAATGTAATGTTAAAAATAATAATAATAAAAAAACCTGCTATACTCACCCTCCGTAGCAGCTCGTGCCGGCCGTCATCTTCCATTGCAGGTTCCGGTGGCAGAAGGACCTGCCATGACGTCACGGTCATGTGACCGCGACGTCATCACAGGCCCTGCGCGCCTGCGCTACAAAGACCTGACATGACGTCACGGTCATGTGACCGCGACGTGATCACAGGTCCTGCGCTCATACCAACCCTCGGACCGGTAGCTGCCGTGGACTACAAGGGCTCCCTCGGAAAGGTGAGTATATATTTATTTTTTATTTTTTCACCTGTGACAAACTTGGCTGGGAAATATACTACGCAGCTGGGCAATATACTACGTGACTGGCCAATATACTACGTGGCTCTGTGCTGTATACTACTTTGCTGTGCAATATACTACGTGCCTCTTTGCTGTATACTACGTCACTGCGAAGTATACTACGTCACTGGGAAATATACTATGTCACTGGGCAATATACTATGTGACTGGCCAATATACTACATGGCTCTGTGCTGTATTTTACGTCACTGGGAAATATACTACGTGGCTCTGTGCTGTATGCTACGTCACTGGGCAATATACTACATCACTGGGCAATATACTATGTGGCTGCGCAATATACTACGTCACTGGGCAATATACTACATGGCTGCGCAATATACTACGTAGCTGGGCAATATACTACGTAACTGGGCAATATACTAGGTGGCTGCGCAATATACTACATCACTAGGCAATATACTACATAACTGGGCAATATACTACGTGGCTGGGCAATATACTACGTCACTGAGCAATATACCACGTGGCTGGGCAATATACTACGTGGCTGGGCAATATACTACGTGGCTGGGCAATATACTACGTGCCTGGGCAATATACTATGTGGCTGGGCAATATACTACCTGGGCTGTGCAATATACTACGTGGCTGGGCAATATACTATGTGGCTGGGCAATATACTACGTGCCTGGGCAATATGCTACGTGCCTGGGCAATATACTACGTGTCTGGGCAATATACTACGTAGCCGGACAATATACTACGTGACTGTGCAATATACTACGTGGCTGGGCAATATACTATGTGGCTGGGCAATATATTACGTTGCTGGGCAATATACTACGTAGCTGGGCAATATACTACGTGGGCTGTGCAATATACTACGTGGCTGGGCAATATACTACGTGGGCTGTGCAATATACTACGTGGGCTGTGCAATATACTACGTGGCTGGGCAATATACTACGTGCCTGGGCAATATGCTACGTGCCTGGGCAATATACTACGTGTCTGGGCAATATACTACGTGACTGTGCAATATACTACGTGGCTGGGCAATATACTATGTGGCTGGGCAATATACTACGTTGCTGGGCAATATACTACGTAGCTGGGCAATATACTAAGTGGGCTGTGCAATATACTACGTGGACATGCATATTCTAGAATACCCGATGCGTTACAATCGGGCCACCATCTAGCATGCTATAAGTTTGGAGAAGTAATGATAAGCAGATTTCTCAGTGCAGTAATATATCAAATATGGGCATGCAAGAGTTTTTTTTGTGTAACTCAAGTATTTGTTCCCTTGACCAAACATTCTGTGTTCTATCCCTTTGAAATCATCTGTAAGAATTTGTTACATATTTGTCTTTTTCCAAAACAGAGACTCTTACATTTCCTAACAATGGCATATAATCAGTAGAGAGTGTTTCGATCTGACAAATACATGTCCAGCCCTTACCTGCCAGTTTTGGGAAATGCAGAAAGTAGCAATCAAAAAGTCAGTATTGCTAAGAAAAGTGTTTCATGATTCACTCTGGTCTAACAACAGATTTGATTAAGAGCCATCGGGATACATGCCTCTTCCTGACACTAAAAATATGCTTTCTTATTACCATGCAGAAATTGAAATATCTTCATGAGTTTCTAATGTAATGATCGACAGGAATAGTATCTATCAGGGGGATAAAATGCAGATTGAAGTTTGACAGCAGTAATACATTTTCTTACTTCTCAGTTGTTAGAACATAAAATCCGCATTTTAAGTGATTCATTTGGAAGAGATCCGGATATTTTCGTATATCATTTTACAAAATATTGTCAGCTTAGAAAAATAAAAAATACAATTTTAGAAATTGTTCAGACGTTGACAAGCATGCCTAATGTCATGTATTTAGCGGCTTAAGTAAAAGTTGCATAAATAGATTTTTTTTTATTGATTAAAGTGAAAGTATAATTAAATGTGTTGCCCAAAAATCACAAAACAATATATAAATGTGTTAACCATTAAAGGGGATGTCTAGGTTGGGGCTCTATGTGACTGTAGATTTGTGAATCCTCACAGTGCGGCACAGAGCCCAGGAGGTCATGTGTGCGATTTGCACCCTTCCGGCCACATTCCGACTAGACGTGTCAATGGAGATACAGTCATAACGTCTATCCTTTTGTATGGGAATTCCAAATACCTCTCCACTAACAGGAGCATTCAATGAGACCCCATTCTCGACCTGCATCAAATATACATTTAAGCCATGTCGTGTAGAAATTCCATAAAAGTACAAGATGGGAATACTCCCTAAGTAAGGACACAACAATTAAATGTAGTATCATATTGACCGTGGATACTTTGTATAAACCCAATGAGAAGTCAGGAAAACTACTGAAACACCTACTATCAGTAAACTTTAAGTTTAAGCTGCGTTTTAAAGTTTTGAAAGCATTTATAGAAGTGGTTTTAAAGAGTTTTTTTCTTGAAAAGTTTTTTTTTTTTTTAAGTACAATGCCTAGTGTGGAGCGGATTACATCCGGAGCCCCTTCAAAGAAGTGACATGCATTTCTTTTTCCCAGAATTAAAAGTCTAATATGACCTAATATATCAACAGCAAACTGTATTTACAATAGAAAAGAATATAGTATGAGTCTTTCAGGCATTTTTTAAGCTATTTTTCAGGCATTTTTAAAGCAGATCCCCTAAAAATTCAAATGGAAAATAAACTCCAAGCAAATGTGGCGCTAAGCACCTTAGGATTTTTTGAATGCATCCACTTCCAGTGAAAAAGGTTAATAAAAATCAATTTATTTTCTCAAAACAAAAAAATGAAAAATAAATAAATATATATTTTTTTAAATATTTTTAAAATACAGTACAACGCATTTCGGCTGCTATTTTTACAGTTCAGCCTTCACCAGGTAGCAACAAAAAACAGACATACAATAAGTACTACAAACAGTATGTCTGTTTTTTTTGCTACCTGATGAAGGCTGCACTTGAAAAATAACAGCCGAAACGCGTTGTACTGTATTTTAAAAATATTTTAAAAATATAATTTATTTATTTTTCCTTTTTTTGTTTTGAGAAAATAAATTAATTTTTATTAACATTTTTCACTGGAAGTGCATGCATTCAAAAAATCCTAAGGTGCTTAGCGCCACATTTGCTTGTAGTTTACTTTCCCTTTGAATTCGCCACCTATGTGGATCCGAAGCAGGATCAACACATAGTTCCCCAAAGTGAGCTGCACACCTTATTGGATTATATGACATACGGAGAAGAGTTGCCTAAAGAATTGATTCCTTGAGAATCTCAAGGTGCATTTCTTACCAATAGAAGGTGAGCATAACCACAACTAAAAAAATTTTTTTACTGTTGGTAAAAACGTATTACGCTCAGAAGAAGCGACGCACTTGTCTCTTTTTTTTCCCTCTTTCCCTAAACCAGGGTATTTCTAAAGATCCACTAAAAAAAACTGGAAAGAAAAATGGGTGCACATACCTATAAATTAATAAATCAGTATATAGTGTACACAAAGACAAAATTGTTGGTAACCTTCTTTTAAAGGAAGAAAAAGCCACAATGGTCACTGGCCGAAACAACTTGAAACTGATAAAAGTAATTTTCAATTTAAATTTACTGAATATCAAACGACTAATCAAAATACGACTTTACTTTTGACTTAATTCAACAGAAAAATTGTAAAAAATAAACTAATGAAAATGGCATGGACAAAAATGATGGAGCCTCTAGAAAAGATTGAAAATATTTTACAATAGAGGCATGATAATCTAAGGTGTGTCTTGTAATTAGCATCACAGGTATGTACAATCTTGTAATCAGTCAGTCTTCTTATCTAAATGGTGAAAAGTAGTCAATGTGCTTTTTGGTATCATGGTGTGTAACAACCTAAAGGATATATATAAGGGGACAATACAGTATAAGGGGACAATACAAATATAAGGGGACAATACAAATATCTCGCTGAGGATCTGTTTATACCAAGGAAGGTGACGGGCACAAGGGGGCATTCTTTGCGTCTGGAGGAGAGAAGGTTTTTCCACCAACATAGAAGAGGATTCTTTACTGTTAGGGCAGTGAGAATCTGGAATTGCTTGCCTGAGGAGGTGGTGATGGCGAACTCAGTCGAGGGGTTCAAGAGAGGCCTGGATGTCTTCCTGGAGCAGAACAATATTGTATCATACAATTATTAGGTTCTGTAGAAGGACGTAGATCTGGGTATTTATTATGATGGAATATAGGCTGAACTGGATGGACAAATGTCTTTTTTCGGCCTTACTAACTATGTTACTATGTTACTATGATATGAAAAAAATGGGTCTATTAGAAGTTCACCAAAGTGAAGAACCCCCCCCTAAATAATTAAGCTTTATTAATTATCAAATTAAACTCATTGTATTTTAAAACCAAGTATAGTGAATCATTCACAGTCAGTACAAGGCCAGAAAATAGTGAAAGGCCAAACTCCCACAACGAGATCAAACTGACCAAAAAAAATGCAAGTGGGAAATGGAGTTTTTCTTATCTTCTGTGTCTCTGCTTAATCACGGAGGTTGGCACCCTAATAAGTCGATATGGCATCCCTGCTCAACATGGGCTTTCCCTGAGTGGCCCTATTGTGACCTACCTTCCAAAAAGAACCACCAGAATTTTTGCTTTCTTGGCCTTTTTTTTCAGAGAATATGAATGATAACACCAAAACTTTTTCTCCACTCATGGTTAGTGGTTGGATGAAGCCATGTATTTCCAAACTACTGGGTTTTCTCTTTTTAAATCATAATTTAAGGATAGAAGCCACATAATGGCCGGAAATGGTGTTATTCCTCCAGTGCTCACACAGGATGCTTTATTCTGAAGAGTTACTTGAAAGCACAGTTACTGTACTCTTTAAGACAATCATTTTTTCACATCGGGAATCAATGGTAAACAATTGATTTACAGTTGCATGTGTTTTGGGTATAAATTCAGTGATACTCTTTAAAAGCTGACCTCTTGCGTATTACCCGAACACATTGTAAATAGTTCATAAAAACTTTTAATTTCCCTTTCCTGTAGTTCAGCAGCTATTTGACGCATTCTTTTGGGTTATAAAATTCCAGCTCACATGGTCGACATGACCCAGTCGATGCGTTGACGCGTTTCGACTGCACTAAGCAGTCTTACTCATGCCTTTTTCTTTTGTATGCACCATATTTTCTGTTGAAAAATAGAAATAAAAGCAAAATCCAGTCCTGTTGAGCTGGACTCCAATTTTTTCTATTCATTTGTGTTGTCACCAGGCATTTGTAAAAGTGATTGTGTAGCTATTCCTATACTGTCCTTTATTAATTACATTAAAATAAGGATCATTGCTAAAAATAGCAAGGAAAACATGTAATCCAAGGCCGCTAAAATGTTCACTCTATATAATGGTGTAATGTTGCCAAGCAATCTTATGTTTGAAGATGTTCTTTCTTCAATTCCTGAATGATTAAATATTCATTTTTCAGATACTAATCTTTGGAAAAGTATCTCTGTGACCGAACATCAACAGGAAAAGCAATTCATTTCACTCCGAGGGAAGCCATAAAATATTTATCATTGAACATTAATGAATATAATAGCACATCAATGGTGTCTGGTATTAGCAATAAAATACTAAAGTGGCAGAGACGGTCTAATGAAGATTTCTAATTGATATTGGTTGCAATTTATTAAAGGAGTTTCAATGTTCTACTTGTTAATGGATTAAAACAATTGTATATTTGGTACGTTAAGGTGTCAAGAAATATTTCCAATATTAATCTTAATAAATTGAACAACAGAAAACACATTAGCTCTGATTCATCAAGAATGGCGATTTTCCTGCTAGTCTTGATGAGGGGGCATGTTGGATTTAGATGCTCCTGACTCATTAAGAGGTGACTGCCACGTCAGAAATCTTACAGGAGAAAGATTTCTGGTGCAAGATGCGCTACAGCTTTTCATGAATTAGATGAACTGTGGCATCAACTTTCCCTTTGCTGAGCCCCTGTCATGCCCCAGCTCTATTCATTTTTTTAAAACATTGGAGAAACTTGTGTCAAAATGCCAAAAGTTGAAAAACGTTTGCACAACTCGTGTTGAGAAAAATTTAGGGGATATTTTTAGCTGTGTGTTATGGGTCATTTTCCTGTTGGAGGATCTATGACCAACTCATTCCAAGTGTTCTGACACAGGTTGGGACGTTTTGCTCCAGAGACACTTAATAGATTTTAGATTTCTGCACAGATTCAAGATACTCTGTGCCAGATGCAGCAAAACATAACTGAGCCTCCTCCATTTTTCACAGTAGGTACAATGTTTTTCTTTCCTTCATTCTCATCAGGTTTCCCCTCTGCATGCTCGATCTATAACTTGAAATCCACTGTTTTTTTGGAGGGCAGGAGATGGGCTGCACTGATTTCCTCCATAAACAGCATAGCACAGAGAGGGGATGCCCACTCTTCCGTCACTTTTTAATTCATAGATAATAGTGATGGACATTATACAGCAAAGCTGAGCTGCTTTATTCGGAATCAAGCTCTGATGTAAGGTGAAACACTTGTTACAGAGCTCTGATTTTTGTCTGTACCCTTCCCTGCTCCTCACTGCTCCTCCATCCCATCTCCATAGTGGAAAATGGGTAGTGTGACATGACACCTGGAGTCTGCCTCCTCTTAGCCAAATGGACTTGAGCTCTTTTTTCATAGTGGATAGTGAGTTCAGGAGGCAGAAAAGGTAAAAAGTGTCTGATGAAGTGAAGAAGGATGCTGATTTCTTTCATAAGATACATTACGTCTCTTATAATCACCTGTACTATTGATTTATACAAAGTATATTGAAGGTACAGGTCTATTATAAAGTAAATGTTACATCAGAAAATGACCTCTTTTTTAAAATCAAGTTTTCATGTTGAATTTATTTATTTTTGGCAAAGTTTTTCCCACCATATCACAATCATTATTTAAAAAGATAAAGTAGAAATCTTCGAATTTTCACACTGGCCACTGGAGCGTCTTTTAGACTTACACTTCCTTTGTTTCAGAAAATTGACATTTATGCTTGATTAGACTAACTCAGACTCAGCCACAATGAACAGACTCCTTACCCTATAATTTGTATAAAAGCATATAATGAGCATGTGAAAAAAATCATTGCAAAGGAAGCAGGAGCAGGGTCACTAATGGGGATTGGTGGATCCAGTGTTATCAGCTGTGTAAAGAGAAGTTACCGATTGTTGTAATCCTGCCCCTGATTAAAATGACCCTGCAGAAAACTGACTGGAAGTATGATCCAAAAAATGCGAAAGTTGCGACTGTGAAAATTGAAAGATTATTAGTTTGTTTGTTTTTTTAATTATAATTGAAAAAATATTGACAAATTAAATATAAATAAAAACATGTAGCTCAAAAACCTGATTCAAACAATAGGTTATTTTTGACAGCCAATTCCATTTTAAGGTGATATCTGAGCAGAAAACAACCTATTGTCTAAAATAGGTATTATGCAAAATATTTTATAATTTATTTTTATTTATTTTATAGGGTCCAGAAATGTTCCATATTTCATGCAGGCCATCAACTGCAATAGGTAATAGTCACAGCTTACCTCTTCCCCCTCCTGGCACAATTACCCCTGCACAGATCAGAAAGCATGCCTAGAGAACTCCAATTTAGAAGTTATTGAGTCATCTCTTTGATCTCCACACTACACGTTCCTATGGTTCACGTACTTGCAGTAAACATATTTCTAATGCAGTTAACAAAGCTCAGGTTAGATGGTCGCCCACACATCCATTTACAGAAAACAGAATATGTACAATTAGAACATAAAAATAGATTATAAATAATAAATTATATTAATTATAAAAAAGAGGTTTTAAATTCCCTTTAAAATGCGAGTTCACTCTTGAATACCATTATTTTGCTTTTTATTTTTATTAGGTTTAGTTATGTGTTGATGACTTTTTAGCAGTGAAAACTCAATTTTTCTTATTCCGATTTCTAATCCCCTGCATAGATGTAGAATTAATGGGATTCTGTTTCTTGTGGAAAATGTGGAAAACTAAAGTAATTAAGAAATTGATTAAAAGATGCTGATTCTGAATCTGAATTTAAGAATCTGAATGTATATGTTTATAACTTGTGTTTCCCTGCTGAGTGCGTGAGGTGACTAGCGTGGCAATCATGGCGAGTGGCTGCTGTTACGGCACACCCTGGCACCAAAAATTTGGTTTTCTTCTCAATCCAAAATTTTAGCATTTCTGCAAAATGTTGGCCAATCAGTCGCCACTTTGTTACATTGTAGCACTCTTTTGACCTGCCACCTCAGACCAATGCTGAAGCTACACAGGTCCTTTTTTAAAAGTCTTCCATGAGAAGTCCTGGAGCAGAGTAGGCATCAAACATCCTGAGATGTGTCATACAAGGCCTAGTCAGCCCCTAGCGTAACACACATCATGCCGTAATGATGTCATGATGCGCCTCATGATATCTCAGTGAACTTCCCTCTTGTCACTGGTTAGACCTTGGGCAAACTGCATTGTGAAGTCACGACGTACATCGCCCAAATTGCTCACTAGACCTCATGACGTCTGAGGTCTACTCAAAGCAAGAAACTCTGCCATTAAATGAAGATCACTGACGAGAACATGAGGACTTGGTAGAGAAGCCAGAGATCACTTAAGAGGCTGCTGTGGAGGAACAGGTGAGCGGCAAACTTTTTTTTTTACTCAATGTTTATTATGCTCTGGGGTCAGAAGAGACAGGGAAAATAGTCCAAGTCGATGGGAAGATGGTTGGTGCAAAATACAGGGATATTCTTAAGCAAAACCTGTTTCAGTCACTCAGTGATTTACCATACTGTTAAAGCAACACTCAAGTGGTTTAAGGGGAAACGTGTAAATGTTTTTGAGTGCCCTAGTCTAAGCCCAGACCTTAATTCAATTGAGAATCTCTAGCCAGACTTGAAGATTGCTGTTCACCAGAGGAACCCATCTAACTTGAAGGAGCAGGAACAGTTTTGCCTTGAGGAAGGGGCAAAAATCTCAGTGGCGAGATGTGGAAAGCTCGTAGAGACTTATCCAAAGCTGCTTGCAGCTGTAATTGCCACAAAAGGAGGCTTGTTATGACCTGGTGGTTAAGAGGCCACACTGAAATGACCTGGTGGCTAAAACACAACATGGAGCGAGCTCTGAGAAGGTGGTATCTCTACTGACCGCAATCCCTAATCCTAACAACACAACTAGAAATAGCCGTGGGATGTTCCTGACACTCCCTAGACACCTCGTCACAGCCTAAGATATAACTATTAGGGTTGAGCGAAACGGATCGTTCATTTTCAAAAGTCGCCGACTTTTGGCAAAGTCGGGTTTCATGAAACCCAACCCGACCCCTGTGTGGGGTCGGCCATGCGGTACGCGACTTTCGCGCCAAAGTCGCGTTTCAATGATGCTAAAAGCGCCATTTCTCAGCCAATGAAGGTGGACGCAGAGTGTGGGCAGCGTGATGACATAGGTCCTGGTCCCCACCATCTTAGAGAAGGGCATTGCAGTGATTGGCTTGCTGTCTGCGGCGTCACAGGGGCTATAAAGAGGCGTTCCCGCCGACCGCCATCTTACTGTTGCTGATGTGAGCCTAGGGAGAGGTTGCTGCCGCTTCGTCAGAAGCAGGGATAGCGTTAGGCAGGGTCCATTAACCACCAAACCGCTTGTGCTGTAGCGATTTCTACTGTCCAACACCACCTTTTGTTTGCAGGGACAGTGGAAGCTACATTTTTTTTCCCTCAGCGCTGTAGCTCATTGGGCTGCCCTAGAAGGCTCCCTGATAGCTGCATTGCTGTGTGTACGCCGCTGTGCAAACCAACTGCTTTTTTCAAAGCACAAATCCTGTTGTTCCTTCCTTTCTGCACAGCTATCTTTTTTGTTTGTCCACACTTTTTATTTAATTTGTGCAGCAGTCCACTCTTTATTGCTGCCTGCCATACCTGGCTGAGATTACTGCAGGGAGATAGTAATTGTAGGACAGTCCCTTTTTTTTTTTTAATTCTCCCTAAAAAAATAAGTTGTGGGAGATTAAGATTGGCATTTCTGCTAGAGTGCCATCCCTGTGTGTGCCATAGTGGGCCATAGAAAGCCTTTTTATTTTTCTGTTTTTTTTGGGGGGGTTTATAAATTCTCCCTGAAAAAAAAAACAGTGGGAGATTAATATTGGCCTTTGGGCTTGTGTGCCAGTCCTGAGTGTGCCATCTCTCTCTCAAATAGTGGGCCATAGAAAGCCTATTTATTTATTTTTTTTTAAATTTGGTTTCTTAATTCTCCCTGAAAAAATAACAAAAAACCGTGGGAGATTAATATTGGCCTTTCTGCTTGTGTGCCACTCCTGACTCCTGGGTGTGCCATCTCTCTCTCTCAAATAGTGGGCCATAGAAAGCCTATATTTTTTTTATTTGGTTTCTAAATTCTCCCTGGAAAAATAAAAAAAAAATCAGTGGGAGATTAATATTGGCCTTTCAGCTTGTGTGCCAGTCCTGACTCCTGGGTGTGCCATCTCTCTCTCTCAAATAGTGGGCCATAGAAAGCCTATTTTTTTTTTTATTTGGTTTCTAAATTCTCCCTGAAAAAAAAAAAAAAAAATCAGTGGGAGATTAATATTGGCCTTTCTGCTTGTGTGCCACTCCTGACTCCTTGGGTGTGCCATCTCTCTCTCTCAAATAGTGGGCCATAGAAAGCCACATTTTTTTTATTTGGTTTCTAAATTCTCCCTGAAAAAATAAAAAAAATCAGTGGGAGATTAATATTGGCCTTTCTGCTTGTGTGCCACTCCTGACTCCTGGGTGTGCCATCTCTCTCTCTCAAATAGTGGGCCATAGAAAGCCAATTTTTTTTAATTTGGTTTCTAAATTCTCCCTGAAAATATAAAAAAAATCAGTGGGAGATTAATATTGGCCTTTCTGCTTGTGTGCCACTCCTGACTCCTGGGTGTGCCATCTCTCTCTCTCAAATAGTGGGCCATAGAAAGCCAATTTTTTTTTTATTTGGTTTCTAAATTCTCCCTGGAAAAATCACAAAAAATCAGTGGGAGATTAATATTGGCCTTTCAGCTTGTGTGCCAGTCCTGACTCCAGGGTGTGCCATCTCTCTCTCTCAAATAGTGAGCCATAGAAAGCCTATTTTTTGTTTTTATTTGGTTTCTAAATTCTCCCTGAAAAAATAAAAAAAAATCAGTGGGAGATTAATATTGGCCTTTCTGCTTGTGTGCCACTCCTGACTCCTGGGTGTGCCATCTCTCTCTCTCAAATAGTGGGCCATAGAAAGCCAATTTTTTTTTTTATTTGGTTTCTAAATTCTCCCTGGAAAAATCAAAAAAAATCAGTGGGAGATTAATATTGGCCTTTCAGCTTGTGTGCCAGTCCTGACTCCTGGGTGTGCCATCTCTCTCTCTCAAATAGTGGGCCATAGAAAGCCTATTTTTTGTTTTTTTTATTTGGTTTCTAAATTCTCCCTGAAAAACCAAAAAAAAAATCAGTGGGAGATTAATATTGGCCTTTCTGCTTGTGTGCCACTCCTGACTCCTGGGTGTGCCATCTCTCTCTCTCAAATAATGGGCCATAGAAAGCCTATTTTTTTTTAATTTGGTTTCTAAATTCTCCCTGGAAAAATTAAAAAAAATCAGTGGGAGATTAATATTGGCCTTTCAGCTTGTGTGCCAGTCCTGACTCCTGGGTGTGCCATCTCTCTCTCTCAAATAGTGGGCCATAGAAAGCCTATTTTTTTTTTATTTGGTTTCTAAATTCTCCCTGAAAAAATTAAAAAAAAATCAATGGGAGATTAATATTGGCCTGTCTGCTTGTGTGCCACTCCTGACTCCTTGGGTGTGCCATCTCTCTCTCTCAAATAGTGGGCCATAGAAAGCCTATATTTTTTTTATTTGGTTTCTAAATTCTCCCTGGAAAAATCAAAAAAAAAATCAGTGGGAGATTAATATTGGCCTTTCAGCTTGTGTGCCAGTCCTGACTCCTGGGTGTGCCATCTCTCTCTCTCAAATAGTGGGCCATAGAAAGCCTATTTTTTTTTTATTTGGTTTCTAAATTCTCCCTGAAAAAATAAAAAAAAATCAGTGGGAGATTAATATTGGCCTTTCTGCTTGTTTGCCACTCCTGACTCCTTGGGTGTGCCATCTCTCTCTCTCAAATAGTGGGCCATAGAAAGCCAATTTTTTTTTATTTGGTTTCTAAATTCTCCCTGAAAAAATAAAAAAAATCAGTGGGAGATTAATATTGGCCTTTCTGCTTGTGTGCCACTCCTGACTCCTGGGTGTGCCATCTCTCTCTCTCAAATAGTGGGCCATAGAAAGCCAATTTTTTTAAAATTTGGTTTCTAAATTCTCCCTGAAAAAATAAAAAAAATCAGTGGGAGATTAATATTGGCCTTTCTGCTTGTGTGCCACTCCTGACTCCTGGGTGTGCCATCTCTCTCTCTCAAATAGTGGGCCATAGAAAGCCAATTTTTTTTTTAATTTGGTTTCTAAATTCTCCCTGGAAAAATTAAAAAAAATCAGTGGGAGATTAATATTGGCCTTTCAGCTTGTGTGCCAGTCCTGACTCCAGGGTGTGCCATCTCTCTCTCTCAAATAGTGAGCCATAGAAAGCCTATTTTTTTTGTTTGGTTTCTAAATTCTCCCTGAAAAAATAAAAAAAAATCAGTGGGAGATTAATATTGGCCTTTCTGCTTGTGTGCCACTCCTGACTCCTGGGTGTGCCATCTCTCTCTCTCAAATAGTGGGCCATAGAAAGCCAATTTTTTTTTTTATTTGGTTTCTAAATTCTCCCTGGAAAAATCAAAAAAAAATCAGTGGGAGATTAATATTGGCCTTTCAGCTTGTGTGCCAGTCCTGACTCCTGGGTGTGCCATCTCTCTCTCTCAAATAGTGGGCCATAGAAAGCCTATTTTTTGTTTTTTTTTATTTGGTTTCTAAATTCTCCCTGAAAAACCAAAAAAAAAATCAGTGGGAGATTAATATTGGCCTTTCTGCTTGTGTGCCACTCCTGACTCCTGGGTGTGCCATCTCTCTCTCTCAAATAATGGGCCATAGAAAGCCTATTTTTTTTTTAATTTGGTTTCTAAATTCTCCCTGGAAAAATTAAAAAAAATCAGTGGGAGATTAATATTGGCCTTTCAGCTTGTGTGCCAGTCCAGACTCCTGGGTGTGCCATCTCTCTCTCTCAAATAGTGGGCCATAGAAAGCCTATTTTTTCTTTTTATTTGGTTTCTAAATTCTCCCTGAAAAAATAAAAAACAATCAGTGGGAGATTAATATTGGCCTTTCAGCTTGTGTGCCAGTCCTGACTCCTGGGTGTGCCATCTCTCTCTCTCAAATAGTGGGCCATAGAAAGCCTATTTTTTTTTATTTGGTTTCTAAATTCTCCCTGAAAAAATCAATTTTTTTTATTTGGTTTCTAAATTCTCAATGAAAAAATAAAAAAAAAATCAGTGGGAGATTAATATTGGCCTTTCTGCTTGTGTGCCAGTCTTGACTCCTGGGTGTGCCATCTCTCTCTCTCAAATAGTGGGCCATTGAAAGCCAATTTTTTTTTTATTTGGTTTCTAAATTCTCCCTGGAAAAATAAAAAAAAATCAGTGGGAGATTAATATTGGCCTTTCAGCTTGTGTGCCAGTCCTGACTCCTGGGTGTGCCATCTCTCTCTCTCAAATAGTGGGCCATAGAAAGCCTATTTTTTGTTTTTATTTGGTTTCTAAATTCTCCCTGGAAAAATAAAAAAAAATCAGTGGGAGATTAATATTGGCCTTTCAGCTTGTGTGCCAGTCCTGACTCCTGGGTGTGCCATCTCTCTCTCTCAAATAGTGGGCCATAGAAAGCCTATTTTTTCTTTTTATTTGGTTTCTAAATTCTCCCTGGAAAAATTAAAAAAAATCAGTGGGAGATTAATATTGGCCTTTCAGCTTGTGTGCCAGTCCTGACTCCTGGGTGTGCCATCTCTCTCTCTCAAATAGTGGGCCATGGAAAGCCTATTTTTTTTTTAAATTCTCAATGAAAAAATAAGAAAAAAATCAGTGGGAGATTAATATTGGCCTTTCAGCTTGTGTGCCAGTCTTGACTCCTGGGTGTGCCATCTCTCTCTCTCAAATAGTGGGCCATAGAAAGCCTATTTTTTCGTTTTATTTGGTTTCTAAATTCTCCCTGAAAAAATAAAAAGAAATCAGTGGGAGATTAATATTGGCCTTTCAGCTTGTGTGCCAGTCTTGACTCCTGGGTGTGCCATCTCTCTCTCTCTCAAATAGTGGGCCATAGAAAGCCTATTTTTTTTTTATTTGGTTTCTAAATTCTCCCTGAAAAAAATCAATTTTTGTTATTTGGTTTCTAAATTCGCCCTGAAAAAATAAAAAAAAATCAGTGGGAGAATAATATTGGCCTTTCTGCTTGTGTGCCACTCCTGACTCCTGGGTGTGCCATCTCTCTCTCTCAAATAGTGGGCCATAGAAAGCCTATTTTTATTTTTTTATTTGGTTTCTTAAGCCCTAAGGCCTAAGGCCCTAAGCCCTTAAGCCCTAAATTCTCCGTGAAAAAAATTATTTTTTTTTATTTGGTTTCTAAATTCCCCCTGAAAAAATCAATTTTTTCTAAATTCTCCCTGAAAAAAAAAAAAATTGGGAGATTAATATTGACATTTGTGCTTGAGTGACAGTCCTGCGTGTGTGGCATCTCTCTCATTTGGTGCCACCGAAAACAGAGTGTGTAAGATTGTGCCTGATTTTCCTTGCGGTCTCACCCACCTGTAAAGGGATATCTAAATCATACTGAAGTTATAGCTCACCGTGTAAATTGTTTGACAGCAACAAATACCGATACTTTGGTTACGTTTTTAAAACAATGAGGAAGTCTGGTGGAAGAGGTCGTGGCCGTGGGCGTTCATTGTCAGCTGGTAATGATGGTAGTGGTAGTGGAGCATCAGGTGGTCGTGGGAAAAAAAATATTGCACCTAAGTCTGGAGCTGTGGAGCCAGGTTCGTCGTCTGGCTACAGAAGGCCTCGAACGCTCCCTTTTCTGGGAGTAGGAAAACCGCTTTTAAAGCCGGAGCAGCAAGAGCAAGTTCTGGCTTACCTTGCTGACTCAGCATCTAGCTCTTTTGCCTCCTCTTTTGAAACTGGTAAATGTAAAAGCAGCGCGTCGTTAGTGGATTTTCACGGTCAGGGACAAGTCGCTTCCTTGTCCTCTTCAGCAAAAACAACAACAGAGAAGGATGCAGCAGGCGACAAAACGGGTTACTCCATGGAGCTCTTTACACATACCGTCCCTGGCTTAGAAAGTGAAACAGTTAACAGGCCATGCCCATTACAAGTTGAATCTGACATGGAGTGCACTGATGCACAGCCACAGCCAGACTACTATGCTGGTCCTTTGACTCAGACCACAACATTGCCCTCGCAGGGTACTGATCTAGAATCAGACCCTGATTAGACTATGTTGCCCCGTCACAAACGCTATACCACCGACTTACACGGTGACACAGACGAAGTTGCACACGAGCTAGAAGAGGAGGTTATAGATGACCCAGTTGTTGACCCTGATTGGCAGCCATTGGGGGAACAGGGTGCAGGCGGCAGTAGTTCTGAAGCGGAGGAGGAGGGGCCGCAGCAGGCATCAACATCGCAACAGGTTCCATCTGCCGGGCCCGTAGATGGGACAAAACGCGTGGCAAAGCCAAAACCTGTTGGAGGACAGCGTGGCCATCCGGTTAAAGCTCAGTCTGCAATGCCTGAAAAGGGATCCGAGGCTCGAAAGAGTGCAGTCTGGCATTTTTTTAAACAACATCCAATTGATCAGCGCAAAGTCATCTGTCAAAAATGTTCAACTACCTTAAGCAGAGGTCAGAATCTGAAAAGTCTCAACACAAGTTGCATGCATAGACATTTAACCACCATGCATTTGCAAGCCTGGACTAACTACCAAACGTCCCTTAAGGTTGTAGCACCCTCGGCCAATGAAGCTAGTCAGCAACGCTACATCCCTGCCGTCACTGCAAGGCCACCATTTTCCGCACCACCTGCAGTATCTGTGCAGGTTTCTTTGCCAGGCCAAAGCAGTCAGGGTCAGGGAATCACCAGTTTCGTAGTAGGAAACACTGCATCTAGGGCACCGGCGGAAACAATACCGTCTCCAACCGTCTCTCAGTCTGCTATGTCCACCGGCACACCCGCTAGTTCCACGATCTCCAGCTCTCCAGTCCAGCTCACCCTACATGAGACTCTGGTTAGAAAAAGGAAGTACTTATCCTCGCATCCGTGTACACAGGGTTTGAACGCCCACATAGCTAGACTAATCTCGTTAGAGATGATGCCCTACCGGTTAGTTGAAAGTGAAGCTTTCAAAGCCCTGATGGACTACGCTGTACCACGCTACGAGCTACCCAGTCGACACTTCTTTTCGAGAAAAGCCATCCCAGCCCTCCACTAGCATGTTAAAGAGCGCATCGTCCATGCACTCAGGCAATCTGTGAGTACAAAGGTGCACCTGACAACAGATGCATGGACCAGTAGGCATGGCCAGGGACGTTACGTGTCCATCACGGCACACTGGGTGAATGTGGTGTATGCAGGGTCCACAGGGGACATCAATTTTGGGACAGTTCTGCCTAGCCCACTGTCTAGGAAACAGTTGGCTGTAGGTGTTCGCACCCCCTCCTCCTCCTCCTCGTCCTTCTGCAGAAGCGAGAGCTCATCCACAGACCGCAGTCGCCCAACCACTCCATCCGCAGCTGCCACTGTTGCACACCAGTTGTCACATTATGGGCCAGCTACTGGCAAGCGTTAGCAGGCTGTATTGGCTATGAAGTGTTTGGGCGACAACAGACACACCGCGGAAGTTCTGTCCGAGTTCTTGCAGAGAGAAACGCAGTCGTGGCTCTGCACAGTAGATCTTGAGGCAGGCAAGGTAGTGAGTGATAATGGAAGGAATTTCATGGCTGTCATCTCCCTTTCCCAACTGAAACACATTCCTTGCCCGGCTCACACCTTAAACCTGGTGGTGCAGTGCTTCCTGAAAAGTTATCCGGGGTTATCCGACCTGCTCCTCAAAGTGCGCGGACTTTGCTCACATATCCGCCGTTCGCCTGTACACTCCAGCCGTATGCAGACCTATCAGCGGTCTTTGAACCTTCCCCAGCATCGCCTAATCATAGACGTTGCAACAAGGTGGAACTCAACACTGCACATGCTTCAGAGACTGTGCGAACAGAGGCGGGCTGTTATGTTTTTGTGGGAGGATACACATACACGGGCAGGCAGTAGGATGGCAGACATGGAGTTGTCAGGTGTGCAGTGGTCGAAGATACAAGACATGTGTCAAGTCCTTCAGTGTTTTGAGGAATGCACACGGCTGGTTAGTGCAGACAACGCCATAATAAGCATGAGCATCCCCCTAATGCGTCTACTGATGCAAAGTTTGACGCACATAAAGGAGCAGGCATCTGCAGCCAAGGAAGAGGAAAGCCTTGATGACAGTCAGCCATTGTCTGGTCAGGGCAGTGTACAGGACGAGGTAGCGGGCGAACAGGAGGAGGTGGACGAGGAGGATGATGGGGATGAGTATTTTTTTAATGAGGAAGCTTCTCCGGGGCCACTGGAAATTGGTGGCGTGGCAAGGCCGGGTTCTGGTTTTTTGAGGGACACAAGTGATGTAGATTTGCCTGAAACTACCCCCTCAACCAAGCACAACCTCAGATTTGACAACTGGAACTTTGGCACACATGGCGGATTATGCCTTACGTATCCTCAAAAGGGACACACGCATTATGAAAATGATGAACGATGACGATTACTGGTTGGCCTGCCTCCTTGATCCTCGCTATAAAGGCAAATTGCAAAATATTATGCCACATGAGAACTTGGAACTAATATTAGCAACCAAACAATCAACTCTTGTTGACCGTTTGCTTCAGGCATTCCCAGCACACAGCGCCCGTGATCGTTCTCACATGAGCTGCAGGGGGCAGCAGACCAGAAGTGTTAGAGGTGCAGAAATCAGAAGTGGCGTTGGGCAGAGGGGTTTTCTGACCAGGTTGTGGAGTGATTTTGCTATGACCGCAGACAGGACAGGTACTGCTGCATCAATTCAAAGTGACAGGAGACAACATTTGTCCAGTATGGTTACTAACTATTTTTCATCCCTTATTGATGTTCTACCTCAACCGTCATTCCCATTTGATTACTGGGCATCCAAATTAGACACCTGGCCAGAATTGGCAGAATATGCATTGCAGGAGCTTGCTTGCCCGGCAGCTAGTGTCCTATCAGAAAGAGTATTCAGTGCTGCAGGTTCAATATTAACCGAAAAAAGGACTCGTCTGGCCACCCAAAATGTTGATGATCTAACCTTCATTAAAATGAACCACAACTGGATTTCGAATTATTTTGCCCCACCTTGCCCGGCCGACACCTAGCTTTCCTATGAAAAGGTATTGCCTGTGGACTACTCTGAATGACTTTACCAATCTCGTAATTTGCAGCAGCTGATTGTCCAGCATACGACATGTTTACACCTACCTAAATGGCCAAACTCCCCACACGGGGCCGTGGTATCGCCACTTGGCGCAAGCACCCGTGAGAGTGCTGTTTGTCTGAAGAGGTGGGTGTGCCCGCTTTTGGTCGACGGCACTGCCACTGGGTCCCTCATAGTACAATAAAGTGTCTCTGGCGGTGGTGGTGCGCACCCAACGTCAGACACACTGTTGTAACATGAGGGGCCCTGGGCCTGTACCGCCGGCCACAAGAGAGTTCCCCCACCCCCAGCTCAAACATTGCTCTACCACTTGCACAATTATCTCTCACAGTTCCACCAATGTTTAGTCTATGCGCTGACATCCTTAAATTCCTGCCACTGACAATACCATTGTGCTGACATGTATGATGGTACTTAACATAGTCAGGGGCAGTGTCCTATATTTACCCAAGTAAATACTTTGCACCAAATTACGAGGTCTGAAACTACGCAGAGGAGCCCACCCCTGTACCTAATGATTGCACCCTTTTGTGTTTTCGTTTTGTTGTAATGCGAGACAATAACATGTATTTATTGTTTGGGACTACTAACTGGCAGACACTCATTACAATCGACCTCCGCTGACAACACCAATGCTGCCTGTGTACCCCTGCAAGAGAATTCAAAGTGTCTACAGCCAAATTTTATTATGTTAGGCCTTCTAAGCCTGTCTGCGGTCCCTCCTTCCACTAGGCCTCCACTGACCAGACCACTGCTGCCCGTGTACCCCTGGAACCAATTTTAAAGTGTCTACAGCCCAATTTTATTATGTTAGGCCTTCGAAGCCTGTCTGCGGTCCCTCCTTCCACTAGGCCTCCAGTGACCTGTCTACTGCTGCCCGTGTACCCCTGGAACCAATTTTAAAGTGCCTACAGCCCAATTTTATTATGTTAGGCCTTCGAAGCCTGTCTGCGGTCCCTCCTTCTACTAGGCCTCCACTGACCTGTCTACTGCTGCCCGTGTACCCCTGGAACCAATTTTAAAGTGCCTACAGCCAAATTTTATTATGTTAGGCCTTCGAAGCCTGTCTGCGGTCCCTCCTTCCACTAGGCCTGCACTGACCAGACCACTGCTGCCGGTGTACCCCTGGAACCAATTATAAAGTGCCTACAGCCCAATTTTATTATGTTAGGCCTTCTAAGCCTGTCTGCGGTCCCTCCTTCCACTAGGGCTCCACTGACCTGTCTACTGCTGCCCGTGTACCCCTGGAACCAATTTTAAAGTGCCTACAGCCCAATTTTATTATGTTAGGCCTTCGAAGCCTGTCTGCGGTCCCTCCTTCCACTAGGCCTCCACTGACCTGTCTACTGCTGCCCGTGTACCCCTGGAACCAATTTTAAAGTGCCTACAGCCAAATTTTATTATGTTAGGCCTTCGAAGCCTGTCTGCGGTCCCTCCTTCCACTAGGCCCCCACTGACCAGACCACTGCTGCCCGTGTACCCCTGGAACCAATTATAAAGTGCCTACAGCCCAATTTTATTATGTTAGGCCTTCTAAGCCTGTCTGTGGTCCCTCCTTCCACTAGGCCTCCACTGACCTGTCTACTGCTGCCCGTGTACCCCTGGAACCAATTTTAAAGTGCCTACAGCCTAATTTTATTATGTTAGGCCTTCGAAGCCTGTCTGCGGTCCCTCCTTCCACTAGGCCTCCACTGACCTGTCTACTGCTGCCCGTGTACCCCTGGAACCAATTTTAAAGTGCCTACAGCCAAATTTTATTATGTTAGGCCTTCGAAGCCTGTCTGCGGTCCCTCCTTCCACTAGGCCTCCACTGACCTGTCTACTGCTGCCCGTGTACCCCTGGAACCAATTTTAAAGTGCCTACAGCCAAATTTTATTATGTTAGGCCTTCTAAGCCTGTCTGCGGTCCCTCCTTCCACTAGGCCTCCACTGACCAGACCACTGCGGCCGGTGTACCCCTGGAACCAATTATAAAGTGCCTACAGCCCAATTTTATTATGTTAGGCCTTCTAAGCCTGTCTGCGGTCCATCCTTCCACTAGGCCTCCACTGACCTGTCTACTGCTGCCCGTGTACCCCTGGAACCAATTTTAAAGTGCCTACAGCCCATTTTTATTATGTTAGGCCTTCTAAGCCTGTCTGCGGTCCCTCCTTCCAATAGTTCTCCACTGACCAGACCAATGCTGGCCGTGTACCCCTGGAACCCAGCTGAAAGTGCCTGGAGCCTACTTTTTTCTTTGTTTTATATTTAGAAAGCCCAGATGAACTACGCTGTACCATGGTTCAAGCTACCCAGTCGACATTTCTTTTGCGAGAAAAGCCATCCCAGCCCTCCACCGGCATTGTCATAGCACTCAGGCAATCAAACAGTAGAAAGGTGCACCTGACAAGAGATGCATGGACCAGTAGGCATGTCCACAAAAAGTTACGTGTCCATTACGGCGCACTGGGTTAATGTGTTGGATGCATGGTCCACAGGGGACAGCCTACAAAGTCTGTCTGCAGTCCCTAATGCAAATTGTCCTCCGCTGACCACACCACTGCTGCCCGTGTACCCCTGGAACCAATTTTAAAGTGCCTACAGCCTAATTTAGTTATGTTAGGCCTACTACGCCTGTCTGCGGTCCCTCCTTCCAATACTCCTCCACTGACCACACCACTGCTGCCCTTGGACCCCTGGAACCTATTTTTAATTGCATAGAGCATCCTTTTTTTAATAGTAGGCGTACAAAGTCTATCTGCGGTCCACTATTGAAATTGTCCTCCACTGACCAGAGCAATGCTGCCTGTGTACCCCTGTAACCTTTTTTAAACTGCATTGAGCCACATTTTTGGTTTAAGGCCTACTACCTGTGTCTGTCTGCGCCACTCAATACAGCTGTCCTCCTTTGAAAAAAGCTGAGGGTCAATAGTCTTGTTTTCAGCCTCTAGGAATTTGAAAACTGCATTGGGGCTACTACTTCGGTAGGGCCTACTAACGGTGTCTGCCGCTCCAAGGTGTTCCCCAGGTTTCCTCGCCATTGCTTCGATCTTCTGACTCTCGTTTAGTAGTTGTTGAAAACTACACTGCATTAGGCCTACAAATTGGGTATGGGGTGTAGAGACGGTGTGTTCCACTCCAAGGTGTTCCCCAGGTTTCCTCTCCATTGCTTCGATCTTCTGACTCTCGTTTAGTAGTTGTTGAAAACAACACTGCATTAGGCCTACTAGTTGGGTTGGGGCCTTCTATCTGTGTCTCCTACAGTGAACAAAGCTGTGCCGCCGGTTTACTACTGTTGCCAATTTTGAACTGCATTTAGAATACTTACTGATTTGGGCCTACTCTCTGTGTCAGCCTCTCATTCCAGTTGTCCTCCACTGAACAAAGCAATGCCTCCTGGTTAGTCCTGTTACCAATTTTGAACTGCATTTAGCCCACTTTATTCTTTGGGCCCATATCTGTTTCCCCCTCATCCTGCCCATTGCCCAGCCGGTGATAGATGAGTCTGCTGGTACATTGACCCATAACGCAACATTCCCCGTGCACGCTACACTGCAAGATTGTGACCCTGCTGAAAGTCAGGTCCCCCTTCCCGCATACCATACCACATTACACGGGGACAAAGAGGAAGGTGCAGATGAAGGTGCAGGTTCCTTCATCAGGTGGGGGGAGGAATACTCGTTGGCGACATCTCTGGCACAGGGCCTCTCATAGTACGCAAAAGTGTTGCTGCCGGTGGGAGGCGCCCCCGCCGTGCAAACACACCGCTGTACTGTGAGGGGCCCTGTGCCAGTGCCAATGCCAACGAGTGGGCCCCCCCTGCTTGCTCAGGATCACAGCACTTGCAAAGTTGAAATACTTACCTCTCCCTGCTCCACTGCCGTGACGTGGTCCAGATGTCCTTGGCCCACTAATTGCTTGAACCAGCCCTACCCCCCACAACTTTAGCCAAATGACCCCCAATTTCAAATGCCTTACAATTATTATAAGCTAAATTACGATTGACAAGCTTCAGTAGCAAGAATGGATGTTTTTGCCAATACAATGGGCTCTGTACATGTTTTCCTGGCCTCTACTCACTGCCGACTATGCTCCCCCATTGACTTGCATTGGGATTCGTGTTTCGGTCGATCCCCGACTTTTCGCGATAATCGGCCGATTCCACTCGACTCGACTTTTGAGATAGTCGGGTTTCGCGAAACCCGGCTCGACTCTAAAAAGGTCAAGGTCGCTCAACTCTAATAACTACCCATAAAGAAGGAAATAGAAAGCTATCTTGCCTCAGAGAAACCCCCAAAAGGAAAGATAGACCCCCACAAATATTGACTGTGAAAGGAGAGGGAAATGACGAACACAGAAATGAAATTAGAATTCAGCAAAGGGGAGGCCAATACTAAACTAGATAGACAGAGAGCAAAGGATACTGTGCGGTCAGTATTAAAAACTACAAAATCCACTCAGAGTTTACAAAAATGAACTCCACACCGACTCACGGTGTGGAGGGGCAAATCTGCTTTCCCACAGCTTCCAGCTAGCCTAAATAAGACATAGTGACAAGCTGGACAAAAGAGACAAAATGCAAAGCAATAGAGTCCAGACAAATGGACAAACAAACTAGCAAAACTTATCTTTTGCAGACAAGGACTGGCCATATGAGAAATCCAAGGGAAGAATCAAATCCAACCAAGAACATTGACAGCAGGCATGGACTAAAGCCCAAAGCAGGTTTAAATAACAAACCCAGGCAAGGCGATTAGTGAAGGCAGCTGCTACAGCTACCTAACGGAGCAGCAGTTCCACTTGAAACCACCAGAGGGAGCCCAAGGGCAGAACTCGCAAACATACCATTAGCAACCACAGGAGGGAGCTCCAGAACTGAACTCACAACAGTACCCCCCCCCCCTTGAGGAGGGGTCACCAAACCCTCACCAGAGCTCCCAGGCCGATCAGGACGAGCCAAATGGAAAGCATGAACCAAATCGGGAGCATGAACATCGGAGGCAACAACCCAAGAATTATCCTCCTGGCCATAACCCTTCCACTTGACCAGATACTGAAGCTTCCGCCTCGAAAAACGAGAATCCAAAATCTTCTCTACCACATATTCCAATTCCCCCTCAACCAACACCGGAGCAGGAGGATCAACGGAGGGAACCATAGGTACCACATATCTCCGCAACAAGGATCTATGGAACACATTATGAATGGAAAAGGAAGCTGGAAGGGCCAAACGAAAAGACACTGGATTGATAATTTCAGAGATCTTATAAGGCCCAATAAAGCGAGGCTGGAACTTAGGGGAAGAAACCTTCATAGGAACATGACGAGAAGACAACCAGACCAAATCCCCAACACGAAGCCGGGGACCAACACACCGACGATGGTTAGCAAAACGCTGAGCCTTCTCCTGAGACAACGTCAAATTGTCCACCACATGAGTCCAAATTTGCTGCAACCTGTCCACCACGGAATCCACACCAGGACAGTCAGAAGGCTCAATCTGCCCTGAAGAAAAACGAGGATGAAAACCAAAGTTACAAAAAAAAAGGCGAAACCAAGGTAGCCGAACTAGCCCGATTATTAAGGGCAAACTCGGCCAACGGCAAAAAGGTCACCCAATCATCCTGATCAGCAGACACAAAGCATCTCAAATAGGTTTCCAAGGTCTGATTGGTTCGCTCCGTTTGGCCATTTGTCTGAGGATGGAATGCAGAAGAAAAAGACAAATCAATGCCCATTCAAGCACAAAAGGACCGCCAAAACCTAGAAACGAACTGGGAACCTCTGTCAGACACAATATTCTCCGGAATACCATGCAAACGAACCACATGCTGAAAAAATAATGGAACCAAATCAGAAGAGGAAGGCAACTTAGGCAACGGCACCAAATGGACCATCTTAGAAAACCGGTTACAAACCACCCAGATGACAGACATCTTCTGAGAAACAGGAAGATCAGAAATAAAATCCATGGAAATATGCATCCATGGCCTCTCTCTCAGGAATAGGCAAAGGCAAAAGCAACCCGCTGGCACGGGAACAGCAAGGCTTAGCCCGAGCACAGGTCCCACAGGACTGCACAAACGAACGCACATCCCGCGACAAGGAAGGCCACCAAAAGGACCTAGCCACCAAATCTCTGGTACCGAAAATCCCAGGGTGACCAGCCAACACCGAACCAAGAACCTCAGAAATTACCCTACTAGTCCATCTATCAGGAACAAACAATTTCCCCACAGGACAGCGGTCAGGTTTATCAGCCTGAAACTCCTGAAGTACCCGCCGTATATCAGGGGAGATGGCAGAAAGAATCACCCCCTCCTTGAGGATCCCAACTGGCTCAAGAACTCCTGGAGAATCAGGCAAAAAACTCCTAGAAAGGGCATCAGCCTTCACATTCTTAGATCAAGGAATATACGAGACCACAAAATCAAAACGTGAGAAAAACAAAGACCACCGAGCCTGTCTAGGATTCAACCGCTTAGCAGACTCGAGGTAAATCAGATTCTTGTGATCAGTCAAGACCACTACGCGATGCTTGGCTCCCTCAAGCCAATGTCGCCACTCCTCAAATGCCCACTTCATAGCCAACAACTCCCGATTGCCGACATCATAATTATGCTCAGAAGACGAAAATTTTCTGGAGAAGAAGGCACATGGTTTCATCAAAGAGCCATCAGAATTTCTCTGAGACAAAGCGGCCCCTGCCCCAATCTCAGAAGCATCAACCTCAACCTGAAAAGGGAGAGAAACATCTGGCTGACGCAACACAGGGGCAGAAGTAAAACGACGTTTAAGCTCCTGAAAGGCCTCAGCAGCCGCAGAGGACCAATTCACCACATCAGCGCCCTTCCTCGTCAAATTGGTCAGAGGCTTCACCACACTAGAAAAATTAGCAATAAAGCGACGATAAAAATTGGCAAAGCCCAAAAATTTCTGAAGGCTCTTTACAGATGTAGGTTGAGTCCAATCATGAATGGCCTGGACTTTAACAGGGTCCATTTCAATAGCCGAGGGAGAAAAAATGAAACCCAAAAAAGAAACCCTCTGAGCTCCAAAGAGGCACTTAGACCCCTTCACAAACAACGCATTAGAACGAAGGACCTGAAACACCATACTAACCTGCTTCACATGAGACTCCCAATCATCGGAGAAAACCAAAATATCATCCAAATACACAATCATAAATTTATCCAGATAATTCCGGAAGATATCATGCATAAAGGACTGAAATACCGATGGAGCATTAGAGAGCCCAAATGGCATCACAAGATATTCAAAATGGCCTTCAGGCGTATTAAATGCTGTTTTCCATTCATCACCTTGTTTAATACGCACAAGATTATACGCCCCTCGGAGGTCGATTTTAGTAAACCAACTAGCACCCTTAATCCGAGCAAACAAATCAGAAAGCAAAGGTAACGGATACTGGAATTTGACAGTGATCTTATTGAGAAGGCGATAATCTATACAGGGTCTCAAGGAGCCATCCTTCTTGGCAACAAAAAAAAATGCCGCTCCCAACGGTGACGAAGACGGGCGAATATGCCCTTTCTCCAAGGACTCCTTTACATAACTCTGCATAGCGGCATGCTCTGGCACAGACAGATTGAAAAGTCGGCCCTTAGGGAACTTACAGCCAGGAATCAAATTAATGGCACAATCGCAGTCCCTATGAGGAGGCAGGGAACTGGACTAGGGCTCATCAAATACATCCTGGAAATCCGACAAAAACTCAGGAACTTCAGAAGAAGTTGACGAGGAAATGGACATCAAAGGAATATCACTATGTATCCCCTGACAACCCCAACCAGTCACAGACATAGATCTCCAATCCAGCACTGGATTATGTTCCTGTAACCATGGAAACCCCAGCACAACAACATCATGCAAATTATGCAACACCAAAAAACGAATATTTTCCTGATGTGCTGGAGCCATGCACATGGTTAACTGTGTCCAGTACTGAGGTTTATTCTTGGCCAATGGCGTAGCATCAATCCCCCTTAAGGGAATAGGACTCTGCAAAGGTTCCAAGGAAAAACCACAGTGCCTGGCAAACTCTAAGTCCATTAAGTTCAGGGCAGCGCCAGAATCCACAAATGCCATAACAGAAAAGGACGACAATGAGCACATCAGGGTAACAGACAAGAGAAATTTAGGCTGCACAGTAATAATGGTAACAGACCTAGGGACCCTCCTAGTACGCTTAGGGCAATCAGAAATAGCATGAGCTGAATCACCACAGTAAAAACACAGGCCATTCTGACGTCTGAATTTCTGCCTTTCTGCTCTAGTCAAAATCCTATCACATTGCATAGGCTCAGGACTTCGCTCAGAGGACACTGTCATATGGTGCACCGCCTTGCGCTCACGCAAGCGCCGATCAATCTGAATGGCTAGAGACATAGACTCGCTCAAACCGGCAGGCGTAGGAAAGCCCACCATTACATCTTTAAGGGTTTCAGAAAGACCTTTTCTGAAAATAGCAACCAGCGCCTCTTCATTCCATTTAGTGATCACAGACCATTTTCTAAATTTCTGGCAATATAACTCTGCCGCTTCCTGACCCTGACACAGTGCCAACAGTGTTTTCTCAGCATGCTCTACAGAGTTAGGTTCGTCATACAACAATCCGAGCGCCTGAAAAAATGCATCTACATTCAACAATGTTTCAAGAGCAAATGCCCAGTCTTGAGGATCACCACGCAGTAAGGATATGATGATTTTCACTTGCTGAATGGGATCACCAGAAGAACGGGGTTTCAAAGCAAAAAACAATTTGCAGCTATTTTTAAAGTTCAAAAACTTGGATCTGTCCCCAAAAAACAAATCAGGAGTAGGAATTCTTGGCTCTAGAGCCGGAGTCTGAACAATATAATCTTGGATACTCTGGACTCTTGCAGCAAGTTGATCCACACGAGAAAACAAACCCTGAACCTCCATGCCAGAGCATATATCCAGCACCATCCAGATATCAAGAGGAAAAAAAAGGCAGAACAGAGCACAGAAAAAAAAATGGTTCAGAACTCTTTTTTTTTCCTTCTTTTGAGACGCATTCAATTCATTCTTGGCCTGCTGTACTGTTATGACCTGGTGGTTAAGAGGCCACACTGAAATGACCTGGTGGCTAAAACGCAACATGGAGCGAGCTCTGAGAAGGTGGTATCTCTACTGACCGCAGTCCCTAATCCTAACAACACAACTAGAAATAGCCGTGGGATGTTCCTGACACTCCCTAGACACCTCGTCACAGCCTCAGATATAACTACCCCTAAAGAAGGAAATAGAAAGCTATCTTGCCTCAGAGAAACCCCCAAAAGGAAAGATAGACCCCCACAAATATTGACTGTGAAAGGAGAGGGAAATGACGAACAAAGAAATGAAATTAGAATTCAGCAAAGGGGAGGCCAATACTAAACTAGATAGACAGAGAGCAAAGGATACTGTGCGGTCAGTATTAAAAACTACAAAATCCACGCAGAGTTTACAAAAATGAACTTCACACCGACTCACGGTGTGGAGGGGCAAATCTGCTTTCCCAGAGCTTCCAGCTAGCCTAAATAAGACATAGTGACAAGCTGGACAAAAGAGACAACATGCAAAGCAATAGAGTCCAAACAAATGGACAAACAAACTAGCAAAACTTATCTTTTGCAGACAAGGACTGGCCATATGAGAAATCCAAGGGAAGAATCAAATCCAACCAAGAACATTGACAGCAGGCATGGACTAAAGCCCAGAGCAGGTTTAAATAACAAACCCAGGCAAGGCGATTAGTGAAGGCAGCTGCTAACAGCTACCTAACGGAGCAGCAGTTCCACTTGAAACCACCAGAGGGAGCCCAAGGGCAGAACTCGCAAACATACCATTAGCAACCACAGGAGGGAGCTCCAGAACGGAACGCACAACAGAGGCTTTACAAAGTACTGACTTTAGGGGGGTGAATAGTTAAGCACACTGAAGTTTTCAGTTATTTTGTCCTATTTGTTTTCTTTCATAAAAAAAGAAAACAGAATTTTCACAGCTGTAAACCTGTTCTTTCCATGAACTAATGCAAATCCTAAAATAAACAGTGAAACTCTAGTTTGTGAGATAGCAAAACACAAAAAATTCCTAGGGGAGTGAATAATTTTGCAAGCCACTGTAGGTGAGAGAAGACACCACTAGAGGGAGCATAGAAGTTATTGCATACTCATGAAACACTAAACTAAATAAGACAATATGCAGTAAGCACACTAGCTCCCTCTAGTGGTGGGTGTGGGCAGCTAACATACTATGCTTCAAATATACAGCCATGCAGATGATATATCTACTCAGGTCTAGGTGCCATGTTGGTCTTTTGTTTTTTTCCCCTGATTCTCCAGATTTAAAAGGAATCTGTCACCCTCAAAAAAATATTAAACTAGCTGTACTGTGATACAGCGAACTTAGCCCCTCAAAAAAAAATCACGCTTATACCGTGCGCAATAATGGTAATAAATAATTTGGTGGACCAGAAGATGCGACGAGGACAGGACAGGTGATGGCGAGGAACAGAGGGGCTACATAATACATTTATTATGCTCTACAGTCTTGAGAATTCCTTAAAAAGATCTTAACAAACCCCAGAGTGTAATTAGGGACAGGCATTAAATTTGCGACAAATAACTTTTTAGTTTCTGCTCTCAGTTTGGGCTGATAGATTTACTTTAAAGGTAGAGGAATTATAAGTGAGCAAAAAAAATGGGGAGATTTTATAATTTGTATATCAAATACAAACGAAATAAAACTATAAAGTATGTGAAGGAAACTTGAGAACTCATTTTCATACTGACTTTTTCAATTCTTGTGTCTGCAAACACAAATAGCAGGAGGTCAACAGAATTAGAGTAGGTTGTTTCAAAGATTGATGATTAAACTAGGAAAAGAATCCTAGAGAGTGCAGTACTGGAGTCAAAGTACTCTTAATTTAAATTAATGGCAATAATTGCTCAGCAGCCGAAGTTCCATTAAAATAATTAAGGAATTACCTTTACAGTGTCGAATATTTAAAGACAACGTGTCACCGCTAAAAGGATTCAGATAATTTCATTGACAAAGCCAGTGCAATAAAAATCAACCATAATAAAGGCAGGTGGAAAATAACAGGATTTTCAGCCAACTTACTTAATAAAAGTTTGATGAGTCTTTGATTATTTTTGAAGCTGAAATTTACAGTAAATTTTTCTTTTTCAAATATCTAGCCTTATTTAAATTTATAGAAAAAAAGTTATGTAATGGCACAGTTGACTTTTATAAAATGTCGCAAGTTGTGTTATACGACTTTCAATACTATGATTATTCAATACCATAGTTTCACAGTACATATTGCTAATGTTTTCAAGTAGCATGAAAAAGTACCAATGACTTTTTTGATTAAATTGGCAAAATTGTTTAGAAAAAAAAATTGTGGTTGGCAAAACTCTTGGTGATTGATCATTGAAACAAGTGCATCTGATGTAGCTCTGATCAGGACAGAATTGATATCTGTTGGTCTATGGCAGATCCAAATTTGAAGTACAATCTGAAGTAAATTTAATTCTATACTTTTATTCTTCTCATTCTTTTTATGCCATGGACCAGTAGCCTCTTATTAGAGTTTGATCAGACTGAGATTTGCATTATCGACCCGATTCTCTAGGATAAGTGAATACACAGTCATCAACACCTAGCCTATCACTGTCCAATCAGTATTGACTTTGCAAGGACACGCCCCTTTCACAAGGAATATGGTAACCTCAGTTGTCAATTCATTCATAAATCTCAAAGCAGAATAGCTGAGGAATGACAAAATGCAGAGCTATGAGAAGACATACTCCAGAACTGTTATATCATGGAAAATGCAAATATTTACTAACGCATATAAGTCAGGTGAGCAGGTAGGTCCCTTTAAATTAACAGGGCGCAAGGTACATCCTCCCCTTTGCCATATCTGACTCAGAAACTCTTTGTAATAAATAAACTATAAGAAAATTAATTAGATTCAAGAATATCACAAAGACAGGTCGTATGGCTCAAGACTGAACATTTATATTTATTCCATTTATTGTTCCCCTCAATGTTTTTTACAGTATGTGTCCAAAACTGAAGTATTTGACAAGTTTTTATGTAAACTAGAATTGACACAGACATTACTATCCAATACTAATCCTGAGTTACAGCCTGAATTACAACCCAAAGCTGCAATCACAATACTGCTGGGTGTCACTAGCGGAAAGCACTTTCTCAAAACTGTCTTAAAAGAATAATTGGCACAGATGTTTGCTTTCAATTCATTAAAGTGAAGCCATCACCAGGTTTTCCCATTATAAAGTAGGGCAAGGACATTTGAGGCCTATTTTACAGTATTCTAGAATGTAGAATGGTGTAAAAAGCCCTCAATCCCCTCTGCAGATCTCAAAAAGGACCTTTTATTATACTCACAAACAGCATGGATCGGTCCGATCGGGCATCTCTGAACGTGATCCAGTGCCTACTCTCTTCTTACAATTTCTGTCCTCCTTCACTGCTTCATCTGGATGATGCATCCTATGTCATCCATGAAGCACCCCTCCAATCCAACTCGTGGGCATGCGTATTTTTAACTTCTGAGTCATCGGAACTCTTTGACCTTTCCCGATGCAATACTTTGCTCTGCCTTTGGCAGGGCAGTATCTTTACAGGGGTGCGATGGAAGACACTTTGTGGATGACATAGGACGCGTCATCGACATGAAGGGTGCAGATCAAAACGACTGATGCTCATCGGACCACACCGCACTATATGTGGCATAATAAAAATTTTTGGGGGATCTGCAGAGGGGGTTGAGGACTTTTTTACATCATTCTAATATGCTGTAAAAGATGCCTAAATGGTGGTGGTTTCGCTTTATAAGGGAAATGCAACAAGCTTCCTTTCCTACACAATTACTTTCTGAAAAACTCTCTGAATCTGCTGGCCCTCACGGAAACCTGGATTCAGGATTCTGACACTGTCTCTCCTGCTGCCATTACCCATGGTGGCTTACAATTCTCCCATTCCCCGAGACAAACAAACAGACCTGGTGGTGGAGTTGGCATACTCCTATCCCCACAATGCACTTTCCAGGTCATCCCCTCAGTTCCATCACTCTCATTCCCTTCTTTTGAGGTCCACACAATCAGGCTCTTTCGTCCCCTCTCCCTCAGAGTAGCGGTCATATACCGGCCCCCAGGCTCACCCACCCACTTCCTGGACCATTTCTCTGCCTGGCTGCCGCACTTCATGTCCTCAGAACTACCAACCCTTATTCTGGGAGACTTCAACATCCCCATTAACAGCCCCACTTCCACATCTGCATCCCAGCTTCTGTCACTAACCACTTCTCTCGGCCTCTCACAGCTCTCAACCTCTGAAACACACAAAGACGGTAAACACCCTGGACCTGGTTTTTGCCCGGCTCTGCTCAATCTCCTACCTAGATAACTCACCGCTTCCCCTCTCTGATCACAACATTCTCTCCTTCACACTCACATATCCTCGCTCACCCCAGCACCCTCCTACATACCATTCAGTCAGAAATCTACAAGCCATTAACCCTCTTACACTTTCAGACTCCCTACGCTCATCATTGTCCCCAATCTCTTCTTTTTCCTGTCCTGATCTGGCTGTACATCACTTCAATGACACTCTTAGAAGCACCCTTAACCAAGTAGCTCCCCTCACCCTCAGAACCTCCAAACACAGAATAAAACAGCCCTGGCTCACATCGCAAACCCGATGCTCTAGGTGTGCTGAACGCTTATGGAGGAAAACACGCACACCAGAAGACTTCATACACTTCAAATTTATGTTAAGGACCTATAACTTTGCCCTTCACTTTGCTAAACAGACATACTTTACCACCCTGATCTCCTCACTATCCAACAACCCCAAGAAACTTTTTGACACCTTTCACTCCCTCCTCAGGCCAAAAGCACAAGCCCCTATCACAGACATTTGTGCTGGTGACCTGGCCTCCCACTTTATAGAGAAAATAGACAATGTCCGTCAGGAAATCCGCTCCCAACAACTAAGTTCAGTGACTCCCATCCCTCCCCTCATTGCCCCTGGCTGACTCTCCACATTCGATCCCATCACAGAAGAAGTCTCCAAGCTCCTCTCCTCTTCTCGTCCGACTACATGCACTACCGACCCCATTCCCTCACATCTCCTCCAGTCTCTCTCTCCAGTCGTCACAAGTCACCTAACTACAATCTTTAATCTCTCCCTCTCCTCTGGCATTTTCCCCTCCTCCTTCAAACACTCTATCATTACTCCATTACTAATGAAACCCACCCTCGACCCATCCTGCACAAACAACTAGAGACCGGTCTCCAATCTCCCCTTCATCTCTAAACTCTTGGAGCGCCTGGTCTACTCCCGCCTTACCCGTTACCTCTCCACTCACTCCCTCCTAGACCCTTCACAGTCCGGTTTCCGCCCCCTACATTCAACAGAAACTGCACTCATCAAAGTGACCAATGACCTTCTGACAGCAAAACGTAATGGTGACCACTCTCTGCTCATTCTTCTCGACCTTTCTGCAGCTTTTGACACTGTTGACCACCCTCTCATTCTCTCTAGGCTCCAGTCACTAGGCATTAAGGACACTGCTCTCTCCTGGTTCTCCTCCTACCTTTCTGACCGCTCCTTCAGCGTTCTGTTCTCTGGCTCCACTTCATCTCCTCTTCCTCTCGCTGTCGGGGTACCTCAGGGCTCAGTCCTTGGCCCCCTTCTGTTCTCTCTCTACACAGCCCCAATTTGACAGACCATCAGCAGATTTGGCTTTCAGTACCATCTTTATGCCGACGACACACAACTATATACGTCATCCCCTGACCTTACCCCCGCTGTACTACAGAACGCCACTGACTGTCTGTCCGCAGTCTCCAACACCATGTATGCTCTCTATCTGAAACTCAACCTCTCCAAAACTGAACTTCTTCTGCTCCAGCCATCTACTAACCTCCCTAAATCTGACATTTCCCTCTCCGTGGGTGGCACCATAATAACACCCCGGCAGCAGGCACGCTGTCTGGGTGTTATGTTTGACTCTGATCTCTCCTTCACCTCCCATATACAATCTCTTGCCCGCTCGTGCCGCTTACACCTAAAGAACATCTCTAGAATCCGCCCTTTTCTCACCATGGAGACAACTAAAACCCTCACTGTCGCCCTGATCCACTCCCGCCTGGACTACTGTAACGCTCTATTAATTGGCCTCCCCCTCACTCGCCTTTCCCCTCTCCAGTCCATCCTTAATGCAGCAGCCAGGGTCGTCCATCTGGCTAATCGTTACTCGGACGCGTCCGCTCTTCGCCAGTCGTTACACTGGCTACCCATTCATTACAGGATACAATTCAAAGTACTTGTTCTCACCCACAAAGCTCTCCATAGTGCGGCACCCCCATAAATCTCCTCCCTCATTTCTGTCTATCGGCCTAACCGACTGCTGTGCTCTGCAAATGACTTTAGATTAACCTCTGCACTAATCCGTACCTCCCACTCCCGACTCCAAGACTTCTCCCGTGCTGCGCCAATCCTCTGGAATGCTCTACCCCAAGATATTAGGACCATCCATAATTTGCATAGTTTTAGGCGCTCGCTCAAAACACATTTGTTCAGAGTGGCCTATCACGTTCACTAATCAAAGTCATTTTATGTTTGTGTGTGTGTAGCCCATTCACTATCCCCATCTATTCCCCAACCCCTGAAGATGGCTGGACCATGATTGTAAATACATCATTGTAAATACACACCTGTGCTTTGCATCTCCCCCACCTCATTGTAGATTGTAAGCTCTCACGAGCAGGGTCGTCTTATTTTGCTTTAATTATTGTATTGTTAACATTGTTACTTATGACTTTTGTGTTTGAAACTGTTAATCTGTAAAGCGCTGCGGAATATGTTGGCGCTATATAAATAAAGATTATTATTATTATTAATGCTTGGAGAGAAGGTCCCTTTCATTGTTGTGGTTGACATAAAACTTATCTGTGCCCTGTTTACACGGTCAAGTTATTTTAGAAAGTTTTAATAAGGGATGCCTTAGTTATTTTTCTTCTTTATACGTCGGATATGACAATCGATAACAACTGTCATAAACCTCAAACTGAGGAGCATGACTATGAAGCTCCTACTCTCTCCTTGCAGTAATTTTTGCACAAAGCACATTCACAAAATTCTTCCATAGAAATTTAACTAACATTTTGACTGCTGTAAAGCTAACCTCTGAATTGCTGTTAACAAATTAAAACATTGACTTAAAAATATTGTTGTCTCTCAATCATGCACAATGAAATAAAATAAAATAAAAAATCAAACATCAGAAAATGAAAAGATAAAAAATGTTAGAATGTTGATTTATTTCTTCTCAAAAAGTCTATGTGTAGCCCCAACTTAATAACCATTGATCTGTCATCCTATTTTAGAAATAAAAATTCACTAATAATCAGACAAAAATTTCCATTTTAGCATTTTAACCCCTTCCCGACCCATGACGCCACGTAGACGTCATGAAAGTCGGTGCCAATCCGACCCATGACGCCTATGTGGCGTCATGGAAAGATCGCGTCCCTGCAGATCGGGTGAAAGGGTTAACTCCCATTTCACCCGATCTGCAGGGACAGGGGGAGTGGTAGTTTAGCCCAGGGGGGGTGGCTTCACCGCCCCGTGGCTACGATCGCTCTGATTGGCTGTTGAAAGTGAAACTGCCAATCAGAGCGATTTGTAATATTTCACCTAAAAAAATGGTGAAATATTACAATCCAGCCATGGCCGATGCTGCAATATCATCGGCCATGGCTGGAAATACTAATGTGCCCCCACCCCACCGATCGCCCCCCCAGCCCTCCGATCTGTCCGGTACACTGCTCCGCTCCCCTCCACCCTGTGCTCCGCTCCCTGCCGTGCTCTTGTCCGCTCACCCCCGTGCTCCAATCACCCCCCCGTGCTCCAATCACCCCCCTGCACTCCGATCCACCCCCCCTGCAGTCCGATCCACCCCCCCTGCAGTCCGATCCACCCCCCGATGCTCCAATGCACCCCCCTCCGTGCTCCGTTCCACCCCTCCCACGCTCCGATCCACCCCCCATGCTCCGATCCCCCCCCGTGCTCCCCCCCACCCCATCATACTTACCGATCCTGCCGGGGTCCGTCCGTCTTCTCCCTGGGCGCCGCCATCTTCCAAAATGGCGGGCGCATGCGCAGTGCGCCCGCCGAATCTGCCGGCCGGCAGATTCGTTCCAAAGTGCATTTTGATCACTGAGATAGATTATATCTCAGTGATCAAAATAAAAAAAATAATAAATGACCCCCCCCCCCCTTTGTCACCCCCATAGGTAGGGACAATAAAAAAATTAAGAATTTTTTTTTCCCACTAATGTTAGAATAGGGTTAGGGGTAGGGTTAGGGGTAGGGGTAGGGTTAGGGGTAGGGGTAGGGTTAGGGGTAGGGTTAGGGGTAGGGTTAGGGCTAGGGTTAGGGTTTTGGTATGTGCACACGTATTCTGGTCCTCTGTGGATTTTTCCGCTGCGGATTTGATAAATCCGCAGTGCTAAACCGCTGCGGATTTATGGCGGATTTACCGTGTTTTTTCTGCGCATTTCACTGCGGTTTTACAACTGCGATTTTCTATTTGAGCAGTTGTAAAACCGCTGCGGAATTCGCAGAAAGAAGTGACATGCTGCGGAATGTAAACCACTGCGTTTCCGTGCAGTTTTTCCGCAGCATGTGTACAGCGATTTTTGTTTCCCATAGGTTTACATTGAACTGTAAACTCATGGGAAACTGCTGCGAATCCGCCCCGTTTTCCACAGCGTGTGCACATACCTTTAGAATTAGGCTATGTGCACACGGTGCGGATTTGGCTGCAGATCCGCAGCGGATTGGCCGCTGCGGATTCGCAGCAGTGTTCCATCAGGTTTACAGTACCATGGAAAACCAAATCCGCTGTGCCCATGGTGCGGAAAATACCGCGCGGAAACGCTGCGTTGTATTTTCTGCAGCATGTCAATTCTTTGTGCGGATTCCGCAGCGTTTTACACCTGTTCCTCAATAGGAATCCGCAGGTGAAATCCGCACAAAAAACACTGGAAATCCGTGGAAAATCCGCAGGTAAAACGCAGTGCCTTTTACCCATGGATTTTTCAAAAATGATGCTGAAAAATCTCACATGAATCCGCAACGTGGGCACATAGCCTTAGGGTTAGGGTTGGAATTAGGGTTGTGGTTAGGGTTGTGATTAGGGTTATGGCTACAGTTGGGATTAGGGTTAGGGGTGTGGGGGGTTAGTGTTGGAGGTAGAATTGAGGGGTTACCACTGTTTAGGCACATCAGGGGTCTCCAAACGCAACATGGCGCCACCATTGATTCCAGCCAATCTCGTATTCAAAAAGTCAAATGGTGCTCCCTCAATTCCGAGCTCCGACGTGTGCCCAAACAGTGGTTTACCCCCACATATGGGGTACCAGCATAATCAGGATAAACTGTGCAACAATTACTGGGGTCCAATTTCTCCTGTTACCCTTGTGAAAATAAAAAAATGCTTGCTAAAACATCATTTTTGAGGAAAGAAAAATGATTTTTTATTTTCACGGCTCTGCATTGTAAACGTCTGTGAAGCACTTGGGGGTTCAAAGTGCTCACCACATATCTAGATAAGTTCCTTGGGGGGTCTAGTTTCTAAAATGGGGTCACTTGTGGGGGGTTTCTACTGTTTAGGCACACCAGGGGCTCTGCAAACGCAACGTGACGCCCGCAGACCATTTCATCAAAGTCTGCATTTCAAAAGTCACTACTTCCCTTCTGAGCCCCGACGTGTGCCCAAACAGTGGTTTACCTCCACACATGGGGTATCAGCGTACTCAGGAGAAACTGGACAACAACTTTTGGGGTCCAATTTCTCCTGTAACCCTTGGGAAAATAAAAAATTCTGGGCTAAATAATTATTTTTGAGGAAAGAAAACGTATTTATTATTTTCACGGTTCTGCATTATAAACTTCTATGAAGCACTTGGGGGTTCAAAGTGCTCACCACACATCTAGATAAGTTCCTTTCGGGGTCTAGTTTCCAAAATGGGGTCACGTGTGGGGGGTTTCTACTGTTTAGGCACACCAGGGGCTCTGCAAACGCAACGTGACGCCCGCAAACCATTTCATCACAGTCTGCATTTCAAAAGTCACTACTTCCCTTCTGAGCCCCGACGTGTGCCCAAACAGTGGTTTACCTCCACACATGGGGTATCACCGTACTCAGGAGAAACTGGACAACAACTTTTGGGGTCCAATTTCTCCTGTAACCCTTGGGAAAATAAAAAATTCTGGGCTAAATAATTATTTTTGAGGAAAGAAAACGTATTTATTATTTTCACGGTTCTGCATTATAAACTTCTATGAAGCACTTGGGGGTTCAAAGTGCTCACCACACATCTAGATAAGTTCCTTTCGGGGTCTAGTTTCCAAAATTGGGTCACTTGTGGGGGGTTTCTACTGTTTAGCCACATCAGGGGCTCTGCAAACGCAACGTGACGCCCGCAGAGCATTCCATCAAAGTCTGCATTTCAAAACGTCACTACTTCAATTCCGAGCCCCGGCATGTGCCCAAACAGTAGTTTACCCCCACATATGGGGTATCACCGTACTCAGGAGAAACTGGACAACAAATATTGGGGTCAAATTTCTCCTGTTACCCTTGGGAAAATTAAAAAATTCTGGGCTAAATAATTATTTTTGAGGAAAGAAAACGTATTTATTATTTTCACGGTTCTGCATTATAAACTTCTGTGAAGCACTTGGGGGTTCAAAGTGCTCACCACACATCTAGATAAGTTCCTTTCGGGGTCTAGTTTCCAAAATGGGGTCACTTGTGGGGGGTTTCTACTGTTAAGCCACATCAGGGGCTCTGCAAACGCAACGTGACGCCCACAGATCATTCCATCAAAGTCTGCATTTCAAAACGTCACTACTAGGGTTGAGCGAAACGGGTCGAAAATTTTCAAAAGTCGCCGACTTTTGGCAAGGTTGGGTTTCATGAAACCCGACCCGACCCCTGTGTGGGGTCGGCCATGAAGTCGGCGATCTTTTGAATCTAGAATCGGAATTCCGATACCGATTTCCGATATGTTTAAGATATCGGGAATTGGTATCGGAATTCAGATTTAAGTGTAAAATAAAGAATTAAAATAAAAAATATCGCAATACTTACCCTCTGACGCGCCCTGGTACTAACCGGGAACCTTCCTTCCTTAGAATCAGCCTTCCAGGACCTTGCGGTGACGTCGCGGTGACGTCGCGGCTTGTGATTGGCCGCGCGGCCGCCCATGTGACCGCTCGCGCGACCAATCACAAGCCGCGACGTCACCGCGACGTCACCGAAGGTCCTGGAAGGGCTGATTCTTAGGAAGGAAGGCTGCCGGAAAGAAGCAGGGTGCGTCCGAGGGTGAGTATATTCCTATTAGGTATATACTCACCCTCGGACGCGCCCTGCTTCTTTCCGGCAGCCTTCCTTCCTAAGAATCAGCCCTTCCAGGACCTTCGGTGACGTCGCGGTGACGTCGCGGCTTGTGATTGGTCGCGGCGAGCGGTCACATGGGCGGCCGCGCGGCCAATCACAAGCCGCGACGTCACCGCGACGTCACCGCAAGGTCCTGGAAGGCTGATTCTAAGGAAGGAAGGTTCCCGGTTAGTACCATGGCGCGTCAGAGGGTAAGTATTGCGATATTTTTTATTTTAATTCGTTATTTTACACTAAAATATGGATCGCAGGGCCTGAAGGAGAGTTTCCGCTCCTTCAGACCCTGGGAACCATGGAAACCCAATGCACTGCATTGGGTTTCAGGTTTCGGCCGACCCCGACCCCGACTTTTTTATAGGATCGGCCAATTTCACTCGACCTGACTTTTGAAAAAGTCGGGTTTTGTGAAACCCGACCCGATCCTATAAAAGTAAAGGTCGCTCAACCCTAGTCACTAGGGTTGAGCGAAACGGGTCGAACATTTTCAAAAGTCGCCGACTTTTGGCGAAGTCGAGTTTCATGAAACCCGATCCGACCCCTGTGCGTGGTCGGCCATGCGGTACGCGACTTTCGCGCCAAAGTCGCGTTTCAATGACGCGAAAAGCGCCATTTCTCAGCCAATGAAGGTAAACGCAGAGTGTGGGCAGCGTGATGACATAGGTCCTGGTCCCCACCATCTTAGAGAAGGGCATTGCAGTGATTGGCTTGCTGTCTGCGGCGTCACAGGGGCTATAAAGGGGAGTTCCCGCCGACCGCCATGTTACTGCTGCTGATCTGAGCTTAGGGAGAGGTTGCTGCCGCTTCGTCAGAAGCAGGGATAGCGTTAGGCAGGGTCCATTAACCACAAAACCGCTTGTGCTGTAGCGATTTCCACTGCCCAACACCACCTTCGGTGTGCAGGGACAGTGGAAGCTCCTTTTTTTTTTTTTTTTCCTCAGCGCTGTAGCTCATTGGGCTGCCCTAGAAGGCTCCCTGATAGCTGCATTGCTGTGTGTACGCCGCTGTGCAAACCAACTGCTTTTTTCAAAGCACAAATCCTCTTGTTCCTTCCTTTCTGCACAGCTATCTTGTTTGTTTGTCCACACTTTTTATTTAATTTGTGCATCAGTCCACTCCTTATTGCTGCCTGCCATACCTGGCTGAGATTACTGCAGGGAGATAGTAATTGAAGGACAGTTCCTTTTTTTTTTTTTTTTTTTTTTGGTGGGAGATTAAGATTGACATTTCTGCTAGAGTGCCATCTCTGTCTGTGTCATCTCTCACTCAGTGGGCCATAGAAAGCCTATTTATTTTTTTGCTTGATTTGGGTTCCAAAATCTACCAGAAAAAATCACAACATCAATCAGTGGGAGAAAAATATTGGCCTCAGGGCTTGTGTGCCACTCCTTACTCCTGTGTGTGCCATCTCTCACTCAGTGGGCCATAGAAAGCCTATTAATTTTTTTGCTTGATTTGGGTTCTAAATTCTACCTGAAAAAATCAATAAATCAATCAGTGGGAGATTAATATTGGCCTTTGGGCTTGTGTGCCAGTCCTAAGCGTGCCATCTCTCTCTCTCTCTCAGATAGTGGGCCATAGAAAGCCTATTTTTTTATTATTTTATTGGGTTTATAAATTTTCCCTGGAAAAAAAAAAAAAGTGGGAGATTAATATTGGCCTCTGGGCTTGTGTGCCAGTCCTGAGCGTGCCATCTCTCTCACAAATAGTGGGCCATAGAAAGCCTATTTATTTTTTTGGTTGATTTGGGTTCATAATTCTACCTTAAAAAATCAATCAATCAATCAATCAATCAGTGGGAGATTAGTATTGGCCTTTGGGCTTGTGTGCCAGTCCTAAGCGTGCCATCTCTCTCTCTCAGATAGTGGGCCATAGAAAGCCTATTTATTATTATTTTTTTTATTAGGTTTATAAATTTTCCCTGGAAAAAAAAAAAAAGTGGGAGATTAATATTGGCCTCTGGGCTTGTGTGCCAGTCCTGAGCGTGCCATCTCTCTCACAAATAGTGGGCCATAGAAAGCCTATTTATTTTTTTGGTTGATTTGGGTTCATAATTCTACCTTAAAAAATCAATCAATCAATCAGTGGGAGAAAAATATTGGCCTCAGGGCTTGTGTGCCACTCCTTACTCCTGTGTGTGCCATCTCTCACTCAGTGGGCCATAGAAAGCCTATTAATTTTTTTGCTTGATTTGGGTTCTAAATTCTACCTGAAAAAAATCATTAAATCAATCAGTGGGAGATTAATATTGGGCTTTGGGCTTGTGTGCCAGTCCTAAGCGTGCCATCTCTCTCTCTCAGATAGTGGGCCATAGAAAGCCTATTTATTATTATTTTTTTCATTGGGTTTATAAATTTTCCCTGGAAAAAAAAAAAATGGGAGATTAATATTGGCCTCTGGGCTTGTGTGCCACTCCTGACTCCTGTGTGCGTCATCTGTCACTCAGTGGGCCCTAGAAAGCCTATTTTTTGTTTTATTTGTTTTCTAAATTCTCCCTGAAGCAATCATTTTATTTTCTTTGGTTTCTAAATTATTCCTGAAAAAAATCATTTTTTTTGTATTTTTTTTTCTCTCAAGTCTCCCTGAAAAAAAAAAAAAAAAATCTGTGGGAGATTCATATTGCCCCTTCTGCTTGTGTGCCAGTCTTGACTCCTGGGTGTGCCATCTCTCTCTCTCTCCCCAATTGTGGGCCATAGAAAGCCTATTAATTTTTTTGCTTGATTTGGGTTCCAAAATCTACCTGAAAAAAATCACTAAATCAATCAGTGGGAGATTAATATTGGCCTCTGGGCTTGTGTGCCACTCCTGACTCCTGTGTGCGTCATCTGTCACTCAGTGGGCCCTAGAAAGCCTATTTTTTGTTTTATTTGTTTTCTAAATTCTCCCTGAAACAATCATTTTATTTTCTTTGGTTTCTAAATTATTCCTGAAAAAAATCATTTTTTTTGTATTTTTTTTTCTCTCAAGTCTCCCTGAAAAAAAAAAAAAAAATCTGTGGGAGATTCATATTGCCCCTTCTGCTTGTGTGCCAGTCTTGACTCCTGGGTGTGCCATCTCTCTCTCTCTCCCCAATTGTGGGCCATAGAAAGCCTATTAATTTTTTTGCTTGATTTGGGTTCCAAAATCTACCTGAAAAAAATCACTAAATCAATCAGTGGGAGATTAATATTGGCCTCTGGGCTTGTGTGCCACTCCTGACTCCTGTGTGCGTCATCTGTCACTCAGTGGGCCCTAGAAAGCCTATTTTTTGTTTTATTTGTTTTCTAAATTCTCCCTGAAACAATCATTTTATTTTCTTTGGTTTCTAAATTATTCCTGAAAAAAATCATTTTTTTGTATTTTTATTTCTCTCAAGTCTCCCTGAAAAAAAAAAAAAAAAATCTGTGGGAGATTCATATTGCCCCTTCTGCTTGTGTGCCAGTCTTGACTCCTGGGTGTGCCATCTCTCTCTCTCTCCCCAATTGTGGGCCATAGAAAGCCTATTAATTTTTTTGCTTGATTTGGGTTCCAAAATCTACCTGAAAAAAATCACTAAATCAATCAGTGGGAGATTAATATTGGCCTCTGGGCTTGTGTGCCACTCCTGACTCCTGTGTGCGTCATCTGTCACTCAGTGGGCCCTAGAAAGCCTATTTTTTGTTTTATTTGTTTTCTAAATTCTCCCTGAAACAATCATTTTATTTTCTTTGGTTTCTAAATTATTCCTGAAAAAAATAATTTTTTTGGTATTTTTTTTTCTCTCAAGTCTCCCTGAAAAAAAAAAAAAAAATCTGTGGGAGATTCATATTGCCCCTTCTGCTTGTGTGCCAGTCTTGACTCCTGGGTGTGCCATCTCTCTCTCTCTCTCCCCAATTGTGGGCCATAGAAAGCCTATTATTTTTTTTAGCTTGATTTGGGTTCCAAAATCTACCTGAAAAAATCACTACATCAATCAGTGGGAGATAAATATTGGCCTCTGGGCTTGTGTGCCACTCCTGACTCCTGTGTGCGTCATCTGTCACTCAGTGGGCCCTAGAAAGCCTATTTTTTGTTTTATTTGTTTTCTAAATTCTCCCTGAAACAATCATTTTATTTTCTTTGGTTTCTAAATTATTCCTGAAAAAAATCATTTTTTTGGTATTTTTTTTTCTCTCAAGTCTCCCTGAAAAAAAAAAAAAAAAAATCTGTGGGAGATTCATATTGCCCCTTCTGCTTGTGTGCCAGTCTTGACTCCTGGCTGTGCCATCTCTCTCTCTCTCCCCAATTGTGGGCCATAGAAAGCCTATTAATTTTTTTGCTTGATTTGGGTTCCAAAATCTACCGAAAAAAATCACTAAATCAATCAGTGGGAGATTAATATTGGCCTCTGGGCTTGTGTGCCACTCCTGACTCCTGTGTGCGTCATCTGTCACTCAGTGGGCCCTAGAAAGCCTATTTTTTGTTTTATTTGTTTTCTAAATTCTCCCTGAAACAATCATTTTATTTTCTTTGGTTTCTAAATTATTCCTGAAAACAATCTTTTTTTGGTATTTTTTTTTCTCTCAAGTCTCCCTGAAAAAAAAAAAAAAAAATCTGTGGGAGATTCATATTGCCCCTTCTGCTTGTGTGCCAGTCTTGACTCCTGTGTGTGCCATCTCTCTCTCTCTCCCCAATTGTGGGCCATAGAAAGCCTATTATTTTTTTTAGCTTGATTTGGGTTCCAAAATCTACCTGAAAAAATCACTACATCAATCAGTGGGAGATAAATATTGGCCTCTGGGCTTGTGTGCCACTCCTGACTCCTGTGTGCGTCCTCTCTCACTCAGTGGGCCCTACAAAGCCTTTTTTTTTTTTTTTTTTTCCTAAATTCTCCCTGAAACAATCATTTCATTTTATTTGTTTTATAAATTCTTCTGTAAAAAATAATTTTTTTTTTTTCTGAAGTCTCCCTTTTAAAAAAAACAAACACAAATCAGTGGGAGATAAATATTTACATTTGCGCTTCAGTGACAGTCCTGCGTGTGTGCCATCTCATTTGTTGCCAACAACAACAGAGTGTGTAACATTGTGGCTGATTTTCGTTGTGGTGTCACCCACCTGTAAAGGGGTAGCTAAATCATACTGAAGTTATAGCTCACCGTGTAAGTTGTGTGACAGCAACAAATACCGTTCGTTTGTTAACGTTTTTAAAACAATGAGGAAGTCTGGTGGAAGAGGTCGTGGCCGGGGGCGTTCATTGTCAGCTGGTAATGAGGGTAGTGGTAGTGGTGGAGCATCAGCTGGTCGTGGGAAAAAAAATATTGCACCTAAGTCTGGAGCTGTGGAGCCAGGTTCGTCGTCTGGCTACACAAGGCCTCGAACGCTCCCTTTTCTGGGAGTAGGAAAACCGCTTTTAAAGCCGGAGCAGCAAGAGCAAGTTTTGGCTTATCTTGCTGACTCAGCCTCTAGCTCTTTTGCCTCCTCTCGTGAAACTGGTAAATGTCAAAGCAGCGCGTCGTTAGTGGATGTTCACGGTCAGGGACAAGTCGCTTCCTTGTCCTCTTCAGCAAAAACAACAACAGAGAAGAATGCAGCAGGCGACACAACGGGTTACTCCATGGAGCTCTTTACACATACCGTCCCTGGCTTAGAAAGTGAAGCAGTTAACAGTCCATGCCCATTACAAGTTGAATCTGACATGGAGTGCACTGATGCACAGCCACAGCCAGACTACTATCCTGGTCCTTTGACTCAGACCACAACATTGCCATCGCAGGGTGCTGATCAAGAATCAGACCCTGATGAGACTATGTTGCCCCATCACAAACGCTATACCACCGACCGCCACGGTGACACAGACGAAGTTGCACACGAGCTACAAGAAGAGGTAATAGATGACCCAGTTCTTGACCCCGATTGGCAGCCATTGGGGGAACAGGGTGCAGGCGGCAGCAGTTCTGAAGCGGAGGAGGAGGGGCCGCAGCAGGCATCAACATCGCAACAGGTTCCATCTGCCGGGCCCGTATCTTGCCCAAAACGCGTGGCAAAGCTAAAACCTGTTGGAGGACAGCGTGGCCATCCGGTTAAAGCTCAGTCTGCAATGCCTGAAAAGGTATCCGATGCTAGAAAGAGTGCAGTCTGGCATTTTTTTAAAAAACATCCAATTGATCAGCGCAAAGTCATCTGTCAAAAATGTTCAACTACCTTAAGCAGAGGACAGAATCTGAAAAGTCTCAATACAAGTTGCATGCATAGACATTTAACCACCATGCATTTGCAAGCCTGGACTAACTACCAAACGTCCCTTAAGGTTGTAGCACCCTCGGCCAATGAAGCTAGTCAGCAACGCAACATCCCTTCCGGCAGTGTAGGGCCACCATTTTCCGCACCACCTGCAGTATCTGTGCAGGTTTCTTTGCCAGGCCAAAGCCTTCAGGGTCAGGGAATCACCAGTTTCGTAGTAGGAAACACTGCATCTAGGGCACCGGTGGCAACAATACCATCTCCCACCGTCTCTCAGTCTGCCATGTCCACCGGCACCCCCGCTAGTTCCACGATCTGCAGCTCTCCAGTCCAGCTCACCCTACATGAGACTATGGTTAGAAAAAGGAAGTACTTAGCCTCGCATCCGCGTACACAGGGTTTGAACGCACACATAGCTAGACTAATCTCGTTAGAGATGATGCCCTACCGGTTAGTTGAAAGCGAAGCTTTCAAAGCCCTGATGGACTACGCTGTACCACGCTACGAGCTACCCAGTCGACACTTTTTTTCCAGAAAAGCCATCCCAGCCCTCCACCAGCATGTTAAAGAGCGCATCGTCCATGCACTCAGGCAATCTGTGAGCACAAAGGTGCACCTGACAACAGATGCATGGACCAGTAGGCATGGCCAGGGACGTTACGTGTCCATCACGGCACACTGGTTAAATGTGGTGGATGCAGGGTCCACAGGGGACAGCAAGTTTGGGACAGTTCTGCCTAGCCCACGGTCTAGGAAACAATTGGCTGTAGCCGTTCGCACCCCCTCCTCCTCCTCTTCGTCCTCCTGCAGAAGCGAGAGCTCGTCCACAGACCGCAGTCGCACAACCACTCCATCCGCAGCTGCCACTGTTGCACACCAGGTCTCCCAGCTACTGGCAAACGTCAGCAGGCTGTATTGGCTATGAAGTGTTTGGGCGACAACAGACACACCGCGGACGTTCTGTCCGAGTTCTTGCAGAAAGAAACGCAGTCGTGGCTGGGCACTGTAGATCTTGAGGCAGGCAAGGTAGTGAGTGATAACGGAAGGAATTTCATGGCTGCCATCTCCCTTTCCCAACTGAAACACATTCCTTGCCTGGCTCACACCTTAAACCTGGTGGTGCAGTGCTTCCTGAAAAGTTATCCGGGGTTATCCGACCTGCTCCTCAAAGTGCGTGGACTTTGCTCACATATCCGCCGTTCGCTCGTACACTCCAGCCGTATGCAGACCTATCAGCGTTCTTTGAACCTTCCCCAGCATCGCCTAATCATAGACGTTGCAACAAGGTGGAACTCAACACTGCACATGTTTCAGAGACTGTGTGAACAGAGGCGGGCTGTTATGTTTTTGTGGGAGGATACACATACACGGGCAGGCAGTAGGATGGCAGACATGGAGTTGTCAGGTGTGCAGTGGTCGAAGATTCAAGACATGTGTCAAGTCCTTCAGTGTTTTGAGGAATGCACACGGCTGGTTAGTGCAGACAACGCCATAATAAGCATGAGCATCCCCCTAATGCGTCTGCTGATGCAAAGTTTGACGCACATAAAGGATCAGGCGTCTGCAGCTGAGGAAGAGGAAAGCCTTGATGACAGTCAGCCATTGTCTGGCCAGGGCAGTGTACAGGACGAGGTAGCGGGCGAAGAGGAGGACGAGGAGGATGATGGGGATGATTATATTTTTAATGAGGAAGCTTTTCCGGGGCCACTGGAAATTGGTGGCGCGGCAAGGCCGGGTTCTGGTTTTTTGAGGGACACAAGTGACGTGGATTTGCCTGAAACTGCCCCTCAACCAAGCACAACCGCAGATTTGAGAACTGGAACTTTGGCCCACATGGCGGATTATGCCTTACGTATCCTCAAAAGGGACACACGCATAACTAAAATGATGAATGATGACGATTACTGGTTGGCCTGCCTCCTTGATCCTCGCTATAAAGGCAAATTGCAAAATATAATGCCACATGAGAACTTGGAACTAATATTAGCAACCAAACAATCAACTCTTGTTGACCGTTTGCTTCTGGCATTCCCTGCACACAGCGCCCGTGATCGTTCTCACACGAGCTGCAGGGGCCAGCAGACCAGAGGAGTTAGAGGGGCAGAAATCAGAAGTGGCGTTGGCCAGAGGGGTTTTCTGACCAGGTTGTGGAGTGATTTTGCTATGACCGCAGACAGGACAGGTACTGCAGCATCAATTCAAAGTGACAGGAGACAACATTTGTCCAGTATGGTTACAAACTATTTTTCATCCCTTATCGATGTTCTCCCTCAACCGTCATTCCCATTTGATTACTGGGCATCAAAATTAGACACCTGGCCAGAATTGGCAGAATATGCATTGCAGGAGCTTGCTTGCCCGGCAGCTAGTGTCCTATCAGAAAGAGTATTCAGTGCTGCAGGTTCAATACTAACAGAAAAAAGGACTCGTCTGGCTACCCAAAATGTAGATGATCTAACCTTCATTAAAATGAACCACAACTGGATTTCGAAATCTTTTGCCCCACCTTGCCCGGCTGACACCTAGCTTTCCTATGAAAAGGTCTTGCCTGTGGACTATTCTGAATGCCTTTTCCAATCTCGTAATTTTCAGCACCTGATTGTCCAGCATACGACATGTTTACACCTCACTAAATGGCCAAACTCCCCACACGGGGCCGTGGTATCGACACTTGGCGACAGCACCCGTGAGAGTGCAGTTTGTCTGAAGAGGTGGGTGAGCCCGCTTTTGGTCGACGGCACTGCCACTGGGTCCCTCCTAGTACAATAAAGTGTCTCTGGCGGTGGTGGTGCGCATCCAACGTCAGACACACCGTTGTAATATGAGGGGCCCTGGGCCTGTACCGCCGACCACAAGACAGTTTCCCCCCACCCCAGCTCAAACAGTGCTCTACCACTTGCAAAATTATCTCACAGCTCCACCAATGTTTAGTCTATGCGCTGACATCCTTCAATGCCTGCCACTGACAATACCATTGTATTGACATTTTTGTTATGTTAGGCCTTCGATGCCTGTCTGTGGTCACTCCTTCCACTAGGCCTCCACTGACCACACCACTGCTGCCTGTGTACCCCTGGAACCAATTTAAAATTGCCTACAGCCATGTGTTATTATTTTAGGCCTTCGATGCCTGTCTGCGGTGACTCCTTCCACTAGGCCTCCACTGACCACACCACTGCTGCCCGTGTACCCCTGGAACCAATTTAAAATTGCCTACAGCCATGTGTTATTATTTTAGGCCTTCGATGCCTGTCTGCTGTGACTCCTTCCACTAGGCCTCCACTGACCACACCACTGCTGCCCGTGTACCCCTGGAACCAATTTAAAATTGCCTACAGCCATGTGTTATTATTTTAGGCCTTCGATGCCTGTCTGCGGTGACTCCTTCCACTAGGCCTCCACTGACCACACCACTGCTGCCCGTGTACCCCTGGAACCAATTTAAAATTGCCTACAGCCATGTGTTATTATTTTAGGCCTTCGATGCCTGTGTGCGGTGACTCCTTCCACTAGGCCTCCACTGACCACACCACTGCTGCCCGTGTACCCCTGGAACCAATTTAAAATTGCCTACAGCCATGTGTTATTATTTTAGGCCTTCGATGCCTGTCTGCGGTGACTCCTTCCACTAGGCCTCCACTGACCACACCACTGCTGCCCGTGTACCCCTGGAACCAATTTAAAATTGCCTACAGCCATGTGTTATTATTTTAGGCCTTCGATGCCTGTCTGCGGTGACTCCTTCCACTAGGCCTCCACTGACCAATAATAATAATCTTTATTTTTATATAGCGCTAACATATTCCGCAGCGCTTTACAGGTTGCACACATTATCATCACTGTCCCCGATGGGGCTCACAATCTAGAATCCCTATCTGTATGTCTTTGGAATGTGGGAGGAAACCGGAGTGCCCGGAGGAAACCCACGCAAACACGGAGAGAACATACAAACTCTTTGCAGATGTTGTCCTGGGTGGGATTAGAACCCAGGACCCCAGTGCTGCAAGGCTGCAGTGCTAACCACTGCGCCACTGCTGCCCGTGTACCCCTGGAACCAATTTAAAATTGCCTACAGCCATGTGTTATTATTTTAGGCCTTCGATGCCTGTCTGCGGTCACTCCTTCCACTAGGCCTCCACTGACCACACCACTGCTGCCCGTGTACCCCTGGAACCAATTTAAAATTGCCTACAGCCATGTGTTATTATTTTAGGCCTTCGATGCCTGTCTGCGGTGACTCCTTCCACTAGGCCTCCACTGACCACACCACTGCTGCCCGTGTACCCCTGGAACCAATTTAAAATTGCCTACAGCCATGTGTTATTATTTTAGGCCTTCGATGCCTGTCTGCGGTGACTCCTTCCACTAGGCCTCCACTGACCACACCACTGCTGCCCGTGTACCCCTGGAACCAATTTAAAATTGCCTACAGCCATGTGTTATTATTTTAGGCCTTCGATGCCTGTCTGCGGTGACTCCTTCCACTAGGCCTCCACTGACCACACCACTGCTGCCCGTGTACCCCTGTAACCAATTTAAAATTGCCTACAGCCAGCCCAATTTTTTTATTTTAGGCCTTCGATGCCTGTCTGCGGTCCATTCTTTCAACTACTACTACACCGACCAGGGCACTGCTGCCCGTGTACCCCTGGAACCAACATCAGAAAATATAAAAATAAGTATTTTGCTTACAAAAAAGAAAATACTGGAGAGATATCAAATGCAGACATTTTAACATTAAAAACAAACACACAACTAAAATCTGGTACAGTACTAAAAATGGCCACCAGCTACAATTACTTTCTCCTACAAGTAGTTAACTGAAAGGTTTTTTCAATTGAAAACACACATATGGCATCCACCGAGTGTTGTCCTGTCGCGTCTTCTTTATATTATTGCCGAGAAGATGCAAAACAATGAAAATAATAAAATCATTAATTACCAAAATAATAGAGAAAGTCAACACCACATTGCAAATAAACATTCATTCCAAATAAAGAAGCAGGGCGCGTCCGAGGGTGAGTATATACCTAATAAGAATATAATCACCCTCGGACGCGCAATGCTTATTTCCAACAGCCTTCCTTCCTAAGAATCAGCCCTTCCGTGGTGTAGAGAGACGTTGTGTTACACTCCAAGGTGTTCCCCAGGTTGCCTTTCCTGAGCTTCGATCTTCCGGCTCTCGTTTAGTAGTTGTTGGAAACTTCGCTGCATTAGGCCTTCAAATTGGGTATGGGGTGTAGAGAGATGGTGTGTTCCACTCCAAGGTGTTCCCCAGGTTGCCTTTCCTGAGCTTCGATCTTCCGGCTCTCGTTTAGTAGTTCTTGGAAACTACGCTGCATTAGGCCTTCAAATTGGGTATGGGGTGTAGAGAGATGGTGTGTTCCACTCCAAGGTGTTCCCCAGGTTGCCTTTCCTGAGCTTCGATCTTCCGGCTCTCGTTTAGTAGTTGTTGGAAACTACGCTGCATTAGGCCTTCAAATTGGGTATGGGGTGTAGAGAGATGGTGTGTTCCACTCCAAGGTGTTCCCCAGGTTGCCTTTCCTGAGCTTCGATCTTCCGGCTCTCGTTTAGTAGTTCTTGGAAACTACACTGCATTAGGCCTTCAAATTGGGTATGGGGTGTAGAGAGAGGGTGTGTTACACTCCAAGGTGTTCCCCAGGTTGCCTTTCCTGAGCTTCGATATTCCGGCTCTCGTTTAGTAGTTGTTGGAAACTACACTGCATTAGGCCTACAAATTTGGTATGGGGGAAACATTGGCGCATCTGCGGTCCCTCCTTCCTCTAGGCCTCCACTGACCTGTCTACTGCTGCCCGTGTTCCCCTGGAACCAATTTTAAATTGCCTACAGGCAGCCCAATTTATTATGTTAGGGCTTCGAAGCCTGTCTGCGGTCCCTCCTTCCACTAGGCCTCCACTGTCCTGTCTACTGCTGCCCGTGTACCCCTTAAACCAACATCATAAAATAAAAAATAAAAAATTTTGCTTATAAAAAAGAAAATACTGGTGAGATATCAAATGCAGACATTTTAACATTAAAAACAAACACACAACTAAAATCTGGTACAGTACTAAAAATGGCCACCAGCTACAATTACTTTCTCCTGCAAGTAGTTAACTGAAAGGTTTTTTCAATTGAAAACACACATATGGCATCCACCGAGTGTTGTCCTGTCGCGTCTTCTTTATATTATTGCCGAGAAGATGCAAAACAATGAAAATAATAAAATCATTAATTACCAAAATAATAGAGAAAGTCAACACCACATTGCAAATAAACATTCATTCCAAATAAAGAAGCAGGGCGCGTCCGAGGGTGAGTATATACCTAATAAGAATATAATCACCCTCGGACGCGCAATGCTTATTTCCAACAGCCTTCCTTCCTAAGAATCAGCCCTTCCGTGGTGTAGAGAGACGTTGTGTTACACTCCAAGGTGTTCCCCAGGTTGCCTTTCCTGAGCTTCGATCTTCCGGCTCTCGTTTAGTAGTTCTTGGAAACTACACTGCATTAGGCCTTCAAATTGGGTATGGGGTGTAGAGAGAGGGTGTGTTCCACTCCAAGGTGTTCCCCAGGTTGCCTTTCCTGAGCTTCGATCTTCCGGCTCTCGTTTAGTAGTCGTTGGAAACTACGCTGCATTAGGCCTTCAAATTGGGTATGGGGTGTAGAGAGAGGGTGTGTTACACTCCAAGGTGTTCCCCAGGTTGCCTTTCCTGAGCTTCGATCTTCCGGCTCTCGTTTAGTAGTTCTTGGAAACTACACTGCATTAGGCCTACAAATTGGGTATGGGGTGGAGAGAGATGGTGTGTTACACTCCAAGGTGTTCCCCAGGTTTCCTTGCCATTGCTTCGGTCTTCCGACTCTCGTTTAGTAGTTGTAGAAAAGTACACTGCATTAGGCCTACAAAATGGGTATGGGGTGGAGAGAGATGGTGTGTTACACTCCAAGGTGTTCCCCAGGTTGCCTTTCCTGAGCTTCTATCTTCAGGCTCTCATTAAATTGTGGTTAAATGGAACAACTGCATTTGGCGTACTAGTTGGTTTGGGGCCTACTATCGGTGTCTGCCACTCCTTGCTGTTCTCCTGGTTTCCTGTCCTGAAATTCCATTTTCAGGCTCTCGTTAAGTAGTTGTTAATGTTAGACTGCATTTGGCCTACTAGTTGGGTTGGGGCCTACTATCGGTGTCTGCCACTCCTTGCTGTTCTCCTCCACTGAACAAAGCTGTGCCGCCTGTTTACTACGGTTGCCAATTTTGAACTGCATTTCGACTACTTACTGATTTGGCCCTACTCTCTGTGTCAGCCTCTCATTCCAGTTGTCCTCCACTGCAATGCCCCCTGGTTATTCCTGTGTTACCAATTTTGAACTGCATTTAGCCCACTTTATTCTTTGGGCCTATATCTGTGTTTCCACTTCATCGTGCCCATTGCCCAGCCAGTGATAGATGAGTCTGCTGGTACATTGACCCATAACGCAACATTCCCCGTGCATGCTACACAACAACATTGTGACCCTGCTGAAAGTCAGGTTGCTCTTCCCGCATACCATACCACCTTACACGGGGACAAAGAGGAAGGTGCAGATGAAAGTGCAGGTTCCTTCATCAGGTGGGGGGAGGAATACTAGTTGGCGACGTCACTGGCACAGGGCCTCTCATAGTACGCAAAAGTGTTGCTGCCGGTGGGAGGCGCCCCCGCCGTGCAAACACACCGCTGTACTTTGAGGGGCCCTGTGCCAGTGCCAATGCCAACAAGTGGGCCCCCCCTGCTTGCTCAGGATCACAGCACTTGCAAAGTTGAAATACTTACCTCTCCCTGCTCCACTGCCGTGACGTGGTCCAGATTTCCTGGGCCCACTAATTACTTGAACCAGCCCTACCCCACACAACTTTAGCCAAATGACCCCCAATTTCAAATGCCTTCCAATTATTATAAGGTAAATTACGCTTGACAAGCTTCATTAAGAAGAATGGATGGTTTTTACATTAAAATGGGCACTCTAGGTGTTTTCCTGGCCCCCACTCACTGCCGACTATGCTGCCCCATTGACTTGCATTGGGTTTCGTGTTTCGGTCGATCCCGACTTTACGTCATAATCGGCCAATTTCACTCGACCCGACTTTTCAGATAGTCGGGTTTCGCGAAACCCGGCTCGACTCTAAAAAGGTCAAGGTCGCTCAACTCTACTAGTCACTTCTTCACTTCCGAGCCCCGGCATGTGCCCAAACAGTGGTTTACCCCCACATATGGGGTATCAGCGTATTCAGGAGAAACTGGACAACAACTTTTGGGGTCAAATTTCTCCTGTTACCCTTGGGAAAATAAAAAATTGCAGGCTAAAAGATCATTTTTGAGAAAATATATATTTTTTTTATTTTCATGGCTCTGCGTTATAAACTTCTGTGAAGCACTTGGGGGTTCAAAGTCCTCACCACACATCTAGATTAGTTAATTTGGGGGTCTAGTTTCCAAAATGGGGTCATTTCTGGGGGATCTCCAATGTTTAGGCACACAGGGGCTCTCCAAACTTGACATGGTGTCCGCTAATGATTGGAGCTAATTTTCCATTTAAAAAGCCAAATGGCGTGCCTTCCCTTCCGAGCCCTACCGTGCGCCCAAACAGTGGTTTACCCCCACATATGGGGTATCAGCGTACTCAGGACAAACTGGACAACAACATTTGGGGTCCAATTTCTCCTATTACCCTTGGCAAAATAGGAAATTCCAGGCTAAAAAATCATTTTTGAGGAAAGAAAAATTATTTTTTATTTTCATGGCTCTGCGTTATAAACTTCTGTGAAGCATCTGGGGGTTTCAAGTGCTCAATATGCATCTAGATAAGTTCCTTGGGGGGTCTAGTTTCCAAAATGGGGTCACTTGTGGGGGAGCTCCAATGTTTAGGCACACAGGGGCTCTCCAAACGCGACATGGTGTCCGCTAACAATTGGAGCTAATTTTCCATTCAAAAAGTCAAATGGCGCACCTTCCCTTCCGAGCCCTGCCGAGTGCCCAAACAGTGGTTTACCCCCACATATGAGGTATCGTCATACTTGGGAGAAATTGCCCAACAAATTTTATGATCCATTTTATCCTATTGCCCATGTGAAAATGAAAAAATTGAGGCGAAAAGAATTTTTTTGTGAAAAAAAAGTACTTTTTCATTTTTACAGATCAATTTGTGAAGCACCTGAGGGTTTAAATTGCTCACTAGGCATCTAGATAAGATCCTTGGGGGGTCTGTTATGTTTGCTAATGACAGGTGTTATGAAGGCAATCCAGAAACACAGTGTGCTTAGCGATCAGAGCGCACACAGTGATCTGACAAATACCCAAAAATACAAGAACGAGCTCTGAGACGTGGAAACTCTGTAGACTGCACACCTGATCCTATCCTAAACACAACTAAAAGCGGCTGTGGATTGCGCCTAACAACTACCTAGGCAACTCGGCACAGCCTAAGAAACTAGCTAGCCTGAAGATAGAAAAATAGGCCTGACTTGCCCCACAGAAATTCCCCAAAGGAAAAGGCAGCCCCCCACATATAATGACTGTGAGTAAGATGAAAAGACAAAACGTAGGGATGAAATAGATTCAGCAAAGTGGGGCCCGATATTCTAGGACAGAGCGAGGACAGTAAAGCGAACTTTGCAGTCTACAAAAAACCCTAAAGCAAAACCACGCAAAGGGGGCAAAAAAACCCACCGTGCCGAACTAACGGCACGGCGGTACACCCTTTGCGTCTCAGAGCTTCCAGCAAAACAAAAGACAAGCTGGACAGAAAAAAAGCAACAAAAAAGCAAAAAGCACTTAGCTATACAGAGCAGCAGGTCACAGGAACAATCAGGAGAAGCTCAGATCCAACACTGAAACATTGACAAGGAGCAAGGATAGCAGCATCAGGCGGAGTTAAGTAATGAAGCAGTTAACGAGCTCACCAGAACACCTGAGGGAGGAAGCTCAGAAGCTGCAGTACCACTTGTGACCACAGGAGTGAATTCAGCCACAGAATTCACAACAGGGGTCTAGTTTCCAAAATGGGGTCACTTGTGGGGGAGCTCCAATTTTTAGGCACACAGGGTCTCTCCAAACGTGACATGGTGTCCGCTAAAGAGTGGAGCCAATTTTTCATTCAAAAAGTCAAATGGCGCTCCTTCCCTTCCAAGCCCTGCCGTGCACCCAAAGAGTGGTTTACCCCCACATATGAGGTACTCAGGGCAAATTGGACAACAACTTTCGTGGTTCAGTTTCTCCTTTTACCATTGGGAAAATAAAAAAATTGTTGCTAAAAGATAATTTTTGTGACTAAAAAGTTAAATGTTCATTTTTTCCTTCCATGTTGCTTCTGCTGCTGTGAAGCACCTGAAGGGTTAATAAACTTCTTGAATGTGGTTTTGAGTACCTTGAGGGGTGCAGTTTTTAGAATGGTGTCACTTTTGGGTATTTTCAGCCATATAGACCCCTCAAACTGACTTCAAATGTGAGGTGGTCCCTAAAAAAAATGGTTTTGTAAATTTCGTTGTAAAAATGAGAAATCGCTGGTCAAATTTTAACCCTTATAACTTCCTAGCAAAAAAAAATTTTGTTTCCAAAATTGTGCTGATGTAAAGTAGACGTGTGGGAAATGTTATTTATTAACTATTTTGTGTCACATAACTCTCTGGTTTAACAGAATAAAAATTCAAAATGTGAAAATTGCGAAATTTTCTAAATTTTCGCCAAATTTCCGTTTTATCACAAATAAACGCATAATTTATTGACCTAAATTTACCACTAACATGAAGCCCAATATGTCACGAAAATACAGTCTCAGAACCGCTAGGATCAGTTGAAGCGTTCCTGAGTTATTACCTCATAAAGGGACACTGGTCAGAATTGCAAAAAACGGCAAGGTCTTTAAGGTCAAAATAGGTTGGGTCATGAAGGGGTTAATATCTATGGGGCTGAAATTCACGATCCAAGCAGTGTATTGAACTTTGAAGATACAGTACATAGAAAGCGATGTAAAAAAGTTAAAAGTTAAGCGCAATAACAAAATATCTCATTACATTGATCCCATTATGTAAATGCTTGTAAACAAGCACAAATGTACATTGAAGACATGTTAACCCAATTTACCTCCCACACACCATAAGGCAATTTCCCAGCTTTATTCAAGCATATAAAAGAGAGTAGGTATCCTACGCTTGTGCGGTATTATATATTCTCTTTGATGTAGAGCTGTCATCAAGCCAGCATGCTGTGCTTCTAAACAAATGAATTGCCAGGAGTAAAAAAGTGTTAAATTCAAAGTTTTATGGCATTAATGTAAAGATTTAATGTATTATTTACTTATACATTCACAGTTGATAGGAGTCAGATGAGTCAAATTTTATGTCAGCTTGAATTTGCTGAATTTCGCTTTCATTTGTAAAGCTGGATGTCCATTCTTGGAGAAAGGTCATGGAATACCTCCAACAGAGAGACAGATCAAGGTGTTCTATCAAAAATGAAGCAGAAAATGCTTAACCTAGAACTTTTGTTTGTATTAATGTCTTGTATAAAATTGTATTTTACAGGTCATTGCACCAAGACAAAAAAAATAATAATTAAAATTAGGATAAATATTCTATATATAAAATGTATTAAAAAATATTGTAAAACATATATATATATATATATATATATATATACATATATATATCACATGTTCTCGTTCTGCTAAAAAATAAAAAATTTTTACACATGCACTGTTTTTTAGTGGAAGGACGCTTGCCCTAGCACCAGTAATAACATTGTGGACTGTAGAGCTGGGTAGGCTGTAAGGAAGGCTGAACTAACAAGTAAAGGTGGAGTACCTATAATGCTAAAATCAAGGGCATATAATGTGCAGGATATGTGGATTGAAACTGCGCTGCCTTGACAATAAGTTCCAAAGGATGATGAGATTAAATAGTGGTTTATTCAACGCATTTCAAGGTCACTATGACCCCTTCTTCAGGAAATACCACATATGAGAAAAAACTGATGCCTTTCTGATCAGACAAATAGAACTGTTTTCACAGAGGTGGAGAAATCGTTTGCTTGAACCTACTCTAACAGGTACTTAGGCTAGGACTCCATCAATATAGCGGTGGTGCCGGCTGCGTTGTTATTTTCTTTGGTACTTATTTGACTGTATGAAATGTAGGCCCCATGTGTTAGGAGTCAAGTTTCCTCTGCTGCACAGGGGGAATCTCGATCTGTGTCTGCTGCGGTCTCCCATTCTGCTTCGGCCACAGTGGGCTCTGCTCAGCGGAGGCGTCGCTCCCAGCGTCTTGCTGGGACTGATTCTGTGCAGGGGGTTACTGCTGCCTTTTCTGGCTCTCCTGTTGTACCCTGCACTGATCTGCGGCGAGCGGGCTTCTCTGGGACTAAGTCCTTATTTGCACACACTGAGCATGCCCAGGGCAAGATCTCCCATTGGAGATAGAGGGTCACATGCTCAGGCACTGCAGCACATCTCATTGGTCCTCTTGGCAGGTCCTGAAAGGGCAAAACTTCTGTAGCTGCTTCCTGTGCTGCAACTATATAAACTGCGCATGACCGCACGGCCATGCGCTAGTATTGTCTTGTTATAATGTGTGTGTGTAGATGGATGTATGTCGTTGGATGAAAGCTCCTAAGTATCCCTCCCTAGTGTTGTTGACTGCTCGTGGATGATGGTAGCTATCTAGCGCCCGACTAGCCATCTGCACGTAACACACATCACAGCGTCCAGGATATTTACTAAGTTAGATCTGCGGGGTGCTTACAACCTGATTCGCATCCGTGAGGGGGATGAATGGAATACGGCTTTTAACACCAGGGATGGGCACTATGAATATCTGGTGATGCCCTTCGGGCTCTGTAATGCCCCAGCCGTTTTTCAAGACTTTGTGAACGACATCTTCCGGGATATGCTCACCACCTCGGTCATAGTCTATCTGGATGATATTCTCATCTTCTCTCCAGATATTGACTCCCATCGGAGAGATGTTCGCAAAGTCTTCGACCTCTTACGGGCAAACTCCCTCTACGCCAAGTTGGAGAAGTGTGTGTTTGAGCAGGAGTCCTTGCCTTTCCTTGGTTATATCATCTCTGCCCAGGGTTTGGCTATGGATCCTGCCAAGCTACAGGCTGTAATGGACTGGCAGGAACCCCATTCTCTTAAAGCGGTGCAGCGCTTTATGGGGTTCAATAATTACTATCGCCAGTTCATCCCACACTTCTCAACTTTGGTAGCTCCCTTGGTTGCCCTCACCAAGAAGGGAGCAAATCCCAAGTTGTGGTCAGAGGAGGTCTCCAAAGCCTTTCTCTCGATCAAGTCACACTTCGCTAGCGCTCCCATCCTACATCGCCCCGATGTTGATAAACCATTTATCTTGGAGGTGGATGCCTCATCCGTTGTTGCTGGAGCAGTCCTTTTCCAAAAGGATGCTCAAGGTCGGAAGCATCCTTGCTTCTTCTTCTCCAAGACCTTCAGACCAGCGCAGAGGAATTATTCCATCGGGGACAGGGAGTTGCTAGCCATGAAGTTGGCTTTTTCAGAGTGGAGACATCTCTTGGAGGGAGCTCGCTTTCCCTTCCAAGTCTTCACTGACCACAAGAACTTGGTATATCTACAAACGGCCCAGCGGCTGAATTCTCGCCAGGCTAGATGGTCCCTGTTCTTCTCCCGGTTCCATTTTACTCTCCATTTCCTCTCCGGGGAGAAGAATGTTCGTGCTGACGCTCTCTCCCGCTCCGTAGTGTCATCGGAGGAGGAGGAGCCTCGGCTTATTGTCCCTTCTGAGAGCCTGAGAACTGTAGCTCCGGTTTCGCTAGAGTCTGTGCCCCCGGGCAAGACTTTCGTACCAGCTAACTTGCGACCGGAGGTTCTCTCTTGGGCTCACTCCTCCAGAGTGGGTGGACATTTTGGGACCAAGAGGACATCTGAGCTTTTGGCGAGAACATACTGGTGGCCGCATATGGCCCGAGATGTCAGGGACTATATTCAGGCGTGCGTTTCTTGCGCCCAGAATCGGTCTCCTCGGCAACGGCCTGCTGGGTTGCTTTACCCTCTACCGGTGGCAGACAGGCCCTGGGAGATGGTCGGGATGGACTTTGTGGTGGGCTTACCCAAGTCGCATGGCTGCTCCATTATTTGGGTTGTCACCGACCATTTCTCTAAGATGGTGCATTTGGTGCCGCTTCCTCGGTTACCCTCAGCACGGGCCTTGGCGGTGTTGTTCATTAAGCACGTTTTCCGATTGCATGGTATGCCTGATAAGATTGTCAGCGATCGGGGTCCCCAGTTCGCGTCTCGGTTTTGGAGAGCACTCTGCCGTTTACTCAGCATAGAGTTAAACCTCTCCTCTGCATACCATCCCGAGACGAATGGGTTGGTGGAGAGAACCAACCAGACTCTGGTGACATATTTGCAACATTTCGTCTCTGCTAGGCAGGATGACTGGGCATCTTTGCTACCTTGGGTGGAATTTGCCTTGAACAACGCCGTAGCCGATTCCACTGGTCAAACTCCCTTTCTCCTTAATTACGGCCAACATCCGCGTGTCCCTGTGCCCATGCCCGTGTCATCCACCGATTCTAGGGTGGCAGACTGGGCGGTGGAGGCACGTGACATCTAGGACCGCACACAGGATGCCATCCAGGCCTCCAAGGAGAGAATGAGGGTTTCGGCTGATACACACCGGCGCCCCGCACCGGTCTTTGCTCCTGGCGACTTAGTGTGGCTCTCCACCCGTAACATCAGGCTGCGAGTTGAGTCCACTAAGTTTGCTCCTCGCTACATTGGCCCGTTTAAGGTTCTGGAACAGGTCAACCCTGTGGTCTACCGTTTGGCTATTCCTCCACGCCTTGGTATTACCGATACTTTTCACGTTTCCCTCTTAAAGCCCGTTCATTTGTCCCGGTTTTCTGAGTCATCTGCTGGGACATCGGGTTCATCCACGGATGAGTTTGAGGTGAATGCTATTGTGGGGTGCAAGGTGGTACGTGGCAAGAAATTTTATCTGGTGGACTGGAAGGGTCGCGGCCCAGAGGATAGAACCTGGGAGCCTGTGGAGTACATTCGGGCTCCGCTGCTTATTGCAGCTTTTGAGCGTAGTGAGGCTCAAGGAGTGGGGGCCCTAGGAGGGGGGGTAATGTTAGGAGTCGAGTTTCCTCTGCTGCACAGGGGGAATCTCGATCCGTGTCTGCTGCTGTCTCCCATTCTGCTTCGGCCGCAGTGGGCTCTGCTCAGTGGAGGCGTCGCTCCCAGCGTCTTGCTGGGACTGATTCTGTGCAGGGGGTTACTGCTGCCTTTTCTGGCTCTCCTGTTGTACCCTGCACTGATCTGCGGCGAGCGGGCTTCTCTGGGACTAAGTCCTTATTTGCACACACTGAGCATGCCCAGGGCAAGATCTCCCGTTGGAGATCGAGGGTCACATGCTCAGGCACTGCAGCACATCCCATTGGTCCTCTTGGCAGGTCCTGAAAGGGCAAAACTTCTGTAGCTGCTTCCTGTGCTGCAACTATATAAACTGCGCATGACCGCACGGCCATGCGCTAGTATTGTCTTGTTATAATGTGTGTGTGTAGATGGATGGATGTCGATGGATGAAAGCTCCTAAGTATCCCTCCCTAGTGTTGTTGACTGCTCGCGGATGATGGTAGCTATCTAGCGCCCGACTAGCCATCTGCACGTAACACACATCACAGCGTCCAGTTGCTGTGTCCGCCAGTACGGCGCCGTGCGCTTCCTCTGCGCTTTCCTTACCCAAGCCTGGGTGGTTAGTGGCGTCCGTCAGTGCGGCACCGCATGCACTCTCGTGCCTCTATACACTATTTAATCGTTTCCTTACACACCCAGTTGCGGTGTTGTGCCAGCAAGTGGTCTAATCGGACTGAGTTGGGGTTGTGTTCGCTGACTTCTTGCTCGCGCTCTATGTGCGGTACCGCGGTCCTGTGATGCAACAGGATCGCTTCCTTCATGAAGTTAACCCGTGCATGTATACTTATAGTACCGCCATATAGTCCGTCTTACTAGCAGCAGGGTTTATACCTGCACGGTGGACCTCGGACTGCGAACGCACCTAGTTTCATATCATCTATACTTGGTGCGTTCCGCCAGTCCCTAACACCATGTATCTTAAAAAAGTATTCAAAAACTCTTTGTATAGCCAAATGAGAAAAAAACTGACAATTTTTTAAACTGCATGTTTGCCCCCTCCCCCCTCAAAAAAAAGAAAAAAAAAGTGATTGCTCAAAAACAAGGTATATGGCCAAATATTATTTGCTTAAACTGAAGGAAAATCATTTTTCCTTCTGTGCAAATTTGAAATCAGGGACATGTAGAAAAGGTACATATCGCCTATGAAAGTAGATTCCACATGGTAGCCATGAAGGACAGACACAAATAAGTTAGGCCAAATGAATGTAGCTAATTCACTCAATTTGCATGTAGTATTGATGAGTAAGTCTTGGAGTTTTGCCACCGATTCTTTTGATAATTTTCATATGAAAAGTCCATTGACTGAACATACCGTAAAATTTTAGTCTTATAAGAAAAATGCTGAAATGTTGCAGGAATCTTACTTAAACTTGCATCTCTACCGATAATATCTTCTACAGAACTGTTGGAAAAATATACTGTAGCCTGATTATAATTATCTACTGTATATATATGATATTTAGTAGATAACTTATTTACTCCAGCTGGAAGCAAAATACACATTAATTATTTCAAGAGAGGTGTGAGTCACGTTTGTCTGTAATGAAACGGTTTTATCTAAACAGATGTTCAATAATCAAGTACATTTCATTTTAATTTAATTTGTTGTCTTTTATAGTTTAGTAGTTGATGAACTTTGTAATATCTGGACATGTTCTTGTTCTGTTCTCACACAAAAAAGCAAAAAAATAAATAAATAATAATAATAGCCATTGATATGAAAAATATAATTGCAGTGAATATTTTTTATAAAAAGTTTTTTGGGGGAAACTTACAGTAAATGGGAGCTCATGTATTTTCCTTGCAGTCAAGTCTTAGGTTGCCAGCGATATTGACTTCTTTGGAAACCCACAAATAAATTATGGTGAAAACTCTGGTCTGTCCGACACATGATGGGCAAATAAGTCACTGGAAACCGTTTAATACTTCACAGTAATAGATTCAATTAAGCATGTCACTGCACAAAGGAAGAGATGGAAGGATAAGATTCTATCACTATGACTTAGAGCCAAGGAGACTGGAATAAGAGAGTAGAAGGCGAAAAATGGCTGATTAAAGGGTAAATATACTTTAAAATATTTTTTGATGTGTTATATCCCCAGTTTGATAATGATACTCTCTAGGGGGAGGGTTTGGGTTGTGAGAACTCTAGAGATTGTACAAATCACTGGGCTCAAGAGTAAGGAAAGGCTTCGGCCTCTTTTTTTATTAATCATTTATGATCTCAGGACTGTTCAAAACATATAATATATCTGTTAGGCTCACCTGGTGATCTGGATCATTCAAATCAGGATCCAGATGATCACACACACCATGGGCATCAGTGCAGCAGGTGTGTGACGCACATGGAGACAGACAGGTACTGAAGACAACAGGCAGACCGGGTATGTCCTAGAGGCCATGGACAGGCAAAAGACAAACTGGTAGCTGCTGGCAGACAGGACACATCTGGGAGACCACAGACAGGTAGCAGACACACAGGAAGCTGAATGCAGACCGGAGACATCCGGGAGACCAGACAGGTAGCATAGATAATAGGAGACGCAAGCAGACAGGAGATGTCCTTATGACTAAGGCCTCTTTCACACTTCTGTCTTTTAGCTCCCGTTAAAATCCGTCAATTTTTGAAAAAACAGGATCCAGCAAATTTTTCTGCTGGATCCTGTTTTTTCCCAAAGACTTGTATTAGCGATGGATTGTGATGGATGGCCTTCCATTTCATCCATCTTGCACTTGATCCTTCGGAATATCGATGTCCGTCGGGCGGAGACAACGCACAGAGGAACGTATTTTCTGCACGTCAGGAAATCATTCAGTGACGGGTCCAGCGCTGCCCGTCGTTGGCTATAATGGAAGCCTATGGGCACAGGATCTGTCACTGACTGTCAAAAGCAGGAATCCAGCGATGGGTTCCATCTTTTGAAACTGAGCATGCGTCAAAGAATTTCCAGTCAGGGAAATTCTGTCTGTCTCTCTCTCTCTCTCTTTTTACTATTGATGCTGCATATGCACCATCATAGTTGCATAGGCAGGGTGGCGCTCACAGCAATCAGGCATGAACAACCACAGAGGTCTGCAGGAGACCTCTGGTTGCTATGCCGATGCACTGCTGACCTCCGATCATTGTTAAATGCCGCTGTCAGAGTTTGACAGCGGCATTTGATTTAACTAGTTAATAGGCGCAAGCGGATCGCGATTCCGCCAGCGCCTATTGCAGGCACTTATCAGCTGTTTTAAACAGCTGACATGTCCCGGCTTTGATGCGGGCTCCGGCGGTGAGCCCGCATCAAAGTGGGGGTTCTGCCATCTGATGTACTATTCCATCCGATGGCAGAAAGAGGTTCATATAATGCTATGCTTTTTCAATCTGTTTGGAAGATACTTATTTATGAACAAAGATATTTTATACTTTCTGTGTGGAGATCCTACTTTTCCTGAACGCTTCTTTTCGATTCTTCTGTGTTGTAATGGCCTGATAAGTAGACAAGATAATTTCAATCTATCGTGCTCCGTCACTAGAACTCCTCTTCTGGACATCTTGGGGCTCGGCTATTTAAATAATTATTTTTAAAGAGTCTCATCTAATTGCAACACTATTATATAATAAGATTATCTATCAACATGCATTGCCCTATGATAGACCATTATCTTTTTGATAGAAACAACCTAATTATACTTCAACCTCATTGTTGTTTTGTCTAAGTACTACAGAACATATTCCCTACAGGTGGTTTATATGACAAATAGGCTTGGCATGGTTACATTAGGGGTCTACAGGGCACTACAATAACAACTTCTGGCTTCTGCAATTTCTTTCTTCTTAAAATTGCTATAATTATCTAAACTAATAGTCTATGAAAAGCACGAAGCCTCATGTGCAGCTAACCAATTTAAAAAAAAGGTTTTTTTTAACTTGTTTGTTTAATAAAATTATTTTTTCATCTTTTTTCATGAAATATGGGACTTTTTTCTCTAAAATATTGCATTTCATTCATGTCTACTATCTGAACATACAAAAAGTGGACAGTAGAAGATTGGAAACGGGTGACTTGGAGCCATCAGATGAAAGTCAATAGACTAGGTTCTGATGGGTGTAGAATCAAAGAATGTTAGAGTTGAAAGGGACAACCAGGGCCATCGTGTTCAACCCCCTGCTCAAAGCAGGATTCACTAAACCCTCTCAGACAGATGTCTGTCCAGCCTCTGTTTAACCCCTTCATGACCGTGGAATTTTTCGTTTTTCCGTGATCGTTTTTCACTCCCCTCCTTCCCAGAGCCATAACTTTTTATTTTTCCGTCAATTTGGCCATGTGAGGGCTTATTTTTTGCGGGAGGAGTTGTACTTTTGAATGACATCATTGGTTTTACCATGTCGTGTACTAGAAAACAGGAAAAAAATTCCAAGTGCGGTGAAATTGCAAAAAAAATGCAATCCCACACTTGTTTTTTGTTTGGCTTTTTTGCTAGGTTCACTAAATGCTAAAACTGACCTGCCACTATGATTCTCCAGGTCATTATGAGTTCATAGACACCTAACATGACTAGGTTATTTCTTACCTAAGTGGTGAAACAAAATTCCAAACTTTGCTAAAAAAATAAAAATTGCGCCATTTTCCGATACTCGTAGCGTCTCCATTTTTCATGATCTGGGGTCGGTTGAGGGTTTATTTTTTGTGTGCCGAGCTAGCGTTTTTAATGATTCCAATTTGGTGCAGATACGTGCTTTTGATCGCCCGTTATTGCATTTTAATGCAATGTTGCGGTGACCAAAAAAACGTAATTCTGGCATTTTGATTTTTTTTCTCGTTACACCATTTAGCGATCAGATTAATGCTTTTTTTTTATAGATCGGGCGATTCTGAACGAGGCGATACCAAATATGTGTAGATTAGATTTTTTTTAATTGATTTATTTTGATTGGGGCGAAAGGGGGATGATTTAAACTTTTATATTTTTTTCACATTTTTTTAACTTTTTTTTTAACTTTTGCTATGCTTCAATAGCCTCCATGGGAGGCTAGAAGCAGGCACAGCACAATCGCCTCTGCTACATAGCAGCGATCTGCTGTTCGCTGCTATGTAGCAGATTTGCAGGTGCGCTGTGAGCGCCGTCCACAGGGTGGCGCTCACAGCTACCGGTGATCAGTAACCATAGAGGTCTCAAGGACTTCTATGGTTACAATGGAGACGCATCGCCGACCCCCGATCATGTGACGAGGGTCGGCGATGACGTCATTTCCGGCCGCCCGGCCGGATGCGGTAGTTAAATGCCGCTGTCTGCATTTGACAGCGGCATTTAACTAGTTAATAGCGGTGGGTGAATCGCGATTTCACCCGCCGCTATTGCGGGCACATGTCAGCTGTTCAAAACAGCTGACATGTCCTGGCTTTGATGCGGGCTCACCGAGGAGCCCTGCATCAAAGCAGGGGAGCTGAAATCGGACGTACTATACCGTCCGATGTCAGGGGTTAAAGGGACTTTGTCACCCCAAAAATTGTATCTGAGTTAAGCCCATCGGCATCAGGGGCTTATCTACAACATTCTGTAATGCTGTAGATAAGCCCCGGATGTAGCCTGAAAGATGCGAAATAAAGGTTAGGTTATACTCACCCAGGGGCGGTCTGATGGGCATCGCGATCCGGGTCCAGCGCCTCCTATCTTCATTTGATGATGATGTTCTCTTCTTGTCTTCTTGCAGCGGCTCCGGTGCAGGTGTACTTTATCTGCCCTGTGGAGAGCAGAGCAAAGTACTGCACTGCGCAGACGCCGGGAAAGGTCATAACTAATCATATGCTAAATAGTTGCAAGTCAAATTTTTGTATGAGATAACCAAGATGATTATCTATAAAATTATGGAAGTCTCTTGTTCGAAGATGTAGTGGATGTGAGATACAGAGCTTGAAAATCAAAATGTCAAAACATTGTTACCCTTTTGTCACTGTATATATACAAGAATAATTGGAGAAGATGTGTAAGGTGAAGGCAACAGTTATTCCAGTGGTGATAGGAGCTTTTGAAGCAGTGACCCCCAAGTTGGAAAATGGCTACAACAGATCCCAGGAGCAAAATCTGAACTCTCAGTCCAGAAAAGCTCAGTACTAGGGACAAGTAAGATCCTGTCCAGAACCCTCAAACTTCCAGGCCTCTGGTAGAGGACCCGATAACGAGGTAGGACAACCACCCCACGGAGGGGTGAAAAAATGTATATATCTATAATATAACGCTGGGAGCGTCACTCTGTCCGAAGCCTTTATAGACTGCGCAAGCGCAAGTGCCGGCGCAGTCTGGGCCTCACAGAGTGACGCTCCCAGGAGATCGCGGTATGCGTAAACACTGAACGCACACCGCGATCTCCAACAGAGAAGCAGGGACCGCCAGGAGGGTAAGTATGAGCTATATTCACCTGGCCCCGTTCCACCGCTGCGTGCCGCCATCTTCCCGATCCTCGGCCTGTGACCTTCAGTTCAGAGGGCACGATGACGCGCTTAATGCGCGCTAGCGCCGCCCTCTGACTGACCAGTCACAGCCAGAGGACCGGGAAGATGGCGGCGCGCAGCAGTGGAACGGGCCCGGGTGAATATAGTAAGTGCTGGGGGGCCTGAGCTGGCGGCGATACTGGCACCTGACCCCCACAGCGCACCGGTGTCCCCGCCTGCTCAGGCCCCCCAGCAGTCGGCGCCCAGCGACCATAGGTGAGTATGGTATTTTTTTTTTTTATATATATTGCAGCAGCATACGGGGCATATACAATGGATCATCTTATGGGGCCATAAAACATAATGGAGCAGTGTACGGGGGCATATATTATGGAACATCTTATGGGGCCATAAACCATAATGGAGCAGTGTACGGGGGCATATAGTATGGAGCATCTTATGGGGCCATAAACTATAATGGAGCAGTGTACGGGGGCATATATTATGGAGCATCTTATGGGGCCATAAACCTTTATAGAACAGCGTACGGGGGCATACACTATGGAGCATCTTATGGGGGCCATAAACCATAATGGAGCAGTGTAAGGGGGCATATACAATGGAGCATCTTATGGGGTCATAAACCATAATGGAGCAGTGTACGGGGGCATATACCATGGAGCATCTTATGGGGGCCATAAACCTTTATGGAACAGTGTACGGGGCATACACTATGGAGCATCTTATGGGGGCCATAAACCATAATGGAGCAGTGTACGGGGGCATATACCATGGAGCATCTTATGGGGGCCATAAACCTTTATGAAACAGCGTACGGGGCATACACTATGGAGCATCTTATGGGGGCCATAAACCATAATGGAGCAGTGTACGGGGGCATATACCATGGAGCATCTTATGGGGGCCATAAACCTTTATGAAACAGCGTACAGGGCATACACTATGGAGCATCTTATGGGGGCCATAAACCTTTATGGAGCAGTGTACGGGGGCATATACTATGGAGCATCTTATGGGGGCCATCAACCTTTATGGAGCAGTGTACGGGGCATATACTATGGAGCATTTTATGGGGGCCATAAACCTTTATGGAGCAGCGTATGGGGCATATGGATGGGAGCAGCAAATTAAAGAACAGTGGCGCAGGATGGGAGCAGCACATGTCAGAACGGGGGCGCAGGATGGGAGCAGTACATGACAGAATAGGGCAGCACATGTCAGAATGGGGGCACAGGATGGGAGCAGCACATGTCAGGATGGGGGCGCAGGATGGGAGCAGCACATGACAGGATGGGGACGCAGGATGGGAGCAGCACATGACAGGATGGGGACGCAGGATGGGTGCAGCACATGTCAGAACGGAGGCGTAGGATGGGAGCAGCACATGTCAGAATGGGGGAGCAGGATGGTAGCAGCACATGTCAGAATGGGGGCGCAGGATGGGAGCAGCACATGACAGGATGGGGACGCAGGATGGGAGCAGCACATACCAGGATGGAGACCATATACCAATATAAATGCTCGCCGCCCAGGCGTAGATCAGGTTCAATAGCTAGTATATATATATATATATATATATATATATACATATACATATATACACACAGTATATATATATTTATTTGTTGTATACGTTAAAGAACCACTCACAGTAAGTTTTTTTATTCATTCAATGTGTGTATATATGCTCTTAATCTAGTGTGAGTGCATTAATATGCTCATCTACCGATGCTCTCTCCAGCGCCGGTCTTCTCCTTTTCTGAGTGACGTAACCGCCAATGAGACTTGCCAGCTCACTCTACACTCTATGTGTGAGCCGGATGTCTCTTTTACAATGTAAGAATGTGGAGCCTTGTTCTGACCCCTATGGACTTACATTGTAAAAGTCACTTTCATGTAACGTAGAACACAATGTGACCTAGACAGTCTGCAGAGAGCAGTGATGCCACTCAGAATCGGAGAAGAATGGCGCTTGAGGGAGCAGCAGTAAGTGAGTATACTAATACCCTCACACTACATTACATGCACATACAGTATCCACACAAAACTAAATGGGAGTGCTTCTTTAATGTTTAATTTTTATTATAGTTGAAATTCGGCAGGGCCATTTGCCATGTCTATTAGAGATGGGAGAATCAGGCAAAATTCCTTTTTTTCTGAAAAGTCTATTCACGGATAAATTATTCTTCTCAAAAGTAATTGTTATGCTCTGGAGTCTCTCCAAATCCCATAACGTAATAAATAGTGTTGAGCGATACCGTCCGATACTTGAAAGTATCGGTATCGGATAGTATCGGCCGATACCCGAAAAATATCGGATATCGCCGATACCGATATCCGATACCAATACAAGTCAATGGGACATCAAGTATCGGAAGGTATTCTCATGGTTCCCAGGGTCTGAAGGAGAGGAAACTCTCCTTCAGGCCCTGGGATCCATAGGGATGTGTAAAATAAAGAATTAAAATAAAAAATATTGATATATTTACCTCTCCGGCGGCCCCTGAACTCAGCGCGGGTAACCGGCAGGCTTATTTGTTCAAAATCAGTGCTTTTAGGACCTGAAAATCACGTCCCGGCTTCTGATTAGTCGCGGGCCGCCCATGTGACCGCCACGCGACCAATCACAAGCCGCGACGTCACCGCAAGCTATTAGCGCGCTCATTTTTGAAAAATGAGCGCGTTAATGACTTTCAAAGACGTAGCGGCTTGTGATTGGTCGCGGCCACGCGACCAATCACAAGCCGCGACGTCACCGCAAGCTATTAACGCGCTCATTTTTAAAAATGAGCGCGTTAATGGCTTTCAAAGACGTAGCGGCTTGTGATTGGTCGCGGCCGCGACCAATCACAAGCCGCTACGTCTTTGAAAGTCATTAACGCGCTCATTTTTAAAAATGAGCGCGTTAATAGCTTGCGGTGACGTCGCGGCTTGTGATTGGTCGCGGCCACGCGACCAATCACAAGCCGCTACGTCTTTGAAAGCCATTAACGCGCTCATTTTTAAAAATGAGCGCGTTAATAGCTTGCGGTGACGTCGCGGCTTGTGATTGGTCGCGTGGCGGTCACATGGGCGGCCCGCGACCAATCAGAAGCCGGGACGTGATTCTCAGGTCCTAAAAGCGCTGATTTTGAACAACGAAGCCTGCCGGTTACCCGCGCTGAGTCCAGGGGCCGCCGGAGAGGTAAATATATCAATATTTTTTATTTTAATTCTTTATTTTACACATCTCTATGTATCCGATACCGATACCCGATACCACAAAAGTATCGGATCTCGGTATCGGAATGCTCAACACTAGTAATAAACGTAATATGTAACAAACTGAAAAAATCATTATCCTCACCTAATGGCTTACCTCTCCTGACCCATGCTACTTACCGTCACCTGTCCAGTCATTCCCCACTACTCATGCTGGAATTCCTGGGTCCCTCACCCTCAGCTGACACTTCCAAATTTTATAAAGTCTGGGAGGTTTCTACTCTAGAGTGCGCAACATCACAGTGTCATGACGTCATAACATGCTCTGTGACCTTCGGCGCACATGTGCAGGACCATCTCGTCAGTATAAGAGCTGCACATTTCATCTCAGCGAGAGAGGCTCAGGGATTCCAGCGCAAGCGTGGGAGATCAGGAGATATAGCAAGGCGAGCACAGATGACGATAAGAAGGGAAGGGCCAGAGAGGTGAGTATAAAGATTTTTTTTAATTTTGTCTAACCTTTTAGAGGAGCAATAGCCACCATTTTGCTAAACCTGTACAAAAATGAATTACAAAATATATCTATTTTGACTAGTGATAAGCGAGTGTGCTCGCCAATACTCGTTATTTGACCAAGTATCACTGTACCTGGTGTACTCGGTGAGCACCGAGCATTTCTGGGATTATTTGGCGGGAGCTTGGGTCTCCGCTCTGCAATTTTGGCGCTCTTAAGAGTGCCAATGAACTTGCAGGGATTGTCTGCCATGCACAGTAATGCCACAGCCATCTTTGTTGTTGTATTACAGTGATTGGCTGGCCGCATAGCGTTATCAGGTCTATAATAGACCGGACACCGCCCTGCTCGGCGCATTCAGGGGGGCACGCGTGCGGGTCAGGCACGCATCTCCCTGCAGCAAAAGTATTACGGCAGCTAAAGTATCGTGAAGTGCAGCTATTTCAACGGCCGGGAGTTAACATCCATCTCTTCTCTTCACACAGGTACAATATCTGCTTGCTGTCATCTGGTACTTATCATCCTGCAACATTCCCTTTAATGGTATATAACAGTGCAAGCTGAATGTGTGCTAAATCCATTTGTTGCATTGTACTCACTGCTGTGTATCCTGCAGAGGCGGTGAAACGCGCGTCGAGGTGTAGCCAGAGACTATTACCCTGCTACAGATATGACCGCAGGTAATTGTTGAATTCTTTCTGTAATCTTGTGTAGCTACTTATAGAGCCACAATGGCAAGTTATTTTCTTACAGCCCTATATTTGGGCAATGAATAAAAGGTAGTTGTTATATGCACTCTGGATTCTGTTATGAAAGGCAATTCAGTATCACAATGGACATGGAGGTCAGAGCACACACAGTGATCTGACAATAACTCAAAATAATAGAACGAGCTCTGAGACGTGGGAACTCTGCAGACCGCAATCCCTGATCCTCTCCAAACACAACTAGAGGCAGCCGTGGATTGCGCCTAACGCTACCTATGCAACTCGGCACAGCCTGAGAAACTAACTAGCCTGAAGATAGAAAAAATAAGCCTACCTTACCTCAGAGAAATACCCCAAAGGAAAAGGCAGCCCCCCACATATAATGACTGTGAGTAAGAAGAAAAGACAAACGTAGGGATGAAATAGATTCAGCAAAGTGAGGCCCGATATTCTAGACAGAACGAGGATAGGAAAGATAACTTTGCGGTCTACACAAAACCCTAAAGAAAACCACGCAAAGGGGCAAAAAGACCCTCCGTACCGAACTAACGGCACAGAGGTACACCCTTTGCGTCCCAGAGCTTCCAGCAAAACAAATAGGCAAGCTGGACAGAAAAAATAGCAACAAATAGCAAAGAAGCACTTAGCTATGCAGAGCAGCAGGCCACAGGAATGATCCAGAGAAACACAAGTCCAACACTGGAACATTGACAGGAAGCATGAATCAAAGCATCAGGTGGGGTTAAGTAGAGAAGCACCTAACGACCTCACCAGATCACCTGAGGGAGGAAACTCAGAAGCAGCAGTACCAGTTTCCTCCACAAACGGAAGCTCCCAGAGAGAATCAGCCGAAGTACCACTTGTGACCACAGGAGGGAGCTCTGCCACAGAATTCACAACAGTACCCCCCCCTTGAGGAGGGGTCACCGAACCCTCACCAGAGCCCCCAGGCCGACCAGGATGAGCCACATGAAAGGCACGAACAAGATCGGGAGCATGGACATCAGAGGCAAAAACCCAGGAATTATACTCCTGAGCATAACCCTTCCATTTAACCAGATACTGGAGTTTCCGTCTTGAAACACGAGAATCCAAAATCTTCTCCACAATATACTCCAATTCCCCCTCCACCAAAACCGGGGCAGGAGGGTCAACAGATGGAACCATAGGTGCCACGTATCTCCGCAACAATGACCTATGGAAGACGTTATGTATGAAAAAAGAATCTGGGAGGGTCAGACGAAAAGACACAGGATTAATAACCTCAGAAATCCTATAAGGACCAATGAAACGAGGTTTAAACTTCGGAGAGGAAACCTTCATAGGAATATGACGAGAAGATAACCAAACCAGATCCCCAACACGAAGTCGGGGACCCACACGGCGTCTGCGATTAGCTAAACGTTGAGCCTTCTCCTGGGACAAGGTCAAATTGTCCACTACATGAGTCCAAATCTGCTGCAACCTGTCCACCACAGTATCCACACCAGGACAGTCCGAAGACTCAACCTGTCCTGAAGTGAAACGAGGATGGAACCCAGAATTGCAGAAAAATGGCGAAACCAAGGTAGCCGAGCTGGCCCGATTATTAAGGGCAAACTCAGCCAAAGGCAAAAAGGACACCCAGTCATCCTGATCGGCAGAAACAAAGCATCTCAGATAGGTTTCCAAGGTCTGATTGGTTCGTTCGGTCTGGCCATTAGTCTGAGGATGAAAAGCCGAGGAAAAAGTCAAGTCAATGCCCATCCTACCACAAAAGGCTCGCCAAAACCTCGAAACAAACTGGGAACCTCTGTCAGAAACGATATTCTCTGGAATGCCATGCAAACGAACCACATGCTGGAAGAACAATGGCACCAAATCAGAGGAGGAAGGCAACTTGGACAAGGGTACCAGATGGACCATCTTAGAAAAGCGATCACAGACCACCCAAATGACTGACATCTTTTGAGAGACGGGAAGATCTGAAATAAAATCCATAGAGATATGTGTCCAAGGTCTCTTCGGGAACGGCAAAGGCAAAAGCAACCCACTGGCACGAGAACAGCAGGGCTTAGCCCGAGCACAAATCCCACAGGACTGCACAAAAGAACGCACATCCCGCGACAGAGACGGCCACCAAAAGGATCTAGCCACCAACTCTCTGGTACCAAAGATTCCAGGATGACCAGCCAACACTGAACAATGAACCTCAGAGATCACTTTATTTGTCCACCTGTCCGGGACAAACAGTTTCTCCGCTGGACAACGATCAGGTTTATTAGCCTGAAATTTTTGCAGCACCCACCGCAAATCAGGGGAGATGGCAGACACAATTACTCCTTCCTTGAGGATACCCGCCGGCTCAGATAAACCCGGAGAGTCGGGCACAAAACTCCTAGACAGAGCATCCGCCTTCACATTTTTAGAGCCCGGAAGGTACGAAATCACAAAGTCAAAACGGGCGAAAAACAGAGACCAACGAGCCTGTCTAGGATTCAAACGCTTAGCAGACTCGAGATAAGTCAGGTTCTTATGATCAGTCAATACCACCACGCGATGCTTAGCTCCTTCAAGCCAATGACGCCACTCCTCGAATGCCCACTTCATGGCCAGCAACTCTCGGTTGCCCACATCATAATTTCGCTCAGCAGGCGAAAACTTCCTGGAAAAAAAGCGCATGGTTTCATCACTGAACAATCAGAACCTCTCTGCGACAAAACAGCCCCTGCTCCAATCTTAGAAGCATCAACCTCGACCTGGAACGGAAGAGAAACATCAGGTTGACACAACACAGGGGCAGAAGAAAAACGACGCTTCAACTCCTGAAAAGCTTCCACAGCAGCAGAAGACCAATTGACCAAATCAGCACCCTTCTTGGTCAAATCGGTCAATGGTTTGGCAATACTAGAAAAATTGCAGATGAAGCGACGATAAAAATTAGCAAAGCCCAGGAACTTTTGCAGACTTTTCAGAGATGTCGGCTGAGTCCAATCATGGATGGCTTGGACCTTAACAGGATCCATCTCGATAGTAGAAGGGGAAAAGATGAACCCCAAAAATGAAACCTTCTGCACCCCAAAGAGACACTTTGATCCCTTCACAAACAAAGAGTTAGCACGCAGGACCTGAAAAACCGTTCTGACCTGTTTCACATGAGACTCCCAATCATCCGAGAAGATCAAAATGTCATCCAAGTACACAATCAGGAATTTATCCAGGTACTCTCGGAAGATGTCATGCATAAAGGACTGAAACACTGATGGAGCATTGGCAAGTCCGAATGGCATCACTAGATACTCAAAATGACCCTCGGGCGTATTAAATGCAGTTTTCCATTCATCGCCTCGCCTGATTCGCACCAGATTATACGCACCACGAAGATCAATCTTGGTGAACCAACTAGCCCCCTTAATCTGAGCAAACAAATCAGATAACAAAGGCAAGGGGTACTGAAATTTAACAGTGATCTTATTGAGAAGGCGATAATCTATACAAGGTCTCAGCGAACCATCCTTTTTGGCTACAAAAAAAGAACCCTGCTCCTAATGGCGACGATGACGGGCGAATATGCCCCTTCTCCAGGGATTCCTTCACATAACTGCGCATAGCGGTGTGCTCAGGCACGGATAAATTAAACAGTCGACCTTTTGGGAATTTACCACCAGGAATCAAATTGATAGCACAATCACAATCCCTATGCGGAGGTAGGGCATCGGACTTGGGCTCATCAAATACATCCCGGTAATCAGACAAGAACTCTGGAACCTCAGAAGGGGTGGATGACGAAATTGACAAAAATGGAACATCACCATGTACCCCCTGACAACCCCAGCTGGACACCGACATGGATTTCCAATCCAATACTGGATTATGGGCTTGTAGCCATGGCAACCCCAACACGACCACATCATGCAGATTATGCAACACCAGAAAGCGAATATCCTCCTGATGTGCAGGAGCCATGCACATGGTCAGCTGGGTCCAGTATTGAGGCTTATTCTTGGCCAAAGGCGTAGCATCAATACCTCTCAATGGAATAGGACACTGCAAGGGCTCCAAGAAAAACCCACAACGCTTAGCATATTCCAAGTCCATCAAATTCAGAGCAGCACCTGAATCCACAAACGCCATGACAGAATATGATGACAAAGAGCAGATCAAGGTAACGGACAGAAGAAATTTTGACTGTACCGTACCAATGGTGGCAGACCTAGCGAACCGCTTAGTGCGCTTAGGACAATCAGAGATAGCATGAGTGGAATCACCACAGTAGAAACACAGCCCATTCAGACGTCTGTGTTCTTGCCGTTCAACTCTGGTCAAAGTCCTATCGCACTGCATAGGCTCAGGTTTAAGCTCAGGTAATACCGCCAAATGGTGCACAGATTTACGCTCACGCAAGCGTCAACCGATCTGAATAGCCAAAGACATAGACTCATTCAAACCAGCAGGCATAGGAAATCCCACCATGACATCCTTAAGGGCTTCAGAGAGACCCTTTCTGAACATAGCTGCCAGCGCAGATTCATTCCATTGAGTGAGCACTGACCATTTTCTAAATTTCTGGCAATATACCTCTATCTCATCCTGACCCTGACAAAGAGCCAGCAAATTCTTTTCTGCCTGATCCACTGAATTAGGCTCATCGTACAGCAATCCGAGCGCCAGGAAAAACGCATTGATATTACTCAATGCAGGATCTCCTGGCGCAAGAGAAAATGCCCAGTCCTGAGGGTCGCCGCGCAAAAAAGAAATAATAATCAAAACCTGTTGAACTGGATCACCAGAGGAACGAGGTTTCAAGGCCAGAAATAACTTACAATTATTTTTGAAACTCAGAAACTTAGTTCTATCTCCAAAAAACAAATCAGGAATAGGAATTCTTGCTTCTAACATAGATTTCTGATCAATAGTGTCTTGAATCTTTTCTACTCTTGCCGAGAGCTGATCCACAAATGAAGACAGACTTCTAATATCCATCGCTACACCTGTGTACTGAACCACCCAAATGTCTAGGGGAAAAAAAAGACAAAACACAAAGCCAAGAAAAAAAAATGGTCTCAGAACTTCTTTTTTCCCTCTATTGAGAATCATTAGTACTTTTGGCTTCCTGAACTGTTATGAAAGGCAATTCAGTATCACAATGGACATGGAGATCAGAGCACACACAGTGATCTGACAATAACCCAAAATAATAGAACGAGCTCTGAGACGTGGGAACTCTGCAGACCGCAATCCCTGATCCTCTCCAAACACAATTAGAGGCAGCCGTGGATTGCGCCTAACGCTACCTATGCAACTCGGCACAGCCTGAGAAACTAACTAGCCTGAAGATAGAAAAAATAAGCCTACCTTGCCTCAGAGAAATACCCCAAAGGAAAAGGCAGCCCCCCACATATAATGACTGTGAGTAAGATGAAAAGACAAACGTAGGGATGAAATAGATTCAGCAAAGTGAGGCCCGATATTCTAGACAGAACGAGGATAGGAAAGATAACTTTGCGGTCTACACAAAACCCTAAAGAAAACCACGCAAAGGGGCAAAAAGACCCTCCGTACCGAACTAACGGCACGGAGGTACATCCTTTGCGTCCCAGAGCTTCCAGCAAAACAAATAGACAAGCTGGACAGAAAAAATAGCAACAAATAGCAAAGAAGCACTTAGCTATGCAGAGCAGCAGGCCACAGGAATGATCCAGAGAAACACAAGTCCAACACTGGAACATTGACAGGAAGCATGAATCAAAGCATCAGGTGGGGTTAAGTAGAGAAGCACCTAACGACCTCACCAGATCACCTGAGGGAGGAAACTCAGAAGCAGCAGTACCAGTTTCCTCCACAAACGGAAGCTCCCAGAGAGAATCAACCGAAGTACCACTTGTGACCACAGGAGGGAGCTCTGCCACAGAATTCACAACAGGATTCATTAGAGACATATATATATGGATAGGTATGCTGGCACTGTGTGTCATTTAAACATACAGATTTACATTAATTACCAGCAGGAATATTCATACTATTATCATGATATATGTTGATAGCAGGTCTTTTAGGTCATAGATCTCTATATGTTCTGTCTCTTGATTGTCCATAATTATTGCGGAAAGGTACCCCGTGTTATTTATTGTATATGATATTATTCCTTTGAGAAATTTATTCTACTTTTTGATATTTACAATAAAAAACTATATTTTTTATAATTTTTGATCATGTTGCTACTTCATTTGCTCTATTGGTTTTTACTTATTGGATTTGAGGAGGATCATAGTTTATTTATTGTTGATGGTATTGTTTTGGTTGTATGTAATTGCTAGTTTGCATACTGTAAGTGATATCTGTAATTTGTATGTAACCACTACTCATGTGCAGCACCATGGAATCAATGGTGCTACATAAATAAATAATAATAAAAAAATAAATAATAATAATAATTCAGCTCCAGACTCAGCTAGTGTAGGGAAAGCTGCTGCTGAGATAGTGTGAGGACTGGCGGAACGCACCGAGTTGATATGGATGTTATAATTGGTGCGTTCGGAGCCTGGGGTCCTGTTATCATGCGGTGGTCTAGGAGCAACATGGAACGAGCTCTGAAGGAAGTGGTAACTGTACTGACCGCAGTCCCTAAGCTCACCACAACACTAGAAGTAGCCGTGGAATGCTCCTAACTCTCCCTAGGCATCTCGTCACAGCCTAAGAGCTAACTACCCCTAAAGACAGAAGCAGGAAAACTATCTTGCCTCAGAGAAAATCCCCAAAGGATAGATTAGCCCACCACAAAAAATGACTGTGAGTGGAGAGGAAAAAGACATACACAGAATGAAACCAGGATGAGCACAGGAGGCCAGTCTAGCTTGATATATAAAACACTACAAAAATCCACGCAGAGTTTACAAAAAAATCTCCACACCTGACTAAAGGTGTGGAGGGTAAATCTGCTTCCCAGAGCTTCCAGCAAGACAGAATTAATTCATACTGATAACGCTGGACAAACATAGAAAGCACTGAATGGATAAGTCCACAATCTGTGAACAGAAAAGCGCAAGCAAAAACTTAGCTTTGCTGAACTGGTCAGGATAACATGGAAATCCAAAGAGATGTGAATCCAACCAGGAACCATTTACAAGTGGCATTGGCTGAAGGAACAGCCAGGCCTAAATAGCCAAGCAGAAGAGATGATAAGTGGAGGCAGCTGATGACAGCTAACTCCAAGGAGCAGCCATACCACTTGAAACCACAAGAGGGAACCCAAGAGCAGAACTCACAAAAGTGCCACTTACAACCACCGGAGGGAGCCCAAGAGCGGAATTCACAACAGGGTCCACCGTGCAAGAGACAACCTGCTGCTAGAAAATGACGGCACTATATGACGGTATAAGCAAACTCAGTAAGTTCACTGAGTCACACAGAAAAGAACACGCTGTGCCCTGTTAGCGTTACAGGGGAACACAGCTAACTGCTGAGCTGATGGCAGCCAGTGGTCACGCACACAGAGAAGCACAAAAAAACTCCTCACCGGAGGTGCCGGTATTCTAGGGGCTTATTTCAGCCGGGTCCCTGAAAACAATCATACAGGCGCGACCACAATTAACAAGCTCATAAAATGAAGTGATACTAACGCATGTCCGTGCGGCCATGCAAACCTTTTATAGCTGCAGCAGCTTCAGGACCTTCCTAGAGGACCAATGGAAGCTGCTACAATACCAGAGCAAATTCAGGACCTTCCTAGAGGACCAATGGGAGCTGCAGCAGTACCTGAGCATGTGACTCCTGACCTCCAATGAGAGGTCTTACCCTGGGCATGCTCAGAAGGGAAAAAACAGGACTTAGTCCCAGAGATGTCTATTTGCCGCTGACCAGTACTGGCTACAATGGCTGAGCATGGGAAAGCAGCAGAAACCATCTGCACAGTATTAGGCTGAGCCAGACACTAGGACCAATATCTCTGCTGAGCAGGCTCCACTGTGGCTGGAGAGGAATGGGAGACTACAGAGGAGATGGCTTGAGATTACCCCTGTGTAGAGGCGGGAGCTCGACCTCTAACAGATAGGGTCAGATTTGTTCTTTTATTAGTTAGTGTGGGTCTTCCATTGTTCAATCCACAAATCCAGATAAAGCAACAGTCCTTTTTAGGGCTAATTAGGGGGTATATTGATTGCAGTGCTAGGTAGACAGGGGAGTCTATGTGCGCATATTCACATCAGTGCAAGGCATGCAGGCACTGTATGTGAGTATATAGATCGCACTGCATACATCGAAAGGGTCCATTACTGTCTGATGCTGCTTATTTTATGCATACCTATCTGCAGGTATCTGTGGCTATGATTAAAAATTTTTGATACCTGAATTGTGCTAATTTTATTACAAAGCAATCCAGAGCCCCCTTTTTTCTACATTTACTTGCTTGGTTACACTGCAGACAAAAGCCAGATCATTTTAATACAACAGCGTGAAATTCTAGCAATTTAAAATGGCTTTTTTTGTCCCAGGCATCAAATGTGAGTACGCAGAAAAATCTGGCCTTTTTTTGATACTGTAGTATTTTTTTAAGTGTCTTACAGCATTTTTGGACACCATTTTGCTAACCAAAAATCTTTAGCTGGCCAAAAAATATTTAGCTACAGTTCTATTATTTATCACTATGTTTTATAGGCCACATGCATCGCATATCATTGTTCTAAATATTTTACAGTTTTAGTACTGCAACATTTTTTTGTGCAGTAGCCTACTTATTGACACAATTTTGGTTGGCCCCCAAAAAATCCAGGCCACATATTTGACAGTGTTCTATCTCTGTCAAACGCCAAATCTATCTGTCGTCTTCTACAAATTGTGGCATTTCCGGCTTATAGTACACTGTTTTTGCTGTCTGTTACCCTAGGTGTATACAGTATTTTGGGGTAAAAAAAAAAAATCTAGGCCACATATTGAACAGTATGTTATCTCCGTCAGATGCCTGGTCTATCTGTGCTCTACAAATAGTTGCTTTTCAGGCCTACATTCCACTTTTTTTGCTGTCCACTACCCTAGGTCTATACAGCATTTTGGGGTAAAAAAAAAAACTCCAGGCCACATATTGAACAGTCTGTTACCTCCGTCAGATGCCTGGTCTATCTGTACTCTAGAAATAGTTGCTTTTCAGGCCTACCTTCCACTTTTTTTGCTGTCTGCTACCCTAGGTCTATACACTATTTTGGGGGTAAAAATTAAAAAAATACAGACCATGTATTGAACAGTCTGGTATCACTGTCAGACACCTGAACTATTTGTGGCCTACAAATTGTTGTAATTCAGGCCCACATTCCACTGTATTTGCTGTCTGTTGCCCTAGTTCTGTACAATATTTTGAGGTATAAAATAAAAAAAATACAGGCCACATATTGAAGAGTGTGATATCTCCATCAGACTCCTGGTTTATCTGTGCTCTACAAATAGTTGCTTTTCAGGCCTACATTCCACTTTTTTTGCTGTCTGCTACCCTAGCTCAAAACACTATTTTGGGGTAAAAAATAAAAAATTACCGGCCACATATTGAACAGTCTGGTATCTCTGTGACATGCCTCATCTCTCTGTGGCCTACAAATTGTGTCATTAGATTAGAGTCGAGGCTTGCATTCACCTTTTTATTAAAATAGGCTAGGCAAATGCCAAGGGATGGGGAAGTAGACATGATGGTGCATGCAGAGGTCAATGCCATGGGCAAGCTGAAAGTGGGCCACAACAAACACCCACCTCTTCTCGCAACAAATTCCTGTCAGAATTCATAGGGCACGGCAGAACAGCACTCTTGACACCAGAGCAGCATGGAAAGGTAGTTGGTTGGATGGCGGATAATGCTTCCACTTCACTTAGCCACCAACACCCTGTCTTCCACATGGTCAAGTCTAAGTAGCCGTGACTCTGGACCGCATATCCCTCACCCTGATCCTCCTTCTTCCCACCATGCTGAGTGCCCTGAGACCACTGATCCAACTCTTGGACACTCTGAAAGTTGTTCACTTTTCCATTTATCGATTTGGGCCTCTCTCACGCTCCTCTTGAAGAGGGACACGATGAGATTCCATGTTGTGATGCCCAAGTATTTGAGCAGCCACAGTCACACAAAGGCGAAGGTGTTAACATGTCACAAGTGGTGGATGATGATGAGACACAATTGCCAGAAACTCAGGAGGAGAACCAGGGTGAGGAAGTGGAAGAAGAGGTGGTGGATGATATAGTAACTTACCCAACCTGGCAGGAGGACATACAGACCGAGGACAGCAGCACACAGGGGGGTGAGGGCGTAGCACCCCAACAGGCAAGAAGATGCAGTGTGGTGTCCTCAGACAAAAGGCAGGAAACCGTTCCACTCCACATCAACATGACAGAAGTTGCCAGTCCAACTGTAAGGTCTTCCCGAGTCTGGTTGTTTTTTAAAGACTCTGACGATAACCCCGAAAAGGCCATGTGCAACTCCTGCCATTCCCGCATCAGCAGGGGTAGAAAAAATACCAGCCTGACCACCACCAGCATGATCAGGCACATGGCAGCAAAGCACTCAACTTTGTGGGCTGAACCACAGGCACCAGGAACAGTGTCTGTGTGTAACATCACTCCTTCTTCCACTGTTGTGCGTGAAAGCCAATCCCCTTTCCAGGGTGCATGTGAAGATGCCTCCTGCCCTGCACCTGCCATTACCCAGACTCAACTAGCACCATCACATCCTTGTCCCAGTGCAGCCTTCAGTTGTCCATACCACAGTCATTGGAATGCAAGCGGAAGTACGCCTCCACCCCCCACAAGCCACAGTACTAAATTCACAAATTTCTCGTTTGCTTGCACTCAAAATGTTGCCTTTTAGGTTCATGGAGATGGAAGCTTTCCAAAACCTTATGGTGGCAGCTGTTCCAAGGTATTCCATCTGCAGCTGCCACAATTTCTCCTGGTGTGCCGTCCCGGCATTACACAAGCATGTGTCCTACAACATTAGCCATGACCTCAACAATGCTGTTACTGGGAAAATCCACCTAACCACGGACAAGTGGACAAGTACTTGTGGGCAGGGACGGTACATCTTGCTGACGGCACACTGGATTAGCATAGTGGAAGCTGGGACCCAGTCAGACCTTGGGATGGTGCACATCCTCCCATCCCCAAGGATTGTGGGCCCTATGTCAATCTGGGTTGCCCCCACAGTCTACAGCTCCTGCATCTCCTCTTCTGCCTCCTCTTCAGCCTCCATCTCCGAAAGTAGCACTTCAGTCACAAGCTGGAGTCACTGCAACACTGCCTCAGCCAAGTGCTAACAGGCTGTGCTGAAGCTAATCTGCTTAGGTGACAAACTGTACAATGCTGAAGAGTTGTGGACAGCTCTGAAAGAACAGTCAGATCTGTGGCTGACACACTGAACCTTCAGCCAAACATGGTCGTGCCTGTGTGTGACAATGGCCTGAACCTGGCGGCAGCTCTGAGGCGAGCTCACACACGTGCCAGGCCTGGCCCATGTGCTTAACCTCGTGGTTCAGGGTTTTCTCAAAACCTACCCAGAGCTGCCAGATCTGCTTATGAAAGTATGCTGACTTTGTGCCCATTTTAGAAAGTCAGCTACAGCTTTAGTCGCCTTTGCCGTGCTTTAACAGTGTTTGCAGCTTCCGGCTCTCCGACTGGTGTGTGATGTCCCCACGCATTGGAACTCTACACTGCATATGTTGGAAAGGATTTGTGAGCAGAAGAGGGCAGTTGTTGAGTACCAGCATCCACAAGGCCATTGTTATTCAGTTCAGACTCCACACATAAGACCTCAGGAGTGAACATGGATGTCAGACATCTGTACCTTCTTGCAAAACTTTGAGGAGTCCACTAAGATGTGAGCGATGATGATGCCATAATTAGTATCACCATCCCACTTCTCTGCATTCTGAAAAGCTCTCTGCTCACAATGAAAGAGATTGCATTGCAGGCGGAGCAGGAGGACCTGGAGCAAGGAACCATGCAGGGTGATTACCCACAACCCAGCCTCATGTCATCCCAATGTAGATTGGTTGACAGTGAGGAAGAGGAGGAGGAGGAAGAACAGGAGCTACTTTCATGCGGAATAGATGGTACTACAAGCACAACTGTCATACCGTCTGTTCAGCGTTGATGGCCTGAGGACAGGGAAAAGGAGGAGGAGGACACCTTGGTCACTCATCCTGTTACCAGTCTGGCACACATGGCTGACTTTATGTTGCGCTGCCTTTCCCATGATCCTTGTATTGTTAACATTTTGGGTGACAGTCATTACTGAGTAGTGACACTTTTAGACCCACGTTACAAGGAGAACTTTCAATCTCTTGTCCCAGAGGCAGACAGGTGTACTAAAATGGTGCAGAACCAGAGGGCCATTGTTGCGGAATTATTAAAAAAATTCCCATCTGAAAACACTGGCGGCAGTCGTCACAGTGCATTGGACAACCAAGGAGTACAGGCGAGAGAGACACAACTCCAATCCAGCAGTGGCAGGGCAACACTAACAAAGTTCTTGGACTGTTTTTGCAGACCCTCTCATCACCCTGGCCCAGAGGTGCAGGGTAATATCACAAGGAATGGAATGTTTGGGAAGATGGTGAGGGAGTACCTTGCTGACTGTACCAATGTCCTCCGTGATTCCTCTGTGCCTTTTTAATTATTGGGTATCCAAGCTGGACACATGGCATGAACTGGCTCTCTATGCTTTGGAGGTCGTGGCCTGCCCTACCTCTAGCGTTTTGTCAGAGCGGGTTTTTAGTGCCACTGGTGGAATTAGATAAGCGGTAGTTTGAAAATGCTGACAGGCTGACTCTTATAAAAATGAATAAGAGATGGATTGGGCAAGACTTCTCTACAGCACCAAATGACAGCAAAACTCCTTCTCCTCATCCTCATTATCCACCATCACTACATGCCAGGATGAACGTGTTCTGTGATGCTACAGCCAGTCTATTTTTTTGCAAGGGTGTTTATGAGGCCTGTAAATTTTTTTTTAAAAATGCACTAGAACACGAGGGTGAACGTATTTCGTGATGCAACACTCACTCTAATTTTTAGCAAGGGTGTTTCTGATGCCTGTAAATAATTTAAAAAAAGTAGACCCATAGGGGGAAATATTTGTCAGCCCTTACACTTAGTGTATGGGCATTCCAAGTATAGGAGACCCCTTCCTTTAAATTGGGAAAACATTCATTGGAGGACATCCTCCACATCTCTTCAGACACCACCACTAGAACACGAGAGTGAACGTACTTTGTGATGCTGCAGCCACTCTAGTTTTTTGCAAGGATGTATGATGGCTAGTGTTGAGTGATACCTTCCGATATCGAGAAATATCAAATCGGATTGGATTGGAACAATACCCCAAAAATATCTGGTATCGCCGATTCCGATACCGGAAACCAATGCAAATCAATGGGACAAAAATATCGTAATGAAAATAAACCCTTTTTTTCCCTGCACATCCAGTTCGGGAGGGGGGAAGAGTGTGTGTGGTGTGAGGGCGGAGACTGTGCGTGTCTGTGTGTGCGGGCGGGGTCTGTAGGGGCCTCTCAGGGTCTGTGTGGGTCTGCCGGGGCCTGTATGGGGCTCTCGGGGGTCTGTGCTGGCCTGCCAAGGCCTGTATGGGCCTCTCGTGGGTCTGTGCGGGCCTGCTGGGGCCTGTACCGGCCTCTCGAGGGTCTGTGCAGGCCTGCTGGTGCCTGTACGGGCCTCTCGGGGGTCTGTGCAGGCCTACCGGGGCCTTATGGGCCTCTCGGGGGTCTGTGCCGGCCAGCCGGAGCCTGTACGGGCCTCTTGGGTGTCTGTGCAGGCCTGCCGGTGGCCTGTACGGGCCTCTCAGGTGTCTGTGCGGACCTGCCAGGGCCTGTATGGGCCTCTTGGCGGTCTGTGCTGGCCTGCCGGGGTCTGTACGGGCCTCTCGGGTGTCTGTGCAGGCCTGCCGGGGCCTGTATGGGCCTCTCAGGTGTCTGTGCGGGCCTGCCGGGGCCTGTACGGGCCTCTTGGGGGTTTGTGCGGGCCTGCCGGGGTCTGTACGTGCCTCTCAGGGGTCTGTGCGGGCCTCTCTGGGGTCTTTGTGTCTGTGCATAAACAAAAAACGTGTGCACAGCTCTATATAATGGTGCCCAGTTAGGTTCCAAAACCGTAGTGATACATATAAGAAAAACCTGGCACTCAACTTTATATAGGTGATATTTTATTATTCCAAGCGGAGGTTCAGTAACAGCAAACGTTTCGGTCATAAACACATGACCTTCATCAGTTACATAAAGTGATTGCTGGTGAATAGAGTTGAGCGACCTTGACCTTTTTAGAGTCGAGCCGGGTTTCGCGAAACCCGACTATCTCAAAAGTCGGGTCGAGTGAAATCGGCCGATTATGACGTAAAGTCGGGATCGACCGAAACACGAAACCCAATGCAAGTCAATGGGGCAGCATAGTCGGCAGTGAGTGGGGGCCAGGAAAACACCTAGAGTGCCCATTTTAATGTCAAAACCATCCATTCTTCTTAATGAAACTTGTCAAGCGTAATTTACCTTATAATAATTGGAAGGCATTTGAAATTGGGGATCATTTGGCTAAAGTTGTGGTGGGTAGGGCTGGTTCAAGTAATTAGTGGGCCCAGGAAATCTGGACCACGTCACGGCAGTGGAGCAGGGAGAGGTAAGTATTTCAACTTTGCAAGTGCTGTGAACCTGAGCAAGCAGGGGGGGCCCACTCGTTGGCATTGGCACTGGCACAGGGCCCCTCAAAGTACAGCGGTGTGTTTGCACGGCGGGGGTGCCTCCCACCGGCAGCAACACTTTTGCGTACTATGAGAGGCCCTGTGCCAGTGACGTCGCCAACTAGTATTCCTCCACCCACCTGATGAAGGAACCTGCACTTTCATCTGCACCTTCCTCTTTGTCCCCGTGTAAGGTGGTATGGTATGCGGGAAGAGCAACCTGACTTTCAGCAGGGTCACAATGTTGTTGTGTAGCGTGCACGGGGAATGTTGCGTTATGGGTCAATGTACCAGCAGACTCATCTATCACTGGCTGGGCAATGGGCAGGATGAGGAGGAAACACAGATATAGGCCCAAAGAATAAAGTGGGCTAAATGCAGTTCAAAATTGGTAACACAGGAATAACCAGGGGGCATTGCAGTGGAGGACAACTGGAATGAGAGGCTGACACAGAGAGTAGGCCCAAATCAGTAAGTAGTCGAAATGCAGTTCAAAATTGGCAACCGTAGTAAACAGGCGGCACAGCTTTGTTCAGTGGAGGAGAACAGCAAGGAGTGGCAGACACCGATAGTAGGCCCCAACCCAACTAGTAGGCCAAATGCAGTCTAACATTAACAACTACTTAACGAGCGCCTGAAAACGGAATTTCAGGACAGGAAACCAGGAGAACAGCAAGGAGCGGCAGACACTGTTAGTAGGCCCCAAACCAACTAGTACGCCAAATGCAGTTGTTCCATTTAACCACAATTTAACGAGAGCCTGAAGATAGAAGCTCAGGAAAGGCAACCTGGAGAACACCTTGGAGTGGAACACACCATCTCTCTCCACCCCATACCCATTTTGTAGGCCTAATGCAGTGTAGTTTTCTACAACTACTAAACGAGAGTCGGAAGACCGAAGCAATGGCAAGGAAACCTGGGGAACACCTTGGAGTGTAACACACCATCTCTCTCCACCCGATACCCATTTTGTAGGCCTAATGCAGTGTAGTTTTCTACAACTACTAAACGAGAGTCTGAAGACCGAAGCAATGGCAAGGAAACCTGGGGAACACCTTGGAGTGTAACACACCATCTCTCTCCACCCGATACCCATTTTGTAGGCCTAATGCAGTGTAGTTTTCTACAACTACTAAACGAGAGTCTGAAGACCGAAGCAATGGCAAGGAAACCTGGGGAACACCTTGGAGTGTAACACACCATCTCTCTCCACCCGATACCCATTTTGTAGGCCTAATGCAGTGTAGTTTTCTACAACTACTAAACGAGAGTCTGAAGACCGAAGCAATGGCAAGGAAACCTGGGGAACACCTTGGAGTGTAACACACCATCTCTCTCCACCCGATACCCATTTTGTAGGCCTAATGCAGTGTAGTTTTCTACAACTACTAAACGAGAGTCTGAAGACCGAAGCAATGGCAAGGAAACCTGGGGAACACCTTGGAGTGTAACACACCATCTCTCTCCACCCGATACCCATTTTGTAGGCCTAATGCAGTGTAGTTTTCTACAACTACTAAACGAGAGTCGGAAGACCGAAGCAATGGCAAGGAAACCTGGGGAACACCTTGGAGTGTAACACACCATCTCTCTCCACCCGATACCCATTTTGTAGGCCTAATGCAGTGTAGTTTTCTACAACTACTAAACGAGAGTCTGAAGACCGAAGCAATGGCAAGGAAACCTGGGGAACACCTTGGAGTGTAACACACCATCTCTCTCCACCCGATACCCATTTTGTAGGCCTAATGCAGTGTAGTTTTCTACAACTACTAAACGAGAGTCTGAAGACCGAAGCAATGGCAAGGAAACCTGGGGAACACCTTGGAGTGTAACACACCATCTCTCTCCACCCGATACCCATTTTGTAGGCCTAATGAAGTGTAGTTTTCTACAACTACTAAACGAGAGTCGGAAGACCGAAGCAATGGCAAGGAAACCTGGGGAACACCTTGGAGTGTAACACACCATCTCTCTCCACCCGATACCCATTTTGTAGGCCTAATGCAGTGTAGTTTTGTACAACTACTAAACGAGAGTCGGAAGACCGAAGCAATTGCAAGGAAACCTGGGGAACACCTTGGAGTGTAACACACCATCTCTCTCCACCCCATACCCAATTTGTAGGCCTAATGCAGCCTACTTTCCGACAACTACTAAACGAGAGCATGAAGATCGAAGCTCAGGAAAGGCAACCTGGGGAACACCTTGGAGTGTAACACACCCTCTCTCTATACCACGGAAGGGCTGATTCTTAGGAAGGAAGGCTGTCGGAAAGAAGCAGGGCGCGTCCGAGGATGATTATATTCTTATTAGGTATATACTCACCCTCGGCCGCGCCCTGCTTCTTTATTTGTAATGAATGTTTATTTGCAATGTGGTTTTGACTTACTCTATTTTTTTGGTAAATAATGATTTTATTATTTTCATTGTTTTGCATCTTCTTGGCAATAATATAAAGAAGACGCGACAGGACAACACTCGGTGGATGCCATATCTGTGTTTTAAATTGAAAAAAACTTTCAGTTAACTACTTGCAGGAGAAAGTTATTGTAGCTGGTGGCCATTTTTAGTACTGTACCAGATTTTTGTTGTATGTGTTTGTTTTTAATGTTAAAATGTCTGCATTTGATATCTCTCCAGTATTTTTTTTTTTATAAGCAAAATACTTATTTTTATATTTTCTGATGTTGGTTCAAGGGGTACACGGGCAGCAGTAGACAGGTCAGTGGAGGCCTAGTGGAAGGAGGGACCGCAGACAGGCTTCGAAGCCCTAACATAATAAATTGGCCTGGCTGTAGGCAATTTAAAATTGGTTCCAGGGGAACACGGGCGGCAGTAGACAGGTCAGTGGAGGCCTAGTGGAAGGAGGGACCGCAGACAGGCTTCGAAGCCCTAACATAATAAATTGGGCTGGCTGTAGGCAATTTAAAATTGGTTCCAGGGGAACACGGGCAGCAGTGGCCTGGTCAGTGTAGTAGTAGTGGAAAGAACGGGCCGCAGACAGGCTTCGAAGGCCTAACATAACAAAAATTGGGATGTAGGCAATTTACAATTGGTTCCAGGGGAACACGGACAGCAGTAGACAAGTCAGTGGAGGCCTAGTGGAAGGAGGGACCGCAGACAGGCTTCGAAGCCCTAACATAATAAATTGGGCTGGCTGTAGGCAATTTAAAATTGGTTCCAGGGGAACCCGGGCAGCAGTAGACAGGTCAGTGGAGGCCTAGTGGAAGGAGGGACCGCAGACAGGCTTCGAAGCCCTAACATAATAAATTGGGCTGGCTGTAGGCAATTTAAAATTGGTTCCAGGGGAACACGGGCGGCAGTAGACAGGTCAGTGGAGGCCTAGTGGAAGGAGGGACCGCAGACAGGCTTCGAAGCCCTAACATAATAAATTGGGCTGGCTGTAGGCAATTTAAAATTGGTTCCAGGGGAACACGGGCGGCAGTAGACGGGTCAGTGGAGGCCTAGTGGAAGGAGGGACCGCAGACAGGCTTCGAAGCCCTAACATAATAAATTGGGCTGGCTGTAGGCAATTTAAAATTGGTTCCAGGGGAACCCGGGCAGCAGTAGACAGGTCAGTGGAGGCCTAGTGGAAGGAGGGACCGCAGACAGGCTTCGAAGCCCTAACATAATAAATTGGGCTGGCTGTAGGCACTTTAAAATTGGTTCCAGGGGAACACGGGCGGCAGTAGACAGGTCAGTGGAGGCCTAGTGGAAGGAGGGACCGCAGACAGGCTTCGAAGCCCTAACATAATAAATTGGGCTGGCTGTAGGCAATTTAAAATTGGTTCCAGGGGAACACGGGCGGCAGTAGACAGGTCAGTGGAGGCCTAGTGGAAGGAGGGACCGCAGACAGGCTTCGAAGGCCTAACATAAGAAAAATGTAAATACAATGGTATTGACAGTGCCAGGCATTGAAGGATGTCAGCGCATAGACTAAACATTGGTGGAGCTGTGAGAGAAAATTTTGCAAGTGGTAGAGCACTGTTTGACCTGGGGGGGGGACTGTCTTGTGGCCGGCGGTACAGGCCCAGGGCCCCTCATATTACAACGGTGTGTCTGACGTTGGGTGCGCACCACCACCGCCAGACACTTTATTGTACTATGAGGGACCTAGTGGCAGTGCCGTCGACCAAAAGCGGGCACACCCACCTCTTCAGACAAACAGTACTCTCACGGGTGCTGGCGCCAAGTGGCGATACCACGGCCCCGTGTGGGGACTTTGGCCATTTAGGGAGGTGTTAACATGTCGGATGCTGGACAATCAGGTGCTGCAAATTACGAGACTTGAAAAGTCGTTCAGAATAGTCCACAGGCAAGACCTTTACATAGGAAAGCTAGGTGTCAGCCGGGCAAGGTGGGGCAAAAGATTTCGAAATCCAGTTGTGGTTCATTTTAATAAAGGTTAGATCATCTACATTTTGGGTAGCCAGACGAGTCCTTTTTTCTGTTAGTATTGAACCTGCAGCACTGAATACTCTTTCTGATAGGACACTAGCTGCCGGGCAAGCAAGCTCCTGCAATGCATATTCTGCCAATTCTGGCCAGGTGTCTAATTTTGATGCCAAGTAATCAAATAGTAATGACGGTTGAGGGAGAACGTCGATAAGGGATGAAAAATAGTTAGTAACCATACTGGACAAATGTTGTCTCCTGTCACTTTGAATTGATGCTGCAGTACCTGTCCTGTCTGCGGTCATAGCAAAATCACTCCACAACCTGGTCAGAAAACCCCTCTGGCCAACGCCACTTCTGATTTCTGCCCCTCTAACACCTCTGGTCTGCTGGCCCCTGCAGCTCGTGTTAGAACAATCATGGGCGCTGTGTGCAGGGAATGCCAGAAGCAAACGGTCAATAAGAGTTGATTGTTTGGTTGCTAATATTAGTTCCAAGTTCTCATGTGGCATTATATTTTGCAATTTGCCTTTATAGTGAGGATCAAGGAGGCAGGCCAACCAGTAATCGTCATCGTTCATCATTTTTTTTATGCGTGTGTCCCTTTTGAGGATACGTAAGGCATAATCCGCCATGTGGCCCAAAGTTCCAGTTCTCAAATCTGTGGTTGTGCTTTGTTGAGGGGCAGTTTCAGGCAAATCCACGTCACTTGTGTCCCTCCAAAAACCAGAACCCGGCCTTGCCGCGCCAACAATTTCCACTGGCCCCGGAAAAGCTTCCTCATTAAAAATATAATCATCCCCATCATCCTCCTCGTCCTCCTCCTCTTGTTCGCCCGCTACCTCGTCCTGTACACTGCCCTGGCCAGACAATGGCTGACTGTCATCAAGGCTTTCCTCTTCCTCAGCTGCAGACGCCTGGTCCTTTATGTGCGTCAAACTTTGCATCAGCAGACGCATTAGGGGGATGCTCATGCTTATTATGGCGTTGTCTGCACTAACCAGCCGTGTGCATTCCTCAAAACACTGAAGGACTTGACACATGTCTTGAATCTTCGACCACTGCACACCTGACAACTCCATGTCTGCCATCCTACTGCCTGCCCGTGTATGTGTATCCTCCCACAAAAACATAACAGCCCGCCTCTGTTCACACAGTCTCTGAAGTATGTGCAGTGTTGAGTTCCACCTTGTTGCAACGTCTATGATTAGGCGATGCTGGGGAAGGTTCAAAGAACGCTGATAGGTCTGCATACGGCTGGAGTGTACGGGCGAACGGCGGATATGTGAGCAAAGTCCACGCACTTTGAGGAGCAGGTCGGATAACCCCGGATAACTTTTCAGGAAGCACTGCACCACCAGGTTTAAGGTGTGAGCCAGGCAAGGAATGTGTTTCAGTTGGGAAAGGGAGATGGCAGCCATGAAATTCCTTCCGTTATCACTCACTACCTTGCCTGCCTCAAGATCTACAGTGCCCAGCCACGACTGCGTTTCTTTCTGCAAGAACTCGGACAGAACTTCAGCGGTGTGTCTGTTGTCGCCCAAACACTTCATAGCCAATACAGCCTGCTGACGTTTGCCAGTAGCTGCCCCATAATGGGAGACCTGGTGTGCAACAGTGGCAGCTGCGGATGGAGTGGTTGTGCGACTGCGGTCTGTGGACGAGGTCTCGCTTCTGCAGGAGGACGAGGAGGAGGAGGAGGGGGTGCGAACGGCTACAGCCAACTGTTTCCTAGACCGTGGGCTAGGCAGAACTGTCCCAAACTTGCTGTCCCCTGTGGACCCTGCATCCACCACATTTACCCAGTGTGCCGTGATGGACACGTAACGTCCCTGGCCATGCCTACTGGTCCATGCATCTGTTGTCAGGTGCACCTTTGTGCTCACAGATTGCCTGAGTGCATGGACGATGCGCTCTTTAACATGCTGGTGGAGGGCTGGGATGGCTTTTCTGGAAAAAAAGTGTCGACTGGGTAGCTCGTAGCGTGGTACAGCGTAGTCCATCAGGGCTTTGAAAGCTTCGCTTTCAACTAACCGGTAGGGCATCATCTCTAACGAGATTAGTCTAGCTATGTGGGCGTTCAAACCCTGTGTACGCGGATGCGAGGCTAAGTACTTCCTTTTTCTAACCATAGTCTCATGTAGGGTGAGCTGGACTGGAGAGCTGGAGATCGTGGAACTAGCGGGGGTGCCGGTGGACATGGCAGACTGAGAGACGGTGGGAGATGGTATTGTTGCCGCCGGTGCCCTAGATGCAGTGTTTCCTACTACGAAACTGGTGATTCCCTGACCCTGACTGCTTTGGCCTGGCAAAGAAACCTGCACAGATACTGCAGGTGGTGCAGAAAATGGTGGCCCTACACTGCCGGAAGGGATGTTGCGTTGATGACTAGCTTCATTGGCCGAGGGTGCTACAACCTTAAGGGACGTTTGGTAGTTAGTCCAAGCTTGCAAATGCATGGTGGTTAAATGTCTATGCATGCAACTTGTATTGAGACTTTTCAGATTCTGCCCTCTGCTTAAGGTAGTTGAACATTTTTGACAGATGACTTTGCGCTGATCAATTGGATGTTGTTTAAAAAAATGCCAGACTGCACTCTTTCTAGCATCGGATACCTTTTCAGGCATTGCAGACTGAGCTTTAACCGGATGGCCACGCTGTCCTCCAACAGGTTTTGACTTTGCCACGCGTTTTGGGCAAGATACGGGCCCGGCAGATGGAACCTGTTGCGATGTTGATGCCTGCTGCGGCCCCTCCTCCTCCGCTTCAGAACTGCTGCCGCCTGCACCCTGTTATTATTATTATTATACATTTTTATAGCGCCATTTATTCCATGGTGCGTTACATGTGAATACGGGGCAAATATAGACAAATACATTAAACATGAGCAGATAACAAGGCACACGAGTACATAAGGAGGGAGGACCCTGCCCGCGAGGGCTCACAGTCTGCAGGGGGTGGGTGAGGATACACTAGGAGAGGGAAGAGCTGGCTGTACGGCTGTTCAGTAGGTTGAGGATCACTGCAGGCTGTAGGCTTGTCGGAAGAGATGAGTCTTCAGGTTGTTTTTGAAGGTTTCTATGGTAGGCGCAAGTCTGATGTGTTGGGGTAGAGAGTTCCAGAGTATGGGGGAAGCACGGGAGAAGTCTTGGATGCGGTTATGGGAAGAAGAGATGAGAGGGGAGTAGAGAAGGAGGTCTTGGGAGGATCGGAGGTCGCGTGTAGGTAGGTACCGGGAGACCATGTCACAGATGTATGGAGGAGACAGGTTGTGGATGGCTTTGTATGTCAGTGTGAGGGTTTTGAACTGGAGTCTCTGGGCGATAGGAAGCCAGTGAAGGGCTTGACACAGGGGAGAGGCTGGGGAATAGCGGGGGGACAGGTGGATTAGTCGGGCAGCAGAGTGTAGGATGGATTGGAGTGGTGCCAGAGTGCTAGAGGGGAGTCCAGAGAGTAGGAGGTTGCAGTAGTCGAGGCGGGAGATGATAAGGGCATGCACTAGCGTTTTTGCAGTGTTGCGGTCAAGGAAAGCACGGATCCGGGAAATATTTTTGAGTTTGAGACGACAGGAGGAGGCAAGGGCTTGGATATGTGGCTTGAAAGAGAGGGCAGAGTCGAGGATCACCCCGAGGCACCGGGCGTGTGGGACTGGGGATAGTGAGCAGCCATTGACATTGATGGATAGGTCTGGTGGAGGGGTAGAGTGAGATGGGGGAAAGATGATGAATTCTGTTTTGTCCATGTTCAGTTGTAGAAAGCGAGCAGAAAAGAAGGCTGAAATGGCAGGCAGACAGTGCGGGATTTTGGTAAGCAAGGAGGAGAGGTCAGGTCCGGAGAGGTAGATCTGCGTGTCGTCAGCGTAGAGATGGTACTGCATACCGTGGGATTCTATGAGCTGTCCCAGGCCGAAAGTGTAGATGGAGAAGAGTAGGGGTCCTAGAACAGAGCCTTGAGGAACACCGACTGACAAGGGGCGAAGTGAGGAGGTGGTGTGGGGGAGGGAGACACTGAATGTTCGGTCTGTCAGATATGACGAGATCCAGGAAAGGGCCAAGTCTGTGATGCCAAGGGATGAGAGGATTTGTAGCAAAAGGGAGTGGTCTACAGTGTCAAAGGCAGAAGACAAGTCCAGGAGAAGGAGGACAGAGTAGTGTCGCTTGCTCCTGGCAGTTAGTAGGTCATTGGTGACTTTAGTTAGGGCAGTTTCAGTTGAGTGATGGGAACGGAAGCCTGATTGTAACCGATCAAAGAGGGAGCAGGAGGAGAAGTGGGAGGACAGTTCAAGATGGACGTGTTGCTCCAGCAATTTGGAGGCATAAGGGAGAAGAGATATCGGGCGATAGCTAGACACAGAGGATGGGTCGAGGGAGGGCTTTTTGAGGATGGGTGTGATCTTGGCATGCTTGAAGGATGAGGGAAAGACACCTGTTGTGAGTGAGAGGTTAAAGAGGTGCGTTAGGGTTGGGATGAAGACTGTGGAAAGGTTAGGGATGAGGTGGGATGGTAGCGGGTCAAGCGTGCAGGTGGTGAGGTGTGATCTTGACAGGAGGGTGGAGAGCTGATCTTCTGTCATGGTGGAGAAGCTGGTTTTGGAGGAGCAGGGTTGAGCAGCTAAGAGGGGCAGTGGGCGCTGTGGGCCAAAGCTTTCTCTGATCGTATCGATCTTCTGTTTAAAGAAAGAGGCGAAGTCATCAGCAGAAATGAGGGGGGAGGGAGGAGGTGCGGGGGGACGGAGTAGAGAATTGAAAGTGTTGAAAAGCTGTTTAGGGTTGTGGGACAGGGAGGATATGAGGGATGAGAAGTAAGTTTGTTTTGCGGCAGTGAGCGCAGACTTGAAGCTGGCGAGGGACTGCTTGTATGCAGTGAAGTGGTCGGCAGAGTGGGATCGCTTCCATCTCCGCTCAGCAATCCTGGAAGCCCGTCTCAATTCTTTGGTCAGGCTGGTCAGCCAGGGCTGCCTGTTAATTGTACGAGTTTTACTATGCATGAGTGGGGTGGCCGAATCGAGTGTTGTTGTTATTGTGGTGTTATAAAAAGTGGCAGCAGCATCTGTGTCATGAAGGGAGGCTATGTCTGTGAGAGGGAGAAGGGACTCAGAGAGTGATTGTAAGTTGAGATGTTTGAGATTTCTGCGAGGGTGAGTGAGTTTGTGGAGTGGGGGTTGCACACTAGGAGAGGAGAGGGACGAGAATGTCAGTAGGTTGTGGTCAGACAGGGGGAGGGGTGTGTTAGTGAGGTTAGTAAGGGAGCAGAGGCGGGTGAAGATGAGGTCCAGCGTGTGGCCATCTTTGTGAGTGGCCTCAGAGGACCATTGAGTGAGGCCAAAGGAGGCAGTCAGTGATTAAAGTTTAGAGGTAGCTGAGGTGAAAGTGTCAATGGGGACATTGAAATCACCCATGATGATAGTGGGGATGTCAACAGAGAGGAAATGAAGTAGCCAGGTGGTGAAGTGGTCGAGAAAGGTGGAGATGGCTAGTTCTGGGGGGCGGTAGATGACAGCCAGCTGGAGGTTGGAGGGGGAATAGATGCGGACAGAGTGCACCTCAAACGAGGGAAGAGTAGCGGAGGGTGGTAGCGGGATTGGAGTAAAGGAGCAGGTGTCGGACAGGAGCAAGCCAACACCTCCACCGCGTTTGTTGCTGGAGCGAGGGGTGTGAGAGAGGTGGAATCCGCCATAGGAGAGCGCAGCTGGAGAGGCCGAGTCAGAGGGGGTGAGCCAGGTTTCAGTGAGGCCGAGGAAGGAGAGTTTGTTGGTGATGAAGAGGTCATGGATAAATGGCAGTTTGTTGCAGATGGAGCATGCGTTCCATAGTGCTCCAAGTAGGGGGAGCGGGGGAGTGGGGGCTGGATGAATGGGTATGAGGTTGTCGTGGTTGGGAAAACGTGCGGAGGATCGTGGCAGGGGGTTAGAAACGAGTGTGGGGATGAATTGGGGAGGGCCGGGATTTGGGGATATGTCACCAGCAATGAGGAGTAACAGACAGATCATTAGAAGGTGGGAGCAGGATAGGACATGATGTGGCCGTGTGTGTCTGGATAAAAAGGATTGTATGTGGAGGAACAGTTCTGAGGGGAAGGTGAGATGGCTGGGGAGTATGGAGGAAGAAATTACTAGTTCCTTACTAGGAGGAGGGATTGCAGGAGATTGTAAGAAGGAAAGTAGTATGGGGGTGAAAGAGAAAAGAAACCGAAACATTGTAGTGGTTGGTGTTCTGTTACCTTCCAGTCAATTCCAGTCCAATTCAGTCTAATTCAGAATCATAATTAAAAAGATGTAATTTAAAAGATGATTTGCAGCAGACTGAGTCTATAGCAGACTCCTGCATGTGAATATATCCCCAGTTAAGGGCAATCAGGTGTGAATGAGGGGGTGGCTGGGTATGGGAGACCAGATGTAGAGAGTTAAGCAAAGGTCATAAAGTGAGGGAGGGGTAAGACTGACCACTCAAAGAGATGCCAGGATCACACAATGAGAGACATGAAAACAGGTCGTGGAAACAAGCTCATAGGTGAGAAAGCATACTAAAAGGATTATATGTGCTGCACCAAGACACTCAGATCCAGGGGAAGCATAGAAAAGCCAGTGCAATATACAGAGACATTCAGAAGCCAGGGAGAGCTGGGTAAAGTCAGTGCATACCATGGAAAATCAATGCAGTATACAGAGATATTCTGGAGCCAGGGAGAGCTGGGTAAAGTCAGTGCATACCATGGAAAATCAATGCAGTATACAGAGATATTCTGGAGCCAGGGAGAGCTGGGTAAAGTCAGTGCATACCTGTGGGAAGAGGAGAACAGCTCGATTAGATGGTGCAGATGATGATAATATTGTAGTAGTGATGAGTAGCCAAATGCATTCTAGAATTCAGTCTAATTCAGAATCATAATTAAAAAGATGTAATTTAAAAGATGGAAGTTAAAAGATGATTTGCAGCAGACTGTTCCCCCAATGGCTGCCAATCGGTGTCAAGAACTGGGTCATCTATTACCTCTTCTTGTAGCTCGTGTGCAACTTCGTCTGTGTCACCGTGTCGGTCGGTGGTATAGCGTTCGTGATGGGGCAACATAGTCTCATCAGGGTCTGATTCTTGATCAGCACCCTGCGAGGGCAATGTTGTGGTCTGAGTAAAAGGACCAGCATAGTAGTCTGGCTGTGGCTGTGCATCAGTGCACTCCATGTCAGATTCAACTTGTAATGGGCATGGACTGTTAACTGCTTCACTTTCTAAGCCAGGGACGGTATGTGTAAAGAGCTCCATGGAGTAACCCGTTGTGTCGCCTGCTGCATTCTTCTCTGTTGTTGTTTTTGCTGAAGAGGACAAGGAAGCGACTTGTCCCTGACCGTGAACATCCACTAACGACGCGCTGCTTTGACATTGACCAGTTTCACGAGAGGAGGCAAAAGAGCTAGAGGCTGAGTCAGCAAGATAAGCCAAAACTTGCTCTTGCTGCTCCGGCTTTAAAAGCGGTTTTCCTACTCCCAGAAAAGGGAGCGTTCGAGGCCTTGTGTAGCCAGACGACGAACCTGGCTCCACAGCTCCAGACTTAGGTGCAATATTTTTTTTCCCACGACCACCTGATGCTCCACCACTACCACTACCCTCATTACCAGCTGACAATGAACGCCCCCGGCCACGACCTCTTCCACCAGACTTCCTCATTGTTTTAAAAACGTTACCAAACTAACGGTATTTGTTGCTGTCACACAACTTACACGGTAAGCTATAACTTCAGTATGATTTAGCTACCCCTTTACAGGTGGGTGAGACCACAACGAAAATCAGGCACAATGTTACACACTCTGTTGTTGGTGGCAACAAATGAGAGAGATGCCACACACGCAGGACTGTCACTGAAGCGCAAATGTAAATATTAATCTCCCACTGATTTGTTTGTTTTTTTTTAACAGGGAGACTTTAGAAAAAAAAAATAATAAAAAAAAATGATTTTTTAAGGAAGAATTTATAAACCAAATAAAATGAAATGATTGTTTCAGGGAGAATTTAGAAAACAAATAAAAAAAAAATAGGCTTTCTATGGCCCACTGAGTGAGAGAGGACGCACACAGGAGTCAGGAGTGGCACACAAGCCCAGAGGCCAATATTTATCTCCCACTGATTGATTTAGTGATTTTTTCAGGTAGATTTTGGAACCCAAATCAAGCAAAAAAATAAATAGGCTTTCTATGGCCCACAATTGGAGAGAGAGAGAGAGATGGCACACCCAGGAGTCAAGACTGGCACACAAGCAGAAAGGGCAATATTAATCTCCCACTGATTTGATTTTTTTTTTTTTTTCAGGGAGACTTTAGAAAAAAAAAAAATACAAAAAAAATGATTTTTTCAGGAATAATTTAGAAACCAAATAAAATAAAATGATTGTTTCAGGGAGAATTTAGAAAACAAATAAAAAAAAATTAGGCTTTGTAGGGCCCACTGAGTGAGAGAGGACGCACACAGGAGTCAGGAGTGGCACACAAGCCCAGAGGCCAATATTTATCTCCCACTGATTGATTTAGTGATTTTTTCAGGTAGATTTTGGAACTCAAATCAAGCAAAAAAATTAATAGGCTTTCTATGGCCCACAATTGGAGAGAGAGAGATGGCACACCCAGGAGTCAAGACTGGCACACAAGCAGAAAGGGCAATATTAATCTCCCACTGATTTGATTTTTTTTTTTTTTCAGGGAGACTTTAGAAAAAAAAATACAAAAAAATTGATTTTTTCAGGAATAATTTAGAAACCAAATAAAATAAAATGATTTTTTCAGGGAGAATTTAGAAAACAAATAAAACAAAAAATAGGCTTTCTAGGGCCCACTGAGTGAGAGATGACGCACACAGGAGTCAGGAGTGGCACACAAGCCCAGAGGCCAATATTTATCTCCCACTAATTGATTTATTGATTTTTTCAGGTAGAATTTAGAACCCAAGTCAACCCAAAAAATAAATAGGCTTTCTATGGCCCACTATTTGTGAGAGAGATGGCACGCTCAGGACTGGCACACAAGCCCAAAGGCCAATATTAATCTCCCACTGATTGATTTATTGATTTTTTCAGGTAGAATTTAGAACCCAAATCAAGCAAAAAAATAAATAGGCTTTCTATGGCCCACTGAGTGAGAGATGGCACACACAGGAGTCAGGAGTGGCACACAAGCCCTGAGGCCAATATTTTTCTCCCACTGATTGATGTTGTGATTTTTTCAGGTAGATTTTGGAACCCAAATCAAGCAAAAAAATAAATAGGCTTTCTATGGCCCACTGAGTGAGAGATGGCACACACAGGAGTAAGGAGTGGCACACAAGCCCTGAGGCCAATATTTTTCTCCCACTGATTGATGTAGTGATTTTTTCAGGTAGATTTTGGAACCCAAATCAAGCAAAAAAATAAATAGGCTTTCTATGGCCCACTGAGTGAGAGATGGCACACACAGGAGTAAGGAGTGGCACACAAGCCCTGAGGCCAATATTTTTCTCCCACTGATTGATGTAGTGATTTTTTCAGGTAGATTTTAGAACCCAAATAAAGCAAAAAAAATAAATAGGCTTTCTATGGCCCACTGAGTGAGAGATGACACAGACAGGGATGGCACTCTAGCAGAAATGCCAATCTTAATCTCCCACAAAAAAAATAAAAAAAAATAAAAAAGGAACTGTCCTTCAATTACTATCTCCCTGCAGTAATCTCAGCCAGGTATGGCAGGCAGCAATAAGGAGTGGACTGATGCACAAATTAAATAAAAAGTGTGGACAAACAAACAAGATAGCTGTGCAGAAAGGAAGGAACAAGAGGATTTGTGCTTTGAAAAAAGCAGTTGGTTTGCACAGCGGCGTACACACAGCAATGCAGCTATCAGGGAGCCTTCTAGGGCAGCCCAATGAGCTACAGCGCTGAGGAAAAAAAAAAATGTTGCTTCCACTATCCCTGCACACCGAAGGTGGTGTTGGGCAGTGGAAATCGCTACAGCACAAGCGGTTTGGTGGTTAATGGACCCTGCCTAACGCTATCCCTGCTTCTGACGAAGCGGCAGCAACCTCTCCCTAAGCTCAGATCAGCAACAGTAACATGGCGGTCGGCGGGAACGCCCCTTTATAGCCCCTGTGACGCCGCGGACAGCAAGCCAATCACTGCAATGCCCTTCTCTAAGATGGTGGGGACCAGGACCTATGTCATCACGCTGCCCACACTCTGCGTTTACCTTCATTGGCTGAGAAATGGCGCTTTTCGCGTCATTGAAACGCGACTTTGGCGCGAAAGTCGCGTACCGCATGGCCGACCCCGCACAGGGGTTGGATCGGGTTTCATGAAACCCGACTTTGCCAAAAGTCGGCGACTTTTGAAAATGAACGACCCGTTTCGCTCAACCCTACTGGTGAAATAAGTGTTAGCTCTGTTTAACAGACTATAGTGCTAATTGCCCTTTAAAGGAAGGCACTGGTTAGAGTACTCGGGTATGGGCGCAGCCCTGCTGTGGCGCTGCAGACGCGGAGTCCACCGCTTGCTTCTCGAGGGTTGTGTGTCTGTGCAGGCATCGTCCGATGGGACTACAAGTGCCATCGGGCTATGCCTGCTACAATGACAGTGTTTGACACATTAGCCAATAATGGGACAGTAGTAGTCCCATCATCCGGCTAATGTGTTGAATGTAAAAAAAAAACACAAACATACATACTACATACTACATACACAGTACATACAATATTCTACACACTATATACTACATACATACTACATACATACATACTACGTACATACATACAACATACATACATGCAACATACTATATACTACATACATACTACATACATAAAACATACATACAACATACTACATACATATTACATACATACAACATACTACATACATACTACCTACATACATACAACATACCACATACATACAACATATAAACAACATACATACTACATACATACTACATACATACAACATGCTATATACATACTACATACATACTACATATATACATTATACTACATACATACATACATACAACATACAACAACATACATACTACATACATACATATAACATACTACATGCATACTACATACTATTTACATACTACATACATACTATATACATACAACATACATACTACATACATACAACATACTACATGCATACTACATACTATATACATACTACATACATACTACATACATACTACATACATACTACATACATACTACACACAACATGCAATACATACATACAGTACATTCATACATTACATACTGTACATATAGACATACAGTACATATAACATAGAGTACATACTCACCATCACTTGTCACTTTGCTCCCGAAGCCAGTGTCATCTGTAAAAAATATTAAAATAGCAAACAACCAATATACTCCCTGATACACAGAAATCCACGAGTGTTCCACAACGATCTCCCGTGGAGAACAGCAGCATCAGCTGCTACAGGGGCACTCCGCACTATATTCCTCCGCCACTGTAAAAAAATAGTCCCTAGTCTCACTTTTGGCATTCCTGTGTGAGAAAGTTCCCACGCAGCTTTTGCCATAAAGTGAGACCAGTGAACTATAGTAAACTCTCAGTGATGCACTGCAGGAGCCATTGTCTCCTGTCAGTGTGTCACTGAAGGTCCTATAGAGCAGTGACATCACCCGATGTCACTGTTCAATAAGGGAGATCGTCGTGGGATACTCATTATTAATTGTACTATGGCGGACAGGTAGCATACGGTTTATTATTTTACGTTTTTTTGCAGGCGCTGAAGTATGGTAAGCATGGTTAAATTAAGAAAAATTAATACACTTTTTTCTGGCTGTCTTTTTTTTTTCTAACTCTTTCACTACTGTAGGATTAATAATGGAGAGGCATCTCCATTATTAACCCGGCTTAATGTCACCTTACAATAGCAAGGTGACATTAACCCCTTATTACCCCATATTCCACCGCTACACGGGAGTGGGAAGAGAGGGGCTAAGTGCCAGAATTGGCGCATCTTACAGATGTGCCTTTCAGGGGGTGGCTGTGGATGGGTATTTGTCATATGGATGTATACCTCCTATACTATCCCCAATAATTCCATGGTATATGAATGCTTTTACTGGAGACTGCTTTGTGTTGTAGCATCTGATTGAGCATGACACAACTATTTTTTTGTTGCATTCATATGGAATCTAACAACGAAAACCTCTGCTTGAAATCAGTGATTTCTACTGTGAGTTCCCTTGACCCTGTCTGTCTTGGCTCAGTGCAACACAAATCAGAAATTAGCTATTGTATGTGCAAAATGCTTCAGTGGTTAAATGACCAAAAAGCAAATTTTCAGCTTTTAATCAGATCCAAATTTCTTAATTACCTCCCATTTTTAAATGCTTTATTTGTGCACATCATGATGAACGTTGTAGCTACTTTGATACAGCAGATTTTCCTACAAACAATCATTAACAGTAGGTAAGTTGTCACATCTTTTGGTCTGCAATTGGTTTATGACCGTGTCCTTTATTAGGTTTGTAAATCACACTATATTTTACATTATTTTTGCTTTCACATGTGGCAGTGATGGGTCCCATTCATCACTCTTGGACATTTATTAAAATTTTCTGCTCTCTTTGATTTCTTCCTATTAGGAAAAGAAAAGCAATGTTTTCCAATATATTATAATCTTAAAAATCTGTGCAGCTAGCATTTTATGTAGACATAACAAATGAATATATTCAGAAAACTGCATAAACTAAATCTTATAAGCCACGATTTGAATGTGTATGTCATTTTTATATAAAGCAGTGCTTCAAGCTTTTTTGTCTGGTAGCTCATCAGCAAAACCATGGTGATCTCTGAGCTGCACCAACAATCAACCGTACTGCCAAAACAAGGACAGATAAAGAGCATAGCCCGTCTCTACAACTTTCTTGGGTTTCAAAGTGCTAATCGCAATTACCTCAGAACCATCCACTGTGGCTAGAGTCAGCACAAGTTCCTAACTCTTCTGTTCCAAGAGGCAAGTTACAACTCTTTCATAAGTGCATCTCCCTGTTCCAATCTGCCAAGGAAAATTTCTTCCAGCTTGATGCCACCAGTGATTGATTGTTTCTGTCAGTTAAATGAGGTCGTGTAAGCGGAATGTTCTAAGCGGCTGGGTATGGCACACAGACATAGATACTGAATATATGGACACAAATATGCATTAAATGTTGACATACTATGGGGGAGGCCTGGAGCAAGATTCCAATGTGGAAACGCATTGAGTGCGAGATGCGCTGACAGAATTTTTTTTTAGATACTGGGACTCATGTAAATGAATTACGGACAGGGATGAGAACAGAGATTAAAGAACAGTAAAGAACATTATTTTTCTGCAGTGGAAGAAATAGAGCATCATACTAATATACAGTATAATAATTAACCAGCAATTTAAGGGGGTGTATCACGATTAAATATTATTATTAATTATTTTTAGTGCACCATTGGTGCTGTACATGTGAAATGGGTTTTACATACAAATTACAAATATAAATTGCAGTGAACAAACTAACAATGACAGCCTAGACCGTAGGGGAAGAGGGCTCCGCCCTTGCGGGCTTACAGTCTACAAGTTAGTGGTAATGAGGAGGCAGTGGTGTCATTGCAAGCTGTAAAATTTCTTGAGGAGATGGGTTTTCAAGTTCTGTCCAAAGGTTTCGAATGTGGTGGATAATCGGACGTGTTGGAGTTTCAAATTCCAGATGAAGGGGGTACTAGTAAAAGGTCTTGGAGGCTATTGAGTAAATCATAAAATCATAGAATGTTAGAGTTGGAAGGGACCTCCAGGGTCATCGTGTCTACCTGCCTGCTCAATGCAGCTCAGGATACACTAAACTATATCAGACAGATGTCTGTCTAGCCTCTGTTTGAAGACGTCCATTGAATGAGAACTCACCACGTCTCGTGGCAGCCTGTTCCACTCATTGACTACCGACTACCCTGTCAAAACATTTTTTCTAATATCTAATCTGTATCTTCCCACTTTCAGTTTCATTCCATTGCTTCTCATGTTTCCATGTGCAAATGAGAATAAGGATGATCACTCTACACTCTGACATCCCATCAGATATTTGTAGACTGCTATTAAGTCTCCTCTTAGCCTTCTTTTCTGCAAGCCAATCATTCTCATATCCCTTAACTGTTCCTCGGAGGACATACTTTGCAGTCTGCTCACCATCCTCATAGTTCTTCTCTAAAACTTGCTCCACTTTTTCAATGTTTTTTTAAATCTGATGCCCAGAACAGGAGACAGTATTCCAGATGAGTCCTGACCAAGGAGGAGTAGAGAGAGATAATTACTTCACGTGATCTAGACTCTATGCTTCTCTTAACCCCTTAAGCCCTAAGGGTGGTTTGTACGTTAATGACCAGGCCAATTTTTACAATTCTGACCACTGTCCCTTTATGAGGTTATAACTCTGGAACGCTTCAACGGATCATGGTGATTCTGACAATGTTTTCTCGAGACATATTGTACTTCATGATAGTGGTAAAATTTCTTTGATATTACCTACGTTTATTTGTGAAAAAAATGGAAATTTGGGGAAAATTTTGAAAATTTAGCAATTTTCCAACTTTGAATTTTAATGCCCTTAAATCACAGAGCTATGTCACATAAAATACTTAATAATTAACATTTCCCACATGTCTACTTTACATCAGCACAATTTTGGAAATAATTTATTTTTGTTAGAAAGTTATAAGGGTTAAAAGTTGACCAACAATTTCTCATTTTTACAACACCATTTTTTTCTATGGACCACATCACATTTGAAGTCATTTTGAGGGGTCTATATGATAGAAAATAACCAAGTGTGACACCATTCTAAAAACTGCACCCCTCAAGGTGCTCAAAACCACATTCAAGACGTTTATTAACCCTTCAAGTGTTTCACAGGAATTTTTTCACACAAAATTTAATTCAGCTCCAATTTGTTTTATTTAACCAAGGATAACAGGAGAAAATGGACCTAGATGTGTTGTGAGCACTTTGACCCACCAAGTGCTTCACAGAAGTTTATACTGTAGAGCCGTAAAAATAAAAATAATATTTTTTCACAAAAATGAATTTTTGCCCCCAATTTTTGTTTCCCAAGGTTACCAGAAGAAATTGCACCCCAAAAGTTGTTGTGCAATATGTCCTGAGTACGCTGATACCCAATATATGGGGATAAACCACTGTTTGGGTGCATGGCAGAGCTCGGAAGGGATGGAGCACCGCTTGACTTTTCAATGCACAATTGGCTGGAATTGAGATGGGACTCCATGTTGCATTTGGAGAGCCTCTGATGTGCCTAAACATTGAAACTTCCCACAAGTGACACCATTTTGGAAAGTAGACCCCCTAAGGATCTTATCTAGATGTGTTGTGAGAGGTCTGAACTCCCAAGTGTTTCACTACAGTTTATAACGCAGAGCCGTGAAAATAAAAAATATTTTTTTCCCACAAAAAATTATTTTTTAGCCCGCAGTTTTGTATTTTCCCAAGGGTAACAGGAAAATTGGACCACAAAAATTGTTGTCCAATTTGTCCTCTGTACGCTGATACCCCATATGTGGGTGGTAACCACCGTTTGGGCGCATGGCAGAGCTCGGAAGGGAAGGAGCGCCATTTGTAATGCAGACTTAGATGGAATGGTCTGCAGGCGTCACATTGCATTTGCAGAGCCCCTAATGTACCTAAACAGTAGAAACCCCCCACAAGTGACCCCATATTGGAACCTAGACCCCCAAGGAACTTATCTAGATGTGTTGTGAGAACTTTGAACCCCCAAGTATTTCACTAGTTTATAACGCAGAGTCATGAAAATAAAAAAATCTTTTTTTCCCCCCAAAATGGTTTTTAGCCCCCCAACTTTTTATTTTCCCAAGGGTAACGAGAAAAAATGGACCCCAGAAGTTGTTGTCAATTTGTCCTGAGTACGCTGATACCCCATATATGGGGATAAACCACTGTTTGGGTGCATGGCAGAGCTCGGAAGGGATGGAGCACCGCTTGACTTTTCAATGCACAATTGGCTGGAATTGAGATGGGACTCCATGTTGCATTTGGAGAGCCTCTGATGTGCCTAAACATTGAAACTTCCCACAAGTGACACCATTTTGGAAAGTAGACCCCCTAAGGATCTTATCTAGATGTGTTGTGAGAGGTCTGAACTCCCAAGTGTTTCACTACAGTTTATAACGCAGAGTCATGAAAATAAAAAAATCTTTTTTCCCCCCAAAATGGTTTTTAGCCCCCCAACTTTTTATTTTCCCAAGGGTAACGAGAAAAAATGGACCCCAGAAGTTGTTGTCAATTTGTCCTGAGTACGCTGATACCCCATATGTTGGGGTAAACCCCTGTTTGGGCGCATGGGAGAGCTCAGAAAGGAAGGAGCACTGTTTTACTTTATCAACGCAGAATTGGCTGTAATTGAGATCGGACACCATGTCGCGTTTGGAGAGCCCTGATGTGCCTAATCAGTGAAAACCCCCAATTCTAACTGAAACCCTAACCCAAACACACCCCTAATCCCAACCACACCCCTAACCCCAACCCTAACCACACCCCTAACTCCAACACACCCCTAACCCTAATCCCAACCATAACCCTAACCACACCCCTAACCCCATGTGTTGTATGTTTTATATTTTAAATGATTTCAACACTCCAATTAATTAATACGAATTATAGAGCTATTTATATGGTTTCAATCAGATATATATATAATTCCCCCACATGTGTTCAGGGGCCCATCCCCCAGTTGTTGAATTTCTGCCATGTATCCTATATGAAGCCCCCTCCTCCAGTTGCGAAAAACTGGTTAATCAGGTTTCATTGGGGATTGAGGGGATGTACCTTTGCGTGTGGACAAGAGACTGGTGACATCATTCCCCACACATAGGGGCTGGACACACCTCTGGTAGCTGGAGAGATATAACAGAGCACATGTGCTTGGGCCCTTTCTCTTTCTTTCTGGACGATGAGTGATGGACTTCTACCTTGAGAGTGTAATGTATGACTATTGATTATGCGTTATTTTGAGTGACTGTTTATATTTATTATCGTTTATTAAGTAAATTCATTTTAGTTTATTCAATTGTCGTGTGAGCATTTATTTATTCATCACAATTCTTTGAACCATAAAAAAACACCGTGACACACCCCTTACCCTAATCCCAACCGTAAATGTTATCCAAACCCTAACCCTAGCCCCAACCCTAACCCTAGCCCTAACACTAACCACTCGTGAGCGCAGCCGATCGCTATGACATACTATCCCGTCGTGGTCACACGGGCCCACCCCACCTCGACGGGATAGTACGTCATATGGGATTAAGGGGTTAATACATCCTAGAACTGTGTTTTACTTTTTTGCTGAAGTCGAGATATACTATATCTACTGCATTTGAGTGATCCACCCAGTCAGTCATTACATCATAGAAGGAAATTAGATTAGTCTGGCATGACTTGTTTGCTACAAAGCCATGCTGGCTCTGGTTAATTACTGTATTTTTATCCAAGTAATTAGATATATGTTGCTTAATAATTTGTCTTTCTTGGTATAGAAGTAAGGCCCACTGCCCTGTAATTTCCTGGCTCCATCTCTTTTCCTTTTTGAAGATAGGGACAACATTTTCTCTTCTCCAATCTTCTGGGACTTCTCCTGTTTTCCATGATTTTTCCAAGATTCTGGCTAGTGGTTCTGCAACTTCCTCTGCTAACTTAAACAAGGAAAATAGAACAAAAATTATGTATAATACCACAAAATTGTCAAGGACAACAGGTATACTCCAAATCATGAATAAGTACACAGAAAAAGAGAGTACAAAAAAACCCCGTTTAAACTATCAACATTTTTTTTTTATTTAAATTACATCACAATATCATATTCAAAAAGAAAACAATTATATGGACCAAAGTATTCAAAAAGTGAAAGACATGAACAGTCTAAGGTCAAAAGCAAGCACAAATCATTTGTGGACAGGGAAATTAACCTCTGATGGACACCAATAAATATTGCACTATTAACATAGTAACATAGTAACATAGTAACATAGTTAGTAAGGCCGAAAAAAAGACATTTGTCCATCCAGTTCAGCCTATATTCCATCATAATAAATCCCCAGATCTACGTCCTTCTACAGAACCTAATTGTATGATACAATATTGTTCTGCTCCAGGAAGACATCCAGGCCTCTCTTGAACCCCTCGACTGAGTTCGCCAACACCACCTCCTCAGGCAAGCAATTCCAGATTCTCACTGCCCTAACAGTAAAGAATCCTCTTCTATGTTGGTGGAAAAACCTTCTCTCCTCCAGACGCAAAGAATGCCCCCTTGTGCCCGTCACCTTCCTTGGTATAAACAGATCCTCAGCAAGATATTTGTATTGTCCCCTTATATACTTATACATGGTTATTAGATCGCCCCTCAGTCGTCTTTTTTCTAGACTAAATAATCCTAATTTCGCTAATCTATCTGGGTATTGTAGTTCTCACATCCCCTTTATTAATTTTGTTGCCCTCCTTTGTACTCTCTCTAGTTCCATTATATCCTTCCTGAGCACCGGTGCCCAAAACTGGACACAGTACTCCATGTGCGGTCTAACCATTTCTTCTGATACATGTTGGCACCAATGACACGGCAAGGAAGGACCTACCGACAATCTGCAAAGACTTTGAAGAGTTGGGGAAGAAAGTAAAGGAACTGAATGCACAGGTAGTTTTTTCTTCTATCCTTCCAGTAGACGGGCATGGCACCAGGAGATGGAACAGGATCCTTGATGCAAACAACTGGCTAAGACGATGGTGCAGACAACAAGGATTTGGATTCCTGGACCACGGTGTGAATTACTGGTATGATGGACTCCTCGCCAGAGACGGACTACACCTCAACAAACCTGGGAAACACACATTCGCCAGAAGACTCGCTACACTCATCAGGAGGGCGTTAAACTAGAAGAAGAGGGGACGGGAAGAAAAACATTAGACTCGAACAAAGACGACCCAGGAAAACATACTCAGAAGGGAGGTAAGAACATTTCTAAAACAATCCACAGTGAGGAGATTGGAACAAAACAAAATCCTCTAAACTGCATGCTCGCAAACGCCAGAAGCCTGACAAACAAGATGGAAAAACTAGAAGCAGAAATATCTACAGGTAACTTTGACATAGTGGGAATAACCGAGACATGGTTAGATGAAAGCTATGACTGGGCAGTTAACTTACAGGGTTACAGTCTGTTTAGAAAGGATCGTAAAAATCGGAGAGGAGGAGGGGTTTGTCTCTATGTAAAGTCTTGTCTAAAGTCCACTTTAAGGGAGGATATTAGCGAAGGGAATGAGGATGTCGAGTCCATATGGGTTGAAATTCATGGAGGGAAAAATGGTAACAAAATTCTCATTGGGGTCTGTTACAAACCCCCAAATATAACAGAAAGCATGGAAAGTCTACTTCTAAAGCAGATAGATGAAGCTGCAACCCATAATGAGGTCCTGGTTATGGGGGACTTTAACTACCCGGATATTAACTGGGAAACAGAAACCTGTGAAACCCATAAAGGCAACAGGTTTCTGCTAATAACCAAGAAAAATTATCTTTCACAATTGGTGCAGAATCCAACCAGAGGAGCAGCACTTTTAGACCTAATACTATCTAATAGACCTGACAGAATAACAAATCTGCAGGTGGTTGGGCATTTGGGAAATAGCGACCACAATATTGTGCAGTTTCACCTGTCTTTCACTAGGGGGACTTGTCAGGGAGTCACAAAAACATTGAACTTTAGGAAGGCAAAGTTTGAACAGCTTAGAGATGCCCTTAATCTGGTAGACTGGGACAATATCCTCAGAAATGAGAATACAGATAATAAATGGGAAATGTTTAAGAACATCCTAAATAGGCAGTGTAAGCGGTTTATACCTTGTGGGAATAAAAGGACTAGAAATAGGAAAAACCCAATGTGGCTAAACAAAGAAGTAAGACAGGCAATTAACAGTAAAAAGAAAGCATTTGCACTACTAAAGCAGGATGGCACCATTGAAGCTCTAAAAAACTATAGGGAGAAAAATACTTTATCTAAAAAACTAATTAAAGCTGCCAAAAAGGAAACAGAGAAGCACATTGCTAAGGAGAGTAAAACTAATCCCAAACTGTTCTTCAACTATATCAATAGTAAAAGAATAAAAACTGAAAATGTAGGCCCCTTAAAAAATAGTGAGGAAAGAATGGTTGTAGATGACGAGGAAAAAGCTAACATATTAAACACCTTCTTCTCCACGGTATTCACGGTGGAAAATGAAATGCTAGGTGAAATCCCAAGAAACAATGAAAACCCTATATTAAGGGTCACCAATCTAACCCAAGAAGAGGTGCGAAACCGGCTAAATAAGATTAAAATAGATAAATCTCCGGGTCCGGATGGCATACACCCACGAGTACTAAGAGAACTAAGTAATGTAATAGATAAACCATTATTTCTTATTTTTAGTGACTCTATAGCGACAGGGTCTGTTCCGCAGGACTGGCGCATAGCAAATGTGGTGCCAATATTCAAAAAGGGCTCTAAAAGTGAACCTGGAAATTATAGGCCAGTAAGTCTAACCTCTATTGTTGGTAAAATATTTGAAGGGTTTCTGAGGGATGTTATTCTGGATTATCTCAATGAGAATAACTGTTTAACTCCATATCAGCATGGGTTTATGAGAAATCGCTCCTGTCAAACCAATCTAATCAGTTTTTATGAAGAGGTAAGCTATAGACTGGACCACGGTGAGTCATTGGACGTGGTATATCTCGATTTTTCCAAAGCGTTTGATACCGTGCCGCACAAGAGGTTGGTACACAAAATGAGAATGCTTGGTCTGGGGGAAAATGTGTGTAAATGGGTTAGTAACTGGCTTAGTGATAGAAAGCAGAGGGTGGTTATAAATGGTATAGTCTCTAACTGGGTCGCTGTGACCAGTGGGGTACCGCAGGGGTCAGTATTGGGACCTGTTCTCTTCAACATATTCATTAATGATCTGGTAGAAGGTTTACACAGTAAAATATCGATATTTGCAGATGATACAAAACTATGTAAAGCAGTTAATACAAGAGAAGATAGTATTCTGCTACAGATGGATCTGGATAAGTTGGAAACTTGGGCTGAAAGGTGGCAGATGAGGTTTAACAATGATAAATGTAAGGTTATACACATGGGAAGAGGGAATCAATATCACCATTACACACTGAACGGGAAACCACTGGGTAAATCTGACAGGGAGAAGGACTTGGGGATCCTAGTTAATGATAAACTTACCTGGAGCAGCCAGTGCCAGGCAGCAGCTGCCAAGGCAAACAGGATCATGGGGTGCATTAAAAGAGGTCTGGATACACATGATGAGAGCATTATACTGCCTCTGTACAAATCCCTAGTTAGACCGCACATGGAGTACTGTGTCCAGTTTTGGGCACCGGTGCTCAGGAAGGATATAATGGAACTAGAGAGAGTACAAAGGAGGGCAACAAAATTAATAAAGGGGATGGGAGAACTACAATACCCAGATAGATTAGCGAAATTAGGATTATTTAGTCTAGAAAAAAGACGACTGAGGGGCGATCTAATAACCATGTATAAGTATATAAGGGGACAATACAAATATCTCGCTGAGGATCTGTTTATACCAAGGAAGGTGACGGGCACAAGGGGGCATTCTTTGCGTCTGGAGGAGAGAAGGTTTTTCCACCAACATAGAAGAGGATTCTTTACTGTTAGGGCAGTGAGAATCTGGAATTGCTTGCCTGAGGAGGTGGTGATGGCGAACTCAGTCGAGGGGTTCAAGAGAGGCCTGGATGTCTTCCTGGAGCAGAACAATATTGTATCATACAATTATTAGGTTCTGTAGAAGGACGTAGATCTGGGTATTTATTATGATGGAATATAGGCTGAACTGGATGGACAAATGTCTTTTTTCGGCCTTACTAACTATGTTACTATGTATGTATGTAACTAGGGATTTGTACAGAGGCAGTATAATGCTCTCATCATGTGTATCCAGACCTCTTTTAATGCACCCCATGATCCTGTTTGCCTTGGCAGCTGCTGCCTGGCACTGGCTGCTCCAGGTAAGTTTATCATTAACTAGGATCCCCAAGTCCTTCTCCCTGTCAGATTTACCCAGTGGTTTCCCATTCAGTGTGTAATGGTGACATTGATTCCTTCTTCCCATGTGTATAACCTTACATTTATCATTGTTAAACCTCATCTGCCACCTTTCAGCCCAAGTTTCCAACTTATCCAGATCCATCTGTAGCAGAATACTATCTTCTCTTGTATTAACTACTTTACATAGTTTTGTATCATCTGCAAATATCGATATTTTACTGTGTAAACCTTCTACCAGATCATTAATGAATATGTTGAAGAGAACAGGTCCCAATACTGACCCCTGCGGTACCCCACTGGTCACAGCGACCCAGTTAGAGACTATACCATTTATAACCACCCTCTGCTTTCTATCACTAAGCCAGTTACTAACCCATTTACACACAATTTCCCCCAGACCAAGCATTCTCATTTTGTGTACCAACCTCTTGTGCGGCACGGTATCAAACGCTTTGGAAAAATCGAGATATACCACGTCCAATGACTCACCGTGGTCCAGCCTATAGCTTACCTCTTCATAAAAACTGATTAGATTGGTTTGACAGGAGCGATTTCTCATAAACCCATGCTGATATGGAGTTAAACAGTTATTCTCATTGAGATAATCCAGAATAACATCCCTCAGAAACCCTTCAAATATTTTACCAACAATAGAGGTTAGACTTACTGGCCTATAATTTCCAGGTTCACTTTTAGAGCCCTTTTTGAATATTGGCACCACATTTGCTATGCGCCAATCCTGCGGAACAGACCCTGTCGCTATAGAGTCCCTAAAAATAAGAAATAATGGTTTATCTATTACATTACTTAGTTCTCTTAGTACTCGTGGGTCTATGCCATCCGGACCCGGAGATTTATCTATTTTAATCTTATTTAGCCGGTTTCGCACCTCTTCTTGGGTTAGATTGGTGACCCTTAATATAGGGTTTTCATTGTTTCTTGGGATTTCACCTAGCATTTCATTTTCCACCGTGAATACCGTGGAGAAGAAGGTGTTTAATATGTTAGCTTTTTCCTCGTCATCTACAACCATTCTTTCCTCACTATTTTTTAAGGGGCCTACATTTTCAGTTTTTATTCTTTTACTATTGATATAGTTGAAGAACAGTTTGGGATTAGTTTTACTCTCCTTAGCAATGTGCTTCTCTGTTTCCTTTTTGGCAGCTTTAATTAGTTTTTTAGATAAAGTATTTTTCTCCCTATAGTTTTTTAGAGCTTCAATGGTGCCATCCTGCTTTAGTAGTGCAAATGCTTTCTTTTTACTGTTAATTGCCTGTCTTACTTCTTTGTTTAGCCACATTGGGTTTTTCCTATTTCTAGTCCTTTTATTCCCACAAGGTATAAACCGCTTACACTGCCTATTTAGGATGTTCTTAAACATTTCCCATTTATTATCTGTATTATTAGTTCTGAGGATATTGTCCCAGTCTACCAGATTAAGGGCATCTCTAAGCTGGTCAAACTTTGCCTTCCTAAAGTTCAGTGTTTTTGTGACTCCCTGACAAGTCCCCCTAGTGAAAGACAGGTGAAACTGTACAATATTGTGGTCGCTATTTCCTAGATGCCCGACCACCTGCAGATTTGTTATTCTGTCAGGTCTATTAGATAGTATTAGGTCTAAAAGTGCTGCTCCTCTGGTTGGATTCTGCACCAATTGTGAAAGATAATTTTTCTTGGTTATTAGCAGAAACCTGTTGCCTTTATGGGTTTCACAGGTTTCTGTTTCCCAGTTAATATCCGGGTAGTTAAAGTCCCCCATAACCAGGACCTCATTATGGGTTGCAGCTTCATCTATCTGCTTTAGAAGTAGACTTTCCATGGTTTCTGTTATATTTGGGGGTTTGTAACAGACCCCAATGAGAATTTTGTTACCATTTTTCCCTCCATGAATTTCGACCCATATGGACTCGACATCCTCATTTCCTTCGCTAATATCCTCCCTTAAAGTGGACTTTAGACAAGACTTTACATAGAGACAAACCACTCCTCCTCTCCGATTTTTACGATCCTTTCTAAACAGACTGTAACCCTGTAAGTTAACTGCCCAGTCTGTTGTGAATTCTGTGGCTGAATTCACTCCTGTGGTCACAAGTGGTACTGCAGCTTCTGAGCTTCCTCCCTCAGGTGTTCTGGTGAGCTCGTTAACTGCTTCATTACTTAACTCCGCCTGATGCTGCTATCCTTGCTCCTTGTCAATGTTTCAGTGTTGGATCTGAGCTTCTCCTGATTGTTCCTGTGACCTGCTGCTCTGTATAGCTAAGTGCTTTTTGCTTTTTTGTTGCTTTTTTTCTGTCCAGCTTGTCTTTTGTTTTGCTGGAAGCTCTGAGACGCAAAGGGTGTACCGCCGTGCCGTTAGATCGGCACGGTGGGTTTTTTTTGCCCCCTTTGCGTGGTTTTGCTTTAGGGTTTTTTGTAGACTGCAAAGTTCGCTTTACTGTCCTCGCTCTGTCCTAGAATATCGGGCCCCACTTTGCTGAATCTATTTCATCCCTACGTTTTGTCTTTTCATCTTACTCACAGTCATTATATGTGGGGGGCTGCCTTTTCCTTTGGGGAATTTCTCTGGGGCAAGTCAGGCCTATTTTTCTATCTTCAGGCTAGCTAGTTTCTTATGCTGTGCCGAGTTGCCTAGGTAGTTGTTAGGCGCAATCCACAGCCGCTTTTAGTTGTGTTTAGGATAGGATCAGGTGTGCAGTCTACAGAGTTTCCACGTCTCAGAGCTCGTTCTTGTATTTTTGGGTATTTGTCAGATCACTGTGTGCGCTCTGATCGCTAAGCACACTGTGTTTCTGGATTGCCTTCATAACACCTGTCATTAGCAAACATAACAGTACAAGGAGCCAGACTAATGATTCTCAATAGAGGGAAAGAAAAAGTTCTGATATCATTTTTTTTTTTTTTCTGCTCTGTGTTCATTTTTTTTTTTCCCCTAGACATTTGGGTGATTCTGGACACAGGTGTGGACATGGATATTCAGGGTCTGTGCTCTTCAATGGATAATCTCATTATAAATATACAAAAAATTCAAGATACTATTGATCAGAAATCTATGTTAGAACCAAGAATTCCTATTCCTGATTTGTTTTTTGGAGATAGAACTAAGTTTCTAAGTTTCAAAAATAATTGTAAGCTATTTCTGGCCTTGAAACCTCATTCTTCTGGTAATCCTATTCAACAGGTTTTGATTATTATTTCTTTTTTGCGCGGCGACCCTCAAGACTGGGCATTTTCTCTTGCGCCAGGAGACCCTGCATTGAGTAGTGTCGATGCGTTTTTCCTGACGCTCGGATTGCTGTACGATGAGCCTAATTCAGTGGATCAGGCTGAGAAAAATTTGCTGGCTTTGTGCCAGGGTCAGGATGATATAGAAGTATATTGTCAGAAATTTAGGAAATGGTCAGTACTCACTCAGTGGAATGAATCTGCGCTGGCAGCTTTGTTCAGAAAGGGTCTCTCTGAGGCTCTTAAGGATGTCATGGTGGGATTTCCTATGCCTGCTGGTTTGAATGAGTCTTTGTCTTTGGCCATTCAGATCGGTCGACGCTTGCGCGAGCGTAAATCTGTGCACCATTTGGCGGTACTGCCTGAGGTTAAACCTGAGCCTATGCAGTGCGATAGGACTATGACTAGAGTTGAACGGCAGGAATACAGACGTCTGAATGGTCTGTGTTTCTACTGTGGTGATTCCACTCATGCTATTTCTGATTGTCCTAAGCGCACTAAGCGGTCCGCTAGGTCTGCCGTCATTGGTACTGTACAGTCCAAATTCCTTCTGTCCATTACCTTGATATGCTCTTTGTCGTCGTTTTCTATCATGGCGTTTGTGGATTCGGGCGCTGCCCTGAATCTGATGGATTTGGATTATGCTAAACGTTGTGAGTTTTTCTTGGAGCCTTTGCGGTGTCCTATTCCATTGAGAGGAATTGATGCTACACCTTTGGCCAAGAATAAACCTCAATACTGGGCCCAGCTGACCATGTGCATGGCTCCTGCACATCAGGAAGTTATTCGCTTTCTGGTGTTGCATAATCTGCATGATGTGGTCGTGTTGGGGTTGCCATGGCTACAAACCCATAATCCAGTATTGGATTGGAATTCCATGTCGGTATCCAGCTGGGGTTGTCAGGGGGTACATGGTGATGTTCCATTTTTGTCGATTTCGTCATCCACCCCTTCTGAGGTCCCAGAGTTCTTGTCTGATTATCAGGATGTATTTGAAGAGCCCAAGTCCGATGCTCTACCTCCGCATAGGGATTGTGATTGTGCTATCAATTTGATTCCTGGTAGTAAATTCCCTAAAGGTCGATTATTTAATTTATCCGTGCCCGAACACGCCGCTATGCGCAGTTATGTGAAGGAATCCCTGGAGAAGGGACATATTCGCCCATCGTCATCACCACTGGGAGCAGGGTTCTTCTTTGTAGCCAAGAAGGATGGTTCGCTGAGACCGTGTATTGATTACCGCCTTCTTAATAAGATCACTGTTAAATTTCAGTATCCCTTGCCATTGTTATCTGACTTGTTTGCTCGGATTAAGGGGGCTAGTTGGTTCACTAAGATAGATCTTCGTGGTGCGTATAATCTGGTGAGAATCAGGCAAGGAGATGAATGGAAAACTGCATTCAATACGCCCGAGGGTCATTTTGAGTATCTAGTGATGCCGTTCGGACTTGCCAATGCTCCATCTGTGTTTCAGTCTTTTATGCATGACATCTTCCGTGAGTATCTGGATAAATTCCTGATTGTTACTTGGATGACATTTTGATCTTCTCAGATGATTGGGAGTCTCATGTGAAGCAGGTCAGAATGGTTTTTCAGGTCCTGCGTGCTAACTCTTTGTTTGTGAAGGGATCAAAGTGTCTCTTCGGTGTGCAGAAAGTTTCATTTTTGGGGTTCATCTTTACCCCTTCTACTATCGAGATGGATCCAGTTAAGGTCCAAGCCATCCAGGATTGGATTCAGCCGACATCTCTGAAAAGTCTGCAAAAGTTCCTGGGCTTTGCTAATTTTTATCGTCGCTTCATCTGTAATTTTTCTAGCATTGCCAAACCATTGACCGATTTGACCAAGAAGGGTGCTGATTTGGTTAATTGGTCTTCTGCTGCTGTGGGAGCTTTTCAGGAGTTGAAGCGTCGTTTTTGTTCTGCCCCTGTGTTGTGTCAGCCAGATGTTTCTCTTCCGTTCCAGGTCGAGGTTGATGCTTCTGAGATTGGAGCAGGGGCGGTTTTGTCACAGAGAGGTTCTGATTGCTCAGTGATGAAACCATGTGCTTTCTTTTCCAGGAAGTTTTCGCCCGCTGAGCGTAATTATGATGTGGGCAATCGAGAGTTGCTGGCCATGAAGTGGGCATTCGAGGAGTGGCGTCATTATAATAATAATAATAATAATTTTATTTATATAGCGCCAACATATTCCGCAGCGCTTTACAAATTATAGAGGGGACTTGTACAGACAATAGACATTACAGCATAACAGAAATACAGTTCAAAACAGATACCAGGAGGAGTGAGGGCCCTGCTCGCAAGCTTACAAACTATGGGGAAAAGGGGAGACACGAGAGGTGGATGGTAACAATTGCTTTAGTTAGCTTTTAGTCATTGGCTTGAAGGAGCTAAGCATCGCGTGGTGGTATTGACTGATCATAAGAACTTGACTTATCTCGAGTCTGCCAAGCGCTTGAATCCTAGACAGGCCCGTTGGTCGTTATTTTTTGCCCGCTTCGACTTTGTGATTTCGTACCTTCTGGGCTCTAAAAATGTGAAGGCGGATGCTCTGTCTAGGAGTTTTGTGCCCGACTCTCCGGGTTTATCTGAGCCAGCGGGTATCCTCAAGGAAGGACTCATTGTGTCTGCCATCTCCCCTGATTTGCGGCGGGTGCTGCAAAAATTTCAGGCGAATAAACCTGATCGTTGTCCAGCAGAGAAACTGTTCGTCCCTGATAGGTGGACTAATAAACTTATCTCTGAACTTCATTGTTCGGTGTTGGCTGGTCATCCTGGAATCTTTGGTACCAGAGAGTTAGTGGCTAGATCCTTCTGGTGGCCATCTCTGTCACGGGATGTACGTACTTTTGTGCAGTCCTGTGGGATTTGTGCTAGGGCTAAGCCCTGCTGTTCTCGTGCCAGTGGGTTGCTTTTGCCCTTGCCGGTCCCAAAGAGGCCTTGGACACATATTTCGATGGATTTCATTTCTGACCTTCCCGTTTCTCAAAAGATGTCAGTCATTTGGGTGGTCTGTGATCGCTTTTCTAAAATGGTCCATCTGGTGCCCTTGGCTAAATTGCCTTCCTCCTCTGATTTGGTACCTTTGTTCTTTCAGCATGTGGTTCGGTTGCATGGCATTCCTGAGAATATTGTTTCTGACAGAGGTTCCCAGTTTGTTTCAAGGTTTTGGCGAGCCTTTTGTGGTAGGATGGGCATTGACCTATCCTTTTCCTCGGCTTTCCATCCTCAGACTAATGGCCAGACCGAACGAACCAATCAGACCTTGGAAACATATCTGAGATGTTTTGTTTCTGCAGACCAGGATGATTGGGTGTCCTTTTTGCCGTTGGCTGAGTTCGCCCTTAATAATCGGGCCAGCTCGGCTACCTTGGTTTCTCCATTTTTTTGCAATTCTGGGTTCCATCCTCGTTTCTCTTCAGGACAGGTTGAGTCTTCGGACTGTCCTGGTGTGGATTCTGTGGTGGATAGGTTGCAGCAGATCTGGACTCAGGTAGTGGACAATTTGATCTTGTCCCAGGAGAAAGCTCAACTTTTCGCTAATCGCAGACGCCGTGTGGGTCCCCGACTTCGTGTTGGGGATCTGGTTTGGTTATCTTCTCGTCATATTCCTATGAAGGTTTCCTCTCCTAAATTTAAACCTCGTTTTATTGGTCCGTATAGGATTTCTGAGGTTCTCAATCCTGTGTCTTTTCGTTTGACCCTCCCAGACTCCTTTTCCATACATAATGTATTCCATAGGTCGTTGTTGCGTAGATACGTGGCACCTATGGTTCCATCTGTTGAGCCTCCTGCCCCGGTTTTGGTGGAGGGGGAATTGGAGTATATTGTGGAGAAGATTTTGGATTCTCGTGTTTCTAGACGGAAACTCCAGTATCTGGTTAAATGGAAGGGTTATGCTCAGGAAGATAATTCCTGGGTTTTTGCCTCTGATGTTCATGCTTCCGATCTTGTTCGTGCCTTTCATGCTGCTCATCCTGGTCGGCCTGGGGGCTCTGGTGAGGGTTCGGTGACCCCTCCTCAAGGGGGGGGTACTGTTGTGAATTCTGTGGCTGAATTCACTCCTGTGGTCACAAGTGGTACTGCAGCTTCTGAGCTTCCTCCCTCAGGTGTTCTGGTGAGCTCGTTAACTGCTTCATTACTTAACTCCGCCTGATGCTGCTATCCTTGCTCCTTGTCAATGTTTCAGTGTTGGATCTGAGCTTCTCCTGATTGTTCCTGTGACCTGCTGCTCTGTATAGCTAAGTGCTTTTTGCTTTTTTGTTGCTTTTTTTCTGTCCAGCTTGTCTTTTGTTTTGCTGGAAGCTCTGAGACGCAAAGGGTGTACCGCCGTGCCGTTAGTTTGGCACGGTGGGGTTTTTTTGCCCCCTTTGCGTGGTTTTGCTTTAGGGTTTTTTGTAGACTGCAAAGTTCGCTTTACTGTCCTCGCTCTGTCCTAGAATATCGGGCCCCACTTTGCTGAATCTATTTCATCCCTACGTTTTGTCTTTTCATCTTACTCACAGTCATTATATGTGGGGGGCTGCCTTTTCCTTTGGGGAATTTCTCTGGGGCAAGTCAGGCCTATTTTTCTATCTTCAGGCTAGCTAGTTTCTTATGCTGTGCCGAGTTGCCTAGGTAGTTGTTAGGCGCAATCCACAGCCGCTTTTAGTTGTGTTTAGGATAGGATCAGGTGTGCAGTCTACAGAGTTTCCACGTCTCAGAGCTCGTTCTTGTATTTTTGGGTATTTGTCAGATCACTGTGTGCGCTCTGATCACTAAGCACACTGTGTTTCTGGATTGCCTTCATAACACCAGTCATTAGCAAACATAATACCAGTCATAGCTTTCATCTAACCATGTCTCGGTTATTCCCACTATGTCAAAGTTACCTGTAGATATTTCTGCTTCTATTTCTTCCATCTTGTTTGTCAGGCTTCTGGCGTTTGCAAGCATGCAGTTTAGAGGATTTTGTTTTGTTCCAATCTCCTCGCTGTGGATTGTTTTAGAAATGTTCTTACATCCCTTCTGAGTATGTTTTCCTGGATCTTCTTTGTTCAAGTCTAATGTTTTTCTTCCCGTCCCCTCTTCTTCTAGTTTAACGCCCTCCTGATGAGTGTAGCGAGTCTTCTGGCGAATGTGTGTTTCCCAGGTTTGTTGAGGTGTAGTCCGTCTCTGGCGAGGAGTCCATCGTACAAGTAATTCACACCATGGTCCAGGAATCCGAATCCTTGTTGTCTGCACCATCGTCTTAGCCAGTTGTTTGCATCAAGGATCCTGTTCCATCTCCTGGTGCCATACCCGTCTACTGGAAGGATAGAAGTAAAAACTACCTGTGCATCCAGTTCCTTTACTTTCTTCCCCAACTCTTCAAAGTCTTTGCAGATTGTCGGTAGGTCCTTCCTTGCCGTGTCATTGGTGCCAACATGTATCAGAAGAAATGGGTGGACGTCCTTGGAGTTGAAGAGCTTTGGTATCCTATCGGTCACATCCTTGATCATCGCACCTGGAAGGCAGCATACTTCTCTTGCAGTTATGTCCGGTCTGCAGATGGCTGCTTCTGTGCCTCTCAGTAGTGAGTCTCCCACCACCACCACTCTTCGTTGCTTCTTGGCTGTACTTTTTGCTGTCACTTGTTGCTGTGTGCCCTTTTCTTTTTTGCTTGCTGGTATTGCTTCATCCTTAGGTGTGCCATCTTCATCCTCTACAAAGATTTGATATCGGTTCTTCAGTTGTGTGGTTGGTGATTTCTCCATGGTCTTCTTGCTTCTTTTGGTCACATGCTTCCACTCATCTGCTTTTGGAGGTTCTCTGACACTTTTTTCACCTTCTGTGACCAGTAGAGATGCTTCTGTTCTGTCTAGAAAGTCTTCATTCTCTTTGATGAGTTTCAAAGTTGCTATTCTTTCTTCCAGACCCCGCACCTTTTCTTCTAAAAGGGCCACTAGTCTACACTTCTGACAGGTGAAATTTAATTCTTCTTCTGGTCGATCTGTGAACATGTAGCACATGCTGCAGCTCACCATGTAGGTTGTCACATCTGCCATGTTGCTCCTAGATCCTGCTGACTTGCTGTGTGTTTTCCTTCTTGTGTAATCTACTCAGCCAAGCTCTCTTGCAATAATGTCCTGCAGGCAAAAATTTGCGCGCCGTAAGGCTGTACCCAACGATCTTCTAGCTTAGGGAGACTCTTCGCTTTCCCAGAAGGCACCTGGAATATGCAAATTAGCCTCCTCAAGCTTGAATCCCTGGTTTGGTGATTCTTTCCAAGCAGCTGGTCCCGGCTGTACCCAACGATCTTCTAGCTTAGGGAGACTCTTCGCTTTCCCAGAAGGCACCTGGAATATGCAAATTAGCCTCCTCAAGCTTGAATCCCTGGTTTGGTGATTCTTTCCAAGCAGCTGGTCCCGGCTGTACCCAACGATCTTCTAGCTTAGGGAGACTCTTCGCTTTCCCAGAAGGCACCTGGAATATGCAAATTAGCCTCCTCAAGCTTGAATCCCTGGTTAGGGATTAAGGTCCCGCTGCACAATGGCAATTATAATAAAAACCATCAAATAAACCTTTTTTTCATAAAATTGAAGTTGCCATTATTGCTATATTTGTAATTGGAACACCACAAGTCACTGTGAATCAATAAAGTGTCATAGTGCCATCAGAATGGATCTTACCCATATAAGTCCATGTGCGTAAATACAGTAGAACACACAGCCCTAATGCGCATTTAGCGTGGGATTCCTCATGGCCCCCTGTAGATTCAGGGCTGAGATAAGGATTGATTTGAGAAATATTTTTGAGTTGGAGGTGAGAGGAAGTAGTAAGGGCTCGGATGTGTGGTTTGAAGGATAAAGCACAGCAGAGTTCTTGTACAGGGGAAACTGTAATGTCAGTTACTGTGATAGATTTGGCAGGAGAGTTGAGCAAGATGGAGGAAAGATGATGAGTTTGGTTTTGTCTATATTGAGCTTTTGGAAATGTGATGAGAAGAAGAAGAATATGATGAATAGACACTCTGAGATTCCGGGCAGCAGAGAGGTGACATCTGGACCAAAGAGATAGATCTGATTGTCACCAGCATATAGATAATACTGGAAACTGTATGACTTTATGAGTAATCAAAGGCCAAAAGTATAGATGGAGAAGGTTATTGTCACAACACAGCTGTCAGGTGACCCGGAACCAGGGGTTCCTTCCCTATTCCTAACACTAGGGGACGCCTTAGCTTGCCTTATGCCCCGGGATACTTCTGAAGGTGAAGATGCTGGGGCCTTCACCCTTGCCTTATATACTGAGTCAGCCCTCAGTCTGTTCTCTTCCCCCACTCAGGGAAGAGGGGTACTGCTGTGCACTGTAGTACACCAACCCGACAAACAAGGCAACACAAACAAAGGTTAACAGAAAACTCCAGGCATACAAAATATTCAGTCACACAAAACTGACTGAATGGGGCATGGAGGTAGGGGAATAAACCAAAATAGAGAAGAATAAGGAATTACCACACATATAAACCAAGCAACAGTTACAGATAACTCCTTCAACTCTCCTCATATGAACACCTCTCCCTTCATTAGCAATGCAGCAAATGCTACCTCTGACAAGGATTTGTAACAGAACCCAGATTATAAAGGGGAAAGGAATGGTTAACTGAGGTTAGCTGTGAGCACAGAGATTGTCAACATGGCTGATTAACGCCTGTTCTGCCAGAAGAAATAAGCACCATTAAAATTAATAAGAAGTGCTTCCTCTTAGCACTATAGTTAGAGCAATCAGACGCTGCGGTCTTCTGGCTCCATAGTGTCACAGTAACCATGTGACAGTTATAGGTTCCAGGACAGGACCTTGAGGGACACTGACAAAAAGAGGATGGGAAGAGGAGGATTGTGAGGAGCTGGCCATTAGCTAAAGACTATTGGACCAATGGATGTAGAGAGGAGTCCATGACTCCAAGTAATGCAGACTTTTTCCAACTCGGAGCATCGGTTATGTCGTTCTGATTGGTGTATTTTCCTTGGTGTCGGATTACCAGGTGGCACCCCCCGGATCTGTTCCTTTTTTTCCAGCCACATTGCAAAATCTATGAAGTCCTATATATGTTTGGTGTTATATTCTCTCTTGTCTTTGTTCCTCTCTGCAGGTGGCTTCCCCAATACACAACTTTGCAGACTGGGCTTCTGGAACCTTCTGCATACTTTGAGCATCATGTAGCAAATGTTAAAGGGGAAGAGCGTGAACACTTCTGTCAATTCAGGGTGATGATTCCAGGAGAGGTAGAAAAATAAGAAACATGTTTAGTGAGTTAGTTGTTGTGGTGACGTCGAAGGGGGTGTGGGTCTGTGCAGGCTGCCAGGGGTCTGTGCGGGTGTGTGCAGGCATCATCCGATGGGACTACAAGTCCCATCGGGCTATGCCTGCTACAATGACAATGATTGACACATTAGCCAATGATGGGACAGTAGTAGTCCCATCATCCGGCTAATGTGTTGAATGTAAAAAAAAGAAAACACATGCATACTACATACATACATACTGCATACATACAACATACATTACTACATACATACATACAGTACCTACATACTACATACAATACATTCATACATTACATACAATAAATACGGGGGTACACCCCGGAACACCGCCACAGACTCCTCCACATCAGGTTGCAAGACAATGTCCCGAACACGGCAATTCTGGAACAAACTGGGCTCTGCAGCGTTTACACTCTCCTGCTGAAAGTCCAAGCCAGGTGGGCTGGACATGTGGTCAGAATGCCTGACAGCCGACTACCGAAACAACTGCTGTACGGAGAACTGTGCCAAGGAAAGCGAGCAGTTGGGGGGCAGAAGAAGCGCTATAAAGACTGCCTTAAGGTGTCTCTCAAAAACCTGGAAGTCAACACCAATGAATGGGAAGAGCTTGCCCTGGATTTTCCAGGCTGGCGGGGCAGGATCACGTGCAGCTGAAGATAGGAAAATCTTTGACGCAAAAATAAAGCGCGCTGTACGCAAGGCACAAGTAGAATCTGGTGTACTGACCACATCTGCTTCCTTATGTCAAGTATGTGGGCGAACCTTCAGGGTCCGGATTGGACTCATCAGCCACCTCCGGACCCATAACTACTAATTCTCTTCTAACCCTGAAGTCATGGTCATCTTCGAAAATGAAGGACGAACATCACATCATCACAATACATACATATAGACATACAGTACATTTAACATAGATTACATACTCACCATCGCTTGTCACTTTGTTCCCCGAAGCCAGTGTCATCTGTAAAAAATATTAAAATAACAAACAAACAATATACTCCCTGATCCGCAGAAATCCACGCGTGTCCCACGACAATCTCCCATGTAGAACAGCAGCATCAGCTGATGTGACCACTCTCTAGGGGCTCCAGGAATACAATGACGGAAGGAAGGTATCCTTCCGCACTGTATTCCTCCACCACTGTAAAAAAAAAATAGTCCCTTGTCTCACTTTTGGCATTGCTGTGTGAGAAAGTTCCCACACAGCTTTTGCCATAAAGTGAGACCAGTGAACTATAGTAACCTCTCAGTGATGCACTGCAGGAGCCATTGTCTCCTGTCAGTGTGTCACTGAGGGTAATATAGAGCAGTGACATCACCCGATGTAATGTATGAATGCATTGTATGTATGTTATAAACTTAGTGCTAAGTGCAGTGGAGATCAGTATCATGGGTCAGAAAAGAGGCCGAGAGACAACAGGTTAAGAGTTCAAGAATATTTATGATGGTATGCAGGTAAACAGCTATGACACATCAGGTTAGTAGCAGACAGAGCTGGATAAGCAGTAAGAACGTGTACAGACCGAGGAAGTCCAAGTATGTCAGGTCCAGAGACCTGGAGACCAGGCCAGGCCTCCTAGCAGGGAACAGTCCAGCAGCAGAGAGGAGTGCAGAGCAGATCCAGGGAAACAAGTCTTATGATGAAGAGATGTAGATCCGGAGACAGACGGGGTATCCGAAGGTAACAAAGAACCAGCAAGATAGCAGTTCTTCCAGTTTGATCACAAGTCCAGGAACAAGATACTCAGGCAATGAGTAATATACAGAGCTCCCTTATATACACCACAGACAGGAACAGGGAAAGTCTGACAGGAAGCAAGATGGCCCCCGTGAGGCCACTGACTCCATCTTAGGTAAGGGCAAAAGTAACTGAACTGAGGGCAACAGCAGACAGGAACAGATGTACAGCCCAAATCCTTACATTACTCCCTTCTTAAAAGACGTCCTCTGGACGATCTTAAGTCTGGCTTATTGGGGTATCTGCTGTGAAACAGTCTGATCAGATGGGGAGCATGGATGTTCTCCAGAGGTTCCCAGGAATTTTCTTCAGAGTACCCCTGCCATTTCACCAGATACTGAAGACGTCTCCTATGAATCCGTGAATCCAAGATTTTCTCCTCGACGAATTCCTCTTGCCCGTCAATGAGGACTGGATCAGGAGGAGCAGAGGTGCGTCCGGGAAAAGAATTAGGCACTGCTGGTTTAAGCAGGGAAACATGGAAAACAGGATGAATTTTTAAAGAGTTAGGCAACTTCAGTCGACAGGCTACAGGACTCACAATACCGTTGATCTTATATGGGCCAACATATTTTTGCCCCAGCTTGGAAGTCGGAATTCTGAGTTTTAAGTTTTTTGTTGAGAGCCAGACCATGTCTCCTACCTTGTATGTTGGTGCTGGCTTATGGAATCTGTCTGCTGCCTTCTTGAATCTTTGCTGTGCTGAAACTAAGGTGTTTTTAGAACGTCCAAATTTTGCTGTAAAGATGCAATGCGGTCAGCAACCGCAGGCACAGACATGTCTATGGGGAGTCGAGGGAGAATACTGGGATGATATCTCTTGTTAGCAAAGAACGGAGATAATTTGGTGGAAGCATTCTGAGAGTTGTTATACGTGAACTCGGCCAACGGCAGTAGACTCACCCAATCGTCTTGTAGATGACACACGTAGCAACACAGATACTGCTCCAAGGTTTGATTGGTTCGCTCTGTTTGGCCGTTAGACTGTGGATGAAAGGCAGAAGATAATTTTACTTTGATGTCCAGAGCAGCAGAGAAGCTTTGCCAGAACCGTGAGGTGAATTGAACTCCACGATCAGATATTACTGCATCCGGAGCTCCGTGTAAATGAAAAACATTTTGCACAACAAGATCCGCTGTTTGCTTACATGTTGGGACACGAGCACAGGGAATAAAATGAGCAGCTTTAGTCAACTGGTCAACTACTACAAGAATCGTGGTTTTTCCCTGTGACAAAGGCAACTCCACAATAAAATCCATTGAAATTGACCCCCAGGGACGAGATGGAACAGGCAGAGGTTGCAACAGTCCTGTAGGTGAAGAACGAGGGACTTTTGACCTGGCACATACCTCACACGATGACACGTACCGAAGAACATCTTTCCGAAAAGTCGGCCACCAGAAAAAACGAGACAGAAATTCCTGAATCTTCTGAACTCCCCTATGACTGGCAAACTTAGAGTCATGCATTAATTTCAACACACTCAGTTTTACTGTATCTGGGATATACAGACGCTGTCCTTGAAACCAAAGTCCATTCTTGAAAGTTAGATTCACCTGATTGGGTGGTTGACTCAAAAGCGAATCCGCAGCATAAGCCTCCTTAATCTCAGTTAGAAGATCCTGATTATGCAAGACGCTTACAAAGTTTTTCTCAGATAGAATGGTCCTTGAAGATGAAGCTGAAGTTGCTTCATCTGAATGCATTCTGGATAGTGCATCAGCCTTCTTATTACGAGAATCCGGCCTATAGGAAATGACAAAATCAAATTGATTAAGAAAAAGATTCCATCGAGCCTGTCTAGGTTTCAGACATCTTGCCGACCTCATAAATTCGAGATTCCGATGATCTGTGAGTATAACAATCTGTTGGGATGCTCCTTGTAACAGATGTCTCCATTCCTTAAATGCGGTTATGATGGCTAACAGTTCCTTGTTGCCAACGTCGTAATTCCTTTCTGCGGGTGACAATTTTTGCGAGAGAAAGGCACACGGATGCAAGAGATCTTGCTCACCTGTTCTTTGCGAGAGTATGACCCCTACAGCACAGTCCGAGGCATATACTTCCACTATGAAGGCTTTGTCTGGATCAGGGTGGACAAGAATGGAAGCTGTCATAAATTTAGATTTCAACGTAGAAAATGCTGTTTGAGCTTGGGGAGACCAGACAAATGGCGTCTTTTTCTGGGTTAACTGAGTGATGGGTGCAACAATCGCTGAATAATTTTTAATAAAGCGTCTGTAAAAATTTGCGAATCCGATGAATCTCTGTACTTCCTTCACTGACTTGGGAGTCGGCCACTCCTGAATGGCTTGTGTCTTGCTTGTGTCCATGCTGAGACCCTGGGGAGAAATAACATATCCCAAGAATTGAATTTCTGTTTTGTGAAACTCACATTTCTCCAGTTTGATGTATAAATGATTCTGCCGTAGACGATCCAAAACCATTTTCACGTGTCGCTGATGGTCCTCGATATTGCTTGAAAAAATCAAAATGTCATCCAAATAAATCACAACAAAAATATCGAGTATATCCCGGAAAACATCATTTGCCAAGTGCTGGAATGTAGCCGGTGCATTACGGAGACCGAAAGACATAACGAGGTACTCGAAATGTCCATAACGTGACCGAAAAGCCGTTTTCCACTCATCGCCAAGACAAATCCGTACTAGATTGTATGCTCCATGAAGATCCAATTTTGTGAAGATTTTGGCATGTCGCACTCTCTCAAGTAATTCGGGAATTAGTGGGAGTGGATAAGAGTTCCTGATTGTGACTTTGTTGAGCTCCGGTAGTCAATGCATGGTCGGAGTGAGCCATCTTTTTTTTGACAAAGAAGATTGGAGCACCTGCTGGGGAGGAAGATGGTCATATAAACCCCTTAGCTAGGTTTTCATCTATGTACTCCTTGAGAGCTTTTAATTCTGGCCCAGACAATGGATAAATATTCCCGAAAGGAATCACGGCACCAGGCAATAATTCCACGGGGCAGTCATATGGCCGATGTGGCGGTAATTTATCCGCATTTTTTTTGTCACACACATCACTAAAGTCCCGATACTCTACCGGCAATGTCGAGTCTACCGTGACTGCTGTCTTCACTGGAGCCAGCTCTCCGGACAACGCTGATTCATTTGGAAACTGTAATTCCTTCGGTGTCCAATTGATAATCGGATTTCGCAGCCGCAACCAGGGCAAACCTAAAATAATAGGAAAATTAGGAGAAGAAATCAACAAAAAGGACATATTTTCAGAATGATCCGCGCCCATACGGATCTTTAATGAGACTGTTTCGAGTTTCACAGGCCCAGATATTAGTGGAGACCCATCCACGGTCTCCATAAACACCGGAGAGTCTCTTTTTCGTGAGCGTATGTCATGTTTTTCAGCAACGGAGATGTCCATGAGATTGCTGCAAGCTCCAGAGTCTATCATGGCGGAGCAGGTGATCCAGCAGGAACACACCCAAATTTTGATGGAAACGCAGCAGAGCGAATCCCTCCTCGCCATGGTAGAACTTACGGAAAGTAAGGCTATGTCCACAGGTGATGATGTTAATGATGAATCATCAGGAAAATCAAAGTTTTCAGCGGATATTTCTTGTCTTTGCGGAAGAGAACACACTGAAGATACATCCAAAAAGTCAAGTCCAGTTACCGCAGCTGCGGACTTGCGATTTTTCCCAGGGCACTCTGAAATATAGTGACCCGATTTACCGCAGTAAAAACATAGATTCTCTTTGAAACGATATTCCTTACGTGCATCAATGGGTTTCCTCCGTACTACGTCAACCTGCATAGGTTCCAGCTCTGTCTGAGATAAAGTCTTAGTCAGCGCCTCCTTGGTGGGGGATGGAAAAGGCATAAAGTTATTACAATTAGCATCGGCCCATTTTTCTTGACGACGTTCGGTGAGATGAATATCAATCCGAATACAATGATGTATAAAGTCAGCCAAGTTAGTAGGTGATTCACCTCGAGCTAGTTCATCTTTGATGGAAGCAGATAAACCTCTCCTGAACACTGCATATTTCGCTGAATCGCACCATGTAGAATCCAGCACCCATTTCCGAAACTCCATCGCGTATTCCACAACAGGACGCTTCCCTTGACGTAGTGTCAGTAGTGCGGTTTCAGCTGTGATACTCCGATTAGGGTCATCAAACATTTGACACATTGCTGCAGTAAAGTCTTTCAGGGAATTCAAGCACACATCATTAGTCTCAATCAGAGGATTAGCCCAGGCTAACGCTTTGTTTGTTAGCAACATAATTATAGTCAACACTTTATCCCGATCAATTGCAAACTGGGCCATACGTGCAGAGAAATATAGCTGACATTGATTCAAAAACCCCCGAAATTTCTCTCTTTCACCACCAAACCTGAATGGTGGCAGTTTAGGAAAAGCCGGACCAGGAGCTGGGATTGGAGCAGATACCATGGTTGCAGCTGTAGTCTCCACATTTGAAAGTCGAGATGCTAAGGCCTGAATAGACGTATCGGCCACATTCGGATTATGATTAGTTTGCGATTCTAATGTCCCCAGTTTTGTTTTTATAGCCTGCAGCTCCCCATGAAGTCCAGAGACAAAAGAGCAAAGTTTTTTCATTCGCACCGCCATAGAATCTGACCCAGAGCTCTCCATTTTTTTTAGGCTTGAGTATTCTGTTATAAACTTAGTGCTAAATGCAGTGGAGATCAGTATCATGGGTCAGAAAAGAGGCCGAGAGACAACAGGTTAAGAGTTCAAGAATATTTATGATGGTATGCAGGTAAACAGCTATGACACAGCAGGTTAGTAGCAGACAGAGCTGGATAAGCAGCAAGAACGTGTACAGACCGTGGAAGTCCAAGTATGTCAGGTCCAGAGACCTGGAGACCAGGCCAGGCCTCCTAGCAGGGAACAGTCCAGCAGCAGAGAGGAGTGCAGAGCAGATCCAGGGAAACAAGTCTTACGATGAAGAGATGTAGATCCGGAGACAGACGGGGTATCCGAAGGTAACAAAGAACCAGCAAGATAGCAGTTCTTCCAGCTTGATCACAAGTCCAGGAACAAGATACTCAGGCAATGAGTAATATACAGAGCTCCCTTATATACACCACAGACAGGAACAGGGAAAGTCTGACAGGAAGCAAGATGGCCCCCGTGAGGCCACTGACTCCATCTTAGGTAAGGGCAAAAGTAACTGAACTGAGGGCAACAGCAGACAGGAACAGATGTACAGTCCAAATCCTTACAATGTAGTATGTATGTAGTATGTATATATGCAGTATGTATCTAGCATGTATGTAGTATGTTGTATGTATGTAGTATGTATGTTGTATATATGTAGTATGTATGTAGTATGTATGTAGTATGTATGTAGTATGTTGTATGTATGTATGTAGTATGTATGTATGTAGTATCTTGTATGTATGTTGTATGTATGTATGTAGTATGTATGTTGTATGTATGTATGTAGTACCGTATGTTGTATGTAGTATGTATGTAGTATGTTGTATGTATGTTGTATGTGTGTTGCATGTATGTAGTATGTATGTATGTTGTATGTATGTATGTTGTATGTATGTAGTATGTATGTTGTATGTATGTAGTATGTATGTAAGTATGTTGTAAGTATGTAGTATGTATGTAGTATGTATGCTGTATGTATGTAGTATGTTGTATATAGTATGTATGTAGTATGTTGTATGTAGTATGCAGTGTGTATGTTTATGTTTTTTTGTTTAACATTCAACACATTAGCCGGATACTACAGTCCCATCATTGGCTAATGTTTCAATCACTGTCATTGTAGCAGGCATAGCCTGATGGGACTTGCAGTGCCTGCACACACACAACCCCCAAGAGGCCTGCACAGACCCCCGACAGCCTGCACAGATCCCAGCAGCCCGCACAGACCCCCAGCAGCCCACACAGACCCCCGGCAGGCCCGTACAGACCCCGGCAGGACCGCACAGACCCCCGGCAGCCCACACAGACCTCCGACAGGCCCGTACAGACCCCCAGCAGGCCTGCACAGACTCCCAGCTGCCCGCACAGACCCCTGGCAGGACTGTACAGACCCTTAGCAGGCCCGCACAGACCCCCCATGGTCAAGCACAGACCCCGCCCGCACACACGGACACGCAGTCTCTGCCCACGCACCCTCCACACTCCTTTATAGCGCATCATTCATGACTTCATTTCAGCAGCCAATCATCATTAGTTAACATAGCTAACATGCCTAATAGGATGTGCCCACACTTCCTAGGATCCTCAACTGGCTCATTGCATTATGGGAACTTCCGATTCTGGTATTCGATATTGCAAAAGTATCGGAACTCAGTATCGGAACTCCGATACAATGAATATCGGCCGATACCCGATATATGTTCAATATTAGTAAAGAATAAAAAATAGTCGCATCGTTAACCTGCCAGGTGATTTTTACAACCCCCAACTTCAGATTCTCACAAGGACATATAAGGATGGTAGAAGCTAAATGTGCAGTTAGACAGTTATGAGGAAATCCATTAGAGGGCAAAATGTTTGATGCCAAGGGAAAAGAGGATCTGTAGGAAGAAAGAGTATTCCACTGTGAAAGCAGAGGGTAGTGTTGTGAATTCTGTTTTCGAACTCCCTCCTGTGGTCATGAATGGTACTTCGGCGAGTTCTGTCCATGGACTCCCTCTGGTGGCTGTGAGTGGAGCTGCTGCTTCTGAGGTTCCTTCCACAGGTGGCGTAGTTTATTCTTTGGCTGGCTGTTCTATTTAACTCCACTCAGATCGTTACTCCATGCCAGCTGACAATGTTCTTGTACTGGTTCAGTTCGCTCCTGGATCTTTCTGGTGACCTGTCTACTCCAGCAGAAGCTAAGTCCCTGCTAGTTAATTATTTGTTCATTGTTTTCTTGTCCAGTTGGCTATCATGATTTTGTCTTGCTAGCTGGAAGCTCTGGGATGCAGAGTGGCACCTCCGCACCGTGAGTCGGTGCGGAGGTCTTTTTGCACACTCTGTGTGGTTTTTTGTAGTTTTTTGTGCTGACCGCAAAGATACCTTTTCTATCCTCAGACTGTTTAGTAAGTCTGGCCTCCCTTTGCTGAAACCTGTTTCATCTCTGTGTTTGTGACTTTCATCTTACTCACAGTCAATATATGTGGGGGGCTGCCTTTTCCTTTGGGAAATTTCTCTGAGGCAAGGTAGGCTTTATTTTCTATCTTAAGGGCTAGTTAGCTCTTAGGCTGTGAAGAGGCATCTAGGTCGTGTTAGGTACGCTCCACGGCTTTTCTTCCCAGAGCTTGTCCTGTGTGAGTTTAACCATCAGGTCGTTCCGGGTGCTCCTAACCACCAGGTCCATAATAGTACAGCTGGCCCAAAGTATTAATGCATCTCAATAGAGGGATAAGAGAAGCTCTGAGACCATTTTTTTTTCTCTGCAGTGTTTTTTGTCTTTCTTTTCGCCTTAACCTCTGGGTGGTTCAGGACACAGGTGTAGATATGGACATTCAGGGTCTGTCTTCTTGTGTGGATCATCTCACGGCAAGGGTACAAAACATTCAAGATTTTGTGGTTCAGAATCCGATGTTAGAGCCTAGAATTCCAATTCCTGATTTGTTTTCTGGGGATAGATCTAAATTCCTGAATTTCAAAAATAATTGTAAACTGTTTCTAGCTTTGAAACCCCACTCCTCTGGTGACCCCGTTCAACAAGTAAAAATCATTATTTCTTTGTTGCGTGGTGACCCTCAAGACTGGGCATTTTCCCTTGCGCCAGGAGACCCTGCATTGCTTGATGTTAATGCGTTTTTTCTAGCGCTTGGATTGCTTTATGATGAACCAAATTCAGTGGATCAGGCAGAGAAAATCTTGCTGGCTTTGTGTCAGGGTCAGGATGAAGCGGAGGTATATTGTCAGAAGTTTAGAAAGTGGTCTGTGCTTACTCAGTGGAATGAGTGTGCCCTGGCGGCAATTTTCCGAAAGGGTCTTTCTGAAGCCCTTAACCCCTTTCTGCCATTAGACGTACTATTGCGTCCATGTGGGGTGGGCTTTACTTCCCAAGGATGCAATAGTACGTCATATGCGATCGGCAGCGCTCACGGGGGGAGCGCCGCCGATCGCGGCCGGGTGTCAGCTGTTTATCGCAGCTGACATCCGGCACTATGTGCCAGGAGCGGTCACGGACCGCCCCCGGCACATTAACCCCCGGCACACCGCGATCAAAGATGATCGCGATGTGCCGGCAATACAGGGAAGCACCGCGCAGGGAGGGGGCTCCCTGCGGGCTTCCCTGAGCCCCCCGCAGCAACGCGATGTGATCGCGTTGCTGCGAGGGTCTCACCTCCCTCCCTGCTCCCTCCAGCCCCGGATCCAAGATGGCCGCGGATCCGGGTCCTGCAGGGAGGGAGGTGGCTTCACAGAGCCTGCTCAGAGCAGGCACTGTGAAGCAGCCTGCACTCCTATCAGATCAGTGATCTGACAGAGTGCTGTGCAAACTGTCAGATCACTGATCTGTGATGTCCCCCCCTGGGACAAAGTAAAAAAGTAAAAAAAAAAAATTTCAAATGTGTAAAAAAAAATAAAAAAAAATATTCCAAAATAATGAAAAAAAAAATAAAAATATTATTCCCATAAATACATTTCTTTATCTAAATAAAAAAAAAACAATAAAAGTACACATATTTAGTATCGCCGCGTCCGTAACGGCCCGACCTATAAAACTGGCCCACTAGTTAACCCCTTCATTAAACACCGTAAGAAAAAAAAAAAAAAACGAGGCAAAAAACAACGCTTTATTATCATACCGCCGAACAAAAAGTGGAATAACACGCGATCAAAAAGACAGATATAACTAACCATGGTACCGCTGAAAACGTCATCTTGTCCCGCAAAAAACGAGCCGCCATACAGCATCATGAGCAAAAAAATAAAAAAGTTATAGTCCTGAGAATAAAGCGATGCAAAAATAATTATTTTTTCTATAAAATAGTTTTTATCGTATAAAAGCGCCAAAACATAAAAAAATGATATAAATGAGGTGTCGCTGTAATCGTACTGACCCGAAGAATAAAACTGCTTCATCAATTTTACCAAACGCGGAACGGTATAAACGCCTCCCCCAAAAGAAATTCATGAATAGCTGGTTTTTGGTCATTCTGCCTCACAAAAATCGGAATAAAAAGCGATCAAAAAATGTCACGTGCCCGAAAATGTTACCAATAAAAACATCAACTCGTCCCGCAAAAACCAAGACCTCACATGACTCTGTGGACCAGAATATAGAAAAATTATAGCTCTCAAAATGTGGTAACGCAAAAAATATTTTTTGCAATAAAAAGCGTCTTTCAGTGTGTGACGGCTGCCAATCATAAAAATCCGCTAAAAAACCCGCTATAAAAGTAAATCAAACCCCCCTTCATCACCCCCTTAGTTAGGGAAAAATTAAAAAAATGTATTTATTTCCATTTTCCCATTAGGGCTAGGGTTAGAGTTAGGGCTAGGGTTAGGGCTAGGGTTAGGGCTAGGGTTAGGGCTAGGGTTAGGGCTAGGGCTAGGGTTAGGGCTAGGGTTAGGGCTAGGGTTAGGGCTAGGGTTAGGGTTAGGGCTAGGGTTAGGGCTAGGGTTAGGGTTAGGGCTAGGGTTAGGGCTAGGGTTAGGGCTAGGGTTAGGGCTAGGGTTAGGATTAGGGTTAGGGCTAGGGTTAGGGCTAGGGCTACAGTTTGGGTTGGGGCTAAAGTTACAGTTAGGGTTTAGATTACATTTACGGTTGGGAATAGGGTTGGGATTAGGGTTAGGGGTGTGTCAGGGTTAGAGGTGTGGTTAGGGTTACTGTTGGGATTAGGGTTAGGGATGTGTTTGGATTAGTTTTTCAGTTATAATTGGGGGGTTTCCACTGTTTAGGCACATCAGGGGCTCTCCAAACGCGACATGGCGTCCGATCTCAATTCCAGCCAATTCTGCGTTGAAAAAGTAAAACAGTGCTTCTTCCCTTCCGAGCTCTCCCGTGTGCCCAAACAGGGGTTTACCCCAACATATGGGGTATCAGCGTACTCAGGACAAATAGGACAACAACTTTTGGGGTCCAATTTCTCCTGCTACCCTTGGGAAAATACAAAACTCGGGGCTAAAACATATTTTTTGTGGGAAAAATAAAGATTTTTTATTTTCACGGCTCTGCGTTATAAACTGTAGTGAAACACTTGGGGGTTCAAAGTTCTCACAACACATCTAGATTAGTTCCCTGGGGGGTCTAGTTTCCAATATGGGGTCACTTGTGGGGGGTTTCTACTGTTTAGGTACATTAGGGGTTCTGCAAACGCAATGTGACGTCTGCAGACCATTCCATCTAAGTCTGCATTCCAAATGGCGCTCCTTCCCTTCCGAGCTCTACCATGCGCTCAAACGTTGGTTTCCCCCAACATACGGGGTATCAGCGTACTCAGGACAAATTGGACAACAACTTTTGGGGTCGAATTTCTCCTCTTACCCTCGGGAAAATACAAAACTGGGGGCTAAAAAATAATTTTGGGGGGAAAGATTTTTTTTTTTAATTTTCACGGCTCTGCGTTACAAACTGTAGTGAAACACTTGGGGGTTCAAAGCTATCACAACACATCTAGATGAGTTCCTTAGGGGGTCTAGTTTCCAAAATGGTGTCACTTGTGGGAGGTTTCTACTGTTTAGGTACATTAGGGGCTCTGCAAATGCAATGTGACACCTGCAGACCATTCCATCTAAGTCCTCATTCCAAATGGAGCTCCTTCCCTTCCGAGCTCTCCCATGCGCCCAAACAGTGGTTCCCCCCCACATATGGGGTATCAGCGCACTCAGGACAAATTGGACAACAAATTGTGGGGTCGAATTTCTCCTTTTACCCTCGGGAAAATACAAAACTGGGGGCTAAAAAATAATTTTTGTGGGAAAAAATTTTTGTTTTATTTTTACGGCTCTCCATTATAAACTTCTGTGAAGCCCTTGGTGGGTCAAAGCGCTCAGCACACATCTAGATAAGTTCCTAAGGGGGTCTACTTTCCAAAATGGTGTCACTTGTGGGGGGTTTCTACTGTTTAGGTACATTAGGGGCTCTGCAAACGCAATGTGACACCTGCAGACCATTCCATCTAAGTCTGCATTCAAATGGCACTCCTTCCCTTCTGAGCCCTCCCATGTGCCCAAACAGTGGTTCCCCCCAGATATGGTGTATCATCGCACTCAGGACAAATTGGGCAACAAATTTTGGGGTCCAATTTCTCCTGTTACCCTCAGGAAAATACAAAACTGGGGGCTAAAAAAATAATTTTTGTGGGAAAAAAATTTTGTTTTATTTTTACGGCTCTGCATTATAAACTTCTGTGAAGCACTTGGTGGGTCAAAGTGCTCACCACACCTCTAGATAAGTTCCTTAGGGGGTCTACTTTCCAAAATGGTGTCATTTGTGGGGGGTTTCAATGTTTAGGCACATCAGTGGCTCTTCAAACGCAACATGGCGTCCCATCTCAATTCCTGTCAATTTTACTTTGAAAAGTCAAACGGCGCTCCTTCCCTTCCGAGCTCTCCCATCCACCCAAACAGTGGTTTACCCCCACATATGGGGTATCCGCGTACTCAGGACAAATTGTACAACAACTTTTGGGGTCCAATTTCTTCTCTTACCCTTGGGAAAATAAAAAATTGGGGGCAAAAAGATAATTTTTGTGAAAAAATATGATTTTTTATTTTTACGGTTCTACATTATAAACTTCTGTGAAGCACTTGGTGGGTCAAAGTGCTCACCACACCTCTAGATAAGTTCCTTAGGGGGTCTACTTTCCAAAATGGTGTCACTTGTGGGGGGTTTCAATGTTTAGGCACATCAGTGGCTCTTCAAACGCAACATGACGTCCCATCTCAATTCCTGTCAATTTTGCTTTGAAAAGTCAAACGGCGCTCCTTCCCTTCCGAGCTCTCCCATCCACCCAAACAGTGGTTTACCCCCACATATGGGGTATCCGCGTACTCAGGACAAATTGTACAACAACTTTTGGGGTCCAATTTCTTCTCTTACCCTTGGGAAAATAAAAAATTGGGGGCAAAAAGATAATTTTTGTGAAAAAATATGATTTTTTATTTTTACGGTTCTACATTATAAACTTCTGTGAAGCACTTGGTGGGTCAAAGTGCTCACCACACCTCTAGATAAGTTCCTTAGGGGGTCTACTTTCCAAAATGGTGTCACTTGTGGGGGGTTTCAATGTTTAGCCACATCAGGGGCTCTCCAAACGAAACATGGCGTCCCATCTCAATTCCAGTCAATTTTGCATTGAAAAGTCAAATGGCACTCCTTCGCTTCCGAGCTCTGCCATGCGCCCAAACAGTGGTTTACCCCCACATGTGGGGTATTGGCATACTCAGGACAAATTGTACAACAATGTTTGGGGTCCATTTTCTCCTGTTACCCTTGGTAAAATAAAACAAATTGGAGCTGAATTACATTTTTTGTGAAAAAAAGTTAAATGTTCATTTTTATTTAAACATTCAAAAAATTCCTGTGAAGCACCAGAAGGGTTATTAAACTTCTTGAATATGGTTTTGAGCACCTTGAGGGGTGTAGTTTTTAGAATGGTGTCACACTTGGGTATTTTCTATCATATAGACCCCTCAAAATGACTTCAAATGAGATGTGGTCCCTAAAATAAAATGGTGTTGTAGAAATGAGAAATTGCTGGTCAACTTTTAACCCTTATAACTCCCTAACAAAAAAAAATTTTGGTTCCAAAATTGTGCTGATGTAAAGTAGACATGTGGGAAATGTTACTTATTAAGTATTTTGTGTGACATATCTCTGTGATTTAATTGCATAAAAATTCAAAGTTGGAAAATTGCTAAATTTTCATAATTTTCGCCAAATTTCCGTTTTTTTCACAAATAAACGCAGGTACTATCAAATAATTTTTACCATTGTCATGAAGTACAATATGTCACGAGAAAACAATGTCAGAATCACCAGGATCCATTGAAGCGTTCCAGAGTTATAACCTCATAAAGTGACAGTGGTCAGAATTGTAAAAATTGGCCCGGTCATTAACGTGCAAACCACCCTTGGGGGTAAAGGGGTTAAGGATGTCATGGTGGGATTTCCCACGCCTGCTGGTCTGGATGAGTCTATGTCCTTGGCCATTCAGATCGATCGTCGCTTGCGTGGGCGCAAAGCTGTGCACCATTTGGCGGTATTCTCTGAGCATAGGCCTGAGCCTATGCAATGTGATAGGACTTTGACCAGAGCGGAACGGCAAGAACACAGACGTCGGAATGGGCTGTGTTTTTACTGTGGTGATTCCACTCATGCTATCTCCGATTGTCCTAAGCGCACTAAGCGGTTCGCTAGGTCTGCCACCATTGGTACGGTACAGTCTAAATTTCTTTTGTCCGTTACTCTGATTTGCTCTCTGTCGTCCTATTCTGTTATGGCATTTGTGGATTCAGTCGCTGCCCTGAATTTGATGGACTTGGAGTTTGCCAGGCGCTGTGGTTTTTTCTTGGAGCCCTTGCAGTATCCTATTCCATTGAGAGGAATTGATGCTACGCCTTTGGCCAAGAATAAGCCTCAATACTGGACTCAATTGACCATGTGTATGGCTCCTGCACATCAGGGGGATATTCGCTTTTTGGTGTTGCATAATCTGCATGATGTGGTCGTTTTGGGGTTGCCATGGCTACAGGTCCATAATCCAGTATTGGATTGGAAATCTATGTCTGTGTCCGGCTGGGGTTGTCAGGGGGTACATGGTGATGTTCCATTGCTGTCAATTTCGCCTTCCACTCCTTCTGAAGTCCTTGAGTTTTTGTCAGATTACCAGGATGTGTTTGAAGAGCCCAAATCCGGTGCCTTACCTCCTCATAGGGATTGCGATTGTGCTATTAATTTGATTCCTGGTAGTAAGTTTCCTAAGGGCCGACTGTTTAATTTATCTGTGCCAGAGCACGCCGCTATGCGGAGTTATATAAAGGATTCCTTGGAGAAAGGTCATATTCGCCCGTCGTCATCACCGTTGGGAGCAGGGTTCTTTTTTGTGGCCAAGAAGGATGGCTCTTTGAGACCTTGTATTGATTACCGCCTTCTTAATAAGATCACAGTCAAATTTCAGTACCCTTTGCCGCTGCTGTCTGATTTGTTTGCTCGGATTAAGGGGGCTAGTTGGTTCACCAAGATAGATCTTCGAGGGGCGTATAATCTTGTGCGAATTAAACAGGGCGATGAATGGAAAACAGCATTTAATACGCCCGAGGGCCATTTTGAGTACCTGGCTATGCCATTCGGGCTTTCTAATGCTCCATCTGTGTTTCAGTCCTTTATGCATGACATCTTCTGAGAGTACCTGGATAGATTCATGATTGTATATTTGGATGATATTTTGGTCTTTTCGGATGATTGGGAGTCTCATGTGAAGCAGGTCAGAATGGTGTCCCAGGTCCTTCATGCGAATTCCTTGTTTGTGAAGGGGTCGAAATGTCTCTTTGGAGTTCAGAAGGTTTCATTTTTGAGTTTCATTTTTTCCCCTTCTACTAACGAGATGGACCCTGTTAAAGTTCAGGCCATTTATGATTGGACTCAGCAGACATCTGTGAAGAGCCTGCAGAAGTTCCTGGGCTTTGTTAATTTTTACCGTCGTTTCATCGCTAATTTTTCTAGTGTTGCTAAACCATTGACTGATTTGACCAAGAAAAGTGCTGATGTGGTCAATTGGTCCTCGGCGGCTGTAGAGGCTTTTCAGGAGTTGAAGCGTCGTTTTTCTTCTGCCCCTGTGTTGTGCCAGCCAGATGGTTCGCTCCCGTTTCAGGTCGAGGTTGATGCTTCTGAGATTGGAGCAGGGGCTGTTTTGTCGCAAAGAAGTTATGATGGCTCGGTGATGAAACCATGTGCCTTCTTTTCTAGAAAATTCTCGCCTGTTGAGCGCAATTATGATGTTGGCAATCGAGAGTTGTTGGCCATGAAGTGGGCATTCGAGGAGTGGCGACATTGGCTTGAAGGAGCCAAGCATCGCGTGGTGGTTTTGACGGATCACAAGAATTTGACTTATCTCGAGGCTGCGAAACGGTTGAATCCTAGACAGGCTCGATGGTCGCTGTTTTTCTCCCGTTTTGATTTTGTGGTTTCGTACCTTCCGGGCTCTAAGAATGTGAAGGCTGATGCCCTGTCAAGGAGTTTTGTGCCTGACTCTCCGGGTGTTCCTGAGCCGGTGGGTATTCTCAAAGAGGGGGTAATTTTGTCTGCCATCTCCCCTGATTTGCGGCGCGTGCTGCAGAAGTTTCAGGCTGATAGACCTGACCGTTGTCCAGCGGAGAAACTGTTTGTCCCTGATAGATGGACTAGTAGAGTTATCTCTGAGGTTCATTGTTCGGTGTTGGTGGGTCATCCTGGAATCTTTGGTACCAGAGATTTGGTGGCTAGATCCTTTTGGTGGCCTTCTTTGTCACGGGATGTGCGTTCTTTTGTGCAGTCCTGTGGGACTTGTGCTCGGGCTAAGCCCTGCTGTTCTCGTGCCAGTGGGTTGCTTTTGCCCTTGCCGGTCCCGAAGAGGCCCTGGACGCATATTTCCATGGATTTTATTTCAGATCTCACTGTCTCTCAAAGGATGTTGGTCATTTGGGTGGTTTGTGATCGCTTCTCTAAAATGGTCCATTTGGTACCCTTGTCTAAATTGCCTTCCCCCTCTGATTTGGTGCCATTGTTTTTCCAGCATGTGGTTCATTTGCATGGCATTCCGGAGAACATCGTCTCGGACAGAGGTTCTCAGTTTGTTTCGAGGTTTTGGCGGTCCTTTTGTGCTAAGATGGGCATTGATTTGTCTTTTTCTTCGGCTTTCCATCCTCAGACAAATGGCCAAACCGAACGAACTAATCAGACTTTGGAGACATATCTGAGATGCTTTGTTTCTGCTGATCAGGATGATTGGGTGTCCTTCTTGCCTTTGGCTGAGTTCGCCCTCAATAATCGGGCCAGCTCGGCTACTTTGGTTTCGCCTTTTTTCTGTAATTCTGGTTTCCATCCTCGTTTCTCTTCAGGGCAGGTTGAGCCTTCGGACTGTCATGGTGTGGATACTGTGGTGGACAGGTTGCAGCCGATTTGGACTCATGTGGTGGACAATTTGACATTGTCCCAGGAGAAGGCTCAACGTTTCGCTAACCGCCGGCGCTGTGTTGGTCCCCGACTTCGTGTTGGGGATTTGGTTTGGTTGTCATCTCGTCATGTTCCTATGAAGGTTTCCTCTCCTAAGTTTAAGCCTCGTTTCATTGGGCCATATAAGATTTCTGAAGTTCTTAATCCTGTGTCATTTTGTTTGGACCTTCCAGCATCTTTTGCCATCCATAATGTGTTCCATAGGTCGTTATTGCGGAGATACGTGGCGCCTCTGGTTCCCTCCGTTGATCCTCCTGCCCCGGTGTTGGTCAAGGGGGAGTTGGAGTATGTGGTGGAGAAGATTTTGGATTCTCGTATTTCGAGACGGAAACTCAAGTACCTGGTCAAGTGGAAGGGTTATGGTCAGGAAGATAATTCCTGGGTTTTTGCCTCTGATGTTCATGCTGCCGATCTAGTTCGTGCCTTTCATTTGGCTCGTCCTGATCGGCCTGGGGGCTCTGGTGAGGGTTCGGTGACCCCTCCTCAAGGGGAGGTACTGTTGTGAATTCTGTTTTCGAACTCCCTCCTGTGGTCATGAATGGTACTTCGGCGAGTTCTGTCCATGGACTCTCTCTGGTGGCTGTGAGTGGAGCAGCTGCTTCTGAGGTTCCTTCCACAGGTGACGTAGTTTATTCTTTGGCTGGCTGTTCTATTTAACTCCACTCAGATCGTTACTCTATGCCAGCTGTCAATGTTCTTGTACTGGTTCAGTTCGCTCCTGGATCTTTCTGGTGACCTGTCTACTCCAGCAGAAGCTAAGTCCCTGCTAGTTAATTATTTGTTCATTGTTTCCTTGTCCAGTTGGCTATCATGATTTTGTCTTGCTAGCTGGAAGCTCTGGGATGCAGAGTGGCACCTCCGCACCATGAGTCGGTGCGGAGGTCTTTTTGCACACTCTGTGTGGTTTTTTGTAGTTTTTTGTGCTGACCGCAAAGATACCTTTTTTATCCTCAGACTGTTTAGTAAGTCTGACCTCCCTTTGCTGAAACCTGTTTCATCTCTGTATTTCTGACTTTCATCTTACTCACAGTCAATATATGTGGGGGGCTGCCTTTTCCTTTGGGGAATTTCTCTGAGGCAAGGTAGGCTTTATTTTCTATCTTTAGGGCTAGTTAGCTCTTAGGCTGTGAAGAGGCATCTAGGTCGTGTTAGGTACGCTCCATGGCTATTTCTAGTTGTGTGATAGGAATAGGGGTTGCGGTCAGCAGAGCTCCCACTTCCCAGAGCTTGTCCTGTGTGAGTTTAACCATCAGGTCGTTCCGGGTGCTCCTAACCACCAGGTCCATAACAGGGTAGGTCTAGAAGGAGGAGTATAGAGAATTATCTGCTAGCTTTGGCTAGAATATATATTTCTCACAGCCAAACACGAGTTAATTTTGAATTTCTTTTCTTTAAACCAAAATGTACAGTACATATTATGCTTAGCATATTGCATTGTGAGGGATATAGTGGTATGTTTATTAGAGTTCTTTATGCACCTTTAGGGTGGTGAATAGGTGAATGCACTGATACTCCCAGTATTTGCATGGGGATGCTTCCTCTCTTCCTTCTGCTTCGGCTGCTCTGCTACACTTCCAGGGGGAGCTGTGTAGATCAGCTGCAACAGAGAAGAGAGAGTAGGCTGCATGCACAGTTCCAGACATTGCTGTTATGGTCTGGTGATTATGGAGCGACATGAGACTAGCTCTGAGCAGGTGGTATCTATACTGACCGCAGACCCTAAGCTCAACACACAACTAGAAGCAGCCGTGGATTGCTCCTAACGCTCCCTAGGCAACTCGTCACAGCCTAAGAGCTAACTTCCCCTAAAGATAGTTTTCCTGCTTCTATCTTGCCTCAGAGAAAATCCCCAAAGGAAAGACAGCCCCCCACATGTAATGACTGTGAGAGGAGAATGAAATGACATACGTAGTATGAAACAAGATTGAGCACAGGAGGCCACTTCTAGCTAAAAAGGAAAGTACAGAAAAGAGCTCTGTGCGGTCAGTAGAAAAAACTAGAAAAAGTCCACCGCAGAGAAATGCAAAAATCTCCACACCTAACTAAAGGTGTGGAGGGCAAACTCTGCTGCCCAGAGCTTCCAGTTTAGCTAAATAGATCCATACTGATAAACTGGACAAATGAGCAAAAAACAAGACAGTACAAAACAACAAGTCCACAATAAGTGAACCGCAAAGGACATAGAAGGACTTAGCTTTGCAGAACTTGGTCAGAGAGTCAGGACAATCCAAAGAGCAATGACTCCAGGCAGAGACAATTGACAACTGGCATTGATTGAGGGCTAAGGCCAGACTAATATAGCCGAGCCCAAAAGACAATCAAAGGAAACAGCTGAGAAGCTAAATCCAAGAAGCAGCAATACCACTAAACACCACAGGAGGAGCCCAAGAGCAGAACTCACAAAAATACTACTTACAACCAAGAAGGGAATTCACAACAGTACCCCCCCCCCCTTGAGGAGGGGTCACCGAACCCTCACCAGAGCCCCCAGGCCTATCAGGACGAGCCAAATGAAAAGCACGAACCAACTCGGCAGCATGAACTGTTATGCTGTGCTATCAGGCAACACAGTGTGCAGTAATCAGCGCACATACAGTGATATGGCAATAACCCAAAAACAATAGAACAAGCTCTGAGACGTGGAATCTCTGCAGACTGCAATACCTGAACCTATCTTCACACAACTAAAAGCAGCAGTGGATTGCGCCTAACACTACCTATGCAACTCGGCACTGCCTGAGGAGCTGACTAGCCTGAAGATAGAAATACAAGCCTGACTTGCCTCAGAGAAATACCCCAAAGGAATAGGCAGCCCCCCACATATAATGACTGTTAGCAAGATGAAAAGACAAAACGTAGGAATGAAATAGATTCAGCAAAGTGAGGCCCGATATTCTAGACAGAGCGAGGATAGTAAAGAGAACTATGCAGTCTACAAAAAACCCTAAAGCAAAACCACGCAAAGGGGGGCAAAAAGACCCACCGTGCCGAACTAACGGCACGGCGGTGCACCCTTTGCGTCTCAGAGCTTCCAGCAAAAGAGAATAGCACAGCTGGACAGAAAAAACGGAAACAAAAACAAAGTAGCACTTATCTAGCAGAGCAGCAGGCCACAGGAAAGATGCAGTAGCTCAGATCCAACACTGGAACATTGACAAGGAGCAAGGAAGACAGACTCAGGTGGAGTTAAATAGCAAGGCAGCCAACGAGCTCACCAAAACACCTGAGGGAGGAAGCCCAGAGGCTGCAATACCACTTGTGACCACAGGAGTGAATTCAGCCACAGAATTCACAACAGTACCCCCCCCTTGAGGAGGGGTCACTGAACCCTCACCAGAACCCCCAGGCCGACCAGGATGAGCCACATGAAAGGCACGAACAAGATCTGGGGCATGGACATCAGAGGCAAAAACCCAGGAATTATCCTCCTGAGCATAACCCTTCCATTTGACCAGATACTGGAGTTTCCGTCTAGAGACACGAGAATCCAAAATTTTCTCCACAATATACTCCAATTCCCCCTCCACCAAAACAGGGGCAGGAGGCTCCACAGATGGAACCATAGGTGCCACGTATCTTCTCAACAACGACCTATGGAATACATTATGTATGGAAAAGGAGTCTGGGAGGGTCAGACGAAAAGACACCGGATTGAGAATCTCAGAAATCCTATACGGACCAATAAAACGAGGTTTAAATTTAGGAGAGGAAACCTTCATAGGAATATGACGAGAAGATAACCAAACCAGATCCCCAACACGAAGTCGGGGACCCACACGGCATCTACGATTAGCGAAAAGCTGAGCCTTCTCCTGGGACAAGGTCAAATTGTCCACTACCTGAGTCCAGATCTGCTGCAACCTGTCCACCACAGAATCCACACCAGGACAGTCCGAAGACTCAACCTGTCCTGAAGAGAAACGAGGATGGAACCCAGAATTGCAGAAAAATGGAGAGACCAAGGTAGCCGAGCTGGCCCGATTATTAAGGGCGAACTCAGCCAACGGCAAAAATGACACCCAATCATCCTGGTCAGCAGAAACAAAACATCTCAGATATGTTTCCAAGGTCTGATTGGTTCGTTCGGTCTGGCCATTAGTCTGAGGATGGAAGGCCGAGGAAAAAGATAGGTCAATGCCCATCCTACCACAAAAGGCTCGCCAGAACCTCGAGACAAACTGGGAACCTCTGTCAGAAACAATATTCTCAGGAATGCCATGCAAACGAACCACATGCTGGAAGAACAAAGGCACCAAATCAGAGGAGGAAGGCAATTTAACCAAGGGCACCAGATGGACCATTTTAGAAAAGCGATCACAGACCACCCAAATGACCGACATCTTTTGAGAAACGGGAAGGTCAGAAATGAAATCCATCGAAATATGTGTCCAAGGCCTCTTCGGGACCGGCAAGGGCAAAAGCAACCCACTGGCACTGGTGAACAGCAGGGCTTAGCCCTAGCACAAATCCCACAGGACTGCACAAAAGCACGCACATCCCATGACAGAGATGGCCACCAGAAGGATCTAGCCACTAACTCTCTGGTACCAAAGATTCCTGGATGACCAGCCAGCACCGAACAATGAAGTTCAGAGATAACTTTACTAGTCCACCTATCAGGGACGAACAGTTTCTCGGCCGGACAACGATCAGGTTTATTAGCCTGAAATTTCTGCAACACTCTCCGCAAATCAGGAGAGATGGCAGACACAATGACTCCTTCCTTGAGGATACTCGCCGGCTCAGATAACCCCGGAGAGTCGGGCACAAAACTCCTAGACAGAGCATCCGCCTTCACATTTTTAGAGCCCGGACGGTACGAAATCACAAAATCAAAACGAGCAAAAAATAACGACCAACGGGCCTGTCTAGGATTCAAGCGCTTGGCAGACTCGAGATAAGTAAGATTCTTATGATCAGTCAATACCACCACGCGATGCTTAGCTCCCTCAAGCCAATGACGCCACTCCTCGAATGCCCACTTCATGGCCAGCAACTCTCGGTTGCCCACATCATAATTACGCTCAGCAGCAGAAAATTTCCTGGAAAAGAAAGCACATGGTTTCAACACTGAGCAACCAGAACCTCTCTGTGACAAAACCGCCCCTGCTCCAATCTCAGAAGCATCAACCTCGACCTGGAACGGAAGAGAAACATCTGGTTGACACAACACAGGGGCACAGCAAAAACGACGCTTCAACTCCTGAAAAGCTTCCACGGCAGCAGAAGACCAATTAACCAAATCAGCACCCTTCTTGGTCAAATCGGTCAATGGTCTGGCAATGCTAGAAAAATTACAGATGAAGCGACGATAAAAATTAGCAAAGCCCAGGAATTTCTGCAGACTTTTCAGAGATGTCGGCTGAGTCCAATCCTGGATGGCCTGGACCTTAACCGGATCCATCTCGATAGTAGAAGGGGAAAAGATGAACCCCAAAAATGAAACTTTCTGCACACCGAAGAGACACTTTGATCCCTTCACGAACAAGGAATTAGCACGCAGTACCTGGAAAACCATTCTGACTTGCTTCACATGAGACTCCCAATCATCAGAGAAGATCAAAATGTCATCCAAGTAAACAATCAGGAATTTATCCAGATACTCACGGAAAATGTCATGCATAAAAGACTGAAAAACAGATGGAGCATTGGCAAGTCCGAACGGCATCACCAGATACTCAAAATGACCCTCGGGCGTATTAAATGCCGTTTTCCATTCATCTCCCTGCCTGATTCTCACCAGATTATACGCACCACGAAGATCAATCTTAGTAAACCAACTAGCCCCCTTAATCCGAGCAAACAAGTCAGATATCAATGGCAAGGGATACTGAAACTTAACAGTGATCTTATTAAGAAGGCGGTAATCAATACACGGTCTTAGCGAACCATCCTTTTTGGCTACAAAAAAGAACCCTGCTCCCAATGGTGATGACGATGGGCGAATATGTCCCTTCTCCAGGGATTCTTTCACATAACTGCGCATAGCGGTGTGTTCAGGCACGGACAAATTAAATAAACGACCCTTAGGGAATTTACTATCAGGAATCAAATTGATAGCACAATCACAATTCCTATGCGGAGGTAGGGCATCAGCCTTGGGCTCTTCAAATACATCCTGAAAGTCAGACAAGAACTCTGGGATGTCAGAAGGAATGGATGACGAAATAGACAAAAATGGAACATCACCATGTACTCCCTGACAACCCCAGCTGGTTACCGACATAGAGTTCCAATCTAATACTGGATTATGGGTTTGTAGCCATGGTAACCCCAACACGACCACATCATGCAGATTATGCAATACCAGAAAGCGAATAACTTCCTGATGTGCAGGAGCCATGCACATGGTCAGCTGGGCCCAGTACTGAGGCTTATTCTTGGCCAAAGGTGTAGCATCAATTCCTCTCAACGGAATAGGACACCGCAAAGGCTCCAAGAAAAATCCACAACGTTTAGCATAATCCAAATCCATCAGATTCAGGGCAGCGCCTGAATCCACAAACGCCATGACAGAATACGATGACAAAGAGCATATCAAGGTAATGGACAGAAGGAATTTGGACTGTACAGTACCAATGACGGCAGAGCTATCGAACCGCCTAGTGCGCTTAGGACAACTAGAAATAGCATGAGTGGAATCACCACAGTAGAAGCACAGCCTGTTCAGACGTCTGTGTTCTTGCCGTTCAACTTTAGTCATAGTCCTGTCGCACTGCATAGGCTCAGGTTTACTCTCAGACAATACCGCCAGATGGTGCACAGATTTACGCTCGCGCAAGCGAAGACCGATCTGAATGGCCAAGGACATAGACTCATTCAAACCAGCAGGCATAGGAAATCCCACCATGACATCCTTAAGAGCTTCAGAGAGACCCTTTCTGAACCAAGCCGCCAGTGCAGATTCATTCCACAGAGTGAGTACTGACCACTTCCTAAATTTCTGACAATATACTTCTACATCATCCTGACCCTGGCATAAAGCCAGCAAATTTTTCTCAGCCTGATCCACTGAATTAGGCTCATCGTAAAGCAATCCAAGCGCCTGGAAAAACGCATCAACATTACTCAATGCAGGGTCTCCTGGAGCAAGAGAAAACGCCCAGTCCTGTGGGTCGCCGCGCAAAAAAGAAATAATAATCAAAACCTGTTGAATAGGATTACCAGAAGAATGAGGTTTTAAGGCCAGAAATAGCTTACAATTATTTTTGAAGCTCAGGAACTTAGTTCTGTCACCAAAAAACAAATCAGGAATAGGAATTCTTGGTTCTAGCATAGATTTCTGATCAATTGTATCTTGAATCTTTTGTACATTTATAACGAGATTATCCATTGAGGAGCACAGAGCCTGAATATCCATGTCCACACCTGTGTCCTGAAGCACTCTAATGTCTAGGGGAAAAAAAGAACTGAAAACAGAGCTGAGGAAAAAAAAAAAAATGATGTCAGGACTTCTTTTTTCCCTCTATTGAGAATCATTGGTATGGCTCCTTGTACTGTTATGCTGTGCTATCAGGCAACACAGTGTGCAGTAATCAGCGCACATACAGTGATATGGCAATAACCCAAAAACAATAGAACAAGCTCTGAGACGTGGAATCTCTGCAGACTGCAATACCTGAACCTATCCTCACACAACTAAAAGCAGCAGTGGATTGCGCCTAACACTACCTATGCAACTCGGCACTGCCTGAGGAGCTGACTAGCCTGAAGATAGAAATACAAGCCTGACTTGCCTCAGAGAAATACCCCAAAGGAATAGGCAGCCCCCCACATATAATGACTGTTAGCAAGATGAAAAGACAAAACGTAGGAATGAAATAGATTCAGCAAAGTGAGGCCCGATATTCTAGACAGAGCGAGGATAGCAAAGAGAACTATGCAGTCTACAAAAAACCCTAAAGCAAAACCACACAAAGGGGGGCAAAAAGACCCACCGTGCCGAACTAACGGCACGGTGGTGCACCCTTTGCGTCTCAGAGCTTCCAGCAAAAGAGAATAGCACAGCTGGACAGAAAAAACGGAAACAAAAACAAAGTAGCACTTATCTAGCAGAGCAGCAGGCCACAGGAAAGATGCAGTAGCTCAGATCCAACACTGGAACATTGACAAGGAGCAAGGAAGACAGACACCTGAGGGAGGAAGCCCAGAGGCTGCAATACCACTTGTGACCACAGGAGTGAATTCAGCCACAGAATTCACAACAATGAACATCGGAGGCAACAACCCAAGAATTATCTTCCTGGCCATAACCCTTCCACTTGACAAGATACTGAAGCTTCCGCCTTGAAAAACGAGAATCCAAAAATTTCTCAACCACATATTCCAACTCCCCCTCAACCAACACCGGGGCAGGAGGATCAACAGATGGAACAACGGGCTTCACATATCTCTGCAACAAAGATCTATGGAAAACATTGTGGATGGAAAAAGAAGCTGGAAGGGCCAAACGAAAAGACACAGGATTGATAATCTCAGAAATCTTATAAGGACCAATAAACCGAGGCTTGAACTTAGGGGAAGAAACCTTCATAGGGACATGACGAGAGGATAACCAGACCAAATCCCCCACACGAAGCCAAGGACCAACACACCGACGGCAGTTAGCAAAACGCTGAGCCCTTTCCTGGGACAACGTCAAATTGGCCACCACATGAGCCCAAATCCGCTGCAACCTGTCAACCACAGAATCCACACCAGGACAATCAGAAGACTCAACCTGCCCTGAAGAAAAACGAGGATGGAAACCAAAATTACAAAAGAAAGGCGAAACCAAAGTAGCCGAACTGGCCCGAATATTAAGGGCAAACTCGGCCAACGGCAAAAAAAAGTCACCCAATCATCCTGATCAGCAGACACAAAGCATGTCAAATAGGTTTCCAAGGTTTGATTAGTTCGCTCAGTTTGGCCATTTGTCTGAGGATGGAACGCTGAAGAAACAGACAAATCAATACCCATCCTAGCACAAAAGGCCCGCCAAAACCTGGAAACAAACTGGGAACCTCTATCAGACACAATATTCTCCGGAATGCCATGCAAACGAACCACATGTTGAAAAAACAATGGAACCAAATCAGAGGAGGAAGGCAATTTAGGCAAAGGTACCAAATGGACCATTTTAGAGAACCGGTCACAAACCACCCAGATAACAGGCATCCTCTGGGACACAGGAAGATCTGAAATAAAATCCATGGAAATATGCGTCCAAGGCCTCTCCGGAATGGGCAAAGGTGTAAGCAACCCACTAGCATGGGAACAGCAAGGCTTTGCCCGGGCACAGGTCCCACAGGACTGCACAAAAGCATGCACATCCCGCGACAAGGAAGGCCACCAAAAGGACCTAGCAACCAAATCTCTGGTACCAAAAATTCCAGGATGACCGGCCAACACAGAACAATGGACCTCAGAAATTACCTTACTTGTCCATCTATCAGGGACAAACAGCTTCCCCACAGGACAGCGGTCAGGCTTATCAGCCTGAAACTCCTGAAGCTCCCGCCGTAAATCAGGGGAGATGGCAGATATAATCACCCCTTCCCTAAGAATGCCAACCGGCTCAAGGACTCCAGGGGAATCAGGCAAAAAACTCCTAGAGAGGGCATCCGCCTTAACATTCTTAGATCCCGGAAGATGCGAGACCACAAAATCAAAATGGGAGAAAAACAGGGACCACCGAGCCTGTCTAGGGTTCAGCCGCTTGGCCGACTCAAGGTAAATCAGATTCTTATGATCGGTCAAGACCACAATGCGGTGCTTGGCTCCCTCAAGCCAATGACGCCACTCCTCAAATGCCCACTTCATAGCCAACAACTCCCGATTGCCGACATCATAATTGCGTTCCGCAGACGAAAACTTCCGAGAAAAGAAGGCACATGACTTCATCAAGGAACCATCAGAATTCCTCTGTGACAAAACGGCCCCTGCCCCAATCTCGGAAGCGTCAACCTCAACCTGAAAAGGAAGAGAAACATCCGGCTGACGCAAGACAGGGGCAGAAGTAAATCGCCGTTTAAGTTCCTGAAAAGCCTCGACAGCCTCAGAGGACCAGTTAGTCACATCAGCGCCTTTCTTAGTCAAATCGGTCAGGGGTTTAACCACACTAGAGAAGTTATCAATGAAACGACAATAAAAATTAGCAAAGCCCAAAAATTTCTGAAGGCTCTTCACAGATGTGGGTTGAATCCAGTCATGAATGGCTTGGACCTTAACAGGATCCATTTCTATAGAAGAAGGGGAAAAAATAAACCCCAAAAAAGAAACCTTCTGAACTCCAAATCGGCACTTAGACCCCTTCACAAATAAAGCATTATCACGAAGAATCTGGAACACCATCCTGACCTGCCTCACATGAGACTCCCAATCATCAGAAAAAATCAAAATATCATCCAAATACACAATCAAGAATTGGTCAAGATAATTGCAGAAAATATCATGCATAAAGGACTGAAACACAGAAGGAGCATTAGAAAGCCCGAAAGGCATCACCAGGTATTCAAAATGGCCTTCGGGCGTATTGAATGCAGTTTTCCATTCGTCACCCTTTCTAATACGAACAAGATTATATGCCCCTCGCAGGTCAATCTTGGTAAACCAACTAGCCCCCTTAATCCTAGCAAATAAATCAGAGAGCAAAGGTAAAGGATATTGGAATTTGACCGTGATCTTATTAAGAAGGCGATAATCAATACAGGGTCTTAAGGAGCCATCCTTCTTGGCAACAAAAAAGAATCCCGCTCCCAATGGTGACGAAGACGGCCGAATATGCCCCTTCTCTAAAGACTCCTTAACATAGCTCCGCATGGCGGCATGCTCTGGTACAGACAGATTGAAAAGTCGGCCCTTAGGGAATTTACAACCAGGAATTAGGGTCAATGGCACAATCACAGTCCCTGTGTGGAGGAAGGGAACTGGACTTGGGCTCATCGAATACACCCTGGAAATCCGACAAAAATTCAGGAACATCAGAAGAGGGGGAAGAGGAAATAGACATCAGAGGAACGTCACTATGTACCCCTTGACAACCCCAACTAGTCACAGACATTGATTTCCAATCCAGCACTGGATTGTGTACTTGTCACCATGGAAAACCCAGTACAACATCATCATGTAAATTATGCAACACCAGAAAACGGCAATCTTCCTGATGTGCAGGAGTCATGCACATAGTCAGCTGAGTCCAATACTGAGGTTTATTCTTGGCCAATGTTGTAGCATCAATACCCCTCAAGGGTATGGGACTCTGCAAAGGCTGCAAAGAAAAACCACAGCGCCTAGCGAATTCTAAGTCCATTAAGTTCAGAGCAGCGCCCGAATCCACAAATGCCATGACAGAAAAAGATGACAATGAGCAAATCAGGGTTACAGACAGGAGAAATTTAAGGTGCACAGCACTAATGGTAACAGATCTGGCGACCTTCTTAATACGCTTAGGGCAATCAGAAATAGCATGAGCTGAATCACCACAGTAAAAACACAACCCATTCTGACGTCTGTATCCCCTCTGTTCCGCTCTAGTCAAAATCCAATCACATTGCATGGACTCAGGACTCTGCTCAGAGGACACTGCCATATGGTGCACCACCCTGCGTTCACGCAGGCGACGATCAATCTGAATGGCTAGAGACATAGATTCTCTCAAACCAATAGGCGTGGGAAACCCCACCATAACATCTTTAAGGGCTTCAGAAAGACCCTTCCTGAAAATGGTTGCCAGAGCGTCCTCATTCCATCCAGTGAGCACAGACCATTTTCTAAATTTCTGGCAGTATAACTCTGCTGCTTCCTGACCCTGACACAGGGCCAACAGTGTTTTCTCAGCATGCTCTACAGAGTTAGGTTCGTCATACAATAATCCGAGCGATTGAAAAAATGCATCTACATTAAGCAATGCCGGATTCCCTGACTCAAGAGAGAATGCCCAGTCCTGAGGATCGCCACGTAGCAGAGAAATAACAATCTTTACTTGCTGAATGGGATCACCAGAGGAACGGGGTTTCAGAGCAAAAAACAATTTGCAATTATTTTTAAAGTTCAGAAACTTAGATCTATCCCCGTAAAACAAATCCTGAGTAGGAATTCTAGGCTCTAGGGCCGGAGTCTGAACAACAAAATCTTGGATATTCTGTACTCTTGCAGCAAGCTGATCCACACGAGAAAATAACCCTTGAGCATCCATGCCTGCATCCAAATCCAGAATCACCCAGAAATCAAGAGGAAAAAAAAAGACGAAACAAACCCAAGAAAAAAAAAATGACTCAAAACTCCTTTTCTTTTCCTTCTTTTGAGAGGCATTCAGTTCAATTTTGGCCAGTTGTACTGTTATGGTCTGGTGATTATGGAGCGACATGCGTCTAGCTCTGAGCAGGTGGTATCTATACTGACCGCAGACCCTAAGCTCAACACACAACTAGAAGCAGCCGTGGATTGCTCCTAACGCTTTTTAGGCAACTCGTCACAGCCTAAGAGCTAACTTCCCCTAAAGATAGAAGCAGGAAAACTATCTTGCGTAGTATGAAACAAGATTGAGCACAGGAGGCCACTTCTAGCTAAAAAGGACAGTACAGAAAAGAGCTCTGTGCGATCAGTAGAAAAAACTAGAAAAAGTCCACCGCAGAGAAATGCAAAAATCTCCACACCTAACTAAAGGTGTGGAGGGCAAACTCTGCTGCCCAGAGCTTCCAGTTTAGCTAAATAGATCCATACTGCTAAACTGGACAAATGAGCAAAAAACAAGACAGTACAAAACAACAAGTCCACAATAAGTGAACCGCAAAGGACATAGAAGGACTTAGCTTTGCAGAACTTGGTCAGAAAGTCAGGACAATCCAAAGAGCAATGACTCCAGGCAGAGACAATTGACAACTGGCATTGATTGAGGGCTAAGGCCAGACTAATATAGCCGAGCCCAAAAGACAATCTAATAATAATAATCTTTATTTATATAGCGCCAACATATTCCGCAGCGCTTTACAGTTTCAAACACAAAAGTCATAAGTAACAACGTTAACAATACAATAATTAAAGCAAAATAAGACGACCCTGCTCGTGAGAGCTTACAATCTACAATGAGGTGGGGGAGATACAAAGTACAGGTGTGTATTTACAATGATGTATTTACAATCATGGTCCAGCCATCAAAGGAAACAGCTGAGAAGCTAAATCCAAGAAGCAGCAATACCACTAAAGACCACAGGAGGAGCCCAAGAGCAGAACTCACAAAAATACTACTTACAACCAAGAACGGAATTCACAACACATTGCACAGTGCAGACAGGTCTCTGCAGAGAGCGCTCATTCTGGGCAAACAAGCTCTGTCAATCAAACAGAAAGGATAAGGCTTTATGCAAATATTAGTGAAAAAATCAGTGCACTCAGCTATTTGACCACTCCAAGGGTGCACTGAGCACTACATATGAAGTAAGGTGCATATTCTGGATAATGGCAGAGGTGGTTTTAAATAAAAAATACAGTTTTTATAGTGGGATCTAACCCCTACTAGACAAAATTATTGAAGAGAATCTGTCAAGTCAGATAACCAACAGATATACGGTAATCTACAGGTTAATAGTGCTAAGAAGGTGCCCAGCCATCATATTGAAAGAGCGGCACCCAAAAGAAAATTAAATTTATTTTTCTGGGGAGAACCTGGCATTCAGTCAATCAGGTATGCTGGTGTGGTTACAGTCTTACAATCACCACTTTAGTAATCGCTTAAATGCCAAAGAAATAAAATGTATTTTCTTCAAGTTTCCACACTTTCAGTATGGTGGCCAGGCACCTTCTTAATGCTATTAACTTGCAGATTAACCCTTTATAATGATAATATTTATTTCTATAGTGCTAACATATTTCGCACCATCCATCTTCCTCTCGACTTGGACCATTTTCCCTGTCCCTGCTGCCGAAAAGCATCCCAACTGCATGTTGCTGTCACCACCATGTTTCACTGTGGGGATGGTGTTCTTGGGGTAATGAGTTGTGTTGGTTTGGCGCCAGACATAGTATTTACCTTGGTGGATAAAAAGTTACATTTTGGTCTTATCTGACCACAGCACCTTCCCCTTTACAGTTGGGGAGTATCCCACATTTATTTTGGCAAACTTAAAATGAGCCTTGCAATTTTTGTGTGTAAGTAAAGGCTTTTTTTGCTAACTCTTCCACAAAGGCCACCTCTATGGAATGTACGGCTTATTATGGACAGATACTCCAGTCTCTGCTTGGGAACTCTGCAGCTCCTGCAGGGTTATCTTTGGTCTCTGCGCTGCCTCTCCAATTAATGCCCTCCTTGCCGGGGCTGAGAGTTTTGATGGGCGGCCCTCTCTTGGCATGTTTGTTATGGTACCATGTTCTTTCCATTTGATGATAATGGATTTGATGGTTCTCCAGGGGATCATCACAGATTGGGATATTTCTTTATAACCCAACCCTGTTTTATAATTCTCAACATTTTTGCCCCTGACTTGTTTGGAGATCTCCTAGGTCTTCAAGATGTTGTTTGGTTAGTGGTGCCATTTGTTTAATGGTGTTGCAGCCCCTGTGGTCTTTCAGAAAATGTGTGTATACTGACAGACCGTGTGACACTTAGATTGCAGACAGGTGGACTTCCTGTCACTAAGTATGTGACTTATCAAGGTAATTGCTTTGCACCAGAAATTTTTAGCGGTTTCATAGCAAAAGGGGGGCATACATATGCACATGGTAATGTTTCGTTAATTGATCCCATACAATTAATTTATGCCTAGATTTCTATCACTTCACCAACTTAGATTATTTTGTGCTGATACGTCACACACAAGTCGAATTACAAAAATATTTAAACATAGGTCATAATATAACAAAAAAGGTAAAAAGCCAAGGGTGTGAATACTTTTGCAATCCACTGTATCCAGTTTTGGTGGTCAAATATGCTCAATAACTTAGCCCCACCTCCTGGTCCTCTTGCATCATCCTGATGGATCCTCTCTGAGGCAGCTAAGTGATTTCTGAATATTGTGTAGCTTAGTCCAGCCAATAAAAATCAGTGAACAAGAAATAGATTCTTCTCACCAGCACTGGACATATATCATGAATGTCCTGTTTGGAGTTGGAAGCAAAATAATATCAGAGATGGGAAAAGGGGCAATATATATATAGGATGTGTAAACTAATAAATCTCATAAAAGGATTTTAAAGAAGTCGTCCGCTACATGGACAACTTCGTATCATACCCCTTGCTTGGTCCCCATAAAATAATAAAGTTTATACTCACTTCTCGTGCTGGTGCCGATCCTGCAGTGTCAGCACTCGTGGTTTGGGGGCTCCCATGTGGTTGTTGTGACACGTGACGTCCTCGTGCAATCAGGGCTGACATCAATGTCGCCGCCTCCTGTCGAATTGAGCATGAACAGGAAATCAGAGACTTCCTCTTCATGCTTGATTTGTCTGAAGGTAGGGACAGTGATGCCAGCTCTAATTGGTCACCGACGTCACGTGTCACAACAACCGAATGGGAGACCCAGGAGACCAACTCCTGACACCTCGGGAACAGCGCTGGCACGGGAGGTGAGTATAGGCTTTATTATTTTATGGGGGCCAAACATTTGGATCAAGTAGGGGTTGTCCTAGTAGTGGACAACCCCTCTATTTCCTTCATTGCTTCACAGCGTGTATATTTACTGCCTCAATCAGAACAACTCTGTGTGCCGAATGTGATTGTGTAAGGTCTTTCTTATACCATGTATAAGTATATAAGGGGACAATACAAATATCTCGCTGAGGATCTGTTTATACCAAGGAAGGTGACGGTCACAAGGGGACATTCTTTGCGTCTGGAGGAGAGAAGGTTTTTCCACCAACATAGAAGAGGATTCTTTACTGTTAGGGCAGTGAGAATCTGGAATTGCTTGCCTGAGGAGGTGGTGATGGCAAACTCAGTCGAGGGGTTCAAGAGAGGCCTGGATGTCTTCCTGGAGCAGAACAATATTGTATCAAACAATTAGGTTCTGTAGAAGGACGTAGATCTGGGGATTTATTATGATGGAATATAGGCTGAACTGGATGGACAAATGTCTTTTTTCGGCCTTACTAACTATGTTACTATGTTACTATGTTCTCCTCTAACTGCAGAATGTGCCAACATAATCACTAGTGATGAGCGAGTGTTGCTCGGGCGACCTCCGAGTATTTGTCATTGCTCGGAGATATAGTTTTCATCGCCTCAGTTGCATGATTTACGGCTTCCAGTTATGCTGAATACATGTGAAGAATGCCTGTTTGTTAGGGAATTCCCACATGTATTCGGCTTATCTGGAAGCCGTAAATCATGCAACTGAGGAGATGAAAACTATCTCCGAGCAATAACAAATACTCGGAGGTCACCCGAGCGTGCTCGGAAAACCCGAGCAACAAGTACACTCGCTCATCACTAATAATCCCCAGTCAGCAGTTGAACTCTATTCAACCAATGAATTGCATGTAAAAAAAAAAGATGAATCCCTGAAGTTTAATATACTAAAAATTATTTTACAATAACATGCAGCTGCCAATTATTTTTATAAAGAGAAGTTCTGGTTTTGATTAGCAGAGCCCCAGATTTCTAGTCATCTATCAAAGTAGTTTTTTTTTGCAGTGGACAAAATAATTGGCTACTAAAAGTCCCCTGTAGAATAACATTGGTTAGATTTTATATTTTTTATGTTATTTTTAACAAACATGTATTTTTACATTCTTTTTTTATTTTTTGCAGTTAATGGTCAAACTTGCAAATCGATACAGAGAAACCTGTGAACTGTACGGTTCACTAAGATTCTTTTGAGACAACCAGAGAAGGCAGTGAATTATTACTGCTCGTTCCCATTGTGACATATCTGACATGTGCTGACTCCTTCTTCACATTCTCTGTCCTGATCTGCCATTTGAGATTACGGTTAGTAACGTCTGTGGTGAATATCTGCTAGAGAGAACGAATAGTTTTCAAAGTCTTTAATCATCTTTAGACATTAGATAAAATTAACTGTAAAGAAAAGAAAATGTGTAGGATGTAATATAGTGTAGAAATTTCCATATCTTAGGAAAACATAGGGAAAATGACCTGCAGATCTTCCAGTTCTGCTAATTATTATTATTATTATACATTTTTATAGCGCCATTTATTCCATGGCGCTTTACATGTGAAAACGGGGCAAATATAGACAAATACATTAAACATGAGCAGATAACAAGGCACACGAGTACATAAGGAGGGAGGACCCTGCCCGCGAGGGCTCACAGTCTGCAGGGGGTGGGTGAGGATACACTAGGAGAGGGAAGAGCTGGCTGTGCGGCTGTTTAGTAGGTTGAGGATCACTGCAGGCTGTAGGCTTGTCGGAAGAGATGAGTCTTCAGGTTCTTTTTGAAGGTTTCTATGGTAGGCGCAAGTCTGATGTGTTGGGGTAGAGAGTTCCAGAGTATGGGGGAAGCACGGGAGAAGTCTTGGATGCGGTTATGGGAAGAAGAGATGAGAGGGGAGTAGAGAAGGAGGTCTTGGGAGGATCGGAGGTCGCGTGTAGGTAGGTACCGGGAGACCATGTCACAGATGTATGGAGGAGACAGGTTGTGGATGGCTTTGTATGTCAGTGTGAGGGTTTTGAACTGGAGTCTCTGGGCGATAGGAAGCCAGTGAAGGGCATGACACAGGGGAGAGGCTGGGGAATAGCGGGGGGACAGGTGGATTAGTCGGGCAGCAGAGTGTAGGATGGATTGGAGTGGTGCCAGAGTGCTAGAGGGGAGTCCAGAGAGTAGGAGGTTGCAGTAGTCGAGGCAGGAGATGATAAGGGCATGCACTAGCGTTTTTGCAGTGTTGCGGTCAAGGAAAGCACGGATCCGGGAAATATTTTTGAGTTTGAGACGACAGGAGGAGGCAAGGGCTTGGATATGTGGCTTGAAAGAGAGGGCAGAGTCGAGGATCACCCCGACGCACCGGGCGAGTGGGACTGGGGATAGTGAGCAGCCATTGACATTGATGGATAGGTCTGGTGGAGGGGTAGAGCGAGATGGGGGAAAGATGATGAATTCTGTTTTGTCCATGTTCAGTTGTAGAAAGCGAGCAGAAAAGAAGGCTGAAATGACAGACAGACAGTGCGGGATTTTGGTAAGCAAGGAGGAGAGGTCAGGTCCGGAGAGGTAGATCTGCGTGTCGTCAGCGTAGAGATGGTACTGCATACCGTGGGATTCTATGAGCTGTCCCAGGCCGAAAGTGTAGATGGAGAAGAGTAGGGGTCCTAGAACAGAGCCTTGAGGAACACCGACTGACAAGGGGCGAAGTGAGGAGGTGGTGTGGAGGAGGGAGACACTGAATGTTCGGTCTGTTAGATATGACGAGATCCAGGAAAGGGCCAAGTCTGTGATGCCAAGGGATGAGAGGATTTGTAGCAAAAGGGAGTGGTCGACAGTGTCAAAGGCAGAAGACAAGTCCAGGAGAAGGAGGACAGAGTAGTGTCGCTTGCTCCTGGCAGTTAGTAGGTCATTGGTGACTTTAGTTAGGGCAGTTTCAGTTGAGTGATGGGAACGGAAGCCTGATTGTAACCGATCAAAGAGGGAGCAGGAGGAGAAGTGGGAGGACAGTTCAAGATGGACATGTTGCTCCAGCAATTTGGAGGCATAAGGGAGAAGAGATATTGGGCGATAGCTAGACACAGAGGATGGGTCGAGGGAGGGCTTTTTGAGGATGGGTGTGATCTTGGCATGCTTGAAGGATGAGGGAAAGACACCTGTTGTGAGTGAGAGGTTGAAGAGGTGCGTTAGGGTTGGGATGAAGACCGTGGAAAGGTTAGGGATGAGGTGGGATGGGAGCGGGTCAAGCGTGCAGGTGGTGAGGTGTGATCTTGACAGGAAGGTGGAGAGCTGATCTTCTGTCATGGTGGAGAAGCTGGTTTTGGAGGAGCAGGGTTGAGCAGCTAAGAGGGGCAGTGAGCGCTGTGGGCCAAAGCTTTCTCTGATCGTATCGATCTTCTGTTTAAAGAAAGAGGCGAAGTCATCAGCAGAAATGAGGGGGGAGGGAGGAGGTGCGGGGGGATGGAGTAGAGAATTGAAAGTGTTGAAAAGCTGTTTAGGGTTGTGGGACAGGGAGGATATGAGGGATGAGAAGTAAGTTTGTTTTGCGGCAGTGAGCGCAGACTTGAAGCTGGCGAGGGACTGCTTGTATGCAGTGAAGTGGTCGGCAGAGTGGGATCGCTTCCATCTCCGCTCAGCAATCCTGGAAGCCCGTCTCAATTCTTTGGTCAGGCTGGTCAGCCAGGGCTGCCTGTTAATTGTACGAGTTTTACTATGCATGAGTGGGGCGGCCGAATCGAGTGTTGTTGTTATTGTGGTGTTATAAAAAGTGGCAGCAGCATCTGTGTCGTGAAGGGAAGCTATGTCTGTGAGAGGGAGAAGGGACTCAGAGAGTGATTGTAAGTTGAGATGTTTGAGATTTCTGCGAGGGTGAGTGAGTTTGTGGAGTGGGGGTTGCACACTAGGAGAGGAGAGGGACGAGAATGTCAGTAGGTTGTGGTCAGACAGGGGGAGGGGTGTGTTAGTGAGATTAGTAAGGGAGCAGAGGCGGGTGAAGATGAGGTCCAGCGTGTGGCCATCTTTGTGAGTGGCCTCAGAGGACCATTGAGTGAGGCCAAAGGAGGTAGTCAGGGATAAAAGTTTAGAGGTAGCTGAGGTGAAAGTGTCAATGGGGACATTGAAATCACCCATGATGATAGTGGGGATGTCAACAGAGAGGAAATGAAGTAGCCAGGTGGTGAAGTGGTCGAGAAAGGTGGAGATGGCTAGTTCTGGGGGGCGGTAGATGACAGCCAGCTGGAGGTTGGAGGGGGAATAGATGCGGACAGAGTGCACCTCAAACGAGGGAAGAGTAGCGGAGGGTGGTAGCGGGATTGGAGTGAAGGAGCAGGTGTCGGACAGGAGCAAGCCAACTCCTCCACCGCGTTTGTTGCTGGGGCGAGGGGTGTGAGAGAGGTGGAATCCGCCATTGTTGCTAATGTTGCATTCTCCTATAAAGATAGACTCGCATGCAGTAGAATTTTACACCACAAGCAAAAACACCACAGAAATTTGCTTGAGCAGTTTTTGATGTAAAATTTTGAGAGTCAATATTTAGTAATTTGAATCCACCAACTTCGTTAAATTATTCTTAAAAATTAGCTTTGCAGAGAATCAATTTTCGACAAATCATAATTACTTCAGTTACCCTGAAAAGACGCGTAGGTCTCCCAGGACTCCGTCCAAGTCAATTCAAGATGTTTACCACAAATTTATCCTTAGGGTTCATTCAGAGGAGCATATAATCGGATAGCTTACGGAGAGCACACAGACCAAAGCAAGTCAATGTGGTAGTTCACATGAACGTTTTTACTCACAGACAGATGAACTCACATAGCAAATTGTTCAGCATGACCTACTTTAATCCATTATGCAGATCAGACTTGACTATTGTAAGCCAATGGGCGTACAAAAAAAAGAAATCAGCCATGGGTTACCATTCGTATGTCATGTGTTTCTTATGTTTCAATACAACTATTAAGATATTTGACCTTTTATTATTTATTAAATTGTACAAGTGAAAAACAGATGCGATACAGCTGAAAAAGAAAGACACGTGAATCCAACACGAATATAAAAAATGTCCATACGGACTGTATAAGGGTGACAATACATATGAATAATTGTTTTTTCTCTGGATTTAAAAGTGACAATGTTGCATAAGCTTGGCTGAACCTGGCCTTAATAATGTCAATGGGACGGAAACATATGGATAAATAGATGACAGCTGTTCTTTTCTGATGCACACACAATTTTTTAAAAAAGTGATTTATGGCTTTATTTACCTATTACGAGATTTGCCAACCAACTGATATATTTTTTTCTAGACAACTTTTGCAAAAATCACGGACAGCCCTGAATTTTTATGGACATAAATCATGTCACTTTTAAAAACCAAATATATCTTGGACTCAATTTTGCTGAAATGTAGAGGACAAGGAAATGGTTAAAAATAAAAAAAATAATACTCACCTCATTGCTCACCTCTGGACACCTCCGTTGCTAAGTTTTCCCTCGTGTGGTCCTTGGCGCTTCTTCCCATCGCCACCATGCTTTGAAACCTTGGGCATCTTAACACTAGGCAGGAACTTGCAGCAGCAATCAGGCCTAGGATGTCCTTGCAGATGTATTCATTTTTTTCTACATTTTCCGATTATCTTATGACTATTATGCCCTGAGGTCTTTCCATGCCCCATAGCAAAAAAGGGATATTCAATTCATGGATAATAATCCTGCTGTGAAACAAATTTCCTGGTAAAAGTCAAGCAATTTATCAAATTCAAATCTCACCACATCTACTCATCTTTATTCACCAGTTATTATTGTTCCAGTGTAGAACAAATGTAGCAACTTCACAACTACCTTCCCAAATCAAAAAATAAAATAACAAATACTAAACAAATCATCTTTATATCTCTTGAAATACATAATTTTGGAAGCTAATGTTGGGGACTTTTCCATGAAAATGGACTTGCAGTCACCCATTAACAGAATAGCGTATCTTGGTGTTACCGGGACCCCATTGCGGTCCCCCATCTTTGATGTCTAATAGCCATACTGTATGTGAATATGTTGTGTGTCAAAATAAACCACAGATCCTGAGTTAAAAAATCAATTTGTAATTCAAAGAAAACATTTAATAGCCTTTATTCCTAGATGATGCTTAATGATGGAATGTAACAAAAAAATGTCCAACGTTGGGAAAATGCAATAATCTTCCCATGTGATGTAATGTTTTTGAGATCACAAATCACAGAAATGGAATCTATAATATGGAACAATGTGCTAGTTAGAAAAACCATCCCAGAAATGATGAGCCTTTGTGTGAGATTTTTCTTCCTTCTTATGCAACTTAAGCAAATAATAGAAATACTACTAGAAATAATAAATTATGCAACTCGATTACAGTGGCTTTTCAATTGCAATCTTACATTCTCTGTGGTTTTTATCTATGAATTGGATTCATCCCTTCTTTTGGTATCAGTAGAAACTGGTTGTCCTCTTTTTTTCCAGCAGCAGTCATGTTTTATTACCCTTAACAAGCCATTTAGCATTTTTTTAAATAAAATGTTTTACATCATTTCTTGCTCCCGATATATCAGTGCTGCGTGACTTTTAACTATGTATAGCATTATTAAATATCTGCTGATTGGTTATGTCCCCTTTTTTGGGACAGTTTAGGGAGTTTTTTATTTCATTTTAAATATATAAGAAAGAAAGTGAACGAACATAAGTGAGAGAGTATTAATATGTAGATTATTGTACTTAATGAAAATGCATTGTTTTTAGCTAATAGTTTTATGTATCCATTCCTGTTACCTAGGGTAGACGTTCCAGTGCAACACCTGAAGCATTGCAGTCCCATCACAACACCTTTCTGAAGCTTGAATATCCTTTTCTGCTTTGTGCCATGTGGATAGGACGTACATTGCACATTTGAGCAGCAACCATGGTCGTTCCTAATGTTGTGCCTATCCGGTTACGAGCTTGCGTATTTTGGCCAAAATATAAACTAATACCTCACATATATATATATATTTTTTATGTGTTTTTTGCACTTTTTTTTTCGAGGTGCACTTGGGTCCATTTTGTCTTGTAAACTGTGGTGTCTGTTCACATGGGGTGCATTTGGATAGCACTGGGCAGCCCTCCTGATCTAATAGAAGGGTGTCACTACTAGGCTGTTAACCTGGATGCTGTGCATCTCCATAGTATGAACAGCGCCACATACAAGTCTTTTATGTGCAGTAATATGCCAAGCAGCCAACCCCTCCATTAGTTTGGTAGGTTGTGAGTGGTTGCCCCATCGGTAATTCTGCACCTTTGTTGCCGCCATCTTAACCACATGGGTCCACTGCATCTTGATAGTGCATTTGTTTGGAGGCCTAGGCAGATAAGCATCTCTGCCTTTTTGCTGTTTTTTTCTGAATTTTTGGAGGATCTCTGAATCCTCTTTTTGTGCTATTGCTGTTGAGAACTATCCAGCACATTCCAATAAGACTAGTATGGTACTTTTTTATCTTGCTGGTATATCACTAGACTTCCTGATAAGACTGTCTAAAATAAGTTTGCTGTCTAAAAATTACATGGTTTTAGTAATTCTACCCCATCGTTTCTTACACGCTGGTCCAAAAGTTTGTCTCGCCTTATGTAGGAAGCAATGCTTATACAATGGCTTTGTGCAGGATGCTGCCGCACTTCATCATATATCAAACGTGGATCTGTGTTGTAAATTCCTATAAAATATCTCAGTGTTTATTATTTAGCCATATAATTTGTTATTTTCAATTTATTCAAAAAGTATTAGATATATTAGCACACATTCTCTCATCGGGTTAAGTAAGGTCACATTTAGCTTTCAGTTGCCAATTTTATTTTCTCTCTAAAAGTATATTCAGCAATGTAAGCAGTCTCTGATATATCACTAAGGATGTACTATAAACTTTGCATTAAACAGCGTATCGATGGAATGTAAAATATGTGGGGTTAATAGGATTGAATAAACGCTGTATCTTCAAAATGTTTCCAAGTAAAATCATATATTCACAAACCTAATGGATTCCTGTATTATAATATTAAAGGGACTCTGTCACCTGAATTTGGCGGGACTGGTTTTGGGTCATATGGGCGGAGTTTTTGGGTGTTTGATTCACCCTTTCCTTACCCGCTGGCTGCATGCTGGCTGCAATATTGGATTGAAGTTCATTCTCTGTCCTCCATAGTACACGCCTGCGCAAGGAAAGATTACCTTGTGCAGGCATGTACTACGGAAGACAGAGAATGAACTTGAATCCAATATTGCAGCCAGCATGCAGCCAGCAGGTAAGGAAAGGGTGAATCAAACACCCGAAAACTCCACCCATATGACCCAAAACCAGTCCCGCCAAATTCAGGTGACAGGTTCCCTTTAAAGAGCACTTCTGTTAGTAAAAAAAAAAAATCTCATCAGTAATTATATACAGTTTGAAGTTGTTTTTTATGAAGCCTTAAAAATATTTTTCAGTCATTTCTATATTTTAGCTATCTCTGGGAATACTTGGAAACAAAATTGATAATGCTGGCACTATAACTTTAACTTTCTCAGGCACTTTTGTCCGTTTTTTCTAATTATGTGTAGTTTTATTATATCTAGTGATGAACTAACCTTCCAAGGTTTGGTACGGTTTGGTATGACGAACGTCGCTATGTTCGCCGAACAGTTCAACGAATGTACCCGAACCTCATTAAATTTAATGAGAGGCAAATCCAAACATATTGTACTTGTTTTCATTATGTATACCCCTCCTCACATGTAAAGCGCCATGGAACAAATGGCGCTATAACAATAAATAATAATAATAATAATAATATACACAACACCTTAAGGGGTGACAAATTAGCGTCTCAAACAGCTAAAATTAGTGGCAGATACCATGAAAAATGGCATCATTTTACCCACAGTAGAAATATGCTAATGGCACAGCAGCAGTCAGCCATTGGCCATGCATGAGGTATCAGGGTCTGTGCCAGGATTTAGAGCTTTAAATTGAAATTTAAAACCTCTTGGTTAAGGGAGCGGTGTAAGTTCTTTACTGGGAGCCCTGATACCTCATGCAACAGCTCAATTTCTTATTTTTTCCCAGCCACACTCAGGTGGCACAAACATCAGTTTCAAAGAGTATTATTGGTAGAAAAATGTAAGGATAGTAACACAGGTAGTTGAGTGAACGTAAGTGCAGGCCTGCCGGTCTGGGAGCCCTACTGCTACAGGCAACACACCAGGAGGCGACCCAATTTGGGGTCTCCACATTTCAAAAGATTATTGCCACACACCAGTAAAGTGGCATCGATTTCCACAGAGTAGATACAGTTTAATGGGCCTCTAACAAACTTTCCACTACAGGCAACTCACCAGAGTCTCAACATTTCAAAAAAATGTTTGTAACATCAGCAGCAGTAGCAACAGCACTCACAGAAGCCATAACAAAGGTGTCACAGACTGCAATAATGCAAGATTAATGCATGACAATAAAAACGACACCATTGACTAGTCTGCCTGGTCTGCGATTGTTGTGCAAATGTCATTGGAGATCCTCAACTTATTCATTTTGATGAAAGTTAGGTGGTCTACACTTTCAGGGAAAAGCCAGATGCGCTTATCCATCAGGTCACTACCAGCAGCGCTGAACATACTGTTATGAACTGGTGATTTAGAACCACAATGGACCTGGTGGTTAAGAGCACAGAAAATGACCTAATAGTTACTAATAACATAGGACGAGCTCTGAGACGTGGGAACTCTGCTGACCGCAATCCCTAATCCTATCACACCACACTAGAAGTAGCCGTGGAGCACTCCTGACCAGACCTAGGCGCCTCGACACAGCCTAAGAAACTAGCTAACCCTGAAGATAGAAAAATAAGCCTACCTTGCCTCAGAGAAATTCCCCAAAGGAAAAGGCAGCCCCCCACATATAATGACTGTGAGTAAAGATGAAAATACAAAAACAGCAATGAAATAGATTTTAGCAAAGTGAGGCCCGACTTACTGAATAGACCGAGGATAGGAAAGATAGCTTTGCGGTCAGCACAAAAACCTACAAACAACCACGCAGAGGGCGCAAAAAGACCCTCCGCACCGACTAACGGTACGGAGGTGCTTCCTCTGCGTCCCAGAGCTTCCAGCAAGCAAGACAAACCAAAAATAGCAAGCTGGACAAAAAATAGCAAACAAAGAAACACAAGCAGAACTTAGCTTATGCAGGGAAGACAGGCCACAAGAACGATCCAGGAGAGAGCAAGACCAATACTGGAACATAGACTGGAGGCAAGGAGCAAAGAACTAGGTGGAGTTAAATAGAGCAGCACCTAACGACTTAACCTCGTCACCTGAGGAAGGAAACTCAGAAGCCGCAGCCCCACTCACATCCACCAGAGGAAGCCCATGGACAGAACCAGCCGAAGTACCACTCATGACCACAGGAGGGAGCTTGACCACAGAATTCACAACACATACATTCTGAGAGAACACTGGTTGCTGGGCATGACAAAACCCATAACAGAGAAAAATACTCGCAAAAGCAGTCAGCATGACGTCATATAGATATCTCAATGTTTAGAAAAGGTCAACCATAATGGATAGCCAGCTGCACACCACGGACTACACAGTAAGGGCTAGTCGCTAATACAACACGAAAGCAGAAAACAAGGCTAGCAAGCCAAGAAGAAAGACCAAAAAAGCCCATATGGTATATAAAAATGAAAATTCTTTATTAATAGAAACTAACATAGACAAAATGGCTATCAGGATGGGAGAGAGTATGCTAAAAAAGTAACCCAAAGATAACAATGATAAAAAACGAAACGGTGTGCGCACATACCAGAAGTATCCCGCATATAATACAAAATATGTAATAATACACTCCCCATTAATTGTCCACGGTGTAGGAGAGGTTACCTAGATAAAATCACGTTCCTCAGGTGAAATGAGAGGTACTCCAAGAATAGGGAGCACATGGTAACTCAAAAAACCTAAAATTAGGCTATAAATAAGAGGATACCAGATAGACAATACCTTACTTCAGCTGGCAACAGATGTGGGGACTCCTGGAATGTGCGCACACACCCCAATGCACGTTTCGGATGTTAACCTTCCAGAAGCCTCCTTACCTTGACAAGCCAGAGCTGGTATGTCACTCTCCAAAAGGAGAAACGTTACCCCTTAGACCCCAGTTCTCTATGAATCAAAATTCCTGGGAAAATCCATGCAAGGATGTGCAAGGATCACTGGACAGAAAAACAGGAAGGAAGATGAGGGAGATGGAGTTTTTCTCTATGATGTTATGCTGTGTTTTCTTTATGATAGAGGTGTTACCATGAGGAGGAAATAAATGTTTGCAACTTATCTTAATATATCAGCGGTAGTTTGGGTCCTGTTAACCCCACTAATCACTCAAATCATTGTTCAGAAGGGATCAACTCACAAGGCAAGTCCTCTCTGAGCACATGTACAGCATTGTACTGATCCAAAGACTTTATATTACACCACTGGTGGACACAGACAGAAAAGGGCCCCTGTACAAGAACAATGTATGGCCCCTTTGCAGTCCAAGAGCTCAATATAATGCACAGTTCCTTATGCTTTGGAGATAGGAAAGGGCCCCCTTATCTCCTGGGCCCTGTGCGGCCACACAGGTTGCACCAATGATATGTCTGCAACAAGTGCATACACTACCATGTGCATGATTACACTATAGCTAAGTGCTACTGCTTGGTGAGCTTATAAAAAGCTTAAATTCATAAATCTATATCCAAAAATATTTTTTATTGATTTATTGGTTCAAAATTAGTTATTCAATTAGACCTGAATAACTATAAATCTGGATAATTAATGTATAATATAGGCACAAATATAGTGATTAGTAAAGCATCAGCAATATTTGTTGGTACATTTCATACAAGCATTAGTTAAATGAGTGCACCGTAATGCATCATTTAATACATCTGCTCCTCAACCCTTTTGCCAGGCTTTTAGGTATAGTAAACAAATAAATTAGGGCGATAGTGTCAATTTATCTTGCCTGTTCTTTGTACATAAAAAAATCAGGACATTAATTAATTTGAATTCATTATTATTCATCCGCAAGATCATTTAGACAGGACTTAGAAGAATAGATTAATCTAATTTAAATAAATAGTGGATTAACGAGCATGTTGGCTCTTTATGATGCAATGATTGTTTAAAGAACGATTTACCGGGCAGCATATGATGACTGAGAAAATAATTGTATAATTAAAATTACAATAAAACTTTTAATTAGGAATCAAAATAGAGATTTTTGCAATCAATTTTACTTAAACTTTTCACTGCAGTAGGCCAAACCAGTATCCAAAGTATCAAGTAGACCCTACTGAAATAAACAATGGCAACGTTCACTCATAGTTACCATGATGATCGTATTTGATAAAATTTCACTCAAACCCGTTCCTCCTTTAGCCTTATGGATCACCACTGACTGTGTGAAGACTTTCGTTCCATTTTTATTGCACTCCTTCCGCTTTGATTGATGTGGATGATGCCTCCTTCGTCATCCACATAACCTGGCAAAATCTCGAGACCTGTTCAGAGACATCGCCGACTCATGCCTGTACACTATGCTTTGCACTACTGTGGGCAGAGCCTAAAACATAAGGCTGAATGCACACTTAAGTTTTAGGCTCTGCCTGCAGTAGTGCAGAGCAAAGTAGGCAGGCGCTAGCCGGTGATGTTTCTGCACAGGTGCGAGATTTTGCCCAGCTATGTGGATGATGTAGGAGGCATCATCCACATCAATCAAAGAGGAAGCACGGTGATCAGTAGTCGTAAGAAGGGTTAGACGCCACAGCAAGGATGCCTATCGTAGAGGGGATATAAGGTGAGTCAGGGGGTTATATACCCCTTTATGGAATGCAGCACAGGCGTTGATTAAGGTGCTAGTCTTAGTTCAGACATGCACAATGCTGTGGCATTGCTGTATATAGCACAAGCGATCAGACGAGCACAGCTTCAAGTCCCCTAAGGGGACTAACAGAAACAGTGTAACCTAAAAAAAATTAAAATAATCAAATAAATAAATAAAAGTTAAAATAACCTCCCTTTTCCTCCATTAAAAATAGATATAAAAAACACACATGTAGTATCTCCGCGTCCAGAAAAGTCTGATGTTAGGACTGGCGGAACGCACCAAGACAGATGGTATAGATGCGTTCGCAGTCCGGGGTCCACCGTGCAGGTGAAAACCTGCTGCTAGCAATTAGCAGACTATATGGCGGTACACTAGAGTATACACGCGTGGGTTGACCTCACCCAGCGTGAAAGAAGCAATCCTGTTAAGGCACAGGACCGCGGTACCGCACCTAAAGCGCGAGCAAGTAGTCAGCGAACTCAACCCCAACTGGGATTGAAGTCCGATTAGACCCTTGCTGGCGCAACACCGCAACTGGGTGTGAAATGAAACAGAAGAGCATGCAGTGCCGCACTGACGAACGCCACTAACCACCCAGGCTTGGGTAAGGAAAGCACAGAGGAAGTGCACGGCGCCGTACTGGCGGTCAAAGCAACTGGACGCTATAATGTGTGACTAGTGCTGTAGGATAAGTCGGGCGCTAGGTAGCAGCCATACACCTTCCGCGAACAGTCATACTATAGGGTAGGGGTATCCAAGGACGACTTGCACTCACAACATACACACATTAGCAATTGTTTGACAATACTAGCGCATGGCCGTGCGGTCATGCGCAGTTTATATAGCAGCAGCACAGGAAGTGGCCACAGCACTTTTGCCCTTCTAGGACCTGCCAAGAGGACCAATGGAATGTGCTGCAGAGCCTGAGCACATGACCCTCGATCTCCAACGGGAAACCTTACGCTGGGCATGCTCAGTACGTGCAGACAAGGACTTAGTCCCAGAGAAGTCCGCTCGCTGCTGACCAGCACAGACTTTAATAGCAGAGACTGGAAAAGCAGCAGTAACTCTCAGAACAGAGTGAGAATGAGCAAGACGCTGGGACCGACGTCCTTGCTGAGCAGACTCCACTGCGGCTGGACAAGAATGGGAGACCGCAGCGGAGGTGGCTCGAGATTCCCCCTGTGCAGAAGCGGGAACTCGACCCCTAACATTACCCCCCCTCCTAGGGCCCCCCCTCCTTGGGCCTCGCTACGTTCGAAGGCAGCAATGTGCTGCGGAGCCCGAATGTGCTCAGCAGGCTCCCAGGACCTATCCTCAGGGCCGTAACCCTTCCAGTCCACCCGAAAAAATTTTTTGCCACGTACCACCTTGCACCCCAAGATAGCGTTCACCTCGAAATCGTCCGTAGACGAACCCGATGTCCCGGCAGATGACTCAGAAAACCGAGACATGTATACGGGCTTAAGGAGGGACACATGAAAGGTGTCGGTGATACCAAGGCATGGAGGAAGGGCCAGACGGTAGACCACAGGATTAACCTGTTCGAGGACCTTGAAGGGACCCAAGTAACGAGGAGCAAATTTAGTGGACTCAACTCGCAGCCTGATGTTACGGGCGGAGAGCCACACCAAGTCGCCAGGAGCAAAGGACGGGGCGGGGCGCCGATGAGCATCGGCGGAGGACCTCATTCTCTCCTTAGAGGCCCGAATGGCATCCTGAGTGCGGTCCCAAATATCCCGTGCCTCCACAGCCCAGTCTGTCACCCTGGAGTCTGCGGAAGACATGGGCATAGGCACAGGTACCCGTGGATGCTGACCATAGTTGAGGAGGAATGGGGTTTGTCCAGTGGAGTCGGCTACGGCGTTGTTCAGCGCAAACTCTGCCCATGATAGCAAGGATGCCCAGTCATCCTGCCTGGCTGAAACAAAATGTCGCAGGTATGTGACCAAGGTCTGGTTGGCCCTCTCTACCAACCCATTCGTCTCGGGATGATAAGCGGAAGAGAGATTCAACTCAATACTGAGAAGACGACACAGCTCTCTCCAGAACCGAGACGCAAACTGGGGACCCCGGTCACTGACAATTTTGTCAGGCATACCATGTAGGCGGAAGATGTGCTTAATGAACAATGCAGCCAAGGCCCGTGCAGAAGGTAACCGTGGTAGCGGCACCAAATGCACCATTTTCGAGAAATGATCGGTGATGACCCAAATGATGGTACAGCCGCGAGACTTGGGCAAACCCACGACAAAGTCCATCCCGACCATCTCCCAGGGCCTATCTGCCACCGGCAAGGGATAGAGCAACCCAGCTGGCCTTTGACGCGGAGATTTATTTTTGGCGCAGGAGACACACGCCAGAATATAATCCTTGACATCCCGGACCATATGCGGCCACCAGTACGTCCTCGCCAGTAGCTCAGATGTCCTCTTTGTCCCAAAGTGTCCACCCACTCTGGATGAATGAGCCCAAGAGAGAACCTCCGGTCGCAAATTAATGGGCACAAAAGTCTTGCCCGGAGGCACAGACTCAAGCGATACCGGTGCTATGGTTCTCAGGCTCTCAGAGGGAACAATAAGCCGAGGCTCCTCTTCCTCCTCTTCAGTTGACATAAGTGAGCAAGAGAGAGCATCAGCACGAATATTCTTCTCCCCGGCGAGAAAATGAAGAGAAAAGTGGAACCGGGAAAAGAACAAGGACCATCTGGCTTGGCGAGAATTTAGCCGCTGGGCTGTCTGTAAGTAGACCAAATTTTTGTGGTCAGTGTAAACCTGGAAGGGAAACCGCGCACCTTCCAGAAGATGTCTCCACTCTGAAAAGGCCAACTTCATTGATAGCAGCTCCCTATCCCCGATGGAGTAGTTTCTCTCCGCTGGCGAGAAAGTCTAAGAGAAGAAGAAGCATGGATGCTTCCGACCTTGAGCATCCTTCTGGTAGAGGACTGCTCCAGCACCAACGGACGAGGCATCCACCTCCATTAGGAATGGCTTATCCACATCGGGACGATGTAAGATGGGAGCGCTAGCAAAGTGGGACTTAATAGAAGTGAAGGCCTTGGAGACCTCTTCCGACCACAATTTAGGATTCGCTCCCTTCTTGGTGAGGGCTACCAAGGGAGCTACCAGAGTTGAGAAGTGGGGAATGAACTGGCGGTAATAATTAATGAACCCCATAAAGCACTGCACCGCTTTAAGAGAATGGGGCTCTTGCCAGTCCATCACAGCCTGTAGTTTGGCAGGATCCATAGCCAATCCCTGGGCGGAGATGATATAGCCCAGGAACGGCAAAGACTCCTGCTCAAACATACACTTCTCCAACTTAGCGTAAAGAGAGTTTGCCCGTAGGAGGTCGAAGACTCTGCCAACATCTCTCCGATGGGAGTCAATATCTGGAGAAAAGATGAGAATATCATCCAGATAGACTACAACTGAGGTGGAAAGCATATCCCAGAAGATGTCGTTGACAAAGTCTTGAAAAACGGCTGGGGCATTACAGAGCCCGAAGGGCATCACCAGATACTCATAGTGCCCATCTCTGGTGTTAAACGCCGTTTTCCATTCGTCCCCCTCACGGATGCGAATCAGGTTGTAAGCACCCCACAGATCTAATTTAGTAAATACCCTTGCTCCCCGAAGCCTATCGAAGAGCTCAGATATCAAGGGCAAAGGATACTTGTTCTTAACGGTGATAGCGTTAAGACCCCTGTAGTCTATGCATGGACGTAGCTCCCCATTCTTCTTCTGCACGAAGAAGAACCCTGCCCCAGCAGGTGACACTGACTTCCTGATAAACCCTCTTGCCAGATTCCCTTGAATGTACTGAGACATGGCCTCCGTCTCCGGGAGAGATAATGGATAAACTCGACCCCGGGGAGGCTCCGCACCAGGCAAGAGATCAATAGGACAGTCATAGGGGCGATGGGGCGGAAGGGTCTCCGCCGCCTTCTTGGAGAACACGTCTGCGTAAGACCAATATTGCTCGGGGAGAGAGGATAGATCTGCGGGTACCTCAGTAGTAGCAACCTGAACGCACTCTCGGTGACACCTACCCCCACATGATTCACCCCATCCCAGAATTCTGCCTGAGGACCACTCGATGTGAGGAGAGTGGTACCGTAGCCAAGGTATCCCCAACAGGACCTCATCAATACCCTCAGGAATGACGAGCAGAGAAATAATCTCCTGATGGGATGGCGACAGGGACAGAGTAACAGGGATGGTCTGATGTGTTATCTGTGTGGGGAGTGTCGACCCATTCACCACTCGTACCGTTACTGGTTGAGATAGCATAACCAGGGGTATTGCGTGACGTTGCGCGAAGGCAGAAGACATAAAATTGCCCTCCGCCCCAGAATCCACGCAGAGGTCTACCGAGTGGGAGGATGAGCCAAAGGTAATTGTCCCCTTAAAGGACAATTTGGAGGCAAACGTCGCAGTGTCTAGTGCACCTCCACTTACTACCACTAGACGCTGACGTTTCCTCGACCGCTGATGACATCTGGTGGCAAGATGTCCTGACTGTTGGCAAACATGGCAACCCTGGAGTGCACGAGCGGTCTGGGACTTAGATCCAGCTCGTGACACCACCTTAGGTTCCTGGAACTCAGGAGCCTGGACTGGAGATTCCAAAGGTTTGGCGAAGGTGGGAGCTAGCCGAAACCTCTGCCTACACTGGGCTCGCTCTAACCTCCGCTCGTGAAAACGGAGGTCAATGCGAGTAGATACTGCTATTAACTCCTCCAGTGTGGCGGGAATCTCCCTAGTGGCCAGAGCATCCTTAACGTGGTCAGCCAGCCCCCTCCAAAATATAGGGATAAGGGCTTTATCCGACCACTCCAGCTCAGATGCCAGAGTGCGGAAATAGACGGCAAAAAGGCTGACCAAGGAGCCCTGAGTCAGTGCCAACAGTTGGAGCGCCGTGTCATGGGTGACACGAGGTCCTAGAAAGACCTGTTTCAGAGTGCTCAGGAATAACGGAGCACTCTGCACCACATGATCGCCACGCTCCCACAGCGGCGTAGCCCACTGCAACGCCCTGTCTGACAATAAGGAAATTATAAAGCCTACCTTAGCCCGCTCTGTAGGGAAACGAGAGGCCAGAAGCTCGAGATGTATTGAGCACTGACTCACGAAACCCCTACAGGACTTACTGTCACCAGAAAATTTCTCTGGTAGCGGGAGGCGAGATAGCGTCGGTACAGGAGCGGCAGTGGACAAGGTAGCTGCAGCCACACTTGCAGCCTGAACAGCGACAGCAGTAACATCCACAGCTGAGGTTGAACGCTCAAGAGCCGCCAACCTTCCCTCCAGCTGCTGGATGTACCGCTGTAAACGCTGGTCGTCCGCCATTTTACTAGCCAGACCCTGGCGCTAGTATTCTGTTAGGACTGGCGGAACGCACCAAGACAGATGGTATAGATGCGTTCGCAGTCCGGGGTCCACCGTGCAGGTGAAAACCTGCTGCTAGCAATTAGCAGACTATATGGCGGTACACTAGAGTATACACGCGTGGGTTAACCTCACCCAGCGTGAAAGAAGCAATCCTGTTAAGGCACAGGACCGCGGTACCGCACCTAAAGCACGAGCAAGTAGTCAGCAAACTCAACCCCAACTGGGATTGAAGTCCGATTAGACTCTTGCTGGCGCAACACCGCAACTGGGTGTGAAATGAAACAGAAGAGCATGCAGTGCCACACTGACGAACGCCACTAACCACCCAGGCTTGGGTAAGGAAAGCACAGAGGAAGTGCACGGCGCTGTACTGGCGGTCACAGCAACTGGACGCTATAATGTGTGACTAGTGCTGTAGGATAAGTCGGGCGCTAGGTAGCAGCCATACACCTTCCGCGAACAGTCATACTATAGGGTAGGGGTATCCAAGGACGACTTGCACTCACAACATACACACATTAGCAATTGTTTGACAATACTAGCGCATGGCCGTGCGGTCATGCGCAGTTTATATAGCAGCAGCACAGGAAGTGGCCACAGCACTTTTGCCCTTCTAGGACCTGCCAAGAGGACCAATGGAATGTGCTGCAGAGCCTGAGCACATGACCCTCGATCTCCAACGGGAAACCTTACGCTGGGCATGCTCAGTACGTGCAGACAAGGACTTAGTCCCAGAGAAGTCTGCTCGCTGCTGACCAGCACAGACTTTAATAGCAGAGACTGGAGAAGCAGCAGTAACGCTCAGAACAGAGTGAGAATGAGCAAGACGCTGGGACCGACGATCTTGCTGAGCAGACTCCACTGCGGCTGGACAAGAATGGGAGACCGCAGCGGAAGTGGCTCGAGATTCCCCCTGTGCAGAAGCGGGAACTCGACCCCTAACATCTGATATATAAAAAGGATCAGTATACAAGGTAAACGAAAAAAAAATCAAGAACGCCAAAATTACGGGTTTTTTTGGTCACTCCAATTACACAAAAAATGCTATAACAAGAGATCCAAGTGTCATATATATACCAAAATGGTAAAAAAAAACATTGTATCACTCCTCAAAAATAAGCCATCACACAACTCTATCATTATGGTTCTAAGAAAACGGCGAGACTACCCCAAAATATTTTTTTGCAAACTTTAGATTTTTATGTCACCACTAAAATAATAATAAAAAAAGACATATTTGGTATTGCCGTAATTGTGCTGATGAGCAGAATCATGTTGCAAGGTGCAATGTGAACCATCAAAACAAGTCTCAAAAAAAACAAACGTCAGAATTTTTTTTACACTATTTCTCCCTGTTATGTGTCAAGTTCCCACCGCTGCACAGGGGGAATCTTGAACCATGTCCGCTGTGGTCTCCCATTCTTCTCTAGCCGCAGTGGAACCTGCTCATCAGAGACATTGATCCCAGTGTCTGGCTCAAGCTGATACTGTGCGAATGATTACTGCTTCCTTTCCAGGCTCTGCCTTTGTAGCCAGCACTGATCAGCAGTGAGCAGGCCTTTCTGGGACTAAGTCCTGCTTTTCCAACACTGAGCATGCCCACGGGACGACCTCCCATTGGAGGTCGGGGACACATGTTCAGGTCATATTGCAGCTCCTATTGGACCATCAGGAAGGTCCCGGAGCGCTACTGCTATAAAAGGTTTGCATGGCCGCTCGGCCATGCGCTAGTGTAAACTTGCTAATGTGTGTATGTAGATGAATGCTTGTCGATGGATGAAAGCTCCAAATCATTCCCATCCCTAGTGTTGTTGCCTGCTTGCAAATGGTAGAAGTTACCTAGCGCCAGACAGTGCTACTCTGCACATCCAGCACACAATTCAGCTTCTCTCAGCAGCGACCGCCAGTGCGACACCGTGTGCTTAGCGTGCTTTCCTGGTCATTGTTAGGGTGGTTAGTGGCGTCCACCAGAGTGGCGCTGTACGCACTCTTGTGCGGTAAATTATTAGTTCAGTTCTATCCCTGACACCGCAGTAGCGGTGTCGAGCGTAAGAGGTCTAGAGGAACTCTTTTCCCACGTCTTGGGACAGAGTTCTGTGACCCTTTACTTGCACTTTCTGTGCGGTATCGCGGCCCTGTGACGCAACAGGGTTTGCTTCCTTCATACCGGGTGAAGCTAATCCGTGTGTGTATTCAAATTATACCACCATCTAGTCCACCATTCCCGAGCAGCAGGTGTCCTTTCTGCACGGTGGACCCCGGACTGCGAATGCACCTCATGTCCTCTCTAATTATTATTTGGTGTGTTCCGCCAGTCCTAACACTCCCCAGAACATTTTTGACATTTTCCAGTACACTACGTGGTAAAATGAATGGTGTCATTCAAAAGTACAAGTCTAAAATAAAAGCCCTCATATGTCTTTCTGGACAGAAAAATAAGAGTTATAGCTCTGGGAAGAAGGCGAAGAAAAGAAGAAAATGCAAAAATGGAAATTGGCTTCGTCGTGAAGGTTTGTCAATTTTTGGTGTTAAAAAAATTGTGCAAAGTCAAATGTAAAGAGTGTTTTGAAGAATTCGGTGTAAAAAATGACAAAAAAGGTGAGTTTATTAAATCACAAATGATGACTCGGCCCTGTGAGTTTTCTTTGTAAGTATTGCCAACTGAGGTCAGAGCTTGTAGCTTCACAATCAAGTATGTTTGAGAAAGTAAATTTCGAATTTGCCATAATTAAAGGAACTAAATCTAATATTTAATAATTTCAATAAAGGAATAGGTGGTGGTCGAGATTTCATACTGACTATACTTGAAAAAAAGGAATTTTTACAAAATGATCAAACCAATTAATGTTTCAGCTAGTATAAAACCTTCCAGGGAAATGATATTAATTCATTTCATTACATGTAAGCCGCAGCTAAACAATACTTTATGGGATATCCATAAAATGTAATCAGTTACACAAGTTCTGCATCATTTCAGAAACACCCATTATAAATGGACTAAATTAGATAGAAATGAAAAAGTGCGTTGCTTTAAAAGCTTAGGGTTTTTCTTCCTGAGTAATGACCCATGTGAAATAATTGCTAATGGCAGCAACAGATTTTGACAGAATTATTTAAATGGCTCAAAGTGTTGTAAAAAAGGACCAGTGCTGAACTCATAAAGTTCACGGTACATATTAATTGTATAATACCAAAGCATTTGTGTATTCATCAAAATGATTTCCCTGCAAGTAGAAGATATAACTCTTTAGGGCAAGACTACAAAGGCAAATTAGAGGGAATGTTACAAGACTTGAGAGAACAGCGAACAGCAAAAGTGAAAAATTATAAGTGGGGACTGAAATAAAAAGAACACTCATATTTTAGAACTCGTGTCGTTATATGCTGCACTGTCCATATTGATAACCTGGGTTTCAACCTTAATATACAACAAAAACTAATACTGCTATTAACTGGTATATTGCTACATACACTGAGTATTTATCAAATTCTTTAAATCTTCTGTTCTCCTGATATTCGTAAAAAAAAAATCTGTTTGAAAATGGCACCAGCCGCGCCTGCACAGTAGCAGCTATCGGTGATCCGATAGTTCCTATTGCGGTCACATGCAGCGCCATTTTTCTAGAGGGGAATAAAAATTCCTCCTCCAATATGGCGCCGCCAGTGCCTGCGCAGTAGCAGCTATCGGCGATCGCCTGTGTAGCCCAATTCACTATATCCATTTATCCCCCATCCCCTGAAGATGGCTGGACCATCATTGTAAATGCATCATTGTAAATACACACCTGTACTTTATATCTCCCCCACCTCATTGTAGATTGTAAGCTCTCACGAGCAGGGTCGTCTTATTGTGCTTTAATTATTGTATTGTTAACGTTGTTACTTTATGACTTGTGTTTGAGACTGTTAAACTGTAAAGCACTGCGGAATATGTTGGCGCTATATAAATATTACTATTATTGTTATAATTAACCCCTTCCCGACATGCCCCGTACTAGTAAAGCGCATGTCGGGTCCCCTGCTTTGATGTGGGCTCCGGCGGTGAGCCCACATCAAAGTTGCGACATGCCAGCTGTTTTGTACAGCTGACATGTGCGTGCAATAGCGGCGGGTGAAACCGCGATTCACCCACCGCTATTAACCTGTTAAATGCCGCTGTCAAACGCTGACAGTGGCATTTAACTGGCGCTTCCGGCTACGCAGCCGGAAATGAGCGCATAGCCGACCCCGTCACATGATCGGGGGTCGGTGATGCATCAGGATGGTAACCATAGAGGTCCTTGAGACCTCTATGGTTACTGATGCCGGCCTGCTGTGAGTGCCCACTGTAGTCGGCGCTCATAGCAAGCCTGCATTTCAGCTATGTACTAAAGCCGATCAGGCTATGCCAGCTTCTAGCCTCCCATAGAGGCTATTGAAGCATGGTAAAAGTAAAAAAAAAATGTTTTTAAAAATATGAAAAAAATTAAAAATATATAAAAGTTTAAATCACCCCCTTTTGCCCCATCCAAAATAAAACAATGAAAAAATGAAACCTACACATATTTGGTGTCACTGCATTCAGAATCACCTGATTTATCAATAAAAAAACATTAACCTTATTGCTAAACGGCGTAGCGAGAAAAAAATTAGAAACACCAGAATTACGTTTTTTTGGTCGCTGCGACATTGCATTAAAATGCAATAACGGGCGATCAAAAGAACGTATCTGCAAAAAAGTGGTATCATTCAAAAACGCCAGCTAGGCACGCAAAAGATAAGCCCTCACCCGACCCCAGATCATGAAAAATGGAGACGCTACGGGTATCGGGAAAATGGCGCTATTTTTTCTTTTTAAGCAAAGTTTTAAATTTTTTTCCCCCCTTAGATGTGCTATGAACTCGTAATGACCTGGGAAATCATAATATCAGGTCAGTTTTAGCATTTAGTGAAGCTAGCAAAAAATCCAATCAAAACCAGTGTGGGATTGCACTTTTTTTGCAATTTCACCGCACTTGGAATTTTTTTCCCATTTTCTAGGACAAGACATGGTAAAACCAATGGTGTCGTTCAAAAGTACAACTCGTTCCGTAAAAAATATACCCTCACATGACCATATTGACAGGAAAATAAAAAAGTTATGGCTCTGGGAAGGAGGGGAGTGAAAAACAAAAATGCAAAAACGAAAAAGGGCTGCGGCTGGAAGGGGTTAAGCGACACTATAAAATATTTCCACTAGAAAGGAGACTAAACCAATAAAAATTATAATACTTCACAGGTAGCCTTATTAGTGTGTCCCCTCAATTCATTGAAGACACTCATCAATTGCTGTGATAAGTATATTATTTATTTCACTGTGTTCAGTGGCTATTTAACCCCTTTCTGCCATTAGACGTACTATTGCGTCCATGTGGGGTGGGCTTTACTTCCCAAGGACGCAATAGTACGTCATATGCGATCGGCAGCGCTCACGGGGGGAGCGCCGCCGATCGCGGCCGAGTGTCAGCTGCCTATCGCAGCTGACATCCGGCACTATGTGCCAGGAGCGGTCAAAGACCGCCCCCGGCACATTAACCCCCGGCACACCGCGATCAAAGATGATCGCGATGTGCCGGCGGTGCAGGGAAGCACCGCGCAGGGAGGGGGCTCCCTGCGGGCTTCCCTGAGCCCCCCGCAGCAACGCGATGTGATCGCGTTGCTGCGAGGGTCTTACCTCCCTCCCTCCCTGCTCCAGGCCCGGATCCAAGATGGCCGCGGATCCGGGTCCTGCAGGGAGGGAGGTGGCTTCACAGAGCCTGCTCAGAGCAGGCACTGTGAAGCAGCCTGCACTCCTATCAGATCGGTGATCTGACAGAGTGCTGTGCAAACTGTCAGATCACCGATCTGTGATGTCCTCCCCTGGGACAAAGTAAAAAAGTAAAAAAAAAATTTTTCAAATGTGTAAAAAAAAATTAAAAAAAATATTCCAAAATAATGAAAAAAAAAAAATAATATTATTCCCATAAATACATTTCTTTATCTAAATAAAAAAACAAAACAATAAAAGTACACATATTTAGTATCGCCCGACCTATAAAACTGGCCCACTGGTTAACCCCTTCAGTAAACACCGTAAGAAAAAAAAAAAAAAACGAGGCAAAAAACAACGCTTTATTATCATACCGCCAAACAAAAAGTGGAATAACACGCGATCAAAAAGATGGATATAAATAACCATGGTACCGCTGAAAGCGTCATCTTGTCCCGCAAAAAACGAGCTGCCATACAGCATCATCAGCAAAAACATAAAAAAGTTATAGTCCTGAGAATAAAGCGATGCAAAAATAATTATTTTTTCCGTAAAATAGTTTTTATCGTATAAAAGCGCCAAAACATAAAAAAAGATATAAATGAGATGTCGCTGTAATCGTACTGACCCGAAGAATAAAACTGCTTTATCAATTTTACCAAATGCGGAACGGTATAAACGCCTCCCCCAAAAGAAATTCATGAATAGCTGTTTTTTGGTCATTCTTCCTCACAAAAATCGGAATAAAAAGCGATCAAAAAATGTCACGTGCCTGAAAATGTTACCAATAAAATCACCAACTCGTCCCGCAAAAAACAAGACCTCACATGACTCTGTGGACCAAAATATGGAAAAATTATAGCTCTCAAAATGTGGTAACGCAAAAAATATTTTTTGCAATAAAAAGCGTCTTTCAGTGTGTGACGGCTGCCAATCATAAAAATCCGCTAAAAAACCCGCTATAAAAGTAAATCAAACCCCCCTTCATCACCCCCTTAGTTAGGGAAAAATTAAAAAAATGTATTTATATCCATTTTCCCGTTAGGGCTAGGGTTAGGGCTAGGGTTAGGGCTAGGGTTAGGGCTAGGGTTAGGGCTAGGGCTAGGGTTAGGGTTGGGGCTAGGGCTAGGGTTAGGGTTAGGGTTAGGGTTGGGGCTACAGTTAGGGTTGGGGCTACAGTTAGGGTTGGGGTTAAAGTTAGGGTTAGGGTTTAGATTACATTTACAGTTGGGAATAGGGTTGGGATTAGGGGTGTGTCAGGGTTAGGGGTGTGGTTAGGGTTACCGTTGGAATTAGGGTTAGGGGTGTGTTTGGATTAGGGCTTCAGTTATAATTGGAGGGTTTCCACTGTTTAGGCACATCAGGGGCTCTCCAAACACGACATGGCGTCCGATCTCAATTCCAGCCAATTCTGCGTTGAAAAAGTAAAACAGTGCTCCTTCCCTTCCGAGCTCTCCCGTGTGCCCAAACAGGGGTTTGCCCCAACATATGGGGTATCAGCGTACTCAGGACAAATAGGACAACAACTTTTGGGGTCCAATTTCTCCTGTTACCCTTGGGAAAAAACAAACTAGGGGCTAAAAAATAATTTTTGTGGGAAAAAAAAAAATATTTTTTATTTTCACGGCTCTGCGTTATAAACTGTAGTGAAACACTTGGGGGTTCAAAGTTCTCCCAACACATCTAGATGAGTTCCCTGGGGGGTCTAGTTTCCAATATGGGGTCACTTGTGGGGGGTTTCTACTGTTTAGGTACATTAGGGGCTCTGCAAACGCAATGTGACGCCTGCAGACCAATCCATCTAAGTCTGCATTCCAAATGGCACTCCTTCCCTTCCGAGCCCTCCCATGCACCCAAACAGTGGTTCCCTCCACATATGGGGTATCAGCGTACTCAGGACAAATTGGACAACAACTTTTGGGGTCGAATTTCTCCTCTTACCCTCGGTAAAATACAAAACTGGGGGCTAAAAAATAATTTTTGTGGGAAAAAATTTTTGTTTTATTTTTACGGCTCTGCATTATAAACTTCTGTGAAGCCCTTGGTGGGTCAAAGCGCTCACCACACATCTAGATAAGTTCCTTAGGGGGTCTACTTTCCAAAATGGTGTCACTTGTGGGGGGTTTTTACTGTTTAGGTACATTAGGGGCTCTGCAAACGCAATGTGACACCTGCAGACCATTCCATCTAAGTCTGCATTCCAAATGGAGCTCCTTCCCTTCCGAGCCCTCCCATGCGCCCAAACAGTGGTTCCCCCCCACTTATGGGGTATCAGCGCACTCACGACAAATTGGACAACAAATTTTGGGGTCCAATTTCTCCTGTTACCCTCGGGAAAATACAAAACTGGGGGCTAAAAAATAATTTTTGTGGGAAAAAATGTTTGTTTTATTTTTACGGCTCTGCATTATAAACGTCTGTGAAGCCCTTGGTGGGTCAAAGCGCTCACCACACATCTAGATAAGTTCCTTAGGGGGTCTACTTTCCAAAATGGTGTCACTTGTGGGGGGTTTCAATGTTTAGGCACATCAGTGGCTCTCCAAACGCAACATGGCGTCCCATCTCAATTCCTGTCAATTTTGCATTGAAAAGTCAAACGGCGCTCCTTCCCTTCCGAGCTCTCCCATGCGCCCAAACAGTGGTTTACACCCACATATGGGGTATAAGCGTACTCAGGACAAATTGTACAACAACTTTTGGGGTCCAATTTCTTCTCTTACCCTTGGGAAAATAAAAAATTGGGGGCGAAAAGATAATTTTTGTGAAAAAATATGATTTTTTATTTTTATGGTTCTCCATTATAAACTTCTGTGAAGCACTTGGTGGGTCAAAGTGCTCACCACACCTCTAGATAAGTTCCTTAGGGGGTCTACTTTCCAAAATGGTGTCACTTGTGGGGGGTTTCAATGTTTAGGCACATCAGTGGCTCTCCAAACGCAACATGGCGTCCCATCTCAATTCCTGTCAATTTTGCATTGAAAAGTCAAACGGCGCTCCTTCCCTTCCGAGCTCTCCCATGCGCCCAAACAGTGGTTTACCCCCACATATGGGGTATCAGCGTACTCAGGACAAATTGTACAACAACTTTTGGGGTCCAATTTCTTCTCTTACCCTTGGGAAAATAAAAAATTGGGGGCGAAAAGATAATTTTTGTGAAAAAATATGATTTTTTATTTTTACGGTTCTGCATTATAAAGTTCTGTGAAGCACTTGGTGGGTCAAAGTGCTCACCACACCTCTAGATAAGTTCCTTAGGGGGTCTACTTTCCAAAATGTTGTCCCTTGTGGGGGGTTTCAATGTTTAGGCACATCAGGGGCTCTCCAAACGCAACATGGTGTCCCATCTCGATTCCAGTCAATTTTGCATTGAAAAGTCAAATGGCGCTCCTTCGCTTCCGAGCTCTGTCATGCGCCCAAACAGTGGTTTACCCCACATATGGGGTATCGGTGTACTCAGGACAAATTGTACAACAACTTTTGCGGTCCATTTTCTCCTGTTACCCTTGGTAAAATAAAACAAATTGGAGCTGAATTAAATTTTTTGTGAAAAAAAGTTAAATGTTCATTTTTATTTAAACATTCCAAAAATTCCTGTGAAGCACCAGAAGGGTGAATAAACTTCTTGAATATGGTTTTGAGCACCATGAGGGGTGCAGTTTTTAAAATGGTGTCACACTTGGGTATTTTCTATCATATAGACCCCTCAAAATGACTTCAAATGAGATGTGGTCCCTAAAAAAAAATGGTGTTGTAAAAATGAGAAATTGCTGGTCAACTTTTAACCCTTATAACTCCCTAACAAAAAAAAATTTTGGTTCCAAAATTGTGCTGATGTAAAGTAAACATGTGGGAAATGTTACTTATTAAGTATTTTGTGGGACATATATCTGTGATTTAATTGCATAAAAATTCAAAGCTGGAAAATTGCGAAATTTTCATAATTTTCGCCAAATTTCCGTTTTTTTCACAAATAAACGCAAGTACTATCAAATAATTTTTACCATTGTCATGAAGTACAATATGTCACGAGAAAACAATGTCAGAATCACTGGAATCCATTGAAGCGTTCCAGAGTTATAACCTCATAAAGGGACAGTGGTCAGAATTGTAAAAATTGGCCCGGTCATTAACGTGCAAACCACCCTTGGGGGTAAAGGGGTTAAAGTGCTATATGGTAGGTGATATCTTCATATTGCATATATCATAGGTATTAGGCTGTGTGCACACGTTGCTGATTTTTCGCATTTTTTTCGCGTTTTTTTGCTATAAAAACGTTATAAAACCGCAAAAAAGCATACATTATGCATCCCATCATTTAGATTGAATTCCGCAATTTTTGTGCACCTGATGTATTTTTTCCGCGGAAAAAACGCATTTCATTAATTTTGCGGGGTTTTTTGCGGATTTCCCACTATATAATGCATTGAGAAATGTCTGGAAAAATCCACACAAAAAACGCACCAAAATCACACCAAAAACGCAGTAAAAACGCGCAAAAAAACGCAGGCAGATTTCTTGTACAAAATTTCAGTTTTTTCTCAGGAAATTTCTGCAAAAAATCCTGAACGTGTGCACATAGCCTTAGTGGAATTACCATTAACCCCTTCCCGACCTGTGACACAGCGTATGCGTCATGAAAGTCGGTGCCAATCCGACCTGTGACGCATATGCTGTGTCACAGAAAGATCGCGTCCCTGCAGATCGGGTGAAAGGGTTAACTCCCATTTCACCCGATCTGCAGGGACAGGGGGAGTGGTAGTTTAGCCCAGGGGGGGTGGCTTCACCCCCTCGTGGCTACGATCGCTCTGATTGGCTGTTGAAAGTGAAACTGCCAATCAGAGCGATTTGTAATATTTCACCCATTATAACGGGTGAAATATTACAATCCAGCCATGGCCGATGCTGCAATATCATCGGCCATGGTTGGAAATACTAGTGTGCCCCCACCCCACCCCACCGATCGCCCCCCCAGCCCTCCGATCTGGCCGGTACACTGCTCCGGCTCCCCTCCATCCAGTGCTCCGCTCCCCCCCGTGCTCTTGTCCGCTCCCCCCGTGCTCCAATCACCCCCCTGTGCTCCAATCACCCCCCCTGCATTCAGATCCACCCCCCCGTGCTCCGTTCCACCCCCCCATGCTCCGTTCCAGCCCCCCCGTGCTCCGTTCCACGCCCCCCGTGCTCCGTTCCACGCCTGCCGCGCTCCAATTCCCCCCCCCGTGCTCCGATCCTCCCCCCGTGCTCCGATCCCCCCCCCCATGGTCCCCCCACCCCATCATACTTACCGATCCAGCCGGGGTCCCGTCCGTCTTCTCCCTGGGCGCCGCCATCTTCCAAAATGGCGGGCGCATGCGCAGTGCGCCCGCCGAATCTGCCGGCCGGCAGATTCGTTCCAAAGTGCATTTTGATCACTGAGATAGATTATATCTCAGTGATCAAAATAAAAAAAATAATACATGACCCCCCCCCCTTTGTCACCCCCATAGGTAGGGACAATAAAAAAATAAAGAAATTGTTTTTTTCCACTAATGTTAGAATAGGGTTAGGGTTAGGGTTAGGGGTAGGATTAGGGTTAGGGGTAGGGTTAGGGTTAGGGGTAGGGCTAGGGTTAGGGGTAGGGTTAGGGCTAGGGTTAGGGTTTCGGTATGTGCACACGTATTCTGGTCCTCTGCGGATTTTTCCGCTGCGGATTTGATAAATCCGCAGTGCTAAACCGCTGCGGATTTATGGCGGATTTACCGCGTTTTTTTCTGCGCATTTCACTGCGGTTTTACAATTGCGATTTTCTATTTGAGCAGTTGTAAAACCGCTGCGGAATCCGCACAAAGAAGTGACATGCTGCGGAATGTAAACCGCTGCGTTTCCGTGCAGTTTTTCCGCAGCATGTGTACAGCGATTTTTGTTTCCCGTAGGTTTACATTGAACTGTAAACTCATGGGAAACTGCTGCGGATCTGCAGCGTTTTCCGCAGCGTGTGCACATACCTTTAGAATTAGGCTATGTTCACACGGTGCGGATTTGGCTGCGGATCTGCAGCGGATTGGCCGCTGCGGATTCGCAGCAGTATTCCATCAGGTTTACAGTACCATGTAAACATATGAAAAACCAAATCCGCTGTGCCCATGGTGCAGAAAATACCGCGCGGAAACGCTGCGTTGTATTTTCCGCAGCATGTCAATTCTTTGTGCGGATTCCGCGTCTTTTTACACCTGTTCCTCAATAGGAATCCGCAGGTGAAATCCGCACAAAAAACACTGGAAATCCGCGGAAAATCCACAGGTAAAACGCAGTGCCTTTTACCCGCGGATTTTTCAAAAATGGTGCGGAAATATCTCACACGAATCCGCAACATGGGCACATAGCCTTAGGGTTAGGGTTGGAATTAGGGTTGTGGTTAGGGTTGTGATTAGGGTTATGGCTACAGTTGGGATTAGGGTTAGGGGTGTGGGGGGGTTAGTGTTGGAGGTAGAATTGAGGGGTTACCACTGTTTAGGCACATCAGGGGTCTCCAAACGCAACATGGCGCCACCATTGATTCCAGCCAATCTCGTATTCAAAAAGTCAAATGGTGCTCCCTCACTTGCGAGCCCTGAAGTGTGCCCAAACAGTGGTTTACCCCCACATATGGGGTATCAGTGTACTCAGGATAAACTGCGCAACAATTACTGGGGTCCAATTTCTCCTGTTACCCTTGTGAATCTAAAAAAATGCTTGCTAAAACATCATTTTTGAGGAAAGAAAAATGATTTTTTATTTTCACGGCTCTGCGTTGTAAACGTCTGTGAAGCACTTGGGGGTTCAAAGTGCTCACCACATATCTAGATAAGTTCCTTGGGGGGTCTAGTTTCTAAAATGGGGTCACTTGTGGGGGGTTTCTACTGTTTAGGCACACCAGGGGCTCTGCAAACGCAATGTGACGCCCGCAGACCATTCCATCAAAGTCTGCATTTCAAAAGTCACTACTTCCCTTCTGAGCCCCGACGTGTGCCCAAACAGTGGTTTACCCCCACACATGGGGTATCAGCGTACTCAGGAGAAACTGGACAACAACTATTGGGGTCCAATTTCTCCTGTTACCCTTGGGAAAATAAAAAATTCTGGGCTAAATAATTATTTTTGAGGAAAGAAAACGTATTTATTATTTTCACGGCTCTGCATTATAAACTTCTATGAAGCACTTGGGGGTTCAAAGTGCTCACCACACATCTAGATAAGTTCCCTTGGGGGTCTAGTTTCCAAAATGGGGTCACTTGAGGGGGGTTTCTACTGTTAAGCCACATCAGGGGCTCTGCAAACGCAACGTGACGCCCACAGAGCATTCCATCAAAGTCTGCATTTCAAAACGTCACTACTTCACTTCCGAGCCCCGGCATGTGCCCAAACAGTGATTTACCCCCACATATGGGGTATCAGCGTACTCAGGAGAAACTGGACAACAACTTTTGGGGTCAAATTTCTCCTGTTACCCTTGGGAAAATAAAAAATTGCAGGCTAAAAATCATATTTGAGAAAATAATTTTTTTTTTTATTTTCATGGCTCTGCGTTATAAACTTCTGTGAAGCACTTGGGGGTTCAAAGTCCTCACCACACATCTAGATTAGTTCCTTTGGGGGTCTAGTTTCCAAAATTGGGTCATTTCTGGGGGATCTCCAATGTTTAGGCACACAGGGGCTCTCCAAACGTGACATGGTGTCCGCTAATGATTGGAGCTAATTTTCCATTTAAAAAGCCAAATGGCATGCCATCCCTTCCGAGCCCTGCCGTGCGCCCAAACAGTGGTTTACCCCCACATATGGGGTATCAGCGTACTCAGGACAAACTGGACAACAATATTTGGGGTCCAATTTCTCCTATTATCCTTGGCAAAATAGGAAATTCCAGGCTAAAAAATCAATTTTGAGGAAAGAAAAATTATTTTTTATTTTCATGGCTCTGCGTTTAAACCCCCAGGTGCTTCACAGAAGTTTATAAGTGCTCAATGTGCATCTAGATAAGTTCCTTGGGGGGTCTAGTTTTCAAAATGGGGTCACTTGTGGGGGAGCTCCAATGTTTAGGCACACAGGGGCTCTCCAAACGCGACATGGTGTCCGCTAACAATTGGAGCTAATTTTCCATTCAAAAAGTCAAATGGCGCGCCTTCCCTTCCGAGCCCTGCCGAGTGCCCAAACAGTGGTTTACCCCCACATATGAGGTATCGGCGTACTCGGGAGAAATTGCCCAACAAATTTTATGATCCATTTTATCCTACTGCCCATGTGAAAATGAAAAAATTGAGGCGAAAAGAATTTTTTTGTGAAAAAAAAGTACTTTTTCATTTTTACAGATCAATTTGTGAAGCATCTGAGGGTTTAAAGTGCTCACTAGGCATCTAAATAAGTTCCTTGGGGGGTCTAGTTTCCAAAATGGGGTCACTTGTGGGGGAGCGCCAATGTTTAGGCACACAGGAGCTATCCAAACGCGACATGGTGTCCGCTAACGATGGAAATAATTTTTCATTCAAAAAGTCAAATGGCGCTCCTTCCCTTCCAAGCCTTACCATGTGCCCAAACAGTGGTTTACCCCCACATGTGAGGTATTGGTGTACTCAGGAGAAATTGCCCAACACATTGTAGGATCCATTTTATCCTGTTGCCCATGTGAAAATGAAAAAATTGAGGCTAAAAGAATTTTTTTGTGAAAAAAAAGTACTTTTTCATTTTTACGGATCAATTTGTGAAGCACCTGGGGGTTCAAAGTGCTCACTATGCATCTAGATAAGTTCCTTGGGGCGTCTAGTTTCCAAAATGGGGTCACTTGTGGGGGAGCTCCAATTTTTAGGCACACGGGTGCTCTCCAAACGTGACATGGTGTCCGCTAAAGAGTGGAGCCAATTTTTAATTCAAAAAGTCAAATGGCGCTCCTTCCCTTCCAAGCCCTGCCGTGCGCCCAAACAGTGGTTTACCCCCACATATGAGGTATCAGCGTACTCAGGACAAATTGGACAACAACTTTCGTGGTTCAGTTTCTCCTTTTACCATTGGGAAAATAAAAAAATTGTTGCTAAAAGATAATTTTTGTGACTAAAAAGTTAAATGTTCATTTTTTCCTTCCTTGTTGCTTCTGCTGCTGTGAAGCACCTGAAGGGTTAATAAACTTCTTGAATGTGGTTTTGAGTACCTTGAGGGGTGCAGTTTTTAGAATGGTGTCACTTTTGGGTATTTTCAGCCATATAGACCCCTCAAACTGACTTCAAATGTGAGGTGGTCCCTAAAAAAAATGGTTTTGTAAATTTCGTTGTAAAAATGACAAATCGCTGGTCAAATTTTAACCCTTATAACTTCCTAACAAAAAAAAATTTTGTTTCCAAAATTGTGCTGATGTAAAGTAAACATGTGGGAAATGTTATTTATTAACTATTTTGTGTCACATATCTGTCTGGTTTAACAGAATAAAAATTCAAAATGTGAAAATTGCGAAATTTTCAAAATTTTCGCCAAATTTCCGTTTTTATCACAAATAAACGCAGAATTTATTGACCTAAATTTACCACTATCATGAAGCCCAATATGTCACGAAAAAACAATCTCAGAACCGCTAGGATCCGTTGAAGCGTTCCTGAGTTATTACCTCATAAAGGGACACTGGTCAGAATTGCAAAAAACGGCAAGGTCTTTAAGGTCAAAATAGGCTGGGTCATGAAGGGGTTAATAGATAATTTCTTTCATTATTATTTATTCAAGAAAGTGGACTTTATTCATAGGATAAGTGTAGCTATCTACAAATGTTCAGTCTCACGCTGTACTCTCATCAGTCCATTACTTAAATTCCACCGTTAAACAATATTGCATCATTAAACGAGCAAACAAGAAGAAAAATGTGGTAGAAGAAACCGCAGCCAGCTCACCGATCAGACGCAGGTGCTCGGGACTTCGCCAAAGACCAGGACGAGTGGTAACAGCAGCAAATGAAGAAAGGCGTTCCAGCTCCATAAAACGAGATACTTTATTGATATATAAAATCTTTGCGATTCAATGACCGCGGGATCCTTGCGTACATGCGAATGCCCAGGTGCAGAGAAATATGCAACGCGTTTCGACCAAGACGGTCTTAATCAATGCACCTGGGCATTCGCATGTACGCAAGGATCCCGCGGTCATTGAATTGCAAAGATTTTATATATCAATAAAGTATCTCGTTTTATGGAGCTGGAACGCCTTTCTTCATTTGCTAATATTGCATCATTGCCCATATTAGACAGTCCCTAGGTTGCAGTGCATCGTTTTATACCCACTTCATGCTATATGCGACATTTTATTTTTTCTCATGTGTTTTGTTTGTAATTTTTAATCGTTAAAATAAATGCTGTTTTATGGGTGTGTATACTCTTCTTTTTTTGCCCTTCTTCATTGTCCTGTACTGAGCATGCAGATACAGTTGGAAGCCTTGTTTTGTAATGAATAGAGATGAGTAGATCGTTTGAAATTCATATTTGTCGACTGTTGAGTTTTCAGTAAAAATTAAATTTGCAGCAAATAAATTTGTGTGAATCTCAATACTAGAAATCTTGTGATTACTCAAAAATTACATGAGTGGGATAGGAGAAAGAGAGCAAGAACTCTGCTGATCATAAGAATTTACACCGTACAGGAGAGAAAGAGGACCCTCCTTACATAAGAGCTTACACTACAAGTGACAGAGGGAGAGAGGTCGCCGCTGACCCTAAGAGCTTACACTCTACATGTAAAAGCGTGCGAAGACTCCTCTGAAAATATGAGCTTACCCTCTATAGAAGAGAGATAAAGCGAGGACCATGCTGACTATAAGACCACAAGACCCTTTCATATAAACTGTGCTCCACTAAGAACCACTGATCCATGTTGGCTCACTTCCTGACCATCACTGTACAAGGTTTGATAATCCATAAGAAGTGATCGCTGCCGAACCTTATGGAAAGTGATGATAAATGATGATAATCAGCGCTCGGATGCTTCAGCCGTGTGGTAAATGGTGCTGGGTACGATTTTTTTTTTGCGAACCATGAACCAAACCTCAAAATGTTTGAAATTGGGTGACACCGCGAGTTTCTGGAATTTCGTTGCAAACTCGATCCTCTGCTGATCAATCTGCTTCAGCACGAACCAATTCCAAAGTCAATAGAAGTTGTCCATCAACTAGACTCTTAGAAGCCTATAATCATACTTAGACTAATCCTAAGACATTTATATTTTATTATTTTGCTAAAACTGTGACAATAAGACAATTGGATCAGCCATATGAGAGTTGTTTAGAACAAATCGCAAAAATGAAGACTAGAGATTGACCGACAGTTGCTATAAATTCGATGCATTTAATCGTGAATATTGTAAACACTCGCGAGCTCCCAGGACGTTTCCTGTGCTCTCTAATGATTGTTCCCTGCCTAAAATTTAGAAACCTTTAATTCAGCCAGATGACAAATGACTTTCCTTGACAAAGGACATTTTATTGTTCAGAAATAGCTCGCTGTTGGACCAAACTCCTTGCTGAGTGATAGTGGTATCACATTTATAAATGTGAATATAGATTGGAAGGGGAACAAGCAGAAAAATAGTAATATCATTTAGATGAATGGGCTGCAAGATGAGCAGAGATGAATAATTCTATTAGGAGCCAGAGCTAACTGTATTTAGTCTGGAGGCTGAGAATCCATTGAAAATGGTGGACACTCTGTTATTACCCATAGGTAGCAAAAAGATTAAAAATGTTATTCTTGTACATTCGTCACGGTCTGAGACCTTCAAAGCATTCTTACATTGTGTGGAATATGCCTCATAGGGAAAATAATATCACTTACCCGCCTTAATAACTACCTTTTATGTAGTTAGTTCAGCAAGCGCCACTGTTTTGTCAAAAATACACAAGAAAAAAGTTTCATTCTTGATTCTGATTTTGTAAATCATCAATATAACCTAGTTCCAAATATTTATTGTTACATATCTGTATATACCCAGTGTTTAACATGAAACTTAAATGGAATGGTCCTAATATACAGTGGGGGAAATAAGTATTTGATCCCTTGCTGATTTTGCAAGTTTGCCCACTGACAAAGACATGAACAGTCTATAATTTTAATGGTAGGTTAATTTTAACATTGAGAGATAGAATATCAAAAATTAAATCCAGAAAATGACATTGTATAAATTCTATACATTTATTTGCATTTTGCAGTGAGAAATAAGTATTTGATCCCATACGAACCATTAAGAATTCGGGCTCCTACAGACCAGTTAGACGCTCCTAATCAACTTGTTACCTACATTAAAGACAGCTGTCTTACATAGTCACCTTTATAAAAGACTCCTGTCCCCAGACACATTAATCAGTCAGATTCTGACCTCTACAGCATGTGCAAGACTAAAGATCTTTCTAAGGATGAGAGGGACAAGATCATAGACCTGCACAAAGCTGGAGTGGGCTTCAAAACCATAAGTAAGACGCTGGGTGAGAAGGAGACCACTGTTGGTGCAATAGTGAGAAAATAGAAGAAATACAAAATTACTGTCAATTGACATTGATCTGGGGCACCATACAAAATCGCACTTCGTAGGGTATCCTTGATCATGAGGAAGGTGAGAGATCAGCCTAAAACTACACAGGGGAACCACAGTCACCAAGAAAACCATTGGTAACACATTGCGCCTTAAATGTTTGAAATCCTGCAGTGCCCACAAGATCCCCCTGCTCAAGAAGGCCCATGTGCAGGCCCATCTGAAGTTTGCTAATGAATACCTGGATGATTCTGTGAGTGATTGGGAGAAGATGCTGTGGTCAGATAAGAAAAAAATCGAGCTCTTTGGCATTAACTCAACTCGCCGTGTTTGGAGGAAGAGAAATGCTGCCTAATCCTGTCCTGTGTGTTACTGTCTGCTGAGCTGTGTATTTAATCCTATCCTGTGTGATACAGTCTGCTGAGCCATGTATCTAATCCTATCCTGTATGATACAGTTTGCTGAGCGGTGTATCTAATCCTATCCTGTATGATACAGTCTGCTGAGCGGTGTATCTAATCCTATCCTGTATGATACAGTCTGCTGAGCGGTGTATCTAATCCTTTCCTGTGTTTCTAATCATCCCCTGTGTGATACTGTCTGCTGAGCCATGTATCTAATGCTATGCTGTGTGACACAGTCTGCTGAGCTGTGTGACTAATCCTATCGTGTGTGACACTGTCTGCTGAGCTGTGTATCTAATCCTATCCTGTGTGATACAGTCTGCTGAGTCATGTATCTAATCCTTTCCTGTGTATCTAATCATATACTGTGTGATACTGTCTGCTGAGCCATGTGTCTAGTGCTATGCTGTGTGACACAGTCTGCTGAGCTGTGTATCTAATCTTATTCTGTGTGATACTGTCTGCTGAGCCATGTATCTAATCCTATCCTGTGTGATACAGTGTGCTGAGTCGTGTATCTAATCCTATCCTTTGTGATACAGTCTGCTGAACCATGTATCTAATCCTATTCTGTGTGATACTGTCTGCTGAGCCATGTATCTAATCCTATCCTGTGTGATACAGTGTGCTGGGTCGTGTATCTAATCCTATCCTTTGTGATACAGTCTGCTGAACCATGTATCTAATCCTATTCTGTGTGATACTGTCTGCTGAGCTGTGTATCTCATCCTATTCTGTGTGATACTCTCTGCTGAACTGTATACCTAATCCTATCGTGTGTGACACTGTCTGCTGAGCTGTATACCTAATCCTATCCTGTGTGATACTGTCTGCTGAGCTGTGTATCTAATCCAACCAATCAAAGCTCAGCTTCTTATAAACAGCTCTGGTGAAATGAAAGATGCTTAGTGATTGGTTGTCGATACATACACACACACTCTCTCTTTTTTATATATTGTATATAGATATACAAAAGCTCAAATCACCCCCATTTGTCCCTTTCAGAAAAGAACAATAATAAAAAAAACATACATAGTTGGTATTGCCGCATTCAGAATCAACCGATCTATCAATATATAAAAAGAATTAATCTGATTTGTAAACGGTGTAATCCAAAAAAAAACAAAACTCCAGAATTACTCTTTTGGGTCGCCGCAACATTGCATTACAATGCAATAACAGGCGACCAAAAGATCGTATCTACACTAAAATGGTATCAATAAAAATGTCAGTTCTGCATGCAAAAAATAAGCCCTCACCCAGTCCCAGATCACTAAAAATGGAGACACCACGGATCTCGGAAAATGACGACTTTTTTTTTTTAAACTTTGGATTTTTTTTTTCACCACTTAAATAAAAAAAGAACCTACACCTATTTGATATCTACAAACTCGTAATGACCTGGACAATCATAATGGCAGGACAGACTTAGCAGTTAGTGAACAGGGTAAAAAAAAACAAAAGAAGCAAAAGACAATTGTGGAACTGCACTTGTTTTGCAATTTCATTGCACTTTGAATTTTTTCCTGTTTTCCTGTACACTATATGACAAAACCAATGATGTCATTTAAAAGTACAACTCATCCTGCATAAAACAAGCCCTCACATGGCCATCTTGACGGGAAAATTAAAAAGTTATGGCTCTGTGGAAAAAGGGGAGCAAAAAACAGAAATTCAAAAATGGAAAAACCTGAAGTGGTGAAGGGGTTCATACCAAGCTTGTGCAGGCAACGACGTACTAATTGTACTACTTACAATGATGTTTGTAGCTAATCTATGTGTATAGTGGTTTTGCTGCAATTATTGAAAAAGCCTTGCCTCCATGAGAAGAAAACCATGACCATCGGTGCGATACAATATCTTTGCCAAGGCACTGGGCTATGTTTTGAAGAATCGTCCGTTCCCATTGATTGATCAGAAAGTATCTGTCATGTGTAGGGTTGAGCAAAACGGGTCGGCCAGATTCAGAAGTCACCGACTTTTGGCAAAGTCGGGTTTCATGAAACCCGACCCGACCCCTGTGTGGGGTCGGCCATGAGGTTGGTGATCTTCTGATCTGGAATCGGAATTCCGATACCGAGTTCCGATATGTTTAAGATATCGGAAATCGGTATTGGAATTCATATTTAAGTGTAAAATAAAGAATAAAAATAAAAAAATATTGATATACTCACCCTCGGACGTGCCCTGGTTCTCGCCGGCAGCCTTCCTTCCTAAGAATGAGCGCCTGAAGGGCCTTCGATGACGTTGCGGCTTGTGATTGGCCACGTGAGCGATCACATGGGCGGTCACTCGACCAATCACAAGCTGCGACGTCATCTAAGGTTCTTCAGGCGCTAATTCTTAGGAAGGAAGCGTCCGAGGGCGCGTCTGAGGGTGAGTATATTCCTAACAGGTATATACTCACCCTCGGACGCGCCCTGGTTCTAACCCGCAGCCTTCCTTCCTAAGAATCAGCGCCTGAAGGGCCTTAGATGACGTCGCGGCTTGTGATTGGTCGCGTGACGCTCATGTGACCGCTCACGCGACCAATCACAAGCCGCGACGTCATCGAAGGTCCTTCAGGCGCTCATTCTTAGGAAGGAAGGCTGCCGGCGAGAACCAGGGCGCGTCCGAGGGTAAGTATATCAATATTTTTTATTTTGATTCTTTATTTTACACTTAAATATGGATCCCAGGGCCTGAAGGAGAGTTTCCTCTCCTTCAGACCCTGGGAACCATTAGAAACCCAATGCACTGGGTTTCGTGTTTCGGCCGACCCCGACCCCGACTTTTCTATAGGATCGGCCGATTTCACTCGACCCAACTTTTGAAAAAGTCGAGTTTCGTGAAACCCGACCCGATCCTATAAAAAGAAAAGTCGCTCAACCCTAGTCATGTGCACTGAGCTGAGGTGTATACAACCCTGCCTCGCCAAGCTCACTGCTCATGAGAGAGATGTTCTGAGCCTGGATCCTTCAAGTGTTTGTGCTGGATTTCAGGGAAAGGACGTTTCTTCTAAATATGACTCAGTGATTGGGCCAGGTTGGGGCTCCAACTGGTGCATCTGTACAACCCCACAAAAACTTGTTTTAGTCACATGATTTTTGAACCTTTCTTGCTTCTGAATTTTTGAATATATCTTTATATGTAAATCATTCCAGTTATATTTCATTTTCCATACCCTTAACTTTTAACTCTATTGTCCCAAGTCATAATTCTTTCCATAAACTCTCTTCTGCATTGTCCCCTCTTGTCTGCAACTTGACAGCAAGACATGTACTTGAATTCTAGAAACATTAAGTTGTCAAAAACCATTACAAAAACCTAAGAGACAACACAGGTCATCTCCACAGCTTATTTTATGAGCAATGATGTGTGATCCTTTACTCCATGAAGACAGGTTTCTCCACACTTATAATTGCAGCAATGATCTTCTGAAAGTTAACGTCATGAGAGATCCATCACACATCACACACAATGGACTACATTTACCTTATTACCATTTATAATGTGCGACTTGCTGTAGAAAGATAGCACAGACTGTGCTCTGATATCAATTGTTTTTCTCTTTCCTTCTGCAGACTTGGAATTAAATTCGAGCACTTAGAATACATGCAAGAAATATAATAAAACCTATTTTTCTTTTTGACTTTTTGAAATCCATTGACTTCTTCCCCGGAGCCTCAGCTAAAGATTAATGAGTATAGTATTTTGAAAATATAAGTCATGGCTTTAAAGATATCATTATTTTTCCGTGACAGAATAAATCCGGTGGGAGTATATTTTCTCCCAAGACGGATGTTTATATGCTTCTGATAAAAAAAAGAGAATATAAAAACCCCTTTATCATAACATATTTTTGAAAAAATATGGCAGACGTGAAGCGTAATGTTTTCGTACAAATTTGTTGTTCTTGATCTTTTGACTTCGGTGGAAAATTAAATACACAAAGGGCGTTAAAATTAACTTCCTACAAAAAAATTCTTTATTATGATGTTATCAGTCTTTATGAATACAGTCTATTCATTTTGGAAGAAGCTAAGGAAGTAGAGATAGATATGACAATGAATCTCCTTATTTTTAGATATTTATTATAAAGATGAGCTATATTTACACATCTTATATAGTCATTCTCATTTATAGACTTTGTAGCCTATACATCTGAGAATTACAATTGGGAAAATCTTTTCACCAACATAATGGCATAGACGTAGGCTTTAATGGGCCAACAAATGCCAAAAAATGTATAGTCAGCCGGGGGGAAAAAGCTTAATTGAATGCACTTTTCAATACAACTGTATGTAAAAAAACTAACTGCATGATACAAGATCATAATATTATTCCAACATAACAAAACATTCAACAATCCTCACCTCAGTCATTGAGTGGCCATGTATAGACACATATAACATAAATATCTAATGATAGGAAATCATTTAATCATGGGTTGTTGTTTTTTTTTTTATAGCTGATCATCTTGCACTACTCATATTGGGATTTCCGAAACAGACCCCTTTATATTTTGAAGGATTTAGCCATATATAAAGCTTTGTAGCTAATTTTTGTTGATAAAGTGGATCCAAACTAGAAAAAAAACAACTTTGTAATTTTTGAAAACAAAAAATTCATCCTATAACTTTAAAGGAAACCTGTCAGTAGGATCGTCTGTATGGGCATGCAGGTCATATGAAGCTGAATAACATTATACCTTGATATCTGCGATCTGATGTTTTATTCCAGGGAAATTTGAGGGCTTTTTTTATATGTAAATGAGCTGTTCAGGGCTATGGAGCAGATACTGATCTGCATGAGAATCTGCCTCCAGAGATTACTTTACATACAGGGGGAAGTTACCATTGTGAGACAAGTAACTAACACAGAATAGAGGATATTAACTTTGTCTTCTTGCAAACACATTTTTTGCAGCTCTCTGAGTTCTGCTGTATTGTGAGATGGAAACTGAAGCTGAGGGGAACCTGCAGATGTGTCAGGTGTGATCACACCCAGCTCTGCAGTGAGATCAGGAGAGCAGAGAGCGGCCATTATACGTCATGCTGGTAGCTCCCTCTTACATGTAAAATAAGCTCTGGAGGCAGATTCTCAGGGATATTCAGAAGTTACATAAAATAACTGCAGACTTTTATCAGAAGACCAGACGACCTATTTAAAATATATTTTGGTCTCTATGGTAACAGACTACAAACATACCCTGTATAGTCAGATACTTCAATTATACTTCCTTCCATCTTTCTTATACTGTTGAAATGAACTTTAGCAAAGAGAAGATGGTGGAAGTTATGACTTTAGCAACAAATCTGTAATAATGGAGATGTATGAATCTGTGTAGGGGCTATAAATACAAACCAGATGAGTTGGATATAATGCATGATTTCTTATTTTTATTATTTTACATGACATATAGCGATATACAGATTGTTCAAAAGATGTACATAGCGTCAACTGAATGGTCCCTCTTAGTATAAAACTCCTTCTCATTTCTGCCTTGCTTGCACCATCACCACAATACATTATTAAGTTGTGGAGTGTTCACAATCTTGTGTACATCACATACTAGTATGGGTGTCACGCTCATGCCCAGACTGGTTGGCGCGGGCATGCGGGGGTGTGGCCCCACTATGCCACAGACAAGACTACTCTGGAAGGGGCGTAACTAAGTAGCTTTCCTTGGTCTTCGCTGGAGCCTCTGATGGTAAGGTCAGGCTTGTACGGCAGGAAGCTACCAGGTACCACTCCAGGGTGGAGTCTGGCTGTGGCTGCTGATCCCACCGGAGGAACGGAGCATAGGCAGGCGGGCACAGCTGGCACTCTGTGTTGTGAATTCTGCTTTTGGGTTCCCTCCAGTGGTTGTAGGTGGGAATGCAGTTGTCCCTGAGTCACAGTCCTGGCCAGGTGTATCTGCTGATTGCAGTTCTGACTGGGATATTTAGGTGTGCAGGATTCATTAGTCCTTGCCAGTTGTCCATGGTTCTGGGAGGTTTTGGATATTTGTCTGGTTCCTCCAGCCTTGCTGCCATTTCAGCAAAGATAAGTGTCTGGTTTTTGTTTCTGTGGCACACATGCTGTGTGCTTAATAATTCTGTGCTATTCATTTGTTTTCTCTTGTCCAGCTTAGATTGAGTCTGTGTTTTTCTCTGTCTTGCTGGATTCTCTGGAGTTGCAGATATACGCTCCACATCTTTAGTTAGATGTGGAGTTTTTTGTATTTTCTGCTGTGGATATTTTTGGAAGGGTTTTAATACTGACCGCTTAGTATTCTATCCTATCCTTTCCTATTTTAGCTAGAGTGGCCTCTTTTGCTAAATCCTGTTTCCTGCCTGTGTGTGTCTTTTCCTCTACTACTCACAGTCAATATTTGTGGGGGGCTGCCTATCCTTTGGGGTTCTGCTCTGAGGCAAGGTAGATTTCCTATTTTCATCTATAGGGGTATTTAGTCCTCCGGCTGTGTTGAGGTGTCTAGAATTTGTTAGGCACACCCCACGGCTACTTCTAGTTGCGATGATAAGTTCAGGATTTGCGGTCAGTATAGTTTCCACCAACTCCAGAGAAAGTTCCATGCGGCTCCAAGGTCACCGGATTATAACACTCTGGCAAACAGGCGGGCATGGCTGAGACACAGGCAGGCAGATGGGTACAACAGAGACACTGGCAGGAAGGCAGGCACGGCTGGCTCTCAAGTAGGACATAGCAAATAGATCAATGGCTGCACTCAACTGTACTAAAGCAAGGAAATGTGCGATACATGAAATGTGAATAGCATAATGGCTTGTGAAATCTATGAAAAAGCACATGAGATGCTTAGCACAAGATTTGGCCAAAAAATGTGAGCCCATCCACCAAACGTCAAGGTAATCTCAGATCGGATGGGTCCCTGACCTGACTGCCTAGTGTGAACACTTACTTCTGGCTAAGTCTTTTTTGGTTATGCACCAGTTCAGACTAGATTGCTGTTCAGTCAGTTTACCTATATTTACTATTCTCAGGTAGGACAGGCGGACAAGGCTGGTACACTGGAAGAACCGGTAGGTACCGGTCTGCAGGCAGGTATGTAAAACAGGTAAGAACCTGTTCAGACAGGAGGACTTATGAATAGGTAGAGAAAGACTGCAAGAGCGGATGCAAAGCGGAAGCAAAGGAGCTAGAGCAAAGAACAGAAACGCAGGTGGCGGAGCCAAGAGCAGAAATGCAGGAGGCGGAGCCAAGAGCAGAGATGTAGGAGCAGAGCAAGGTAGAACCGCAAGGAGCGGAGCCAGGTAGAACTGCAAGGAGCGGAGCTGCAGAGCACAGAGCAGAGAAGGACCACAGAGTGCAGAGCCGAGAGCAGTGAAAAGCAAGACACTGAGTGCAGAGCTTAGAGCAGAGCAAAGCAAGACACCAAGTGCAGAGCAGAGCAAAGTAAGAGTGCAGACCTGAGTTCAGAGCAAAGCTACAGAGTGCAGAGCCGAGAGCAAAGCCACAGAGTGCAGAGCTGAGAGCAGAGCAAAGTCAGAGTGCAGAGCCGAGAGCAAAACCACAGAATGCAGAGCAAGGAGCAAAGCAAGGTACCGAGTACGTGCGGCAGAGAAAACAAACCAAGACAGGGATATCAACGGACACAGGAACAGGACTAGATTAAGACAGAGTCAGGAACTGGACAAAGCACAGAGACACAGACACAAGCCAGGGTACGACGCCCCACTGGGTGGCAGACACAAGCCAGGGTACGAAGCCCCACTGGGTGGCTACACAAGGACACAGGCCAGGGTATTACGCCCCACTGGGTGGCAAACACAGGACACAAACCAGGGTACAACACCCCACTGGGTGGCGGACACAAGAATCACAGAGACAGGGCCTAGCACCTCAGCAGCTAAGAACTGACTGAGGGAGTAAGTTGCACAGGCACAGAAGTCTTAAATACAGGAAGCCTCATGGCTATTGGCCGGGGACACCTTAGCAAGGTGCACACAGTCTCAATAAGAAACAGGAGTTGTCAGCGCCGCCCCCTATGCACACAGACAGAGCATGCACAGAGCAAACAGCAGACATGAGGCACACAGCATGGAGCTGACAGCAGAGAGAAGTCACAACATGGCCCAGAGAAGTGAGTGAGTTTGAGTGTAATGCAGGTGGGGGATGGGAGGCCATGCAGTAATGCCAGCAGGGTTGTTACAATGGGAAGGGGTTATACAAATACATTTTATGTCATTTTAACTATTATCCATTTTATTTTTCTAGGATACAATCATTTTGACTTATCCAGTGCAGAAAGAATCATGGAACATGTTTCATTAACTTTTTTTTACATATTATCTATGAATAGGAATTAAACATACAGTTGACCTCGATATACAATCTAAAACCAAAGACTCAGCTAGAAGACATCATGTTCAGATGACCTGCACCGTCAAGCGTCTGGTATACATTATACGTATACATTTTATACTGGATTCATTTCCCTCCTATGCACATGAGCCAGGATAGTCAGCCCATTTAGTCTCTTTTCTATTCTCTTTTTTTCTCTTTTGATAATTCTTGGTGCTACTTCCAGCGCATGATACGACTGAATTATGGAATTACTTTCCTTTGATGAATAAGATAGCTTGCTAAAATCCGCCTGCCACGACAGGCTGGAAAAACTCCAGCTCAGTTATTGCATTCTGTACATCCAATATACATTATTAAACTACTTTCCCAATCTATGAACATGCAAATGAAATCGCTTGTGAATCTACTGTAAAATATCTAAAACTTGCAAACCTTAGTGGTGTTAACCAGCTCCCAGACAGAGCAGCTGAAATCCATAGGCTCTAAATGATTGACGTACCCACAAAAATAGTCGTAAGATGTGATGGTAAAATATTACACATTAGTGCTACAATTATAAAATATATAAAATACAGTACATAGGTTGCCATTTTCCATTTTACACTATACTTTGTCAGTACTAGATTCCTCTAACCAGGCTTGGACTGGCCCTCAGGGGAGCAGGTGAATTGCCCGGTGGGCCCCTGTGCCGAAGTTAGACACTTGCCCCTTAACATAAGCATTAGTTTGCCCAATACATTTCATATACTATGTACAGACCAAAGCAGCATTTCATCATTAGATCAACCACCTACCCAGTTTATTATTATATAGAAGTATATATAAACTTGTGAAAGAGGGCAATATAATATTTGCAAGTAGCTCAACAATTACCGGCAGGCCTTTGCCGCCTCAGTCTGACACCGCCTCTAACCAAAGGCCCCATAGATATCATGGAAATATTTTGGTCACTAATAGCAGAGTGGTAAAAAATCAAGTTGTATCTAATACAGGAAGTAACAGTATTGCTTTATGTATTATTACTGGGAATGACATCACAGATGATGTTATTATGATACTTAAAGGGAGCCTGCCATCTGATCGATGCTGCCCAAACTGCGGGCAGCATGGATGAGAGACTGGCTTCATAATTGCAACCAGATATATTTTTCTCTGAATTTTGGGGTTTTGCAGTGAAAAGTATAGTGAATATCCAGCCAGGGACTATACCAAGCAACAAGTATTAGGGTGATCTCTTAAGGTGAGATTTTAGTGATTGTCTGCCCCTGATCTGATAAATATGAGCCAAGTGCATGCATAAAAGAAAGACATCGGACACAGGGTCAGATGTGTACTCCTCTCTTGGCAAGAGCTGGCACAGAACTGGACTTTATTAGTATAAACAAAAGATCATGAAGCGGGCAGGAAAATGGCGTTGCACAGCTTCTCAGCAGCCATTGTATCAGTCTGTGTTAGGTCCCTGCTAGGTCTATTCCATCTATGGTCTTCAGTGTATCCACCTCACATTCCAAGGCTTCCGGGGCGTAGTTCCAGGATTTTAGGCGCCATCTTGCCACACCACATATATTACTAGTAGGGTTGAGCGAAACGGATCGGACAAATTCCAAAATCGCTGACTTTCGGCAAAGTCGGGTTTTATGAAACCTGACCCTACCCTAGTGTGGGATCGGCCATGAGGTCGTCGATCTTCACACCAAAGTCGTGCTTCTTATTTTTAAGCCAATGAAGAAGGACGCAGAGTGTGGGCAGCGTGATGACATAGGTCTCGGTCCCCACCATCTTAGAGAAGGGCATGACAGTGATTGGCATGCTTTCTGCGGCGTCACAGGGGCTATAAAGGGGCATGCACACCGACCACCATCTTACTTCTGCCGATCGTAGCATAGGGAGAGGTTGCCGCAGCTTCATCAGAAGAAGGGATATAGTTAGGGAGGGAAGATTAAGCCCAGAAACTGCTTGTGCTGTAGCGATTTCCACTGTCCAACACCACCATTTTTTTGCAGGGACAGTGGAGTTTATATTTTTGTGCATCAGCTCTGTAGCTTTTTAGGCTGCCTTATAAGGCTCCCTGATAGCTGCATTGCTGTTTGCACGCCGCTGTGCAAATCAACTGCTTTTTTAAAGCAAAAATCCTGTTGCTCCTTTCTGCACAGATATCTTGTTTATTTGTCCACACTTTTGTGTGCAGCAGTCCTTTTTATTGCTGCCATACTTTTCCTGAGATCATTGTAGGGAGATTGAAATTGTACTACAGTCCTTGTATTTTTTCATATATCTTCCAGCCACTTTCTGCCACTGCATCGATTCAAAGTGACAGGAGACATCATTTGTCCAGTATGGTACGAACTACTTTTCCTCCCTTATCAATGTTCTCCCTCACAGGTCATTCCCCTTTTTGATTACTGGGCATCTAAAATAGAAACCTGGCCTTAATTGGCAGAATATGCATTACAGGAGCTCGCTTGCCCTGCTGCTAGTGTGCTATCAGAAAGAGTCTTCAGCTCTGCTGGTTCAATACTGACCGAAAAAAGGACTCGTCTGGCTACCCAGAATGTTGATGATCTAACCTTCATTAAAATGAACCAATCATGGATTTCAAATTATTTTGCCCCACCTTCTCCTGCTGACACGTAGCTTGCCTGAAAAATGTCTTGTTTTTGCCCTCCTCTTACTGACTTATCCAATTCCGCCATTTGCAGCTGCTGAATGTCCTCCATAGGCCATTTTTATACCTCCCTAAATGGGCTGACTCCCCCCACATGGCCGTGGTCACCACCTGGTGCAAGCACCCGTGCGAGTGCCATTTGCCTGGACAGGTGGGTGCGCCCACTCTTGGGCGACGGCACTGGCACACACCGTCGCAATATGAGGGGCCCTGTGCCAGTACCGCCGCCCACGAGAGAATTTTCCCCCCCAGCTCGAACAGTGCTCTACCACTTGCAATACTTACCTCTCCCTGCTCTACCACTGTGTAGTCTGTGCTGTTGAAACCTTCAATGGCACTGCCAATACAAATTTGTTGAAATGATAGATGATAGTTAAAATATACAGGAGCCCTGGCCTCCATTTAGACCAGTTAATACTTTGCGCCTACTACCACTGTCTGCTACTCAGCAGGGGAGCCCACCCCAGTACCTAGCTATGCTGCCTGTTTAGTCCTGTTACTAATTTTGAACTGCGTTTAGCCTACTTTTGTATTTGGGCCCACTAATCTTGTCAGCGCCACTCATTACAGTTGTTCTCAACTGAACAAAGCAATGCCGCCTGTTTAGTCCTGTTACGAATTTTGAACTGCATTTAGCCTACTTTTTTATTGTGGGCCTACAAACTGTGTCTGCGCCACTCATTACAGTTGTCCTCCACTGAACAAAGCAATGCCGCCTGTTTAGTCCTGTTACGAATTTTAAACTGCATTTAGCCTACTTTTTTTATTGTGGGCCTACAAACTGTATCTGCGCCACTCATTACAGTTGTCCTCCACTGAACAAAGCAATGCCGCCTGTTTAGTCCTGTTACCAATTTTGAACTGCATTTAGCCTACTTTTTATTGTGGGCCTACAAACTGTGTCTGCGCCACTCATTACAGTTGTCCTCCACTGAACAAAGCAATGCCGTCTGTTTAGTCCTGTTACCAATTTTGAACTGCATTTAGCCTACTTTTTTATTGTGGGCCTACAAACTGTGTCTGCGCCACTCATTACAGTTGTCCTCCATTGAACAAAGCAATGCTGCCTGTTTAGTCCTGTTACCAATTTTGAACTGCATTTAGCCTACTTTTTTATTGTGGGCCTACAAACTGTGTCTGCGCCACTCATTACAGTTGTCCTCCACTGAACAAAGCAATGCCATCTGTTTAGTCCTGTTACCAAATTTGAACTGCATTTAGCCTACTTTTTTATTGTGGGCCTACAAACTGTGTCTGCGCCACTCATTACAGTTGTCCTCCACTGAACAAAGCAATGCCGCCTGTTTAGTCCTGTTACCAATTTGGAACTGCATTTAGCCTACTTTTTTATTGTGGGACTACAAACTGTGTCTGCGCCACTCATTACAGTTGTCCTCCACTGAACAAAGCAATGCCGTCTGTTTAGTCCTGTTACCAATTTTGAATTGCATTTAGCCTACTTTTTTATTGTGGGCCTACAAACTGTGTCTGCGCCACTCATTACAGTTGTCCTCCACTGAACAAAGCTATGCCGCCTGTTTAGTCCTGTTACCATTTTTGAACTGCATTTAGCCTACTTTATTATTTGGGCCTATATCTGTGTTTCCTCCTCATCCTGCCCATTGCCCAGCCACTGCTAGATGAGTCTGCTGGTACATTGACCCAGACCACTACATTCTCCTTGCACTCTACACAGCCTGAATCTGACCCTGCTGAAAGTCAGGTTCCCCTTCCCGCATATTATACCACCTTACACGGGGACAAAGAGGAAGGTGCAGATGAAAGTGCAGGCTCCTTCATCAGGTGGGGGGCATACTCGTTGGCGACGTCACTGGCACAGGGCCCCTCATAGTACGCAAAAGTGTCTCTGGCAGTGGGAGGCGCCACCCGCCGTCAAACACACCGCCGTACTATGAGGGGCCCTGTGCCAGTGCCAAGTGCCAACGAGTGGGCCCCCTCTGCTTGCTCAGGATCACAGCACTTGCAAAGTTGAAATACTTACCTCTCCCTGCTCCACCGCCGTGACTTATTCCGCTTTTCCTGGGCCCACAAAAATCTTGAGCCAGCCCTACCCCCTTACAACTTTAGCCAAATGACCCCCTGTTTTCAATACCTAACAATTATTATAAAGTAAATTAAGATTGACAAGCTTAAGAAATAAGAATTGATGTTTTTGGCATTAAAATGGGCACTGTAGGTGTTTTCCTGTCCTCCACTCACTGCCGACTTTGATTCCCCATTGACTTGCATTGGGTTTCGGTCAGTCCCTGACTTTTCGAAATAATCGACCGATTTGACACGACCCGACTTTTGACAAAATCGGGATTTGCGAAACCCGACTCGATCCTAAAAAAGTAAAAGTCGCTCATCTCTAATTACTAGCTTATGTAAGGTTAATAATTGATTTCATTAACCACTCTCTCCTTTACACAAGACTAGTCCAGAGTGGCGTCTGTACAGCTTTTCTCAGCACTGCTGCATGTGATTGACAGCTCTTTCCTTATGTACACAAGAGGGAGAGACCTGTCAACCACCTGCAGCAGTACTGGAAGAAGCTGGCCAGAGGCGGCTCTGGAACTCTCTCATCTTTGCCTGACAACTTCTAATTATCTATATTTTTAAATCTACTTGGTTGCAATCATGCAGTCCGGCTCTGAATCCTGCTGCCTGTGGTTTGCTCGGCATTAACTTTCCGTCTAGTTTATGCTGTTCTGGCAGTTTCCAGAAATAGAGGAAAATGGCCCAAAAAATAACCTTCAAGTACAGCTGTATGTAAAGTTTCTACTTTTTAGTTTAGAAAACAGAAACTATATAAAAATACCAAGAAATACATAACAAAAGAATTTAAACAAGGGTTTTCTTTCTTAGAATAGATAGAGTTACAAAGACTGTCAAGACAGCTTCAATGCCATTATGATTCTTTGTAGGATAAAACGGGTAGCACTGTAATGGAGAGTGAATCAAATATTTTTGAAAGGTTCTTTTTAATTTAAAGGGATTTTCTATTTTCAGAAAACTTCTGTCCCCAGGCACAGGTAGAACTGCTGAGCTGAGTCATTGTCTGCAGACAATAACAGATAAAGAGGGCAGCGGCTGAGACTTAAGGTACTGTCACACTAGACGATATCGCTAGCGATCCGTGACGTTGCAGCGTCCTGGCTAGCGATATCGTCCAGTGTGACAGGCAGCAGCGATCAGGTCCCTGCTGTGCTGTCGCTGGTCGGGGAAGAAAGTCCAGAACTTTGTTTCATCGCTGGACTCCCCGCAGACATCGCTGAATCGGAGTGTGTGACACCGATTCAGCAATGTCTTTGCTGGTACCCAGGGTAAACATCGGGTTACTAAGTGCAGGGCCGCGCTTAGTAACCCGATGTTTACCCTGGTTACCATCGTTAAAGTAAAAAAAACAACCGCTACATACTTACCTACCGCTGTCTGTCCTCGGCGCTCTGCTTCTCTGCTCTGGCCGGAAAGCAGAGCGGTGACGTCACCCCTCTGCTTTCCAGCTGCCCGGCGCTCACAGCCAGAGCAGAGAAGCAGAGCGCCGAGGACAGACAGCGGTAGGTAAGGATGTAGCGGTTGTTTTTTTTACTTTAACGATGGTAACCAGGGTAAACATCGGGTTACTAAGCGCGGCCCTGCACTTAGTAACCCGATGTTTACCCTGGTTACCGGCATCGTTGGTCGCTGGAGAGCTGTCTGTGTGACAGCTCTCCAGCGACCAAACAGCGACGCTGCAGCGATCCGGATCGTTGTCGGTATCGCTGCAGCGTCGCTTAGTGTGACGGTACCTTTAGTGCTGGACTGGGGAAGGGTGAATAAAGCGCTGCGTGATAAGTTAAATATGGCTGGCTACCTTCTGTACCTCAGGTGGACACTTAAAGCGAACCTGTCATCTGAATTTTGCTAAGTAAACTAAAGGCATTGTCAGGTTGGTGCCGTTACACTAAATAAAACGATACCTTGGTTGATGAAATCCATCATATGGTTGTTATTTAATCTTTGCTGTTTTAAGTCAATGAGATTCTCGTGCTTCGGGGCTGTCTGCTGGGCGATCTTTTTTGATGCTTTGGCTCATTGTTATCCTTGTGGGCTTAAATGATGGGTCACTGAACCTTCAGTGACCTGCCTCCTATTTTAACCCCTTAACGACCGCCAATACGCCTTTTAAAAGCAGCAGTTAAGGTACTTAAACCACAGCGCCGTTAATTAACGGTGCTGTGGAAAAAGTGTATAGCGCCCCCCCCCCCCCCCAGAGTCAGAATTTCTCTGGGGTCTCGGTTGCTGGGGTAGCCGAGACCCCAGAGAAAATGATTCGGGTTGGTTTTTACCAACCCCAGGTTGCGATCGCCAGTAAAAAAACGTTTACCAGCGGCCGCAAAAAAAACCAAAACATGATTTCCCATTTAATTTCTCTGTCCTCTGAAGAAATCGCACATCAGAGGACGGGAAAGAAATGGCCGGCGCATGCTCAGTGTGCCCGCCGGCTGGCACCCGGAAGATCTTTGGGGTCTCGGCTGCCGGGGGTAGCCGAGACCCAAAGAACATGATCGGGGTCGGTTTTTACCGACCCCTGTTTTATGATCGCCGGTAAGTAACAGTTTACCGGCGACCACAAAAAGAAAAAAAAATGGCGTGTCATCCTCTGTCCTCTGATGTGATCGCACATCAGAGGACAAAGAAATATGAAGAATCAGGGACCCTATCATACTTACCAGTGTCCCTGGGTCCTCCTCCATCCCCTCCTGGCCACCGGCTTCTTCCTCCGGGAAGAAAATGGCAGACGCATGCGCAGTGCGCCCGCCGTGATGTGCCGGCCGGCAGAGGAAGATTCTTCCTCTTGTTTTATTTTGGTCACTGTGAGATCCTATCACAGTGATCAAAATAAAAAAAAAATAGTAAATAACCCCCCCTTTATCACCCGCTTAGTTAGGAAAAAATGATAAAATAAAAAAAAATTGTATGTAGTTCTATTTTCCAATTAGTGTTAGGGTTGGTGCTAAAGTTAGGGATAGGGTTGGGGCTAAAGTTAGGGTTAGGGCTAAGGTTGGGGCCAAAGTTAGGGTTAGGGTTGGGGTTAAAGTTAGGGTTATGATTGGGGCTAAAGTTAGGGCTAGGGTTAGGGTTGGGGCTAAAGTTAGGGTTAAGTAAGGTTGGTGCTAAAGTTAGGGCTAAGGCTAGAGTTAAGGCTAGGGTTGGGGCTAAAGTTAGGGTTAGGGTTGGGGCTAAAGTTAGGGTTAGAGTTGGGATTAGGATTGGGATTAGGGTTTGGATTAGGGTTAGGGTTGGTATTAGGGTTAAGGTTGGCAATAGGGTTACGTTTGGGATTAGGGTTAGGTTTTGGATTAGGGTTAAGGTTATGATTAGGGGTTTGTTGGGCTTAGGGATTTGATTAGGGTTAGGGTTGGGATTACGGCTAGGGGTGTTTTGGCGTTAGGGTTGTGATTAGGGTTATGGTTTGGGTTGGGATTAGTGTTAGGGGTGTTTTGGGGTTAGGGTTTTGATTAGGGTTATGGATTGGGTTTGGATTAGCGCTAGGGGTGTGTTGGGGTTACGTTGGAGCCAGAATTGAGGAGTTTCCACTGTTTAGGTACATCAGGGGGTCTCCAAACGCGACAGCCAATTTTGCGATCAAAAAGGTTCAATTGGTGCTCCCTCCCTTCTGAGCTCTGCCGTGCACCCAAACAGCGGATTACCCCCACATATGGGGTATCAGCATACTCAGGACTGATTGGACAACAAGTTTTGGGGTCCAGTTTCTCCTGTTACCCTTGCAAAAATAAAAAAAATTGAGGGGAAAAAATGATTTTTTATTTTCATGGCTCTGCGTCAAACTTCTGTGAAGCACTTGGGCATTCAAAATGCTCACCACATATCTAGATAAGTTCCCTGGGGGGTCTAACTTCCAAAATAGAGTCACTTGTGGGGGGTTTCTACTGTTTAGGTACATCAGGGGCTCTGAAAATGCAACATGACACCCGCAGACCATTCCATCAAAGTCGGCATTCCAAAACGGCGCACCTTCCCTTCCGAGCCCTGATGTGTGCCCAAACAGTGGTCCCCCCACATATGATGTATCAGCGTACTCAAAATAAATTGGGCAACAAATTTTGGGGTCCAATTTCTCCTGTTACCCTTGGGAAAATAAAAAATTGGGGGCTAAAAAAATCATTTTTGTGGAAAAAAAATATGTTTTCACGACTATGCATTATAAACTTCTGTAAAGCACTTGGGCATTCAAAGTGCTCACCACACATCTAGATAAGTTCCTTGGGGGGGTCTAGATTCTAAAATATGGTCACTTGTGGGGGGTTTCTACTGTTTAGGTACATCAGGGGCTCTGCAAACGCAACATAACGCCCGCAGACCATTCTATCAAAGTCTGCATTCTACAACGGCTCGTGTTCCCTTCCGAGCTCTGCCATGCGCCCAAACAGTGGTCCCCCCACATATGGGGTATCACCGTACTCCGCATAAATTGCCCAATAAATTTTGGGGTCTAATTTCTTTTGTTACCCTTGTGAAAGTAAAAATCTGGGGGTGAAAAGATAATTTTTGTGGAAAAAATATAATTTTTTTATTTTCATGGCTCTACATTATAAACTTTTTTGAAGCAGTTGGGGGTTCATAGTGCTCACCACACATCTAGATAAGCTGTTTTTGGGGTCTAGTTTCCAAAATGGGGTCTCGTGTGGGGGGTTTCTGCTGTTTTGGTACATCAGGAGCTCTGCAAATGCAACATGATGCCCGCAGACCATTCCATCAAAGTCTGCATTTTAAATTGTCACTACTTCCCTTCCGAGCCGCGATGTGTGCCCAAACACTGGTCCACCCCACATATGGGGTATCAGTGTACTCAGGACTAAATGGACAACAAATTTGGGGATCCAATTTCTCTTCTTACCCTTGAGAAAATAAAAAAATGCGAGCTATAAAATAATTTTTGTGGGAAAAAAAAGGATTTTTTATTTTCACGGCTCTACTTTATAAACTTCTGTGAAGCACTTGGGGGTTCAAAGTGCTCACCACACATCTAGATAAGTTCCTGAATGGGTTTAGTTTCCAAAATGTGGTCACTTGTGGGGAGGGGGGTTTCCACTGTTTAGGCACATCAGGGGCTCTCCAAACGCGACATGGCATCCGATCTCAATTCCAGCCAATTCTGCATTGAAAAAGTCAAACGGAACTCCTTCTCTTCCGAGCTCTGCCGTGCGCCCAAACTGTGGTTTACCCCCGCATATAGGGTTTTGGCGTACTCAGGACAAATTGCGCAACAACTTTTGGGGTCTAATTTCTCCTGTTACCCTTGTGAAAATAAAAATTTGGGTGTGAAAAGATCATTTTTGTAGAAAAAATGTGATTTTTATTTTCACGGCTCTTCTGTGAAGCACCTGGGGGTTTAAATTGCTCACCACACATCTAGACAAGTTCCTTAAAGGTAATAATACAGGAGAAAAAACGAGTCAGAAGCTCATAATATACAAACTTACACAAAACTTTTTAAATATCCATATACATAAAACTAGAACTGTTAGTGTGCCAGTGCATACAGTTCTTGGAGCAATCAGTGATGTTTATAACAAAATGAGGTACATGACAAAAACTCCAAATAAGTGAGTGTCGGTAGGTCCCACCTGCACAATTGGGCCAGCACAATATAGCAAAGAATATCAAATCAAAGTACCATAATAAATTTATAAAAATATCACAGCAGTAGCAATAAGTTTAAAGCCTATCTGTATGCTGGTAGCACAAATGGTTAAATTTGGAAGCACATTATACATCCCTGTGAATGCCAACCACTCCCATTAGCTCCTAATAGAGACTGCATAGCATGCTGAAAAAGTTGGACTCGCACCGAAACGTGCATTGGGGAGTGAGTCCCAGGACACCTGCCTAACACGCTATGGGTAAATACTATGTTTAACTGCAGTGCCATTTTTTTATTCATGTTTCTTGCATCAGTAGCTGGCATGATTTGACAAGTCTGGTATGTGCACATGCTGAACTATCTGGGAGTAGGTGGAAGTGGTTGGAGTCCACAGGGATATATGGTAGCCTTTAACTCCACTATTACTCTCAGCTTTTTCAGCATGCTATGCAGGCTCTATTAGGAGCTAATGGGAGTGGTTGGCATTCACAGGGATGTATAATGTGCTTCCAAATTTAACCAACAGAAAATATATTCTATTTAGGGGCGACCTATATAAGACACTCTGGGAGCCTAAACAATGTCGTAGTGCTGCAAACACTGTGAATGTATCCTATAAGGAATCAACTATATCAAACACTGCTGGAGACCTATAAAGTGTGCTACAATCACTGTGTATGTGTCCTATAAAAGGACCATCTATATGAGGCACTGCTGGAGACCTATAAAGTGTCGTAGTGCTAAATAAAATAAAACTGCAAACACCTAGCTAAGAATATTATCAAAAACATGCAGAGTTCCACATACCTAAATGCTCCTTGGTCCCTACGTACGTTTCGGCGTTTAGCCTTCTTCCGGGGGGCGTATACGATCTGGCCCAGGGCGTGCATATTTATACTAATGGTAACCAATCAAATGCTGGACATTGTATGCCAGGCGATGTGATGCGGCGCATGCGCGGTATCACTTGTGGGGGTTTTCACTGTTTACGCAAATCAGCGGCTCTCCAAATGCGACATGGCGTCCGATCTCAATTCCAGACAATTCTGCATTGAAAAAGTCAAACGGAACTAATTCTGCATTGAAAAAGTCAAACGGCGCTCCTTCTCGTCCAATCTCTGCCGTGCGTCCAAACAGTGGTTTACCCCCACATATGGGGTATTGACGCACTCAGGAGAAATTGAAAAACAACTCTCATGGTCTAAATTCTCCTGCTACCCTTGTGAAAATAAGAATTTGTGGGCGAAAAGTTCGTTTTTGTGTAAAAAATTAGATTTTTTCATTTTCACTTCTCTACGTTATATACTTCTGTGAAGCACTTGGAGGTTCAAAGTGCTCACCACACATCTAGATAAGTTCCTTAAGGGGTCTAGTTTCCAAAACGGTATCACTTGTGGGGATTTCCACTGTTTAGGCACATCAGGGGCTCTCCAAACGCAACATGGCGTCCGATCTCAATTCCAGTCAATTCTGCATTGAAAAAGTCAAACGGCGCTCCTTCCCTTCCGAGCCCTGCCGTGCGCCCAAACAGTGGTTTACCCCCACATATGGGGTATCGGCATATTCAGAAGAAATTGCACAACAAATTTTGTGGTTCATTTTCTCTTTTTACACTTGTGAAAATAAAAAAAAATTGGTTCTGAAATAAAATGTTTGCAAAAAAAAGTTAAATGTTCATTTTTTCCTTCCACATTGTTTCAGTGGCTGTGAAGAACATCAAGGGGTTAATATACTTCTTGAATGTGGTTTTGAGCACCCTAAGGGGATATTAGTTTTTAGAATGGTGTCAAGTTTGTGTATTTTCTGTCATGTACACCCCTCAAAGTGACTTTAAATGTGAGATGGTCCTTAAAAAAAATGGTTTTGTAAATTTTGTTGTAAAAATGAGAAATCGCTGGTCAAATTTTAACCCTTACAACTTCCTAACAAAAAAAAATGTTGGTTCCAAATTTGTGCTGATGTAAAGTAGACATGTGGGAAATGTTATTTATTAACTATTTTTTGTGACACATCTCTCTGATTTAAGGGCATAAAATTTTCAAAGTTTGAAAATTGCAAAATTTTAAACATTTTCGCCATATTTCCATTTTTTTCGTAAATAATCGCAAGTAATATCGAAGAAGTGTTACCACTAACATGAAGTACAATCTGTCATGAAAAAACATTCTCAGAATCAGCGTAATCCGTTAAAGCGTTCCAGAGTTATAACCTCATAAAGCGACAGTGGTCAGAATTGTAAAAATTGGCTCGGTCATTAAGTACCAAATTGGCTCTGTCACTAAGGGGTTAATTACTGTGCTTGCGCAGTTAATATTGTGTTCTTTACAAAAAAAATAACTACATCAAAATGGCACCGGCACCACTTTTGCTGGAGCCAATTTTTTTTTTTACTGTGGACGTTTGAGAGATAAAGATCTGTACGGTGTCATCAAAGCTATATATATATATATATATATATATATATATATATATATATTGTGCTGTATGTATAAGTCTGCCTCTCTAAAAGAAGGAAAATATTACTATTACAAAACCCTCGTTTTATGCTGCATAAGGAAATGACATGTGATCTTGTTTTTATCCTTGAGAATATTTGTGAAATCTCCTTCACCCTCACCTGCCCATAGGATTCAATGTTCTTATAAAGAAGAAAAATGTAGCAAGCATTTGTGCTCCAGAACAGCAAGCCTCTTCTGACAGCTCGTTCTTGAAAGGTGTACAGGAGCCAATGACATCTGGCACACAACAGGCCTTCAGCAATGTCAGCACTATGTAATAGCTTCAGAGGACACAAGGATGGGGTCACAATAAGTGTTTGGATGCTGCGTCTTAAGAACCAATAGCAACATTTTTGCCTTTTGGTATCAAAGCAGATGAAAAGCATTAATCACATTATCTCTAATGTCAGAGCTCCATATCAAAAGAAGTTAGTGGGAAATTCAGCAAAATGATCTACTTCTGGCATTTTCTTTAGTTCTAAGTCCGTTGATTATTATGTTTTTCATACATTCCTGTTCACATGATCATAGTTTGATGCAGGTTATGTTTAAAAAATGTTCATACAATTGATACAGTTTTGGAATTCCTAAAGTGCTTTGCTTTGAAAAACATTAATTTGTTCTATAATCCAGAATGAAAAAGGATCAATTTCAATATTTGTGGACCTTTTTTTTTTTTTTGGGGGGGGGTGGGGGGGTGGGAAAGGAATTCTTGTTATAGTGTTCATCGTATGGTGCAGAAAAGCCACAACGGTAGCCTGTATTGTATTTACCGTATATACGCGAATGTAAGCCGAGAATTTCAGCCCATTTTTTTTAGGCTGAAATTGACCCTCTCGGCTTATATTCGAGTCATTCCCAGGGGTCGGCAGGGGAGGGGGAGTAATGTAAAGTAATGAATATGGACCCGATTTACTCCCATAGTAGTGGAACTGCATATTCATTACTGTAATGAGAGGTACCATGTGACCGCTCAATACAGGAAGAAGCTGCCAGCGCCCGGAGAACCAGGAATGTCCAGGGACCGCGTCGGGAGCAGGTGAGTATGATGGGGCTATACTCACCTGTTCCTCGTTCCACCGTCGGCGCCACTGTGTCTTCTGCGTCCTCTGCAGTGACGCTCAGGTCAGAAGGCGCGATGACGCAATTAGTGTGCGCACCGCCCTCTGCCTGACCGTCAGTGCAGAGGACGAGAAGACAGAGCGGTGCTCGGCGGTGGAATGGAGGGCAGGTGAATATAGAAAGTGCCGGGGGCCTGAGCGACGAGAGGTGAGTATGTGATTATTTTTTTTAAATCGCATCAACAGCATATGGGGCAAATATATCTATGGAGCATCTTATGGGGCCATGTACAGCGTTATATGGGGCATATATTTCTATGGAGCATCTTATGGGGCCATGTGCAGCATTATATGGGGGCAAATATCTCTATGGATCATCTTATGGGGCCATAATCAGCATTTGTGCAGCATTATATTGGGCAAATGTGTCTATGGAGCATCTTATGGGGCCACAATCAGCATTTGTGCAGCATTATATGGGGAATATTTTAATATGGAGCATCTTATGGAGCCCATCATAAACCGTATGGAGCATTATATGGGGCATATTTTGTATGGAGCATCTTATGGGGCCCATCATGAACTGTATGGAGCATTATATGGGGCTCCTGATTCAATATGGATATTCAAAAACACTTAACCTAGTGATGTCTCAATTAATTTTACTTTTATTGGTATCTATTTTTATTTTTTACAGTTACCGGTAGCTGCTGCATTTTCCACCCTAGGCTTGTACTTGAGTCATTAAGTTTTCCCAGTTTTTTGTGGCAAAATTAGGGGTCTCGGCTTATACCCGGGTCGGCTAATACTCGAGTATATACGGTACCTTGTTTCTCACCTTATTATCATTGCTGTCCCCAACTGGGTTCACAATCTAAATTACCTATCAGTACGTCTTTGGAGTGTGGGAAGAAACTGGAGAACCTGGAGGAAAACCATGCAAACACGGGGAAAGCATACAAACTCCTTGCAGATGTTGTCCTTAGTGGAATTTAAACCCAGGACCCCCACTGCAAAGCAACAGTACTAACCACTGAGCCACTGTCCTGCCCAGTGGGATAGTGTAATAAAATTTCACTGGGAAGAGGTCACAACCATATTTGCCAACAGACACTGGAAGGCTATTACCTAGGGAGGAAGGTTGTAGGGGGCCACGCTAATCGCTTCCCCTCTGCCTCCTGTCAAACTAGTACTCGGTGCAGTGAGTGTGAGGGAGAGAAGCTTTACAAAGCTGGAAGAAAGAACGGTCTCAAATGTGTTTGTATGCATAGATTATACCTTTAACTACTCCCCCTCAGCGTTGGAGCCCAAATCTTTTCCGGCACATGTCAGCTGATTTAATAACCAGCAAAAGTAAAGCAGACAGCTGGGGGCTGAAAATAATAAGCTGAGAATCTCCATGGATATTGGCCCTTTCCCAGCATAATTAGACCAACTCACAGCTGTCTGCTTTCTTTTGGCTGGTTATTAAAACTAGGGAGAACTCCACGTCATTTTTTTCATTTATTTATAAAGAACTATAGTAAACTACACACATAAGGCACTACTGCATTCCTCCACTTGGAACTCTGCCTCCTGGTTCAAGATTTTTTATTTTATTTTATGTAATTTTAAGTAATTTCTCTATCCACATTAGTTTGCAAGAATTTGCCTTGCTCTTTCCTCCTTTTTGTTTCTTTTTGCAGTGCCATAGCCCTTATTAAATCCATTTTACAGCCATTTTGCTGCACCAAAGTTTAGGTAACCATTGACTTATATAGGGTTCAGGAACAAGTTCTTCAACATTTGGACTAAAATTCGGCCAAACCCGCTGAACCCAAACATCCATGGGTCCAATCATTCCTACCCACTGTGCCACAGGCTGGGCTTATCCTGGAGGGGCTTAACAAAGTGTATATCTAGTCTTTGATCGAGCTTCTGATGGTGAGGATAGGCTTGGGCCATTATGGTAGCCACCTGTTTCCTTTCCAGGGCAGTCCCCGCACCTGCAGTAGATGACCGAAGGGTCAGAGGCACACATGCAATGCACAGAGGGAATAAAGAGAAACCTGGTCAGAAAATCCGAGGTCAGGGTGGGTAGCACAGGTTAAATTTACAAAAAAACAAGGTCAGAAGTGGAGAGGTCAGACAAAATTAGTACACAAACCAGGTCAGAAACAAAGATGCACCAAGATATTTAACTAGAAATGGTTTGGAACTAGGAATCTAAGTTCCGGCAAGGAGTGGAGGGGGAGTTGCCTAATTTATTCCCTGCTGGCAGGGGATATGCCAGGAAAGGAAAACTTTGCAGGATACAGCAGGTTAAATACCTGCAGAGTCTGACCCGCCTCCCTATAGCTAGGTGGAGACAGTAGGAAGATGCAGCAGTGCTGGGAGTTATGAAAGAGACAACCCCATGAAATGGCTTGACATGGGGAGGAGCAGAGTAGCAAGCGCAGTGAGTAGGACGGTGCTCACTAAAAGTATGCAGAGGGGCAAAAAGTGTGAGAGAAGGCAGAGTGTAGAGAGGCAGCAGTGTGGGGGGACAGTATGAGGGCATAGTGTGAAAAGCAGACCCAATATGGAGAGATGGCAGCATGAAGGGACACTATGGAGATAATGAGATATTGAGACAGAGGGACAATGCAGAAGTTATAGTTTATAAGAGCAGACAGTGTGGTGGTTATAGCTAATAAAGGTGGACAGTGTCGTAGCTATAGTTCAGAAGGGCAGACATTGTGGTAGTTATAGTTCAAACTAGATGGTGGCCCAATTCTAACGCATCGGGTATTCTAGAATATGCCTGTCCACGTAGTATATTGCACAGCCCACGTAGTATATTGCCCAGTCACGTAGTATATTGCCCAGCCATGTAGTATATTGCCCAGCCACATAGTATATTGCCCAGCCACGTAGTATATTGCCCAGTCACGTAGTATATTGCCCAGCCACATAGTATATTGCCCAGCTACATAGTATATTGCCCAGCTACGTAGTATATTGCCCAGCCATGTAGTATATTGCCCAGTCACGTAGTATATTGCCCAGTCACTTAGTATATTGCCCAGCCACGTAGTATATTGCCCAGCCACATAGTATATTGCCCAGCCACGTAGTATATTGCCCAGTCACGTAGTATATTGCCCAGCCACATAGTATATTTCCCAGCTACATAGTACATTGCCCAGCTACGTAGTATATTGCCCAGCCATGTAGTATATTGCCCAGTCACGTAGTATATTGCCCAGTCACTTAGTATATTGTCCAGCCACGTAGTATATTGCCCAGTCACGTAGTATATTGCCTAGCTCCGTAGTATATTGCACAGCGACGTAGTATACAGCACAGAGCCACGTAGTATACAGCACAAACACGTAGTATATTGCCCAGCCACGTAGTATATTGCCCAGCCACGTAGTATATTGCCCAGTCACGTAGTATATTGCCCAGTCACATAGTATATTGCCCAGCCACATAGTATATTGCCCAGCTACGTAGTATATTGCCCAGCCACGTAGTATATTGCCCAGCCACATAGTATATTGCCCAGCCACGCAGTATATTGCCCAGCCACGTAGTATATTGCCCAGCTACGTAGTATATTGCCCAGCCATGTAGTATATTGCCCAGCCACGCAGTATATTGCCCAGCCACCTAGTATATTGCCCAGCTATGTAGTATATTGCCCAGCCATGTAGTATATTGCCCAGTCATGTAGTATATTGCCCAGTCACTTAGTATATTGCCCAGCCACGTAGTATATTGCCCAGTCACGTAGTATATTGCCCAGCTCCATAGTATATTGCACAGCGACGTAGTATACAGCACAGAGCCACATAGTATACAGCACAAACACGTAGTATATTGCCCAGCCACATAGTATATTGCACAGCTACATAGTATATTGCTCAGTCACGAAGTATATTGCCCAGTCACGTAGTATATTGTCCAGTCACGTAGTATATTGCCCAGTCACGTAGTATATTGCCCAGCAACATAGTATACAGCACAGAGCCACGTATTATACAGCACAGAGCCACGTAGTATATTGCCCAGCCACGTAGTATATTGCCCAGCCACGTAGTATATTGCCCAGTCACGTAGTATATTGCCCAGTCAAATAGTATATTGCCCAGCCACATAGTATATTGCCCAGCTACGTAGTATATTGCCCAGCCACGCAGTATATTGCCCAGCCACGTTGTATATTGCCCAGCAACGCAGTATATTGCCCAGCTACGTAGTATATTGCCCAGCTACGTAGTGTATTGCCCAGCCATGTAGTATATTGCCCAGTCACGTAGTATATTGCCCAGTCACTTAGTATATTGCCCAACCACGTAGTATATTGCCCAGCCACGCAGTATATTGCCCAGCCACGTAGTATATTGCCCAGCTACGTAGTGTATTGCCCAGCCATGTAGTATATTGCCCAGTCACGTAGTATATTGCCCAGTCACGTATTATATTGCCCAGTCACGTAGTATATTGCCCAGCGACGTAGTATACAGCACAGAGCCACGTATTATACAGCACAGAGCCACGTAGTATATTGCCCAGCCACGTAGTATATTGCCCAGCCACGTAGAATATTGCCCAGTCACGTAGTATATAGCCCAGCCACGCAGTATATTGCCCAGCCACGTAGCATATTGCCCAGCTACGTAGTGTATTGCCCAGCCATGTAGTATATTGCCCAGCCATGTAGTATATTGCCCAGTCACGTATTATATTGCCCAGTCACGTAGTATATTGTCCAGTCACGTAGTATATTGCCCAGTCACGTAGTATATTGCCCAGCGACGTAGTATACAGCACAGAGCCACGTATTATACAGCACAGAGCCACGTAGTATATTGCCCAGCCACGTAGTATATTGCCCAGCCACGTAGTATATTGCCCAGTCACATAGTATATTGCCCAGTCACGTAGTATATTGCCCAGCCACATAGTATATTGCCCAGCTACGTAGTATATTGCCCAGCCACGCAGTATATTGCCCAGCCACATAGTATATTGCCCAGCCACGCAGTATATTGCCCAGCCATGTAGTATATTGCCCAGCTACGTAGTATATTGCCCAGCCATGTAGTATATTGCCCAGCCATGCAGTATATTGCCCAGCCACGTAGTATATTGCCCAGCTACGTAGTATATTGCCCAGCCATGTAGTATATTGCCCAGTCATGTAGTATATTGCCCAGTCACTTAGTATATTGCCCAGCCACGTAGTATATTGCCCAGTCACGTAGTATATTGCCCAGCTCCATAGTATATTGCACAGCGACGTAGTATACAGCACAGAGCCACGTAGTGTACAGCACAAACACGTAGTATATTGCCCAGCCACATAGTATATTGCCCAGCTACGTAGTATATTGCCCAGCCACGTAGTATATTGCCCAGCCACATAGTATATTGCCCAGCCACGCAGTATATTGCCCAGCCACGTAGTATATTGCCCAGCTACGTAGTATATTGCCCAGCCATGTAGTATATTGCCCAGCCACGCAGTATATTGCCCAGCCACGTAGTATATTGCCCAGCTATGTAGTATATTGCCCAGCCATGTAGTATATTGCCCAGTCATGTAGTATATTGCCCAGTCACTTAGTATATTGCCCAGCCACGTAGTATATTGCCCAGTCACGTAGTATATTGCCCAGCTCCATAGTATATTGCACAGCGACGTAGTATACAGCACAGAGCCACGTAGTGTACAGCACAAACACGTAGTATATTGCCCAGCCACATAGTATATTGCCCAGCTACATAGTATATTGCCCAGTCACGAAGTATATTGCCCAGTCACGTAGTATATTGTCCAGTCACGTAGTATATTGCCCAGTCACGTAGTATATTGCCCAGCGACATAATATACAGCACAGAGCCACGTATTATACAGCACAGAGCCACGTAGTATATTGCCCAGCCACGTAGTATATTGCCCAGCCACGTAGTATAATGCCCAGTCACGTAGTATATTGCCCAGTCACATAGTATATTGCCCAGCCACATAGTATATTGCCCAGCTACGTAGTATATTGCCCAGCCACGCAGTATATTGCCCAGCCACGTTGTATATTGCCCAGCCACGCAGTATATTGCCCAGCCACGTAGTATATTGCCCAGCTACGTAGTGTATTGCCCAGCCATGTAGTATATTGCCCAGTCAAGTAGTATATTGCCCAGTCACTTAGTATATTGCCCAGCCACGTAGTATATTGCCCAGTCACATAGTATATTGCCCAGCTCCATAGTATATTGCACAGTGACGTAGTATGCAGCACAGAGCCACGTAGTATACAGCACAAACACGTAGTATATTGCCCAGCCACGTAGTATATTGCCCAGCTACATAGTATATTGCCCAGTCACGCAGTATATTGCCCAGTCACGTAGTATATTGTCCAGTCACGTAGTATATTGCCCAGTCACATAGTATATTGCCCAGAGACGTAGTATACAGCACAGAGCCATGTATTATACAGCACAGAGCCACGTAGTATATTGCCCAGTCACGTAGTATATTGCCCAGTCACGTAGTATATTGCCTAGTGACGTGGTATACAGCACAGAGCCACGTAGTATATTGCCCAGTCACATAGTATTTTGTCCAGTCACATAGTATATAACACTGCCCACACAGTATATAACAGTGGCCACGTAATATCTAGCACAGCCCACGGAGTATATCACACAGCCCACATAGTATATAACACTGCCTATGTAGTATACAGCACAGAGCCACGCAGTATCTAACAGAGCCCACATAGTATACAGCAGTGTGGGCACGATATCCCTGTTAAAAAAATAATTAAAATACTCAGGCTCTGGCGCAGGCGATGAGCGCGTGGCTGCCGCCATCTACCATTCCCAGGATGCATTGCGAAATTACCCAGATGACTTAGCGGTCTCGCGAGACCGCTAAGTCTTCTGGGTAATTTCGCAATGCATCGCTGGGAACGGAAGATGGCGGCAGGCGCGAGCGGCTCGGCAGACAACGGAGGGTGAGTATAGCAGGTTTTTTGTTTTTTTATTATTTTTAACATTACAGTTTTTTACTATTAATGCCGTATATGCAGCATCAATAGTAAAATGTTGGGGACACACAGGGTTAATAGCGGCGGTAACGGAGTGTGCTACCCGCGGCATAATGCGGTCCGTTACCGCCGGCATTAACCCTGTGTGAGCGGTGACCGGATAGGAGTATGCGGGCGCCGGGCACTGGGCATTGACTGCGGGGAGTAAGGCCATTTTCTTCCGGACTGTGCCCCTCGCTGATTGGTCGTGGCTGTTTTGCCGCGACCAATCAGCGACTTGGATTTCCATGACAGACAGAGGCCGCGACCAATGAATATCCATGACAGACAGACAGACAGAAGGACAGAAAGACAAAGTGACCCTTAAACAATTATATAGTAGATGGGTGAATGGTATGAAAGCAATAATTTATAGAAAAGGATAGTGCTGAGGCAATATGCCATAAGAGGGAAAGTGTGCAAAACATATTTTGTATAGTAAGCACAGTAAGCGGCAATTATTTAATCAGGTGCACAACATGAAGATATATTCTTTTTCAGGGGCACCATATTGACACTTATATTTTTAAGACCACCATGTCGGGATGTATTGCAAAAGGCCAGGAAATAGGGCAGCCATGAATGTGAATTGTGTCTGGACCAGATGGAGAAGAAAGGGATGAGAACATTTCCAATCAGAGAAGATATCACCTATAAGCTATCTGGATATCAATTTTATTAGTGATACTGTCTAATCAGTATTGTGGTTCCGGTATGTTACACATTCTGATAATAGCTTGAAGCAACAACCTCAAGTTTCTTAGGAAATACAAGGATTTATAGGTTCATGATTAGTGTTGAGCATTCCGATACCGCAAGTATCGGGTATCGGCCGATATTTGCGGTATCGGAATTCCGATACCGAGATCCGATATTTTTGTGATATCGGGTATCGGTATCGAATCAATAGGGATGTGGAAAATAAAGAATTAAAATAAAAAATATTGATATGCTCACCTCTCCGGCGGCCCCTGGACTTCACGCTGCTATCCGGGAGGCTTCTTTGTTTAAAAAGCGCGCCTTTCGGACCGGTGAATGACGTCCCGGCTTCTGATTGGTCGCGTGCCGCCCATGTGACCGGCACGCGACCAATCAGAGGCCGCGACGTCATTCGCAGGTCCTCAATTCCTAGAATTAGCAGTTTTGTGAATGAGAATGACGTCGCGGCTTCTGATTGGCCGCGTGCCGGTCACATGGGCGGCACGCGACCAATCAGAAGCCGGGACGTCATTCACCGGTCCGAAAGGCGCGCTTTTTAAACAAAGAAGCCTCCTGGTTAGCAGTGTGAAGTCCAGGGGCCGCCGGAGAGGTGAGCATATCAATATTTTTTATTTTAATTCTTTATTTTACACATCCCTATGGATCCCAGGGCCTGAAGGAGAGTTTCCTCTCCTTCAGACCCTGGGAACCATGAGAATACCTTCCGATACTTGATGTCCCATTGACTTGTATTGGTATCGGATATCGGTATCGGCGATATCCGATATTTTTCGGGTATCGGCCGATACTATCCGATACCGATACTTTCAAGTATCGGACGGTATCGCTCAACACTATTCATGATATAAAAGTGTATATGGGGCTGATCTGACATTGTAATTGATTGCTGTACTAAGCTTTGTGATGTATTCATGTACTGATTATGGTACTGATTCTGTATTCATGTACTGATGGTGTTTCTGTATTCATGTACTGATAATGGTTCTAGTTATGTGTTCATGCACTAATGATGTTTCTGGTTTCTGGTATTCTTGTACTGATAGTGGCTCTGGTGATGTATTCATGTGCTGGTGGTGGTACTGTTATACCTTTTGATTTTATACAGATGTAGCAATCCATTGCTTGTCAGATAACATGCTATCTATATACATATAAATAGTTATGTGAAAAAATGTTTCCCCATTCCTGATTTCCTATTCTTTTGGATATTTGTCACACTTGCCTCAGATCACCAAACAAATTTAAAGTTTAGGCAAAGATAACACACGTAAACACAAAATGCAATTTTTAAAGGAAACCTGTCACCCCCAAAATCGTGGGTGAGGTAAGCCGGCATCGGGGGCTTATCTACAGCATTCTGGAATGCTGTAGATAAGCCCCCGATGTATCCTAAAAGATGAGAATAAGACGTTAGATTATACTCACCCAGGGGCGTTCCCGCTGTTGGTCCAGTTCCGGCGCCTCTCATCTTCATCAGATGATGTCCTCTTCTGGTCTTCACGCTGCAGCTCCAGCACAGGCGTACTTTGCCTGCCCTGTTGAGGGCAGAGCAAAGTACTGCAGTGCGCAGGAACCGGGAAAGGTCAGAGAGGCCCGGCGCCTGTGCACTGCAGTACTTTGCTCTGCTCTCAACAGGGCACTCAAAGATGACATATATTCCCTGAATTAGGAAACATTACTGTATTTCCCTGATTCTAGGCATTTTGTAGTTTTTATGTTACACAGGGACCTATGATCTAGGTGATCAACATAGATGAGAATCAGCTGGCATGTAAGTCACCCCTCACCGCACTGAAATCCACTGAAATCATTGCTGGGACTCCTCTGTGATACTTCTGTGGAAAATATCTGGCACATGACAACATTTTGGGAGTCCCAATGCTGTTCCACATAGATGAGTAGATCAGCTCCCTTTCCTCATGCAATAAAAACTAGTGTCCTGGTTTCATTCAATATGGGAACCCTGAACGTGTTGAAAGCTTCCAATGTGGTAAGCTAGCAACAAAAGATAAAACAAAACTTCATGTTTAGTATATTGTACAATATTGCACAATAGAAAAAATCAAACAGCACTAGCTGGTGTGGTACCGCAGAAATTGACAAGAACAAGTTCCACTGATACATGTTATTCAAAATAAAAGGCAAACTGCCTATCTGCAGGACAGCATAATTTACACCATGAACACCTCAACAGCATAGATCCTACAAAATGCTCTAGGAGTAAAAAGCCCCAAAACAATTTTTTTGTATAAAAAAAGCCCCCCGAGGAAGCCCACACGAAACGCGCGTTGGGGCTGCAATCGGACATACACTGGCACACACCTATGGATAAGATCAGTATCCCTTTATAGTTTCTCTCCTCTGGCTCTGAACATACTCATGTTATATATTTACTACTGCCTGGAGGACACAACAGTTTAACTCTTTCACTTTATCTTGCACTACGCACTTTCTGGAATAGATTGCACATGGTTAGATTTGCAGAGTGCATTTGTATAGGTTTGCTGATTAACACCTTGCTGCTACTACAGTGTAGTTTGTCCTTCGCACATGAGCTCTGGATGTGCTTTGTTGTTTGAATATGTAACTATTACTTGTCTACATTTTGTTAATAAAATATTACCAATTTTTTAATAGAAAAAAATTGTTTTTGGACTTTTTACTCTGTGAGCTTTTTCTAGAAATTGACAAGAAGTAGAGGTACAGTTTACTACAATTGTGCTTTTGGCACTCCCCCAAAACTTACCCCAGGATTTCACAAAGGAGTTCTGCTGTGCTTCTACCAACAAATCATTCTCAGGGGTACAACAATGAGAAAACAGAAGAAACAGTTCCAGAAGGAATTGTAGAGGTTCACAAAGGAAACACCGAGCAGCACTAGTGAACTGAACGGCATGGGAACCTCAAATCACCAGATGAGCAATGTAAATTAGCGCACAGACTTTATTGACACTAGAGAAACATGCTTCAACCTCGGCTTGAGGTGTTCATCACATCTATCTATATAATTGTCTAAGGTCCACTTCCGTCTGTTTGACTGTCTGTCTGTAACGAAAAATGGACCGCTGATTGGTCATGGCCGGCTGGGTGCGACCAATCAGCAACAGGCAGAGTCTGGCCGTGAATTAGCCCCTCTCTACTCCCCTCCAGTCAGCACCCACATAGCGTTTCAGAAGTCCGTTAAACGGACTGCGTTACACCACGGCATAACGCAGTGTAACTCAGTCCATTAATGGTGCCATTAACCCTGTGTGACCAACGTTTTACTATTGATGCTGCCCATATAGCATCAATAGTAAAAACATATAATGTTAAAAATAATTTTTAAAAAAATTCATTATATTCTCACCTTCCATCGTCCGCGCCAGCCTTTCCCGCTCCTCACGACGCTCCGGTCCCAATAATGCTTTGCGGCAATAACACTTGATGATGTAGCGGTCTTGCGCAGTATATAACACAGCCCACGTAGTATATAAAACAGCCCATGCAGTATATAACACAGCCCACGCAGTATATAACACAGCCCACGTAGTATATTGCCCAGTCACGTAGTATATTGCCCAGTCACGTAGTATATTGTCCAGTCACGTAGTATATTGCCCAGTCACGTAGTATATTGCCCAGCGACGTAGTATACAGCACAGAGCCACGTAGTATATTGCCCAGCCACGTAGTATATTGCCCAGCCACGTAGTATATTGCCCAGTCACGTAGTATATTGCCCAGTCACATAGTATATTGCCCAGCCACATAGTATATTGCCCAGCTACGTAGTATATTGCCCAGCCACGCAGTATATTGCCCAGCCACATAGTATATTGCCCAGCCACGCAGTATATTGCCCAGCCACATAGTATATTGCCCAGCCACGTAGTATATTGCCCAGCTACGTAGTATATTGCCCAGCCATGTAGTATATTGCCCAGCCATGCAGTATATTGCCCAGCCACGTAGTATATTGCCCAGCTACGTAGTATATTGCCCAGCCATGAAAACACAAAAAAGCACAGTAAAACCAAAAACACACTGTTGCAAAAAAAATCACAGTGGACAGCAAGTGCTAGTAAAAAGATGGAAAAAACAGGGTATTTGGTTGATACGTTTTTTGCAAAAAATGTATATTAAGCCGCTCTACCAAACGTCAAGGTATACCCATATCAGAGCAGTCCTAATTAATGTATGTAATCCCTATCTGATGTATTTAAAACCTGGTCATATGTACAATACCTGTATGAGCAGGATTCAGAAAAGGAATGTCCATGTGGAAACGCTGGACAGAACGGCTCCTGTGCGCACAGCTCAAAAAAAGAGGGGTGGAGGCCTCCCCAGTCTTGTGGACACAAGAAAACAATTATATGAAACCAGAACACATGAGCTGCGCGCACAGTGAACAAGCCCGTAGAGACATGTTCACACCACCAAGAGACTTGAAAACACAAAAAAGCACAGTAAAACCAAAAACACACTGTTGCAAAAAAAAATCACAGTGGACAGCAAGTGCTAGTAAAAAGATGGAAAAAACAGGGTATTTGGTTGATACGTTTTTTGCAAAAAATGTATATTAAGCCGCTCTACCAAACGTCAAGGTATACCCATATCAGAGCAGTCCTAACTAATGTATGTAATCCCTATCTGATGTATTTAAAACCTGGTCATATGTACAATACCTGTATGAGCAGGATTCAGAAAAGGAATGTCCATGTGGACACGCTGGACAGAACGGCTCCTGTGCGCACAGCTCAAAAAAAGAGGGGTGGAGGCCTCCCCAGTCTTGTGGACACAAGAAAACAATTATATGAAACCAGAACACATGAGCTGCGCGCACAGTGAACAAGCCCGTAGAGACATGTTCACACCACCAAGAGACTTGAAAACACAAAAAAGCACAGTAAAACTAAAAACACACTGTTGCAAAAAAAATCACAGTGGACAGCAAGTGCTAGTAAAAAGATGGAAAAAACAGGGTATTTGGTTGATACTTTTTTGCAAAAAATGTATATTAAGCCGCTCTACCAAACGTCAAGGTATACCCATATCAGAGCAGTCCTAACTAATGTATGTAATCCCTATCTGATGTATTTAAAACCTGGTCATATGTACAATACCTGTATGAGCAGGATTCAGAAAAGGAATGTCCATGTGGACACGCTGGACAGAACGGCTCCTGTGCGCACAGCTCAAAAAAAGAGAGGTGGAGGCCTCCCCAGTCTTGTGGACACAAGAAAACAATTATATGAAACCAGAACACATGAGCTGCGCGCAGAGTGAGCAAGCCCGTAGAGACATGTTCACACCACCAAGAGACTTGAAAACACAAAAAAGCACAGTAAAACCAAAAACACACTGTTGCAAAAAAAATCACAGTGGACAGCAAGTGCTAGTAAAAAGATGGAAAAAACAGGGTATTTGGTTGATACTTTTTTGCAAAAAATGTATATTAAGCCGCTCTACCAAACGTCAAGGTATACCCATATCAGAGCAGTCCTAACTAATGTATGTAATCCCTATCTGATGTATTTAAAACCTGGTCATATGTACAATACCTGTATGAGCAGGATTCAGAAAAGGAATGTCCATGTGGACACGCTGGACAGAACGGCTCAACCAAATACCCTGTTTTTTCCATCTTTTTACTAGCACTTGCTGTCCACTGTGATTTTTTTTTGCAACAGTGTGTTTTTGGTTTTACTGTGCTTTTTTGTGTTTTCAAGTCTCTTGGTGGTGTGAACATGTCTCTACGGGCTTGTTCACTGTGCGCGCAGCTCATGTGTTCTGGTTTCATATAATTGTTTTCTTGTGTCCGCAAGACTGGGGAGGCCTCCACCCCTCTTTTTTTGAGCTGTGCGCACAGGAAACAGTTCCAGAAGGAATTGTAGAGGTTCACAAAGGAAACACCGAGCAGCACTAGTGAACTGAACGGCATGGGAACCTCAAATCACCAGATGAGCAATGTAAATTAGCGCACAGACTTTATTGACACTAGAGAAACATGTTTCAACCTCGGCTTGAGATGTTCATCACATCTATCTATATAATTGTCTAAGGTCCACTTCCGTCTGTTTGACTGTCTGTCTGTAACGAAAAATGGCACGTCGCTGATTGGTCATGGCCGGTTGGGTGCAACCAATCAGCAACAGGCAGAGTCTGGCCGCGAATTAGCCCCTCTCTACTCCCCTCCAGTCAGCACCCACATAGCGTTTCAGAAGTCCGTTAAATGGACTGCGTTACACCACGGCATAACACAGTGTAACTCAGTCCATTAATGGTGCCATTAACCCTGTGTGACCAACGTTTTACTATTGATGCTGCCCATACAGCATCAATAGTAAAAACATATAATGTTAAAAATAATTTTTAAAAAAATTCATTATATTCTCACCTTCCATCGTCCGCGCCAGCCTTTCCCGCTCCTCACGACGCTCCGGTCCCAATAATGCATTGCGGCAATAACACTTGATGATGTAGCGGTCTTGCGCAGTATATAACACAGCCCACGTAGCATATAAAACAGCCCATGCAGCATATAACACAGCCCACGCAGTATATAACACAGCCCACGTAGCATATAAAACAGCCCACATAGTATATACCACAGCCAAATAGGATATAGCACAGTCCACGCAGTATATAACACAGGGCACATAGTATATAACACAGCCCATATAGTATATAACACAGCCACGTAGTATATAACACAGCCACGTAGGTTATAGCACAGCCCACGCAGTATATAACACAGGGCACATAGTATATAACACAGCCCACGTAGTATATAACACAGCCCACACAGTATATAACACAGCCCACGCCATATATAACAGCCCACACAGTGTATAACACAGCCCATGTAGTATATAGCAATGTGGGCACCATATCCCTGCTAAAAAAAATTAAAATAAAACTTAGCTATATACTCACCTTCCGGCGACCCACAGATCCAGCCCAGGCCTTTAGCGATGCTCGTCACGACGCTCCGTTCGACTGCACCAGTCACTGATTGTTCGCTGCCGGCCACGTAGTATATAGCACAGCTATGTAGTATATGGCACAGCAGCGTAGTATATAGCACAGCTGACGTAGTATATAGCACAGCCCACACAGTATATTACACAGCTCACGCAGTATATTACACAGCCCACGTAGTATAGAGCACAGCCCACGTAGTATATAGCACAGACCATGCAGTATATAACAGGCCACGTAGTATATAACACAGCCACGTAGTATATAGCACAGCCCACTTAGTATATTGCAGAGCCACGTAGTATATAGCACAGGCCACGCGGTATATAACACAGCCCACTTAGTATATAGCACAGCTATGTAGTATATGGCACAGCAACGTAGTATATAGCACAGCCGACGTAGTATATAGCACAGCCCACACAGTATATTACACAGCTCACGCAGTATATTACACAGCCCACGTAGTATAGAGCACAGCCCACGTAGTATATAGCACAGACCATGCAGTATATAACAGGCCACGTAGTATATAACACAGCCACGTAGTATATAGCACAGCCCACTTAGTATATTGCAGAGCCACGTAGTATATAGCACAGGCCACGCGGTATATAACACAGCCCACGTAGTATATAGCACAGCCCATGTAGTATATAGCACAGCCCACACAGTATATAACACAGCCCATGCAGTATATAACACAGCCCACATAGTATATACCACAGCCCCCATAGTATATAGCACAGCCCAGGCAATATATAACACAGGCCATGTAGTATAAAACACAGCCACGTAGTATATAACACAGCCAAGTAGTATATAGCACAGCCACGTAGGATATAGCATAGCCCACACAGTATATAACACAGGGCACATAGTATACAACACAGCCCACAAAGTGTATAACACAGCCCACGCAGTGTATAACCCAGCCAACGCAGTATATAACACAGCCCATGTAGTATATAGCAATGTGGGCACCATATCCCTGTTAAAAAAGAATTAAAATAAAACTTAGTTATATACTCACCTTCCGGCGGCCCCCGGATCCAGCCCAGGCCTTTAGCAATGCTCGTCACGACGCTCCGTTCCCAGTAATGCCTTGCGGCAATAACACGTGATGATGTAGCGGTCTCACATTCTTTGGACCGGAGTGTCGCGAAAAGCGGGAAAGGCTGGCGCAGACGACAGAAGATGAGAATATAATGATTTTTTTTTTAACATTATATGTTTTTACTATTGATGCTGCATAGGCAGCATCAATAGTGAAACGTTGGTCACACAGAGTTAATGGCACCGTTAAGGGACTGCGTTACACCGCGTTATGCCGCGGTGTAACGCAGTCCATGTAACGGACTTCTGAAACGCTAAGTGGGTGCTGACTGGAGGGGAGTATAGACGAGGCACTGACTGGAGGGGAGTAGGGAGGGGCCAATTCGCGGCCGGACTCTGCCTGTCACTGATTGGTCGCGCCCAGCTGGCCGTGACCAATCAGCGACGTGGGATTTCCGTTACAGACAAACAGACAGACAGACAAACAGAAGGAAGTGGACCTTAGACAATTATATAGATAGATATGCACAGTGACTCCTGTTATTCAGTCAAATTCTTTAAAAGTGTTGTTTATAATATTATAAATATAATCTAATGCCATCTTCTAACATTACCTATGTACAGAGGTCATTTGCATATCACTCTTCCACATAGCATTTTTTTTTAAGATTTATTTTGTTAAAGCCATAAAATACCTTAACTATTTTACCAAAACAAAATAAATTGAGTACAGACTTAATCAAACTTACCCATAGAATATAGTTACTACTAATAATAATTTTATTACTAAAAGTAATAAAACCCCCTGCATGTCCCTAAAAATAATGCCCCCCAAGTGCTATATTAAAACAAATAATGCCTCCTGAGTGCCTGCTTTAGAATGTATTAGTTAGCCACTTTAGTGCCAACTCCAAAAGTAAAAATGCAACCTTTGTGCTATCTGCTCTAAAAGTAAAGTTTATACTCACCTAATCTGACTGACTGAGTCCTGTCCTCCCCTGCACACATAGCAGGTCAGTAGAAATATTTCAATGCTGTGACGTCTCTGCATTGCCTGTGCCGGGGCGCTGATGTCCTATGATCTGTAGACCTACGGCAGCCTGCAGTCTGGAGTGTGGTGCAGCAGGGAGCATGTGGCTCCCTGCTCTACCACAGGATCCATTTGTATTGATGTCATGTTGGCACTGCCCCGTACCTTTGGCTATACTTATGACACTTGACATTGTCAGAAAAAATCAAGCAAGAGAACATAAAGGTAAAAGGTCTATGGGGAAATGAAACCAAGTGTGGTAAAGTCAAGAGGACCAGGCCTAAATAAGGATTGTCAAACACTCAAACATTTAGACCCAGAAATAGAAATCATAGAAGAAGAGAGGGTGACAAGTCAACTATTAAAGCTCAGGCAAACAATTATAAGACAAACAAGTATTAATTATCATCCACTGATGATGCATCAGATTGCCCTAGAGGCCATGCCGATGGAAATCATAACAAACGAAATCAACATTCATCTCAAACAGCACAAATCACACCTCCTGCAATAGCTAAAAATTAAAAGGTGTTCAAATATATAATGATCCCACAATTTACCTTCAAATCATAAACAATGCAAAGATGCCACATAGAAGCAAATGTCCATGAAAAATTATGACATCCACCTAAATAAGTATATGTAATTGCAATCAATGCTGTATATAATTATCGTCAATTTTAAAAGTCTAATTACGGTATAGCCATACACGTACTGATTAGGGAATGCTTATATCTCTATATTTATTTATTTAGAAAATGGATGATTTCAGGAACTTAATCGCTCTATCCAATTACGTTCACATTGCATTAAATATGGTCTATCAGCGGATTCCTTCATATTTATATATTTGATTTATATATTCAAGACCATATGAAAAAAAAAATGTGATTCCCAAGTCTGAAGACAATCGAAAGGCATTAAGCCACCTTGATCTTCCTCTTTCTGATGAAGTGCCTATTTCAGTGCCTATAACGTACTATATAAATTTTAGGCAATGCTGCAACTACTTGTTCAAGTGCTAAGACCATCCTTTTGCCAATTAAATCACACTGTGCTACTATACATGCAAGAAGTTATTAATGATTATGGCAGACTCTTTTCTACTTTTCTGTGCAAGATGAGTGGTTGCCTGCCCAGAAGGGGGCTAATGGACATATGTGATCACGTGCTCTTTCATCAACTGGCATTTTGAGAACTGGAGATCTTTCCAGTATATGACAAAATTGGTCAGCTCCTTAATTAATTCATATAGATCAGGCAAAATGTATTTTCTTTTAATTTTTCAATTAGAGTCTATGTGTTCAGTGCTGATTCTTATGGTTTAGTCAGCACTATAACAAGATTAACAAGAATCTCTCCACCACCCATGAGTATCCTTGTGGTAGGACTGAGCAACTGAGCATGTGGGACCACTAGTTCCAAAACATGAGATTGATGTTCTGAAATAGAATCAGGAACTATACTGGTCACTGCAAAAGGAATGGAATAGAAATGCTTGTATCTCCAGAGATTCAAATTGGGCTGATTGCATGAATTTGCGTGAGAAATTCGATTAGCATTGATGTTATTCAAGTTAGATTATGACTTGTTTACACATACCGTTGTTTTGCGGCCCCAATAGATTTCTATGGGGCCCCAAAAACGTGCCACAATAATTTCACGGTGCACTGCATGGCCATGAGGGCAGTATTTACGGCCGTGAAAAAAGATCGAGCCTGCTCGATCTTTTTCATGGCTTACGGATATGGTCCCCATTGAAAATCAAGGGGGCCGCAAAAACAGCAGAAGCTTGTTTTTGTGGTGCACCGTGACTTCCGGTTTTGCGTGATGACGTTTTTTTCCAATATTATTTCCATAGTATTGTAAACCCGAAAAACGGCGATCTGCAAGTTTTTTGTGGTCTGTTATTGCGGCAGACTTTGAAAAACGGCGATACGGCCCACAAAGAAGGCCCGGAAAAACGGGCCGCAAAAAATATGTTATGTGTAAAAGAAGCCTAAATGTTCCATATTATGCTCTGGTGTGTTTGTAGAGCTTAGTAAATGTAGTATTTAAAAAAAATAAAACTCACCTCACGGGTCACTTATCACTGCCACCACCTGCTGTCCAATCTTCCATAAAAATTGACCTCTTCTTTCCGCTTTTTGCTGCCACCCAATGTTTTCTTTGGCTTTCTTCGGCATTGCTTCTTCCAAAGTAGACCACTGAAGTCACAAAGTATGTAGTGACTTTAGAGCTCATGTTATGATATCACATCATTATAATGTGCATTGCCAAGGCAATTGGACCTCAGGCAAAATGCATTGTTACATTATGACATCACAATTTTTACCATTACATCATAGGTTTTTTTGGTACATTGTGAAGAACCCCAAAGAGGAATTCATATCTTAGGGAAAGGTGAGAAACGAGGTGAGAGTTAGTTTTTGTAACTCATTTGCCTGCCATTTACAATAAGCCTCAAACTGCACAGGTAAAGTATGGAAGGATTCTATTTGACTAAAAGTTTAAACCGTATTCTTCTTTACAGGAACATTGTACTGGTGCATAGAGATACATCCAAGCATACCAGTAAGTTTCCATATACCAGTACATGTCTATAAACTTGTATGTTAATCTGTAAACTGTAAAATAACAGTTTATGAGTTGTTATTGTCTACAAAATTGCTAAAAAAATTATGAAAAACTATATATATAATTATCTAAGGTCAACTTCCATCTGTTAGTCTGTCTGTAACGAAAATCCTGCATCGCTGATTGGTCGTGGCCTGCTGGGCGCGACCAATCAGCGACAGGCACAGTCCGGCCGCGAATTAGCCCCTCCCAACTCCCCTCCAGTCAGTGCCCCCTCCATACTCTCCTACAGTCAGCGCCCACATAGCGTTTTAGCAGTCCATTAAATGGACTGCGTTACACCGTGGCATAACGCGGTGTAATGCAGTCCATTAACCCTGTAAGTGTGACCAACTTTTTACTCTTGATGCTGCCTATGCAGCATCAATAGTAAAAACATACAATGTTAAAAATAATAATAATAAAAAAAATCATTGTATTCTCACCTTCCAGCATCCGTGCCAGCCTTTCCCGCTCCTCACGATGCTCCGGTCCCAAGAATGCATTGCGGCAATGACCCCAGATAACGTAGCGGTCTCGCGAAACCGCTACATCATCACGTGTTATTGCCGCAAGGCATTTCTGGGAAAGGAGCGTCGCAAGGAGCATCGCTAAAGGCCTGGGCTGGATCCGGAGGCTGCCAGAAGGAGAGTATATAACTATTTTTTATGTTAATTATTTTTTTAACAGGGATATGGTGCCCACATTGCTATATACTATGTGAGCTGTTATATACTGCGTGGGCTGTGTTATATACTGCATGGGCTGTGTTATGTAATACGTCACTATGCTATATACTATGTGGGCTGTGCTATATACTACGTGGGCTGTGCTATATACTATGTGGGCTGTGCTATATACTATGTAGCTTGTTATGGACCTGGTGGTTAGGAGCACCCGGCACGACCTGATAGTTAAACTCACACAGGACAAGCTCTGGGATGTGGGAGCTCTGCTGACCGCAACCCCTAATCCTATCACAACAACTAGAAATAGCCGTGGAGCGTTCCTGACGTTCCCTAGATGCTTCTTCACAGCCTAAGAGCTAGCTAGCCCTTGAGATAGAAAATAAAGCCTACCTTGCCTCAGAGAAATTCCCAAGAGGAAAAGGCAGCCCCCCACATATATTGACTGTGAGTAAAGATGAAAGTCACAAACGCAGAAATGAAACAGGTTTCAGCAAAGGGAGGCCAGACTTACTAAACAGACAGAGGATAGGAAAGGTATCTTTGCGGTCAGCACAAAAAACTACAATAGACCACGCAGAGTGTGCAAAAAGACCTCCGCACCGACTAACGGTGCGGAGATGCCACTCTGCATCCCAGAGCTTCCAGCTAGCAAGGCAAAATCATGATATCCAGCTGAACAAGGAAACAATGAACAAATAATAACTAGCAGGAACTTAGCTTCTGCTGGAGTAGACAGGTCACCAGAAAGATCCAAGAGCGAACTGAACCAATGCAGGAACATTGACAGCTGGCATGGAGTAACGATCTGAGTGGAGTTAAATAGAGCAGCCAACCAAAGGATAAACCACGTCACCTGTGTAAGGAACCTCAGAAGCAGCAGCTCCACTCACACCCACCAGAGGGAGTCCATGGACAGAACTCGCCGAAGTACCATTCACGACCACAGGAGGGAGTTCGACAACAGAATTCACAACAGTAGCTGTGTTATATACTACGTCACTGTGCAATATACTATGTGGCTGTGCTATATACTACGTGGCTGTGTTATATACTACGTGGGCTGTGTTATATACTGCGTGGGCTGCGCTATATACTACATGGACTGTGCTATATACTACGTGGCTGTGCAATATACTACGTGGCTGTGCAATATACTATGTGGCTGTGCAATATACTACACGGGCTGTGCTATATTCTACGTGGATATGCTATAAACTACGTGGCTGTGCAACATACTACGTGGCTGTGCAATATACTATGTGGCTGTGCTATACACTACGTGGCTGTGCTATATACTACGTGGGCTGTGTTATATGCTACGTGGGCTGTGAGACTCTTTTGCCCAGGGACCTCAAAAACCTGGAGCTCGTCCTGGCTTCACTGATTGGTTGCGCCCGGCCCGCGGCAAATAATCAGAGACAGACACAGTCCGGCCGCGAATTGGCGTGGGATTTGAACCACGCTTCGCAAATTGATCGCTCCCGGCCCGCCAAATCCTGTGTATTCATTGCATTATTCTGAAATCTTCATAAATAAACTACATACCGTATATACTCGAGTATAAGCCGAGATTTTCAGCCCAAATTTTTGGGCTGAAAGTGCCCCCCTCGGCTTATACTTGAGTCACGGTAGCGGTGGGGTCGGCGGGTGAGGGGGTGAGGGCGCTGAGGTATACTTACCTAGTCCCAGCGATCCTCGCGCTGTCCCTGCCGTCCCACGGGCTTCGGCGCTGCAGTTTCTTCCTCTCTTCAGCGGTCACGTGGGACCGCTCATTACAGAAATGAATAAGCGGCTCCACCTCCCATAGGGGCGGAGCCGCTTATTCATTTCTCTAATCAGCGGTGCCGGTGACCGCTGATAGAGAAAGAAGCTGCGGCACCGAAGACAGGAGGGGACAGCGCGAGGATCGCTAGGACTAGGTGAGTATAGCATATTCACCTGTCCTCGTTCCAGCCGCCGGGCGCCGATCCATCTTCCCGGCCGGCGCCTCCATCTTCCCGGCGTCTGCGCTCTCTGACTGTTCAGGCAGAGGGCGCGATGACGCATACAGTGTGCGCGGCGCCCTCTGCCTGATCAGTCAGAGCAGAGATGCCGGGAAGATGGAGGCGCCGGAACGAGACGCCGGGAGCTGCAATCAAGGGAGGTGAGTATGTGTTTTTTTTTCTTTATTGCGGCAGCGGCGGCACAAATTTATGTGGAACATCTATGGGGCACAGTGAACGGTGCAGAGCACCGTATATGGCACAGCACAGCTATGGGGTACAGTGAACGGTGCAGAGCACCGTATATGGCACAGCACAGCTATGGGGCACAGTGAACGGTGCAGAGCACCGTATATGGCACAGCACAGCTATGTATGGGGCACAGTGAACGGTGCAGAGCACCGTATATGGCACAGCACAGCTATGGGGCACAGTGAACGGTGCAGAGCACCGTATATGGCACAGCTATGGGGCACAGTGAACGGTGCAGAGCACCGTATATGGCACATCTATGGGGCACAATGAACGGTGCAGAGCACTATATGGTTCACACCTATGGGGAAATATGAACGGTGCAGAGCACTATATGGTTCACACCTATGGGGAAATATGAACGGTGCAGAGCACTATATGGCACAGCTATGGGGAAATAATGATCTATTTTTATTTTTGAAATTCACCGGTAAATGCTGCATTTCCACCCTAGGCTTATACTCGAGTCAATAAGTTTTCCCAGTTTTTTGTGGCAAAATTAGGGGGGTCGGCTTATACTCGGGTCGGCTTATACTCGAGTATATACGGTACATATTCTGGAATACCCGATGCGTTAGAATCGGGCCATCATCTAGTCAACTATAATTATTATACACTTTTTAGAAATAAATGTCACAAACCAGTAAATAACATGGATAAATTGTGTACTACTGTTAAAACTATGAATGTATAATAATAAACGTCTAGTTGTCACAAAAATATTGCTATATATGCAATATTATTGAGTATTTTATATATGTGCATATGTGTATGTTTTTATATGTTTGTGAAATGAGTAAATGTATGTATGATGTATTTGCATATTTATTATTCTGCTTTGCTCTATGATATTCTGCAGCACTTTACAGATGTTATTGTTACTGTCCCCATTGTGGCTCACTATCTACATTCCCTGTCAGTATGTCTCTGAATTGTGGGAAGAAACCGGAGAACCTCGGGAAAACCCACAAATACACGGGGAGAGCATACAAACTCTTTGCAGATACTGTTCTTATTGGGATTTGAACCTAGGACCCCAGTGCTGCAAAGCAACAGTGTTAACCAATGAGCCACTGTGCTACCCTAATGTAATATATGCTTATTTATAATATTGTGTTTAATGTTAATATAAATTTAAAGGTGCATAATATAAAGGTGCATGTGTATATTTGTTAGGGCCTGAAAGGGTGGAAGGAGCTATAACATAAGTACTGTACACAGTCCCTTCACTGTCAGTGTCTGCCCCTGTACATGATATACAGTATGTTATATTTGTAGGTCAATATATACCAATTGTAATTTTATCCCCGTAGTTCTTTCCAATGCAAAAAAAACCCAGCAAATAGATTAAGCTGTGCAGCAGACACACAGTGAGAAATACAAGTATTAATTCAATGGTTTATGACCCATCTCATTATCATACTCAGCTTGACCCGCCAGACAGCAGCAAGCAGTAATTCTTTTCACTAATTTCCTAAAATGTCCTTTGTTGGAGTACAGTCATATAAGATGGCACTTCATTTAAGAACAATGGAAATAGAAATGACTTCTATTGGGAAAGGGAAAGTAGTAAATTCCTGAAATGTCCTAATAAATACTTCTCTGACTTTCAAAAGGAGAAAATGGAAATAACTATAACTATAAATATACAGCCATTTTCCATCTTCCAGAATTTTTTTTTTCCATCCCGCTGAATTGTTTTTAAAGTTAAATTGCGACTTTTAACAACTTTTCCTGTCTTAAATGTAAACAAAAGGTGAATTTAATCAGAAATGTATAGGTTTTGCACCAATTTGAACTTATTTTTATAACTGTGTTCTCCATTTACTCTATATCTATCACTACATTCAATACTTTTTTTTAAAGTTGGCTCTTTTATTTCACTCCGCTTTGGTAAATGACAGAAGACCAATAAGGTCAGATTCATACCATGTTCCGCTCTACATTCTGCAGATTGAAACATTCTTGCAGATATGTGCAACTTTATACCTATATCCACTGACTCACATAAATGTGTTTCCTAACAGGTTTTCAGCTACATTTCTATGTGACTGCAGATTGCTGAATGATGTCAATGCGCAATGCACACACTGTCAAGAAGGCGCTTTATTCCCTGCTGAAAAGGCGATCATGTGACCACAAGTTTGTGATTTACATTGTTGTGGACATTGTTTCTCTCAATGGTGAGAGAAGTTGATAAGGAATTAGTTGAGACATTATCCCAATCATACATGTAGAACACTTGCAGTCACAGGACCGCTAATTTGTGCAGGTAACAGAAAGGAATTCTGACGGTATGTGCATTGCACACTGTCATGATTCAGCAATCTGTAGTCACATAAAGTGACTGCACAAATTTATCTGAAGCTCAAACACTTTTCATACAATTGAAGCAAAGGTTTACCAAAACATATGTGCCAAAGTGACATTCTACCCATACTGCCCATTAGGTAACTGTCGCCTACACCATTCAACAATCGAACAGTATTATTATTATTATTCATTTTTATAGCGCCATTTATTCCATGGCGCTTTACATGTGAATGGGGCAAATATAGTCAAGTACAATAAACATGAGTAAAACAAGGCACACACAAGTACAGGAGGAGAGAGGACCCTGCCCGCGAGGGCTCACAGTCTACAGGGGATCGGTGAGGATACACTAGGTGAGGGTAGAGCTGGTCATGTGGCGGTTCAGTAGACTGGGGATCACTGCAGGTTGTAGGCTTGTCGGAAGAGGTGGGTCTTCAGGTTCCTTTTGAAGGTTTCCGTGGTAGGTGAGAGCCTGATGTGTTGGGGTAGAGAGTTCCAGAGTATAGGGGAAGCACGGGAGAAGTCTTGGATGCGGTTGTGGGAGGAAGAGATGAGAGAGGAATAGAGTAGGAGATCATGAGATGATCGAAGGTTGCGTGTAGGTAGGTAACGGGAGACCATGTCACAGATGCATGGAGGAGTCAGATTGTGAATGGCTTTGTATGTCATTGTTAGTGTTTTGAACTGTAGCCTCTGGGCAATAGGAAGCCAGTGAAGGGCCTGGCAGAGAGGAAAGGCTGGGGAGTAACGGGGAGACAGGTGGATTAGTCGGGCAGCAGAGTTTAGGATGGATTGGAGTGGTGTCAGAGTGCTAGAGGGGAGGCCAGAGAGTAGGAGGTTGCAGTAGTCGAGGCGGGAGATGAAAAGGGAATGTACTAGTGTTTTTGTGGTTTCATGGTCAAGGAATGTACGGATCCAGGAAATGTTTTTGAGTTGGAATCGGCAAGAGGAGGCAAGGGCTTGGATATGTGGCTTGAAAGAGAGGGTAGAGTCAAGGATCAACCCGAGGCGCCGAGTGTGCGGGACCAGGGAAAGTGAGCAGCCATTGACATTGACGGATAGGTTGGGTGGAGGGGTAGAGTGAGGTGGGGGAAAGATGATGAATTCTGTTTTGTCCATGTTCAGTTTTAGAAAATGAGCAGAAAAGAAGAATGAAATAGCAGACAGACATTGTGGGATTTTGGTCAGTAAGGAAGTGAGGTCAGGTCCAGATAGGTAGATCTGCGTGTCATCAACATAGAGATGATATTGTAAATCATGGCATTCTATGAGCTGTCCCAGGCCAAAGGTGTAGATGGAGAAGAGTAGGGGTCCTAGAACTGAGCCTTGGGGAACACCGACAGACGGGGCGAGATGAGGAGGTGGTGTGGGAGAGGGAGACACTGAATGTCCGGTCTGTTAGATATGATGAGATCCAGGATTGGGCCGAGTCTGTGATGCCAAGAGATGAGAGGATATGTTACAGGAGGGAGTGGTCCACAGTGTCGAAGGCAGAAAACAGGTCCAGGAGGAGGAGGACAGAGTAGTGTCGCTTGCTCTTGGTGGTTAGTAGGTCATTGGTGACTTTAGTTAGGGCAGTTTCAGTTGTGTGATGTGTTCGGAAGCCAGATTGTAACCGGTCAAAGAGGGAGCAGGAGGAGAGGTGGGAGGACAGTTCAAGATGGACATGCTGTTCCAGTAGTTTTGAGGCATAAGGGAGAAGGGATATCGGGCGATAGCTGGACACAGAGGAGGGGTCGAGGGAAGGTTTTTTGAGGATAGGTGTGATTGATGCATGTTTGAAGGATGAGGGGAAGACACCGTTTGTAAGTGAGAGGTTGAAAAGTTGTGTTAGGGTTGGGATGAAGACTTTTGCGAGAGTAGGGATGAGGTGGGAAGGGAGCGGGTCAAGAGTGCAAGTGGTGAGATGTGATCTTGATAGAAGGATGGAGAGCTGATCATCTGTCATGGTGGAGAAGCTGGCTTTGGAACAGGGCTGAGAAATCAAGAGGAGGGGCATTGGGGGCTGCGGGCCAAAGCTTTGTCTGATGTTATCTATCTTCTGCTTAAAGAAAGAGGCAAATTCTTCAGCTGAAATGAGAGGGGAGGGAGGAGATGCTGGGGGATGGAGTAGAGAATTGAAAGTGTTGAAGAGCTGTTTAGGGTTGTGAGGCAGGGAGGATATGAGAGATGAGAAGTAAGCTTGTTTTGCGGCAGTGAGCGCGGACTTGAAGCTGGCGAGGGACTGCTTGTATGCAGCGAAGTGCTCAGCAGAATGAGATCTCTTCCATCGCCGTTCAGCGATCCTGGAAGCCCGTCTCAGTTCTTTGGCCAGGCTGGTTAGCCAGGGCTGCCTGTTGATTCTACGAGTTTTGCTATGCATAAGTGGGGCGGTCGAATCAAGTGTTGCTGTTATTGTGGTGTTATAAAAAGAGGCAGAAGCATCTGTGTCATGGAAGGAAGCTATGTCTGTAAGAGGGAGAAGGGACTCAGAGAGTGATTGTAAATTGAGGTGTTTGAGATTTCTGCGAGGGTGAGTGAGTTTGTGGAGTGGAGGTTGCATGCTAGGAGGGGAGAGAGAAGAAAATGTCAGTACGTTGTGGTCAGACAGGGGGAGGGGTGAGTTAGTGAGATTAGTAAGGGAACAGAGGCGGGTGAAAATGAGGTCTAATGTGTGGCCATATTTATGGGTGGCTGCAGATGACCATTGAGTGAGACCAAAGGAGAGAACATGCATGAAAATGCCCTACTCTTCCCCAATTTACATAGCACTGTAACTACCTAGCTAGCATTAAAATAGTTGCATAATTAGCATTCATACAGTAGCCACCAAAAGTGTTGCATTGTTTTAAAAGTCTGAGTAATTCTGTTTGGTTGTTGTGATGCCATTTTCCTGGTAATTTTAGTAAACCAGAAGCAAATGGTTGTCAGCTATAAGGATAAAAATTGTGTTTGACATTGTTTTATCCCTTTATGTGTTAGTTTTCAACATTTGCTGGGCCAAATGTTTTGCATCATTTGTAATGAGTAGTCGAATTTTATCTAAAATTTTTACTTTTTTTGTTAGCGTATTTTTCGGTTAAAACATGGCAAAGACAAAGCCAAATTTATCACCAGATGTCAGGAAGTTTATTATTCTGAGAGTGAAGTCAGGCCAAAAAGAGGAAGCTATGGAATTAACTGCTCTAAGTCAGGGGTCAATTTTAATAAAGAAAGAAAAAGGAGGTTATGGAACAGCTGACAAACCTAGAAGTGGGCGACCACGGAAAACTTCCTACAAAATTGATCACATTATTTAAAAAAAAGTCAGTATCTGATGTCCATAAAATGCTGTACAGATTTCACACAAAATGAACGAAGAATATGGGATCAAAGTGAATCACCAAACTGTGGGGCAACAGCTAAGAGCAGTTGAGCTGAATGCATGAGTTCTAGTCGAGAAACCTTTTATCTCTGCAAAGAACCGAAAGGACCGACGTCAGTTTGCCAAAGAACACAGCCAATGGAAAGAGACAGGTCTCCAGTGTTGTCGAATGAATCCAAGTTCAATCTGTTTGGTAGTGATGGCAAGCACTATATATACCACCCAATTGGAAAACAATGATGTAAGGTATTAAACTCCTACAGTGAAACATGGTGGTGACAATGTCATGATCTGGGGCTGCTCTTCTGCATCTGCCATTGGCCCCCTGCATAGAATTGATGGAAATATGAATGTTATCATGTGCAAGGATATACTGGACAGTGTCGTGTTGCCACATTGTAAAACCAAAGTAGGCAAGGGCTGGAAATTCCAGCAAGACAATGATCCTAAGCACACATCTGATTTAGTAAAAAATTGGTTAGCAAAGAAAACTGTTCACCTGTTGCAATGGCCAAGCCAATCACCTGAGGTAAAGCCTATAGAACACCTTTCAGATGAGTTAGGGCAACGAGTGTGGGCCTGCACCCATAGCAATAATGAGAAATTATTGTGTAAAGAGCAACGCCAGCAGAAGACCACTGTGGACTGTAATATTGTAGTCAGCCAGGTTGGTAGTAGAGTCAATTAGTAGGAAAAAAGGCAAAATTGAGCTGAGTGGGGCACCGGCACAGTGACGAGCTAGAGAAGATGCAAACCGTACATAGTGCATTGCTGAGCAGGGAAAAACTGCCAGTCATATTGAGAATTTCAAAAATGTACAAAAACTGCATAAATGAAAACCGTGGAGTAGCTCACCCTCTCCTTATCTGGACTAGTCCAAGAACACCTCTAGCACTGCAGGATACTATGAAAAACTCCAATGCACATGGAGATCATTTTGGCTTAAAACCATCATAAGTGTATAACCACCAAGTGCAATGCCTCTACATGATGTAGGAGTTTACAGTGTCAGGTAGACACATAGGCACGGGATTCTTGTGTAAAAAAAACAGTGAGGATTATTGAACTCCAAAAACTTGTGCAGCTCTTGAAATAAAGCAACAGCCCTTTCTCGGCGCACTGTCCTTTCTCTATGAACACAAAGCAATACCAAGTTCTCACCAAGATGGCAAATTCAGAACCTGCTTTAGGTTCAGTGTGCTCACCTTCACTGGTTACTCACCAGCTCCAACATCTCACACTGCTCACCTGCCCCAGCTGATAGCCACAAGTGAGCACATGGCCTGGTTCTAGTAATAGATAGCCAGGTGCCACTAATCAGGACCTCTAGTGTTAGGTTTTATCCCTACCCTACCTCACTTTCCTTCTATGACTACAGCAGTATTAAAGCATTTCCTCTAAGTCTCCTGGCTGTTTCCTATAGCACCATTCCTCTGCCAAGTGGCTATCACCAGACCCATGTCTGCTACCCCTGACTCGACCATCTTACATACTAATAGGATTAAAATTGGGATGGATAATCCATAGACTATGCTATTCTACTGTGAGATGGGTGTGCTGCTCTGCCATAAGTCAGATACGTGAGCAGAATATTTTTTACATACTGAATTTATCAGAAAAGTTTGGAATATTAAATAATGTCCCTCAAGAGCAAATTTTTCCTTTTGGTTATTTAAAGACCCTACCTAGCAAAGCGTGCATTCTGGGGTTTGCATTAATAATCCCACAGAGAAGTTGAAGCAGCCTGGATTATGGTAGATAATGTTCCACATGTGGTAAAGTGGATCATCCATGTGCTGATTTCTTTCTAATGCCAACTGTGCAGCTACCGCTTACAGAATAAAATAATTTCATGGGCCAAATAAAGGAGTTTCTGTAAGGCTGCATTTTAGAAACCATATGTTACTGCTTTATGCTTTTCAACTGTTTTTTTCTCTGGAAATTTTTACCCTTATGATATTTTAGTGAGACTTTAGGAAAACAATTATGTGTTTGCTGAAGAGCGAGAAAGCAAGTGGCCAATTTAATCTACATTTATACTCTTAAACTTGAAACATCATTTCTCCTAGACTTCATTTTATGGCAATTGAAGCTCTAAGGCGCCTTCGCAAAATATCAAATTGATTAAAAATTTTTTTAAAATATCAATTTCTTCTTCTTTCATTTACAACTTGATGATTTGTACTTTAAATTCTGTTTTATTGCTGATAGAGAACTAGCAGACATGTAGAAAAAATTCCTTCAACCTGATTTAAAATTAAAAAAAATAGTTTAATATGTTTTCATCTCTGAGTCATCAATTATTAGTATATCAGGCTTCTTGTAAGTAGATCTTAAAGAAGCCCTCCTCCCATCAAAAGTTTGTATCCCCTTAATACATTGCAACTGTCATATTACATAGCACTGACAATTGCTCTTTTTGCCTTTCTACCCAGTAAATTCTTCTCTTTTTTCCGCTCTATGTAGAAACGTGAAGCCTCTGCTCTCTACACGAGTCATCTCCCTCTTCAACTCCTCACCCAGCTGCTCCTCTCATCCCCCCTACCAGGAACTTTTACAGCAATGACTCATGCAGGGAAAAGAGAGTTCCTGTTTCTACATAGAGCTTAGAAGGATTCAGCTGGTCTGTTTTTAATCACATGATGTAATAGAACTAATGGAAAAGAGAAGAATTAACTGGATAGAAAGGCAAAATGAGCAATTGTAAGTATACAATGCTATATAATATGATGATTGCAATATATTAAGGGGATAAAAACTTTGATGGGACGGCTTCTTTAATTTCTTGGAGCTACACTTTATTATATTTCACTCTTCTATCTCTCTTTTATTGTAGAGCTACTGGATTTCATATTAACCAAAGGGATAAAGCTATTGAATGCACCCAAAAGAATGGAACTGGTTGGGCTGTGGGACTGGTTTTTTTTCATTACGCCTCTAGAATAAATTATTCTGAAGGCCATCTTCCACCTATATGTTAAAAATGTTATAGCTTTATCCCAAAAAAATCACTCCAAAATGCCAGTTACTAGTTGTTTCCCTTCCATCACATTTGCTCTCTAATGCCCGTTATCAAGTGTAATCAATCTCTAACAGCAGAGACAATAAGATGAGTTACAGGAAGAATATGTGTGTGTTTTGGAGGGTCTTTATCTCTTTAATCCTCCTTTCCAGTCTGCTAATCTACATACAGGCATTATCAAGAGGCAGGTTTTCAGTTTAGCACAGTCAAGTCATTGGACAATGGCAGGTGCAATTCATGCTTATTTATTAAAGGAAAGGAAGTTCAGGACCTATAGTGCTGAGAGAATGCTAATGAAGAGCAACCAACTTCTGAAATAAAAGAAAGGCAAATTACACAGATTAAGAATCATAACAGTTCTTGGACATTTATTAGATTTGTATGTGCACCAAATTCAGTTTTAACATATAGATGACGATGGCAGCACGACTGTGCTGAAAGATATTGTGTGAAAGGTGCAATGCATGCTACCATGTAAGCGGAAAGGAAGTTCCAGGACCTGTAATGCTGAAAAAAGCAACTATCCACTGAAAAAAAGTGAATGTCAAGTTACAGAACTTCATAATTAGGACAGTTCCTAAACATTTATTGGACCAAAATCAGTTTTAACATGCAGCAAGACGATGCGCAAAGGTTTTGCCTGAATTTTTGCTTGAATTCATGACCTTCTTGGGCGTTTAAGAGGGAGCTGGTATAGAGCATACTTTCCATTTGTGGTGCATTTTAGTGGGAACGCAAGCAAAAAAGTTTAGGAAGAATCAAGACCATGTAAATAAAAAAGTAGAAAAAACGCAATAGCACTCACCAATCAGTGGCAATTCAAACGTCCTTTATTGGAGCATATAGCAAAACATCTTCGGTTCAAGGGAGGGAGTGAGAGAGGGAGTGCGACAGGCAAGACAACGACGGCCGTTTCGCGCTAATACCGAGCGCTTCCACGGGTCTGTGTCCAGTAGGAAGTGACGCCTAGATAAGCAGGTAAGAAACAACCGGCTCCTCCCGCGCCACCTCCCCCCGAAACACCCAAAATGCACAGTGCGTGTTAAATTGACACAAAAACAAAACAATTAAAAACAACCACAGTTAGAGCACCTTATTACATACGGCAATATAGAATAATAATGGTAACCAATTATAACTGTCCAATCTATCCAGAATGCTGATAGTGTCCTCTATTCAAAGGTAAACTAAAGAATCCACACCTGAAATTATCTCACTCATCAGGAGAAAAAAAAAAAAAAACAGAGAAAAATGTAGGCGGCTAGCAAATACTCACTGACATGACTTGTACAAAGCATAAGAGAACAAGAGAGGGATCGATCTAGGATGACAATGAAAATCAAAACAGAGCAACAACAATAATCAATGACAACGTTAGCATTTTATAAAAAAAACAGACATATCAACACGATCATTGAGCCCTGCTGCACCAGTAGCTCTTGTCCGTATAATCCATTTAGTTTCTTGCCTCAATAGGATTCTATGCAGATCACCACCCTGCGTTGGTAGATTAACTCTTTCAAGGCCTGCAAACCTTAATACCTCTGGGTTACCCTGATGTTCTTCCCTTATGTGCTCAATTAATCTAGGGACACCTTTCCCTGTTGCAATAGATTTAAAGTGTTCACGGAAGCGTACATATAGGCAGCGAATCGTCTTACCGATGTAGAACCTCTTGCAAGGACAGAAGTCTACATACACCACGTATTGCGTCTTACATGAAATGAAGTGCCGTACTTGATGCATAATGGGGCCAATGTGTACCATAGGACCTTGCACATGAAACTGACAAAACCGACAGTGACCGCAGCGGTAATTTCCCACTGGTGTGGTACGTTCTAACCATGTAGATATCTCTTTCATGATCCGATTATGGACTAGCGAATCTCTGATACGTGCACTTCATCTATTGGATACTAAAGGGCCCCCCATGGTCCTCCCCATGAGATCTCTATCTCTCTCCAATACATGCCAGTGCCTACAAATAGACGCTCTTATTTCTCTATCCAGAGGGCCGTATTGAAAACAGAAGGTAAATCGTTGTCCGGAGGCACCAGATCGCCTCCCCCCACTCACCGGTGGTGACATTTCAACCCGTTCAACCCGAATCAAGACCATGGCCTAATGTGAATCCAACCTTATGGACTGGTAATTTTTACATAACATTCACTTGTACTTTTATCAGATCTATCAGGGAATGATCATTCACAGAACTGTATCTGTTTTTTATGGTATTAAGAGCTTCATTTTGTCCAGTCTTGGAGGTAATAATGTTACAAAAAATCATATTTATCACCACCTTGATTCTGAATATTAAGATGCACTGCTCTGTAGCCCCACAATTAACTAATCAATTATTTCAATTAAATACATTCATCAAGTCTGCAATGTCGAGCATTTCTTTTTAATTCTAGGTCCCATGGTGAGATAATACTCAGTGCCAACAGGGCTTGCAATAAAACGACGTCTCCCACTGTGTGATTTCAAATGGTTTTTAATGAACTTATTGGAAAGGAGGAACGTTTATTGGATAAACATAACAGCTCATTGGTTACTTACGTTATTCTGGTCACATTTAATACAGTTATTTTGGGAACAGACACAGATGGAGCAGCATTTATCATCTGTAGACAATATAAGCTCAGTTTTTCAACTATGACGAAGTGTGATGAGTTATTAGGCTCTAAATACTCAAGAAGAGATATTAAAGTGTGGAAAAGAAATGCATAAATAGACTTAGGGAGGGAAAAAGTAGTGAAAATTAATTTTTCTGCTTTTCATTCTAACACGGAAACTTATCCAGATATTTGTACATCAGCAGTTTGAGAATGTACATCTAAGTGTTTTTTTTAACATACAGGTCAATGTCATGCTCCAGTCACAGATCAAAGTCAAGGTTTTTTTGCTTAGTTTTCTTACTGTAAGTGCAGCTACAGGGAAAAAAATGAACTTATTTCCTCCCAGGAGCCGCCAGCTTTCAGTCATGGGGATGTTCACAAAGCATCTGCTGTCACCACTCACAGCACCGCTCGCTATTCTGTTAGTAGCAGTATACCCTGGCACTTTGATTGACAGTTGGCTCTGCACAAATGCACAGTATAGTGAACTGTTAATGAAACTGCCTAGGCGTGCTTACAGTCATCACTTACTGTATAGTAAGAGGAGCGGTGACTGTAATCACTCCATGAATGCCCCATGACTGAAAACCAGCTTGTTCTGGGAGAATGTAAGCTTATTTTCTCACAGTAGCTACTCTTTCTGTAAGGTGGACAGAAAATATTGTTACTCCAATTACCTGTAGAAGAACCCTAAATCTGCAGGTAAATAATTTTGAAGGCCAGGTTCATAGGAGTGTAGGAAAACTCGATGATATTCCATCAATGTGTCATCCGAATGTCTGGTTTTAACATTTGTATGTTATCCATTTGGCATCCATTTTTATGCGTCAATAGCTAAACAAATGTAGAAGATATAGGTTCCTATGTTAAGAATTGCAATGTATGTGTAAAAATACAGATGGAGTACAGATGATTCTTATTAGATCCATTTTGGGGTTTTTTTTTTTGCGCACCCATAAACATGAGTAGGTATGTCTAAAAAAAACAATGGAAGAGACTAGTGCATGCTACAGATTTTTTATATGGACACTTGGTCCAAGTGGAAAAAAAATAATCTGAACAGGGCCTATTAAATAACATTATGGGTTATGTTAGAAGGTGAGTCTTGTATTGAAAATAATCATGTGGCATAGCACCAGCACTCGTGTGTTATGTATGAGAGAACCGCCGCCTGACATGTCTGATTATCTCAGAGATGACACAGGACTACTACACCACATAGTGAGATCGGCAATCCAAAGTCATATCCTTAATAATCCCCCTGAAAATCAATTTTCTGAGGCCTATATACATATTAGAGTGTCAGCCGAACATGTTGATACAGCAGCGCAGCCTGTATCAAAATGTCCCTAAAGGGGATTCCAAAAATTGTACAATTGACAAGGACCATCTTAAACAATCCAAATAAAGTTTGTACTTGAAGAAGACAGAACACAGTGATCCAATCTCCATGTGTTTCAGGGTTGTCTATTGATTTGAATCGGCTTCCTGCAATAATATAGGTAGAAATAGGGAAAACAACTAGCTATATGGAGTTTCCGCCAACATTAACAGAACCCCCAACATTATAAGGTTACGTGCACACTTGGCAGCGCTTTGGATGCAGCACATTTCTGCAGCATCCAAAGCGCTTCCGGCTATCGAACGTAGGTGAATCCGCCTGTGTTTATTGAACCGTGCGGAATCACCGCATCCAGTACATTGAACAGGTGAAGTTTATCACGCAGAGGCTCACATCTCCACAAGATAAATAGACATTCTGTGGTCTGGAGAGACGCGCCGCATGTCCATCTCCGCGGTTGAGCTGCGGTCGTCTGTGGACGTATAGTGAACATGATATTTCTTGAAATCCCATCCACTATGCTGTAACATCTGGCTGCTGCAGGTTGGACACTGCGCAAGTACGTAGCATCCAACACGCCACATTTACTGACCGTGTGCACCTATGCTAACATGTGTTGAGACAGGAAGGGCAGGCACTAACTCAGGTGTCACAGAAAGGCCCTTGTATATTTCAACCATACAATTCTAAACCACATACTGCATCCATCACAGCAGCATGGCTTCACAGAAGAAGAGTTCGGAAGATGAAAAGTCCTCCTGCAATCTTGACCTTTTACCGATAGAAAACATTTGGCTCATTATGAAAAATGAAAAACATCCGACAAAGACCCAGGACTACAGCTGAAATCCTTCATCAGATGAGAATGGGACAATGTTCCTCTCCCAAAATTCAAAAACCAATTGGTCTCCTCACTTGTCTGACTTTTACAGACTGTTGTAAAAAGAAGAGGAGGTGCTCCACAATGGTTGACATTACCCTGGCCCAAATTTTTTGAAATGTGTTGCTGCAGCCATTTTTATTAATTTTTTTTTAATAGAAATTGAAAAAATGTCTAACTTCAGATCTGTGTTCTATGTACTGTTGTAAATAAAATAGGGCGGTAAGAGATTTCCAAATCATTGTGGTCTTGTTTTCTTTACATTTTGCACAGCGTCCAAACTTTTTTTTTTATTATTTGAATTGTATTTAAAATTGAAGAGTGCAAATCCTTTTTGGAAGCGGAGCACAGCGTGTATACATAAAAGCAGGATTTCAGCAGTAGTGAAGAAAATAGGATGTTGGGCACAAGGAGCAGGGACCTATTATAGAATGACCATCCATCGAGCATGGTAGTTTGAATTGAGCAAGGCTATACAAATATATTTTTATGTTTTTGCATCTATGTATATTGTTACATGCTTTACCGAGATAAAACAACAGAATTATGATCAGCAAATAAATGTGTCAATTTTTGTCATGAACACTTTCCAAATACACGCCCTACTTCTGTGCCTGCAGTGAAATGCATTGGACGGCTATGCGCTGCAGATGGGTAACTCCTGTCATTTTGACTTGCATTGTTATTGCTAACGATTGAACTCTTGATGTCATGTAAAATTACATTGCTTCTAGAATTTATCTCTGCGCTCTTAGAGATAGAAGCATGCTAATTAGCCTTTCTGCTGGTAATCACAACTTCAAAGTAGCTGATAAGCTCGTGGTCCGTGAATGTATGAAGCATACAAAAAAGAGCTAATCTCATAGACAAAGAGTTGTCTTGCTAACAGGAAAGCTCTGAGATGAAAACCATGGCGGGAAGCGAGAAGGTCACAGTATACAACTTAATTATATAAATGGTACTGAATCTTTTTAATGCAAAAGTTTCATGTATAAATCCGTTAACATGACTTCAGAAATCAGATCACTGCCCTGCTGGTTAAAAGGTTTACACTGTAGTCTAACTGGGTTGTCCAGGATTAGAAAAATATGGCTGATTTCTTCCAAAAATAACCCCACAACATGGGGGCTGTGATAGGCATCATACTATATATGGTGGGCTGTGGTGATGACCATACTACAGGTGCATCTCATAAAATTAGAATATCATCAAAACGTTGATTTATTTCAGTCCTTCAATACAAGAAAGTGAAACTCATATGTTATATAGAGTCATTACTAGTGTTGAGCATTCCGATACCGCAAGTATCGGGTATCGGCCGATATTTGCGGTATCGGAATTCCGATACCAAGTTCCGATATTTTTGTGATATCGAGAATCGGTATCGGGATTAAGATTCATGTGTAAAATAAAGAATAAAAATAAAAAATACTGATATACTTACCCTCGGACGCGCCCTGGTTGTCACCGCTGCAACCGCCATACTTCCGTTCCTAAGAATGAGCGCGTTAAGGACCTTCGATGACGTCGCGGATTGTGATTGGTCGTTGAGCGGTCATGTGACCGCTCACGCGACCAATCAAATTAAAAGCATCCCTTTATTTATAACGGGGATCAGTTTATTTTCCAGGATTGTATTTGACAAATGCTGGACACCTTAATTGAAACCAAACGGCCCGATTATAGTTACGTTTTATTAGCTTCCATAACTGTCCTTGGGTTCTACATTAAAAATATAGAACATCAGCGATGAATATCACTATTTTTTCATCTGTATTGTGTAAATGGTACTCAAAAAATTATTGTTTCTGTATCTAATGTTGAAATTTCACTCCCTGTTAACCCCTTAAGCCCCAAGGGTGGTTTGCACGTTAATGACCGGGCCAATTCTGACCACTGTCCCTTTATGAGGTTATAACTCTAGAACGCTTCAATGGATCCTGATGATTCTGACATTGTTTTCTTCAGACATATTGTACTTCATGATAGTTGTAACAATTTTTTTTATATTACCTGCGTTTATTTATGAAAAAATGGAAATTTGCGAATTGAATTTTTATGCAATTAAATCACAGAGATATGGCACAAAAATACTTAATAAATAACATTTCCCACATGTTTACTTTTTACATCAGCACAATTTTGGAACCAAAATTTTTTTTTGTTAGGGAGTTATAAGGGTTAAAATTTGACCAGCAATTTCTCATTTTTACAACACCATTTTTTTTAGGGACCACATCACATTTGAAGTCATTTTGAGGGGTCTATGTGATAGAAAATAAGCAAGTGTAACAACATTCTAAAAACTGCGCCCCTCAGGGTGCTAAAAAAACACATTCAAGAAGTTTATTAGTCCTTCATGTGTTTCACAGGAATTTTTGGAATGTTTAAAAAAATGAACATTTAACTTTTTTCACAAAAAATGTAATTCAGCTCCAATTTGTTCTATTTTACCAAGGGTAACAGGAGAAAATGGACCCTAAAAGTTGTTGTACAATTTGTCCTGAGTATGGTGATACCCCATATGTGGGGGTAAACCACTGTTTGGGCGTATGGCAGAGCTTGTAAGGGAAGAAGCGCCGTTTGACTTTTCAATACAAAATTGACTGGAATTGAGATGGGATGCCATGTTGCATTTGGAGAGCGCCTGATGTGCCTAAACATTGAAACCCCCCACAAGTGACACCATTTTGGAAAGTAACCCCCTAAGGAACTTATCTTAGATGTGTGGTGAGCACTTTGACCCACCAAGTGCTTCACAGAAGTTTATAATGTAAAGCCGTAAAAATAAAAAATCATATTTTTTCACAAAAATGATCTTTTCGCTCCAAATTTTTTTATTTTCCCAAAGGTAAGAGAAGAAATTGGACCACAAAAGTTGTTGTGCAATTTGTCCTGAGTACGCTGATACCCCATATGTGGGGGTAAACTACTGTTTAGTCGCATGGAAGAGCTTGGAAGGGAAGGAGCGCCATTTGACTTTTCAATGCAAAATTGACTGGAATTGAGATGGGACGCCATGATGGGTTTCGAAAGCCCCTGATGTGCCTGAACATCGAAACCCCCCACAAGTGACACCATTTTGGAAAGTAGACCCTTTAAGGAACTTATCTAGATGTGTGGTGAGCACTTTGACCTACTAAGTGCTTCACAGAAGTTTATAATGCAGAGCCATAAAAATAAAAAATCATATTTTTTCACGAAAATGATATTTTGCCCCACATTTTTTATTTTCCCAAGGGTAAAAGGAGAAAATGGACCCCAAAAGTTGTTGTACAATTTGTCCTGAGTATGGTGATACCCCATATGTGGGGGTAAACCACTGTTTGGGCACATGGCAGAGCTCGGAAGGGAAGAAGCGCCGTTTAACTTTTCAATGCAAAATTGACTGGAATTGAGATGGGACAAAATGTCGCGTTTGGAGAGCCCCTGACGTGCCTAAACATTGAAATCCCCCACAAGTGACACCATTTTGGAAAGTAGACCCCCTAAAGAACTTATCTAGATGTGTTGAGAGAGCTTTGAACCCCCAAGTGTTTCACTACAGTTTATAACGCAGAGCCTTGAAAATAAAAAACAAAATTTCACAAAAATTATTTTTTAGCCCCCAGTTTTGTATTTTTCCAAGGTTGTCAGGAGAAATTGGACCCCAAAAGTTGTTGTCCTATTTGTCCTGAGTACGCTAATACCCCATATGTGGGGGAACCACCATTTGGGTGCATGGCAGAGCTCGGAAGGGAAGGAGCGCCGTTTAGAATGCAGACTCAGATGGAATGGTCTGCAGGCGTCACATTGCGTCTTCAGGGCCCCTAATGTACCTAAACAGTAGAAACCCCCACAAGTGACCCCATATTGTTAACTAGACCCCCAAAGGAACTTATATAGATGTGTGATGAGAACTTTGAAACCTTAAGTGTTCACTACAGTTTATAAAGCAGAGCCGTGAAAATAAAAAAATAATTTTTTCCACAAAAATTATTTTTTAGCCCCCACTTTTGTATTTTCCCAAGGGTAACAGGAGAAATTGCACCTCAAACGTTGTTGTCCAATTTGTCCTGAGTACGCTGATACTCAACATGTGGGGGGAACCACCGTTTGGGCGCATGGCAGAGCTCAGAAGAGAAGGAGCGCAGTTTGGAATGCAGACTTAGATGGAATGGTCTGCAGGTGTCACATTGCGTTTGCAGAGCCTCTAATGTACCTAAACAGTAGAAACCCCCACAAGTGACTCCATTTTGGAAGCTAGAGCCCCTAAGGAACTTATCTAAACATGTTGTGAGAACTTTGAACTCCCAAGTGTTTTACTACAGTTTAAAACGCAGAGCCGTAAAAATAAAAAATCATTTTTTCCCACAAAAATGTTTTTTTAGCCCCCCAAATTGTTATTTTCCCAAGGATAACAAGAGAAATTGGACCATAAAAGTTATCCAATTTGTCCTGAGTACGCTGTTTGGGCGCACGGGAGAGCTCGGAAGGGAAGGAGCACTGTTTTACTTTTCAACACAGAATTGGCTGGAATTGAGATCGGACGCCATGTCACGTTTGGAGAGCCCTTGATGTGCCTGAATAGTGGAAACCCCCAATTCTAACTGAAACCCTAACCCAAACACACCCCTAACCCTAATCTCAACTTTAACCATAACCGTAACCACACCCTTAACCTGAACATGCCCCTAACCCTAATCCCAACCACACCCCTAACCCCAACACACCCCTAACCCCAACACACCCCTAACCCTAATCCTAACTTTAACCCTAACCCTAACCACATCCTTAACCCGAACATGCCCCTAACCCTAATCCCAACTACACCCCTAACCCTAATCCCAACCGTAACCCTAACCACACCCCTAACCCTGACACACCCCTAGCCCTAATTCCAAATGTAATCCAAACCCTAACCCTAACTTTAGCCCCAACCCTAACCCTAACTTTATCCCCAACCCTAACCCTAACTTTAGCCCCAATCCTAACTGTAACCCTAACCCCAACTCTAACCCTAGCCCTAGCCCTAACCATCGCCCTATCCCTAGCCCTAACTCTAACCCTAGCCCTAACTCTAGCCCCAACCCTAACCCTAGCCCCAACCCTATCCCTAACCCTAGCCCCAACCCTAACCCTAGCCCCAACCCTAACTCTAGCCTTAGCCCGAACCCTAACCCTAGCCCTAACTCTAGCCCCAACCCTAATCCTAGCCCCAACCCTAACCCTAGCCCTAACCCTAACCCTATCCCCAACCCTAACCGTAATGGGAAAATGGAAATAAATACTTTTTTTAATTTCATTATTTTTCCCTATCTAAGGATGATGAAGTGGGGTTTGATTTACTTTTATAGCTTTTTTTACCGGATTTTTATGATTGGCAGCTGTCACACACTAAAAGACACATTTTATTGCAAAAAATAGTTTTTGCATCTCCACATTTTGAGAGCTATAATTTTTCTATATTTTGGTCCACAGAGTCATATGAGGTCTTGTTTTTTCATGGGACGAGTTGACGTTTTTATTGGTACCATTTTCGGGCATGTGACATTTTTTGATTGCTTTTTATTCCAATTTTTGTGAGGCAGAATGACCAAAAAACAGCTATTTATGAATTACTTTTTTTTTTGGGGGGGGGGGGCATTTTTTAACCATTCCAAGTTTGGTAAAATTGATAAAGCAGTTTTATTCTTCGGGTCAGAACAATTACAGCAATACCTAATTTATATCTTTTTTATGTTTTGGTGCTTTTATACGATAAAAACTATTTTATAGAAAAAATAATTATTTTTGCATCTCTTTATTCTGAGGACTATAACTATTTTATTTTTTCGCTGATGATGCTGTATGGCAGGTTGTTTTTTGCGGGACAAGATGACGTTATCAGCGGTACCATGGATATTTATATCCGTATTTTTGATCGCGTGTTATTCCACTTTTTGTTCGGCGGTATGATAATAAAGCGTTGCTTTTTGCCTCTTTTTTTTTACGGGGTTGACTGAAAGGGTTAACTAGCAGGACAGTTTTATAGGTCGGGTCGTTATGGATGCGGTGATACTAAATATGTGTACTTTTATTATTATTATACATTTTTATAGCGCCATTTATTCCATGGTGCTTTACATGTGAATACAGGGCAAATATAGACAAATACATTAAACATGAGCAGATAACAAGGCACACGAGTACATAAGGAGGGAGGACCCTGCCCGCGAGGGCTCACAGTCTGCAGGGGGTGGGTGAGGATACACTAGGAGAGGGAAGAGCTGGCTGTGCGGCTGTTCAGTGGGTTGAGGATCACTGCAAGGTGTAGGCTTGTCGGAAGAGATGAGTCTTCAGATTCTTTTTGAAGGTTTCTATGGTAGGCGTGAGTCTGATGTGTTGGGGTAGAGAGTTCCAGAGTATGGGGGAAGCACGGGAGAAGTCTTGGATGCGGTTATGGGAAGAAGAGATGAGAGGGGAGTAGAGAAGGAGGTCTTGGGAGGATCGGAGGTTGCGTGTAGGTAGGTACCGGGAGACAATGTCACAGATGTATGGAGGAGACAGGTTGTGGATGGCTTTGTATGTCAGTGTGAGGGTTTTGAACTGGAGTCTCTGGGCGATAGGAAGCCAGTGAAGGGCTTGACACAGGGGAGAGGCTGGGGAATAGCGGGGGGACAGGTGGATTAGTCGGGCAGCAGAGTGTAGGATGGATTGAAGTGGTGCCAGAGTGCTAGAGGGGAGTCCAGAGAGTAGGAGGTTGCAGTAGTCGAGGTGGGAGATGATAAGGGCATGCACTAGTGTTTTTGCAGTGTTGCGGTCAAGGAAAGCACAGATCCGGGAAATATTTTTGAGTTTGAGACGACAGGAGGGGGCAAGGGCTTTTATTGTTTGTTTCTTTTTAGACAAAAAATGTATTTTTTTTTCCTTATTTGGGAATTTTTTTTTTTTTTTTACAGATGTGAATAGATTTTTTTAACTTTACAACATTGTCCCGGGGGGGGGGGCCTCATGTTATAGGGTCAGATCGATCTGACGTGCACTGCTGGAGGCTTCCCGGCGCCTGCTCTGAGCAGGTGCTTGCAAGCCACCTCCCTGCAGGAAGCAACCCCGCGGCCATATTGGATCCGAGGCCTGCAGGGAGGAGGAGGTAGGAGACCCTCGGAGCAACGTGATCACATCCCTGTGCGATGCTTCCCTGTACCGCCGGAACACTGTGATCATCTTTGATCGCAGTGTGCCGGGGGTTAATGTGCCAGGAGCAGTCCATGACCGCTCCTGGCACATAGCACTGGATGTCAGCTGCGATAGTCAGCTGACACCCGGACGTGATCTTCCACGCTCCCCCGTGAGCACGGCCGATCCACTATGAAGTGCTATCCCTTCATTGGGAATTAAGACTGAGGTCACCTCAACGGGATAGTACGTCTTATGGAATTAAGGGGTTAAGTCACATTCCTAAAGTACACCACTTTTTTTACTTTTGATAACATTATTTGTTAACAAGTTAGCAATCCTAGTGAAAGTGGTCATCCGAGTTTGCAACCTAACAGGAAGGGGGATGTGCATTAGGGGTCCTGTTACCTTAGTCTCTGAGTCATTCCTTTGCTTTGGTATGGGGGGTGCCATTAGTGCCATCTGCCTAGGGCACCAAAATACTTTGTAATTTTGCTGGTGGTGTTATACATTGAGAACCTATTAACCCTGCAATGGAAGTCTGGCATGTTTCTTTGGCCCTATTCACGTATCCATGTTCCATGGGCATGATCTACATTTTGCACAGATTAGTAAATACCACAACCTCAGTGACATAATAACTATGCCACACCTATACGGCTCAATTGAGCCAGGCTCACAAAACAGAAACCCTGCTCAGATAAACATATTATACATCAGGAGGAAAAAGAGCAATCAGGTACCAATTAAAACTCAACAAAATTTATTAATACCATTAAAATACAACATCAAGTAATACACAAAATAGCAGGAGGAAGCACCATAGGGGAACACAGGGCTCCACACTAAATGCCTAACCGAAAAATGCAACGCAGGTTACATATATAGCGTTAAGGTGCAAGTGCAATGTCCATGCTGCATATAGGCAGCATCCCCATACACCCCAAGAGTAATAACAATATAAATGTATCAAAAAGAAGCCATTGGGGGTGGAATGCTTACCAAGGGCCAGGGTGTGGAGGTACTGGACCGGGTGTGCGTGCCCCCGACGCGCGTTTCGCGGGTAGAACAACCCGCTTTATCAAGGGGATACAGTGCTTTGCCCAAACAGGACCTTAAATTGAACTCTGAACCGGCATGTGATATCCGGCCGGCCAATCGCAAGTGAGGTAGGCGGCGCATGCGCTTCGCGGATCCCATACTCCCGGCCAGTGAGGCAGAGCGTCAGCGTCGTCACGCGCGAGGGGGGAGGAGGAGCAATCCCCCCCCGCACAGACGAGGACAAAGACGCACCGCCGCAAAGCCCGGAGACGGGACCGCGACCCGCACGCGCACCCCCACTGCGACACCAATGGTAAATACATACCCACAGAACATGCACAAACAGATGAATACATATAGGGAACAGGGGACAACAAAAAGTAAGATAGTGTGTAAGCGATGTGCACATAATTAATCATAGTAACACAGCAGCAACAGGTAAGTTTCAGTGTGATCCAATCCGGTGCACATCGCTGCGTCCTAAATGGTCCCCGGTCCCTTTGTTGTCATGCTCCGGGGGTAAGAAATGATTCCATCACTGACAAGTTCACAACAGATGCTCTTGGCCAGATTATAAAGTCCTGCTTAGAACAGATGACAAATCAAAAAGAAGAAAAATAAAATGAGAAATCATAAGACAAATAACCACAGTATTAAAAACAAAAATTTAAAAACAACAACAAACCACACACCCAAACCCAAGGGTATAAAGGACAAAAAAAGATGACTCTATATGTAACTAATTTTGGAATAACATCAGAAAATATAAATGAAACAGATTCACAAAAAGGAGGAAAAGGAAAGTGACTCATTTAGACCTCTAGGGGTCATAGTGTCTAGGGTCACTATCCACTTAGCTTCGACCTGCGCTAGTGTCTTTTTGTAGTCACCCCCTCTAATCCCCAAATGGATCATATCAATGCCCCGCACCATAAATGATGAGGGGTCACATCCGTGAAACTGCCTAAAATGGCGTGGGATTGTTTTGAGGAGGGAGACATCAGTCACTGTCTTGGCTGCACGAATGTCCCGCACATGCTCACGCACCCGTTTCCTAAGTTCTCTAGAAGTCAAACCGACGTAAATTTTTGCACAGCCACAAGTGGCATAATAAATAATATTGGTATTACCACACGAGATACGATGTCTAATATCGAACTTTCTTTTACCGTCGGAAGAACAAAAAGTAGTGCAGCGCAGGACATTCGTGCAGGCAAGACAGTGACCGCAAGGTATGGAACCAGCGTTCGGACCTACGGATCCAAACGGATTTACTCGAGATGGAACATAATGACTACTCGTCAGGAGATCTTTTAAGTTCTTAGACCGCCTGGCCGTCATGGATGGACCCGTCCCTAATGATTCTTCTAAAGAGGATTCGACACCTAAGATGGGCCAGTGTTTTTTCAAAATGTTTCGCATCTCCTCCCATTCGTGATTGTACGTGGAGATATATCTGATCGGGCCATTATTAGGAAACCCCTTTCTCGTCCTAGGAGGTCGTAGCAGATCACTACGCGGAGTGGCCCTAGCTCGTTGATAACCACGTTTAATGCATCTATTAGAATAGCCGCGTACAGAAAAGCGTGATTTAAGATCTGCAGCTTGATTTTCAAATCCTGCATCGGACGAGCAAATCCGCCTCATCCTCAGGAACTGACCGACCGGAACAGCCCTAATGGTAGATGGATTGTGAGCTGAGGAGGCGTGAATAAGTGCATTGACAGATGTTGGTTTACGGTATACATCTGTCTGAATGCGACCAGTTTGATCTACCTCAAAAGTAACATCCAGAAAATCCACCTTCTTGATATTATAGGTGTATGTTAAACGGATGTTCAGAGTGTTTTGATTAAGCGTCTCCATGAATTCCCCGAGCTGCCGCACCGTCCCGTCCCACAAGAAAAAAACATCATCTATATAACGATGCCAGCACAGCACATGGGAGGCGGCCCGCGGGCCCTCGTCGCCAAACAGAAATCTCTCCCATGAACCAAGGAAGAGATTTGCATACGAGGGCGCGCAGGCCGCGCCCATGGCTGTGCCGCGCATCTGAAGATAGAATAAATCCTTAAAAACAAAAAAATTGTGGGTAAGGACGTAGTGCAGCAGCTCGAGGATAAACTCACAAAAAGGGCCGGCCCGGTCGGACGCCCCGAGAAAGAGGCGGACGGCCTCGATACCATGTTGATGGTCAATGCAGGTATAGAGACTTTCTACATCCGCCGTTACTAATAACGTATCGTGATCCACAAGAATGCCGTCGACCCTCGTCAGAGCATCCGTAGTGTCGCGTACATAGGATGGAAGAGTTTCTACGAGTGGTTTCAAGTAAAAGTCTATGAATTGGCATATAGGATTACATAGACTGCCAATTCCTGACACTATAGGACGTCCCGGAGGGTCGAGGGCATTCTTGTGGATTTTAGGCAGTAAGTAGAAAGTTGAGATCTTAGGGGACCTGACTGTCAGGCCCTCCAGGACCTGTTTGGTAATTAAGCCGTTATCACAGGCCCTAATCAGAATTTTCTGGAGATCCAGAGAAAAGGACGATACCGGGTTAAAAGACAGTCTACAATAGGTGTCCCGATCCCTCAGTTGACGAAAAGCTTCACGTTCATATTTTTCTTGTGGCCAGATGACAATGTTTCCCCCTTTGTCAGCCGCCTTAAAGACGACATTAGGTAATTTTTGTAGATCTAAGATAGCCGTCCTTTCATCTCTTGTAAGGTTATCAAAGTGCCGCCGAGTAGACAGCTCTTTGAAGTCCTCTGTTACTAATCTCGTAAAGATGTCAATAGCAGGACTGAGCGACAAAGGGGGAAACCTGGTCGATCTGGCCACAGAAGAGGGTGGAAACCTACTTGTATTAGGATCCTCCTGCTCCTCCAGGAGGCCCTCTAGATTATGAAGGACCTCTCTCTCGGTCTCAGACATCAACTCACACGAATTTCTCTTGTAGTGCAATTTTCTGAGGAGTAGTTTACGAGAAAACAAATTGAGATCCTTCATAGCTGTGAAAAAATTAAATGAATTAGTTGGGGCGAATGAGAGACCCCTACTCAATACCCTCAATTGAGTCTCAGTTAGTACATGTTGGGAAAGGTTCACTACCTGTAATCCCCCCTGTGGATTGGAGTTCCCTCCAGTCTGTTTAGATTTAGTAGTCTGCCTTGTAGTACGTTTTAGGGTAGATGCATTTGTTATGGAACTGCCTTGTAGGTAACCCTTCGGTACCAAATCATCCTCCCCCGATATATTGGATCTCCTGGAAGTTGATCGAGATCTTGAGTAGGAGGAATTTCTCGACTGCGGTCTTGACCGGCTATATGTATTTCGCCATCTATATACACGTTGGAGTTTTTTGTCCTCCACATCTCTTTGAAATTTCTTAGTCTTGGTAGACTGTACCTCTTGAACCCATTTCTGGGAGAGAACATCAACCTCCTCATTAAATTTTTTTAAAGCATCACTGCTCAATTCACGATGAAGTACCACCTGGATTTCCTCAATCTCCTTTTCCAGAGACGTTAGAGTTGCCGAGTTCATATCTCTCAAAAGTTCGAGAAATCCTCTAGAGCAGGTGTTCGCATAAATTTCCCATTTGTTCTTAAAGTCCTCATCCTGAATGGGAAACGATGGGAACACCTGTATTCTAAGCCCTCTGGGTATCAAGTCTTTCTGAATATATTTCTCAAGGAACGCATGGTTCCACCAGACACGAATCCTTTTCCTAAATAAGACATTGAATTTATTAATGTCATCCTGTATATTCTTGTCAATACCCCCGGCATACCCCTCTGGGTCCTCTTGCATTGCGTCATTAATTAACGTGCGCCACGTATGGTCACGTGCACGAAAATCCATCTCAGATTTGAGGTCTACTGTGAGATACACAGAAACAATTAGTAAATACCACAACCTCAGTGACATAATAACTATGCCACACCTATACGGCTCAATTGAGCCAGGCTCACAAAACAGAAACCCTGCTCAGATAAACATATTATACATCAGGAGGAAAAAGAGCAATCAGGTACCAATTAAAACTCAACAAAATTTATTAATACCATTGAAATACAACATCAAGTAATACACAAAATAGCAGGAGGAAGCACCATAGGGGAACACAGGGCTCCACACTAAATGCCTAACCGAAAAATGCAACGCAGGTTACATATATAGCGTTAAGGTGCAAGTGCAATGTCCATGCTGCATATAGGCAGCATCCCCATACACCCCAAGAGTAATAACAATATAAATGTATCAAAAAGAAGCCATTGGGGGTGGAATGCTTACGGGCACGCACACCCGGTCCAGTACCTCCACACCCTGGCCCTTGGTAAGCATCCTGGATCCACAGCAAAATCCGCATCGTGTGCACAGAGCCTTACACCTTTTGTCTGATTGTTTCTCTCCTGGTTTTTGCTTATAAATACTGATGTAAAATACTGACCGAATACTGAAAGTGTGAACATGACCCAACACAAATGGTCCATTGGCTCTGCTCCCCTGATGTCTTTGAAAATTGACAAAGAGTCTTGTATCATCGAAAACAAAAGAATCAAGCTTTTGTATTTAAATGGAGAATCGGAAGGTCCCAACATACATCAGATCATTCTGCCAAAATCACTTCACCAGAAATTAATTTGCATTCCTATTATCATTATTACTAATTTTTATTTCAAAGATGAATCCAAAGCAAAAAAAAAAAGAGAAATTTGTCATATTTGCATCTTCTCTGTAATCAGAGCACAAGACTTGAAACAGGAGATTGTAACACACCATCAATAATTCATTACTCCATTGCTTCACTTCACCTTAAAGGTCATTAACGGAGAAAGATGTGCATTAAGATTTATTAAAATATCAGAAAAGGGTGGAAGAGGAAGAGTAAAGATAGCGGGTTATGCCAGATTCAGGAAATATGAAATATAGCTGGGGTCATAATAATGATATAGGGATCATTTATCTCATACTATGAGACTAGGAAATGGAGACCATTTAGAAATCCAGGTAAAGCATCAAAGGTTTGATTGAAAAATGTTACAAGATAAACATTTCCATGGTTAAATCACGTCTGCTTCATCTTTATTTCAACCTTGTGCTGCTAGTCTAAATTCAATGGGATATTTAGGCTATGTTCACACTTTGCGGATTTTGCTGCGGATCCGCAGCGGATTTGACTGCTGCGGATCCGCAGCAGTTTCCCATGAGTTTACATTACAATGTAAATCTATGGGAAACAAAAAACGCTGTGCACATGCTGCAGAAAAATCCGCGCGGAAACGCTGTGGATTACATTCCGCAGCATGTCACTTCTTTTCTGCGGATTTTCACCTGCTCCAATAGAAAACTGCAGATGAAAATCCGCAGAAGAAAACGCAGTAAAAACCGCGATAAATCCGCAGTAAAAACCGCAATGGGTTTTCACTGCGGATTTTAGAATTCTGCTGCGGAAAAATCCGCAGTGGAATCTGCAAAGTGTGAACATAGCCTTATATAGATGTATCCTACATAATTCCTCGGCTGCAGAATATAGTAATGCGTAAATCCCTCTAAAGATACAGAAGTAAATAGGATACATTAGATTTCCTGACATTTCATTTTTAGTATGAATTGGCAATTCTTGAATAATTTTTTTTCTCCATTCTTTATGCCACACTGAATGACAATAAGGAGGTATGTGGCCTACTGGACACAGGTTTAGCATCCCTAGTTTGGACTTTCACTATCATTCAAGTTTTTCTGGCAGGGCTCATAAGGTCTAAAGCTGGAGTCACACATAAAGATATCGTTAACGATATCGTTGCAATGTCACGCTTTTGGTGACGTAGCAACGATCCCGCTAACGATCTCGTTATTTGTGACAGCGACCAATGATCAGGCCCCTGCTGGGAGGTCGTTGGGGAATGATCAGGACCTTTTTTTGGTCGCTGATCACCCGCTGTCATCGCTGGATCGTTGTGTGTGACGCCGATCCAGCGATGTGTTCACTTGTAACCAGGGTAAATATCGGGTTACTAAGCGCAGGGCCGCGCTTAGTAACCCGATATTTACCCTGGTTACCATTGTAAAAAACAGTACATACTCACATTCTGATGTCTGTCACGTCCCCCGGCGTCCACAGGGTTAAAACTGCTTTCGGCAGGAGCGCTGCTAATGTGTCAGCGCCAGCCGTAAAGCAGAGCACAGTGGTGACGTCACCGCTGTTACTGCCGGCGCTGACACAGTCAGTGCAGGGAAGATCTCGGCAGCAGCGTGTGCATTAGCAGCGCTCTTGCCGAAAGCAGTTTTAACCCTGTGGATGCCGGCGGGGGACATGATAGACATCAGAATGTGAGTATGTAGTGTTTTTTTTTTACTTTTACAATGGTAACCAGGGTAAATATTGGGTTACTAAGCTCGGCCCTGCACTTAGTAACCCGATGTTTACCCTGGTTACACGGGTGCTGCAGGGGGACTTCGGCATCGTTGAAGACAGTTTCAACTATGCCGAAGTCTTTCCCCTGATCGTTGGTCGCTGGAGAGAGCTGTCAGTGTGACAGCTCCCCAGCGACCACACAACGACTTACCAACGATCACGGCCAGGTCGTATCGCTGGTCGTGATCGTTGGTAAGTCATTTAGTGTGACTAAAGCTTAAAGGATTGACTTACATAGGTGTTATCCAGGATAATTGTTAATCCAATTTGCCTTAACCCCTTCACCCCCAAACCTGTTTTCACCTTCAAGACCTGGCCAAATTTTTCAATTCTGACCAGTGTCACTTTATGAGGTAAAAACTCTGGAACGCTTAAACATATCCCACTGATTCTAAGAAAGTTTTTAAATGACATATTGTAATTCGTGATAGTGGTAAACTTTGTAGCATATGGCTTGCATTTATTTGTGGAAAAATCGGAAATTTGGCAAAAAGTTTGAAATTGTAGTAATTTTCACAATTTTAATTTTTGTGCAATTAAGCCAGAGAGATATGTCACACAAAATAGTTAATAAATAACATTACCCACATGTCTACTTTACATCAGCACAATTTTGGTAAAATAATTTTTTCTGTTAGGAAGTTAGAAGAGTTAAAAGTTGACCAGCGATTTCTCATTTTTCAAGCCAAATTTGAAGTGACTTTGAGAGACTTATATGACAGAACATACTCAAAAGTGACACCATTCTAAAAATTGCTTCCATCAGAGTACTCAAAACCACATTCAAGACGTTTATTTTCCCCTCAGGTGCTTCACAGAAATTAGTGAAATGTGTAAGGAAAAGATGAACATTTGACTTTTTTTTTCACAAAAATTTTACTTTAGATCCAATTTTTTTATTTTCAGAAGGGAAACAGGAGAAAATGGACTGCAAAATTTGTTGTGCAATTTCTCTTGACCACACATATAGCCCATATGTTGAGGGAAAACGACTTTTTGGGTACATGGCAGGGCTTGGAAGGGAAGGAGCACTGCTTAAGGGTACGTTCACATTTGCGGTTTGCGCCGCAGTGTCGCCGCCGCAACAAAACGCATGCGTCGTGCGGGCCTATCTTTAACATTGGCGCTGCAAGGGGCCGCATGTGCATGCGTTGTGTTGCGTTGTGTTGCGTTTAACGCCGCATGCGGCGTTAGGGCGCACCTGTCTGGGCGCGGCAAACGCAACATGTTGCATTTTTCTGGCGGCGCCGACCTTTTAAAAAACGCATGCGTCGTGTTTGCGTCGTGTTTGCGTCGTCGATGCGCCTTTTTTCCCATTGACTTGTATTGACAACGCAGACGACGCAAGTACTTGCGTCGTGGTGCGTTGTACGACGCATGCGTTTTCCAATAAAAAATGCAAAACATTGTCTAGACTTTGTCTAGACACAAAAAAACCAACCTATATATATAAAGAAACGAGGGGTTTGCCATTGTCTTTCACAAGTCATCACACAAGACAAGACTGAGACAAGACTGAGAGGAGAATCTGCTTTCCAAACTTGTAAGTATATATTTCTCTTTGCACATTTTGTATTCTGTGTTTTATTTCTTGATTTGTCTATATTTTTGCAATGTTTGGTCTGTGCTATTATGGTTATGGGTTGTTATAGAAAAATTGTTTTTCTGGTTCTGATGTTCTTCTGGGTTAATATGATTGCATTTATTGTCTTTTGAATTTTTTTTTTTTTTTTACGTTAGTTTGGGTTTGGTTATGTGTTTTGTTCTTGTGTCATGTGGTTGTTGTTGTTGTTCGATGTATTGATTTTTGCTCATTTTGTCTTGTAAAATTTCTGGTGCATGTTTTTCTAGTTTCTATTGTTGGTGGTAACTGTGTGGCATTTTCTTGGCTCATGTCTTGCTGTGTTTTGGATTATGCTGTTGGCTTTATTTTTTCTTTCCTTGAGTGTATTTTCTTGCTGGTGGGGGGGCAACATTTATGATGTCTTTGTATTGTATAGTTCCGTGCTGCTATGCCATTATAGTTTCAATTGTACTTTCCCTTTATTTTAAAAAATATCGCTGGTGTTTTTACGTCGTTTTCCGTATGGCATATATCTTCCTTCATTGACTGATTGCATTGCGAAGTGTGTAGTATAATTTTTATTTGTTTATATTATTTTTGGTGGTGGCCTTTTTTAAAAATTCCATGTGTTTTCTTTTCTATTTGGCTATGGTTTATCTTTGGATTGCTGTATATTTTTACAGCGGTTGTCCCGTAATGTTTATTGCTTGTTATCTAGAATGGTTTTTATTGCCTTTTTTCTTTCTGTGGTTAGATGTCACAAGATGTTGTTTTTTAGGATCATGTCTTGTTGCAATTGTAAAGTATGGCGTTCATTATTTTGCTCTTTCATTGTACTTTTTGTGCCTGTAATGTTTTTTCCGAAAATTTTGATATGTACAATTTGGGACATAGGTGTCTATTTTTGCTTTTTGGTTTGGGTCTATTCTTGTATAGTTTCTTCTATTGATTGTCTTCTCTTGCAATGTATGGCGTTGTGGTGTCGCTTTCTTATTTTTGCATTGTCCGATCAGTCAAAAGTCAATTGTGGTTGTTGTAAAAATTTTTGGGCCTATTTTATTGTATGTGCCATATTTAGGTTTAGTTTTGATTTTTTTTTTTCATTTTTTCATGCCAGAACAAACGTGCTAGAATGGCCACTGTGTCTGAATCGAGCCAATCGGCGCAGGGGAGTGTGGTGAGTAATTATGTCAATTTCCTTACTATTCGCTGTCATTTGTAGTTTTTAAAATAATTTCTTTATACAATTTTTACAGGCTTCTTCAAGTGAGGGTGAAGGAAGTCAGCAGGAGCAGAGAGGTCAGGGCCAAGGTGTGGCGTCAGGACGGCGAGTGAGTATTTTTCTGTAAACAATTTATTTATTTTTTTTTTATTAGCATCCTGCTTTCACTAGGGATGTTTAGTAAGCTTACATTCAAACTTTTCAGGGTAGCAAGTATTGTGGGAAGGTAACAAAGGTGAAACTTACAGAACCAAAACATTCAAAAATTCCGGTTGTAGAAACCATCAATATACATATATCAAATGACAAAGGATAGGGCCAAGGTACATATCATGACAGGTGCTGGTGGTTGTTAATATTTGCATATTTGTAACCTTTTCTGTTTGTAATTTTTCTAGGTTTCACAACGGGACCATGGAGTCATTGATGTGGAGCTCCTCATATCAAGCATCCAGGAGCGTGGCCCGTTGTGGGACAGCCGTGACTCCCGGCACATGGACCAGGTGGTGTTGAGGCGTTTGTGGGTAGAGGTGGCAAAGTCGCTGTGGGAGGGCTTTGACATAGCTCCTGCCAAGGACAAAGCCAACTTTGGTGAGTATTGCTGATACGCCGTGCAGATACGTTGCTATGACCCACCATCTTTCCAGGATAAACACAACCGTGTGTGATGCAATAAACGCCTAAAGTTTTGCATCGCACACGGTTGTTTTATCCATTTCAAATGCTACATATGTAACCTTTTTTTTTCCTTTGCATTCACAGTTAAAAGGTTGAGGATCAGATGGCGATCCATCAAGGACCGTTTCAATAAGGGGATACGGGCAGAGGAGGAGCGCTCGAAGAGTGGTGCTGCTGCGGCCAAGTCTGTGCCCTATAAATATTCCAAATGTTTACAGTTCTTAAGACCAGTCCTTGGCCGCCGTCAGTAAGTATTTTGTCCACAAAACATATTGCACAGCCCCATTACAGTGCCCAGCCACATAGCCTACTGCACAAACACATAGTACATTGCCCAGCCACGTACATTGTGCATCCACATAGTATATTGGCAGGTAACAATATCGCAGCCACATAGCACACGTTCTAGCCACGTATCCACATAGTATATTTCCCAGGCACATACTGTATTGCCCATCCATGTAGTCAGCGTAACATATTGGCCATCCACGTAAATGTATCCCTATTAAAATGCTATATAGGCCATTAGTTAATTTTTTGGGTTAAGCGTGAGTCCTTGTAGTCCATGACAGGTTAAGTTCTGAGTCAGGGTAGTTCTGATTGCAGGAATAATGATGAAGTCTCGATCACATGATCCTAACATCATGGTCGTTCCTGCAATCAGATCAGTGAAATCACTGTTTTTTTTTTTGTTATTTTTTATCTTGACATTAAATTTTCAACTATTTTTGCGGCATATAGGCAGCTTCCAGAAAGAGTTTTCGATTACAAAATTTTTGTACCCACAGTGGTATGCGGTCAAAAGGCTTTGGCAGCGGGAATGTCCATGATTGTTATCGTCGGCCCTAATGGTCAGCTGGCGATAACAATCAGAAATTAATTACTGCCCACACAGACTGTGAGACCGAGGATTTGTATTATTGTGCAATGTAATGCTATTTTTATTCCAGGAGTTGGCGTATGGGAGAGGTTACTCAGTGAAGACTAATTTTTCCATTATCTTTTCACAGGACACACAGCAGCACCCTCGAGAGAGCTCGCCCTGCAGAAGCGGTCCTTCATGAATCGCCATCTGATCCATCACAGCCCTCCCACAGCGACAGCAGGCTTGCACCGCCATCTGGAGAACCGGCAGCCGGTACATCAGGTGTTCCCCTGGCCGAGGCCTCTGGCGCACCTTCGTTTGGGTATTCCCGACAGCGCCAGCGGGCCTCAGACAGGCCAACCATGCCCGAATTTTTGCATTTGAGCACGGTTTTCCAGAACTGTTTCAAGGCGTTGAGCGATAACATGGACACTCGTCTGTCCAATATCGACCGGCGCCTTGAAACAATTGAAACCGAGCTCTCAAATCCGGCAAAACATTTTTTTAGTACCATTGCTAAGGGCATGGTGGAACACCTTACGCCGGAACTACAGATTTCAGTGATGCAGGCCTGCAACACTACCTACGTGAGGGCTCTCCAGCAGGCTGGGGTCATGCAGTCAGCGACAATGGCAGTAGTGCCGTCGCTGGCAAGCATGACTCCCACTCCTGCTGGAGAGCCACTCCAGCCATGCCACCGTGGTCCACGTGCCGAGCGACGCCACCACAGGCACCACAACATAGTGCCGCCGACTCCTGCTCCTGCCATGCCTTCATCCTCCCGTAGGCGTCATCATGCTGGGGGAGCTGCAACAGGACCCAAAAAAAAAAAAAAAAAGAGGAAACACAGACGGGCACACACAGAGGCTCTGGCTGCTGTTCCAGTGCAGACACCATCTGTCCGTAGGGGCTCGAGTCGCAGTAGGAGCAGCCAGGGCCAAACAAGGCTTGTGTTGCCTCCTCCCTCCCCTACAGAGGTGGCGGTTTCCTCCCCAGTATACCCTGGGGAGGGTTTGGATCTACCATCCAGTCTACTTGACTATGTATCCTCCTCTTCGCCATCATCGTCATCTTCGCCATCATCCTCCCCTTCCTCTCCCCATTCCAAAGAAGACACCTACCATTCCCCCCTGGTGGCACAGGTGGAAACCCCCTAAGTTTAATAACCCATTTTTTTTTCTGTTTTCCCCCCAATAAAAAATTTTTGTTTTAAAAAACACTATTTGTTATTATTTTTGCTATTATTTTCCAGAATTTATCTCGGCAAATCACGCCATGTGCTGTCTACACATATTTTGTGCTTCAAACACCTCATATATGCAATGTCAGACACTATTTTTACAATTTTTAGTTTGCCTTTTTTGGGTGTCTCTCATTGCTGTATGAGGTGTTCACAAACACTAAAGTGTATGAGGTGTTCACACTTAATGCAGCAGCGAAACAGACAATGATGCAGATCACTGCAGCGTCCGCTGATTGGTCCCTGGAGAGCTGTCACAGACATCTCTCCAGCGAACAACGATGCAGAGGCCCACGTGTAACCAGGGTAAACATCATGTTGATAAGCGCAGGGCCACGCTTCAGATATTTACCCTGGTTTCAATTGGAAAACATCGCTGTTATCGTTGCTTATCAGGTAAAACACAAAGATACAGGTCGATCAGACAAACAAGTATATGTAATGTTATGGTATAAAAATGCTATTTGAATCGGTATAGAATTTAAAAACTTTTTTATTTAATATTTTAAAAACAACAGGTTCAAGTTTTTTATAGGAACATTAAATTTGTGAACTATACTTAGATGCAAAATTTGAAATATACAAAACCAACCTAAACGGAACTTTTATTGCACATTTAACAGAAAATTACTTTTTTTTCATATATTTTTAACTGTCACAGTAAAGGTATTATTGGTGTAGTTACAATCAGAAGACAGTCACACCATTTGATCTTGCCATGACACACGGCCAACATCGGACACAAAATAGGCCGCAAAACGATCACGCATCTGCGCAATTTCCACACTTGTCCTCAGAGGATGATCATGGTAATCGGGCAAGGGGTTGGCTATGGGTTCATCCAGTTCAACATTTATTCTCTCTTTGGCCATAATGAAATTGTGGAGAACCACACAAGCCTTCACCACCTCATCCACTGTTTCAATTTTAAGATTAATGGCCGATCCCAATATCCGCCATTTGGAAACAAGGATGCCAAAGGCACACTCCACAGTCCTTCTGGCCCTGGACAGTCTGTAATTGAAAACCCTTTTTGTATGGTCCAAGCCCCGACTGGAGTAGGGTTTCAATAGGTTGGCAGACATTTGGAATGCCTCATCCCCTACCACAACAAATGGCATCGCAGGGCCTTCGGTGTGGGGAAGAGGTCGTGGCTGTGAGAAATTAAAATTGTTTCCATATAATTTTTGGCCCATATCCGACTCTTTAAATGTGCGCGAGTCATTTGCACGCCCAAATGCACCAATGTCCACTGCGAGAAAACGGCAGTCCGCACCGGCAATTGCCATGAGAACAGTTGAAAAGTATTTTTTATAATTGTAGAAAAGGGATCCACTTTTCGCAGGCTTGGTAATCCGAATGTGCTTTCCATCGACTGCGCCAATACAGTTTGGAAAATTACACACTTGGTTGAATTTCTGTGCGTTGGCCTCCCAGATTTCGCTAGTAGGGACAGGTAAATATTCCTCCCGGAGATTATCCCACAAAGCGCGGCATGTCTCTGCAATAATTCCTGAAAGTGTGGAGACTCCAATCCGGAATTGAAAATGAAGTGACCTCAACGTTTCTCCGGTAGCCAGGAAACTGCAAAGAAGATAAAGAAATTTAGAATAAAGCACATTATAATTTATAAAAGTACATTGACCATTACAATTGAAAAAAATTAATAAAATAAAATAAAAAGTAAATACATATCACAGTCATTCAAACAGCAACGTACCGTAGAGTCACCAGCAGCCGTTCCTCTGCGGAAATAGCTCTCCGGAGCTGCGTATCCTGCCTGCTAATGGATCCTTCCACCCGACGCAGAAGATAGCGGAAGCTGTCCTGTGACATCCTGGTATATTCGAAATTTTTTCCCCGGTTGTCATTCAGTTCGCCAAACAAGCAATGGTATGCTCCACGACTCTCCCGGACTTCAACTATAGGGTGGATCCAAAAGCGGCGATGACTCCATCTCCGTTTTTCCCTTTCCCTTTCATTAAAACAGGCAACAGCATAGGCATGAGCCAAGGCAAATTACATCTCCATATCCATGTAGATACTGTTCATGGTTCGCTCCATCATGAATACCAGCAAAATGGGAGGAATTCATCTCTGCCAGGGTATATACACATTTGTTAACACCAACCCTCTTCTAGCCATTGGTGGTTCTTTATCTATTGTGTAGACACTTTTTATTGTGGGTGGGGGATGATGAATGACTCACTGCACTAAAAACGCATGCGTCTAAAAACGCTGCGTTTTTTGGTAAAAACGCAACTGCGTTTCAAAAACCCGCAGCGTTTTGCGACGCATGCGTTGAACGCATGCGGCGCAAAACGCTGCGTTGTACATGCGTTTTGATGCGTTTTTGTTTGCGTTGTGCGTTGCGGCGACGACGCTGCGGCACACAACGCAAATGTGAACTTAGACTAACATTGTAGTGCCCAGTATGTTATGCCCAACTTGTGCTTCTGGAAACATGCACCTGAAAATTAAGCGGGCTCTCACCGGTATAGAAATGCCAAACCTGTATATGCTAAATGTGGTTTAGACACACTGTGTGGCTCTGAAGGGAGGGTGCATTTGGACTTGGAAATTCAGAATTCACTTGACTTCTTTTGGAGGGTGATGAGCCATAGTGCTATTCCAGAGCCTTTGTACTACCAGTAACGTGGAAGCCCGCTATATTTCCGTAAACAGATGACGGACCTGATTGGGGACTTGATTTTTTGTGAACTGATCTGAATCTTTTTTTAAGAACATTTTAAATAACATTTGGGATCACATTTATCCTGTGCTCTATGCTGAGCACTTATATTGGGGTTTCCATTTAAATCTTTGAATGATGCAATTTGGATGAAACCCCCAATAGATCCATTCGCTATAATGAGGCAGAAGAGTTCATCTGGACTTCATCTGGTTTCTGTCCAGCAGTGCCCTTCTTTTCAGAGGTGCACAAAATTGTAGCCAACAGCACTTTTTCTGCGCACCTAAAAGGACAGACACCAACAGATCATAGGCCATACAGCATCCACAGTGTCTCCATCTGCCTCATTATAGGGATTATTCCGCAGATGTTCAGTCTGAATCACGTATTTACGAGATTTATAAGGAAACCTCGGTGAAGGTGCTCAGCGCAGAGAGCAAGATAAATGTGAGCCGAGCCTTTCTGCGATCTTTGGGAGGCAGATTGAACAAGTCAAGAACAGGTGAATAATTGTTTTTATTTCTTTTTTATGCTGCTCCTTACACTGTAAAAGTGATTAGATTACTTTATTCTTCAGGTCTGTGCGATTAAAGTGATATTAGATTTATATCATTTTTATGTTTGGCTGCTGTCACACACTAAAAGGCGCTTTTTTTGCAAAAACTAGCTTTCGCTTCCCCATATTATAACTATAATTTGTCCATATTTCAACTGACAGAGTCTTGCGAGGGCTTGTTTTTTTGCAGGACGAGTTGACATTTCTATTGGTACCATTTTAGGGCATATTTTTTATTGCTTTCTATTCCTACTTTTGGGAGGCAGAATGAACAAAAACTATCAATTCAGGAATTGCTTTTTTGGGGGTGGTTTTATGCCGTTCGGGTCAGTGCAATTACAGAGATACCACATTTATGCAGTTGATGCTTTTACACAATAAAAACTATTTAATAGAAAAATAATTATTTTTGCAGCGCTTTATTCTAAGAGCTCTAACTTTTTTAATTTTCCTCTGATGGAGCAGGATTACAGCTTGTTCTTTTGCTATACAAGATGACATTTTCAGCAAATCCATTTTATTTATATTTGTCTTTTTGATCGCATTTTACTCAACTGTTTGTTTTGCAGTATGGTGAAAAAGCATAGTTCTTTGCTTTGTTTTTTTTTTACGGTGCTCACTGAAGAGATTAACTAGTGAGACCATTAACGGTCTGGTTATACCGGGCACTGCGATACCAAATATGTGTACTTTTTATATATATATATATATATACATATATATATATATATGTATATATATATATATATGTATATATATATATATATATAGTACATAGCAAAAGTTTGGACACACCTTCGCATTTAAAGATTTTTCTGTATTTTCATGACTATGAAAATTGTAAATTCTCACTGAAGGAATCAAAACTATGAATTAACACATGTGGAATGATATACTTAACAAAAAAAGTGTGAAACAACTGAAAATATGTCTTATATTCTATGTTCTTCAAAGTAGCCACCTTTTGCTTTCATGACTGCTTTGCACACTCTTAGCACTCTCTTGATGAGCTTCAAGAGGTAGTCACCGGAAATTGTCTTCCAACAATCTTGAAGGAGTTCCCAGAGATGATTAGCACTTGTTGGCCCTTTTGCCTTCACTCTGCGGTCCAGCTCACCCCAAACCATCTCAATTGGGTTCAGGTCTGGTTTGAATAGCATGCCTCTGCAAGATGCTGTGGTAAGCATGCTGGTTCAGTATGCCTTCAATTTTGAATAAATCCCCTACAGTGTCACCAGCAAAGCACCCCCCACCATCACACCTCCTCCTCCATGCTTCACGGTGAGAACCAGGCATGTAGAGTCCATCCGCTCACCTTTTCTGCCTCGCACAAAGACATGGTGGTTGGAACCAAAGATCTCAAATTTGGACTCATCAGACCAAAGCAAAAATGTCCACGGGTCTAATGTCCATTCCTTGTGTTCTTTAGCCCAACAAGTCTCTTCTGCTTGTTGCCTGTCCTTAGCAGTGGTTTCTGTTACGATCCGGTGACCTTGGAGCTGCATGAGAACTTTCACTGGAGAAAGTGGCCACTATACTGATCACAACCCTGAACTTAACACCGCAACTAGAAGTAGCCGTGGAGTGTACCTAACACACCTAGACACCTAGTCACAGCCGGAGGACTAAATTCCCCTAAAGATGGAAATCGGAATAGTATCTTGCCTCAGAGAAAATCCCCAAAGGATAGACAGTCCCCCACAAATATTGGCGGTGAGTCGGAGAGGAAAAAACATACACAGGCAGAAAAAACAGGATTTAGCACAGGAGGCCAATCTAGCTAGATAGGACAGAGTTCTGTGCGGTCAGTATTAAAACCCTTCAAAAAATCCACAACAGGATATACAAAAACTTCCTACATCTAATTAAAGATGTAGGAGCGTATATCTGCAACTCCAGTGAATCCTACAAACAGAGCAGGAATAAACTGTAAACAAGCACACAGCAGTGTGCCACAGATACAAAAACAAAACACTTATCTTTGCTGAAATTGGCAGCTAAGCAGGTGAGGCCAGTCAGAGAACCAATACTTCCAAAGAAACATAGACAACTGGCAAGGGCTAATGAATCCAGCACACCTAAATATCCCAGTCAGAATTGTAATTATCCGATACACCTGGCCAGGACTGCGAGTCAGAGACAACTGCATTCCCACCAACAACCACTGGAGGGAACCCAAGAGCAGAATTCACAACAGGTTTCCTAGCAGCTATTTTACCATGAAGGCCTGCTGCACAAAGTCTCCTCTTAACAGTTGTTGTAGAGATGTGTCTGCTGCTAGAACTCTGTGTGGCATTGCCTGGTCTCTAATATGAGCTGCTGTTAATCTGCGATTTCTGAGGCTGGTGACTTGGATAAACTTATCCTCAGAAGCAGAGGTGACTCTTGGTCTTCCTTTCCTGGGGCGGTCCTCATATGAGCCAGTTTCTTTGTAGCGCTAGATGGTTTTTGCAACTGCACTTGGGGACACTTTCAAAGTTTTCCCAGTTTTTCGGACTGACTGACCTTCATTTCTTAAAGTAATGATGGCCACTCGTTTTCATTTACTTAACTGGTTTTTTTCTTGCCATAATATAAATTCTAACAGTCTATTCAGTAGGACTATCCGCTGTGTATCCACCAGACTTCTGCACAACACAACTGATGGTCCCAACCCCATTTATAAGGCAAGAAATCCCACGTATTAAACATGACAGGGCACAGCTGTGAAGTGAAAACCACTTCCGGTGACTACCTCTTGAAGCTCATCAAGAGAATGCCAAGAGTGTGCAAAGCAGTCATCAAAGTAAAAGGTGGCTACTTTGAAGAACCTAGAATATAAGACATATTTTCAGTTGTTTCCACTTTTTTGTTAAGTATATAATTCCGCATGTGTTAATTCATAGTTTTGCTGCTTTCAGTGTGAATTTCCAATTTTCATAGTCATGAAAATACTGAAAAATCTTTAAATGAGAAGGTGTATCCAAACTTTTGCTCTGTACTGTATATATATATATATATATATATATATATATATAATTTTGTGCATTTAAAAAATATGTTTACAACTTTTTTTAGTACCTTTTTACTTAGTCCCACTATGGGACTTTGACTTTCACAGCTCTGATCACAGTTATGAGGAGCATTGCTATGCTTTGTAACTGTCAGTGCTGCACTGACTCAAATTACGTAGATTATGCACTGCTCATGATCTAACAGACTTGTTGGCTCTGGTAACCGGGATGTCGTCATGATTACATCAGTTCACTATGTCAACGATCGAACCTTCGCGATGATGTCATGGGGCCGCCGATTGGATGGCAGATCTTCCTGCCTTCTAAATGCTGCGATCGATATTGAAGTAGGTGGCACTAGTGTTCTAGTCCTTTTCCTTTCAGAAGAGGCAATTTGCATATTTAATTTTCCAGAGGAGCATGGCATGGCTTCTAAGCCTCCTTACACTGGCATGCCACTATATACAAGACGAAATGATACTCCTTAGATTACTGTCTTCTCTGAATTTATCTTTGAGAATATCTGCTCAGCACACATGAAGGGCAATATCTGCATTCTGATAAAAAGTTTACGGATCCTCTCATCTAGAAAGCTGACAGGGCTGACAATTGTAAATTCAGAAAATGTTCCGCTCTCTCATGTGTTGATAATTAAATCTACTTCTCTTCAATGCAGCTGTGGAACTCTCTAGATGATTGTGGAAGGCAGATGCATGCGATGGATTATGCAATGTAATCAGATGGATTGACGATGTCTTGCTAGTTATTTTGTAAGATCTGACACATATAAATATAGTATGTGCTCATTTTCTGTTTGCTATTTACAGCTCGGTATAGATACCGACTTCAGATTCGCAATGAAAATTCAAAAATTTTATTAGTCATGAATTTGTTGAATTACTTTTCCTGTCACTTAGAATTCTTACATCGTTCCAGTCATAGTTAGATTACTGCGGCATTGAATATACAGTACAACCCAAAACCTTTTAGGCAGGTGGGGAAAAATGCTGCAAAGTATCGATACTTTCCAAAAAGTTTTTTTTTTACCAATTAGGAAAATGCTAACGAGGTGAATAAAATAATATTATTTTAAATGATACCTTTATTAATACTATTAAAAGAAAAAGGAAATAAACTTGGTAATTCCTATGCAACATACTTGTACATATACAGTGGGGAAAAAAAGTATTTAGTCAGCCAACAATTGTGCAAGTTCCCCCACTTAAAAAGATGAGAGGGGCCTGTATTTGACATCATAGGTAGACCTCAACTATGAGAGTCAAAATTGGGAAAGCAAATCCAGAAAATCACCTTGTCTGATTTATTTTTCAAATTATGGTGGAAAATAAGTTTTTTGTCATTAACAAAAGTTCATCTCTGTATTTTGTTATGTATCCTTTGTTGGCAATGACAGAGGTTAAACGTTTTCTGTAAATTTAAAAAAAACTGACCGTCACATCCAAACATAGACTAAGTGTGAACAGGTGCTGAACCTAGAGTCACCAACTCGTACACAGTCAAATGAATAAGGCAACATACTGCAGGGCTAAAACATGCAAACATGAAACAAAAAAATTGATCTGCATTACTGCACTAGAAATATGAAAAAATGAGAGCGTTTAGCGCATAAAGTGGCCAATTCATGTGTACCTGATAGCCACATTAAGGCATTTCTCGCATACCAGGTCCTAAACGTTCCTTTCATCGCTGAGAATAAACGTCTTCATCTGAATGGGAACCTGTGAATCCTCTTCTTAGACTAAATTTCTTTCTCTCTGTGGAGGGGAAATGGAGCTGCTGCGATTAAAACACCTCTGGCTAAGAGGTGGAGTAGTGCTCAGTCAGAAGGCTAATGAATACAAATTTCAAAAAACTGACCGTCACATCCAAACATAGATTAAGTGTGAACAGGTGCTGAACCCAAAGTCACCAACTCGTATACAGTCAAATAAATAAGGTAGCACACTGCGGCGCTAAAACATGCAAACATGAAACATGAAAATTGTTCTTTCAACTCCCTCCAAAGGTTTTCTATGGGGTTGAGATCTGGAGACTGGCTAGGCCACTCCAGGACCTTGATATGCTTCTTACGAAGCCACTCCTTTGTCACCCGGGCGATGTGCTTTGGATCATTATCATGCTGAAAGTTCGATCCACATTTCATCTTCAATGCCCTTGCTGATGGAAGGAGGTTTGCACTCAAATTCTCACAATACAGAGCCCTATTCATTCTTTCATGTACACAGATCAGTTGTCCTGGTCCCTTTGCAGAGAAACATCCCCAAAGCATGATGTTGCCACCCCCATGCTTCACAGTAGGTATGGTGTTCTTTGGATGCAACTCGACATTCTGTCTCCTCCAAACACGACAAGTTTTGTTTCTACCAAACAGTTCTACTTTGTTTTCATCAGACCATATGACATTTTCCCAATACTCTTTTGGATAATCCAAAAGCTCTAGCAAATTTCAGACGGGCCCAGACATGCACTGGCTTAAGCAGGGGGACACGTCTGGCACTGCAGGATCTGAGTCCCTGGCGGCATAGTCTGTTACTTATGGTAGCCTTTGTTACGGTGGTCCCAGCTCTATTCAGGTCATTCTCTAAGTCCACCCGTGTGTTTCTGGGATTTTTGCTCACCATTCTTGTGATCATTTTGACCCAACGGGGTGAGATCTTGCGTGGAGCCCCAAATCGAGGGAGATTATCAGTGGTCTTGTATGTCTTCCATTTTCTTATTATTGCTCCCACAGTTGATTTCATGACACCAAGCTGCTTGCCTATTGCAGATTCAGTCTTAACAGTCTGGTGCAGGGCTACAATTTTTTTTCTGGTGTCCTTCAACAGCTTTTTTGTCTTCACCATAGTGGAGTTTGGAGTGTGACTGTTTGAGGTTGTGGACAGGTGTCTTTTATACTGATAAAACAGGTGCCATTACTACAGGTAATGAGTTGAGGACAGAGGAGCCTCTTAAAGAAAATGTTACAGGTTTGTGAGAGCCAGAAATTTTGCATGTTTTTAGGTGACCAAATACTTATTTCCCACCATAATTTGAAAAATTAATCTTGCCAAATCAGACAAGGTAATTTTCTGGATTTGTTTTATCAATTTTGACTCTCATAGTTGTGGTCTACCTATGATGTCAATTACAGGCCTCTCATCTTTTTAAGTGGGAGAACTTGCACAATTGGCGGCTGACTAAATACTTTTTTTCCCCACAGTATATACGGCGCCATCTTGATAACTGTTCTCTGAAAATTATCCCTCTTAAGTGGATTAAATAGAGTTTATATTGCAGAAGCAATTGATCTATTATCAGGTTAGGAGTCAGGTTACACTTTTTTGCATCATGATTAGTGCTGAGCGAATATACTCGTTACTCGAGATTTCCCGAGCATGCTCGGGTGACCTCCGAGTATTTTTTTAGTGCTCGGAGATTTAGTTTTCCTTACCTCAGCTGAATGATTTACATCTCTTAGCCAGCTTGATTACATGTGGGGATTCCCTAGCAACCAGGCAACCCCCACATGTACTTATGATGGCTAACAGATGCAAATCATTCAGCTGTGGCGATGAAAACTAAATGTCCGAGCACTAAAAAATACTTGGAAGTCACCCGAGCATGCTCGGGAAATCTCGAGTAATGAGTATATTCGCTCATCACTAATCATGATATCTCAGTGCTGCGTTATCTGCCTTCTGTTAAACATGGCTACATCTGTGGAAGCCATGAGCTGCGTTTCACATCATAGTTTTTGTTTCTATCTTAGAATGAGAGTTCTCCTCCATCTTATAAATATCACAGATTTTGGGCTAATGCAGAGAACTGTATTTTTGGTCCAAGTGCGATTCGATAAAACATCGGATTGCACTTAGACCAGTGTTAGGTCTATGGGGTTATGCATATGTCTGATTTTTACTCCTCGAACAGAGCCGGTCCAAGGAATAAAATCCCAGCAAGCTTGATTTGCATCCTATATTCAAATCGCACTCGGCCATGCAAATCAGTGACTCCACAGAAAAAAATCAGATCACACTGGGATGACATCTGACTGCAGTCCAATTTTCACAGACTGACAGAATGAAAAAGATGGAGAATTTTTTTCCCCATGTTCTTCTCATCCAAGAATATCAAATCCCACTGTGATCACAATGAAAAAATGTAAAGAAAAGAGTCAACTCACCCATCTTAGAAGTCCAACGCACGGAGTGCCGTAGGGAAGTGTAGAAAGAAAACAGAAAATTACAGCGTCCAAAATTTCTAAAAAGTTAGTATTTAGTTAGATACAATTAAAAAATGGTCCCGAGAGACAAAAAGTAGAAAAGGGGGATGTTTTACAAGCAAACGCCTTTTGGAAAGACCTCCTTAATCATGCAATGCAATGATTAACCCCTTCATGACCTTGGGATTTTTTGTTTTTCCGTGTTCGTTTTTCGCTCCCCTCCTTCCCAGAGCCATAACTTTTTTATTTTTCCGCCATATGGCCATGTGAGGGCTTATTTTTTGCGGGACGAGTTGTACTTTTGAATGCAAAAAGCAAAAAAAGAATATCCAGCTCAACGAGACAGTGAAAAGTAAAAACTTGGTACTTTATTCACTTCATGTAGAAGCAGAGGATAAAAACATCAGCACAATAACTGTCTCGTTGAGCTGGATATTCTTTTTTTGCTTTTTGGATTCCCCACGCCTTGACACAGCGTTTCCGTGCTCCGAGTTGAACTGTTACTATGGTGAGCTGGATTTTCTTTTTCGTTACTATGTACTTTTGAATGACATCATTGGTTTTAGCATGTCGTGTACTAGAAAACGGGAAAAAAATTCCAAGTGCGGTGAAATTGCAAAAAAAGTGCAGTCCTACACTTGTTTTTTGTTTGTCTTTGTTTGCTAGGTTCACTAAATGCTAAAACTGACCTGCCATTATGATTCTCCAGGTCATTACGAGTTCATAGACACCTAACATGACTAGGTTATTTTTTATCTAAGTGGTGAAAAAAAATTCCAAACTTTGCTAAAAAAAAAAGAAAAAAAAAATTGCGCCATTTTCTGATACTCGTAGCGTCTCCATTTTTCGTTATCTGTGGTCGGTTGAGGGCTTATTTTTTGCGTGCCGAGATGACGTTTTTAATGATAGCATTTTGGTGCAGATACGTTCTTTTGATCGCCTGTTATTGCATTTTAATGCAATGTCGCGGCGACCAAAAAAACGTAATTCTGGCATTTCGAATTTTTTTCCCGTTACGCTGTTTAGCGATCAGGTTAATGCTTTTTTTTAATTGATAGATCGGGCGATACTAAATATGTGTAGATTTGATATTTTTTTATGGATTTATTTTGATTGGGGCGAAAGGGGGGTGATTTAAACTTTTATATTTTTTTTTATTTTTTTTACATTTTTTTTCAACTTTTTTTTTTCACTTTTGCCATGCTTCAATAGCCTCCATGGGAGGCTAGAAGCAGGCACAACTCGATCGCCTCTGCTACATAGCAGCGATCTGCTGATCGCTGCTATGTAGCAGAAATGCAGGTGTGCTGTGAGTGCCGACCACAGGGTGACGCTCACAGCCACCGGCGATCAGTAACCATAGAGGTCTCAAGGACCTCTATGGTTACAATGGAGACGCATCGCCGACCCCCGATCATGTGACGGGGGTCGGCGATGACGTCATTTCCGGCCGCCCGGCCGGATGCGGTAGTTAAATGCCGCTGTCTGCATTTGACAGCGGCATTTAACTAGTTAATAGGTGCGGGCAGATCGCGATTCTGCCCGCGCCTATTACGGGCACATGTCAGCTGTTCAAAACAGCTGACATGTCCCGGCTTTGGTGCGGGCTCACCGCGGAGCCCTGCATCAAAGTGGGGCTTCTGACCTCGGACGTACTATCCCGTCCGAGGTCAGAAAGGGGTTAAGGAACTCTTTCCGAGACGCATTTGCTTGTAAAACATCCCCCTTTTCTATTTTTTGTCTCTCATGACCCTGGATTTTTTTTGCTTTTTTCTACACTGTGATCAAACTTTGATTAGATTGTGATTAGCATAATACGCCTGATTCTCTCAGATGAGAGACAATACTGTTGCTTGATCCTAGCAATTGGTTATGTGAAACGCTACCTATTTGTACCTATAGACAATATATATAGTATATAGTTCAAAATGTATTAAACTCCAGTTTCTTTGTGATTACAAAGGTAGCAGGTTAAATGCAGGTAATCATTTATTAATATTTTTCAATGAATTAACTAAAAACATCTGAGTATTTTACCAGATTTCAACTCTACAACCTTTTTACTTTTGCCAGCTGCAAAAAAAAAGAAAGAAAATAAGTAGGTCAGTCCTATTCTAGTCCTAGCACATCTGATAACACATGTCCTCATTAGCTTGACATGCAGCAATTTAGAGATGTGTTGATTGCTCTATTCTGTGCTAAGAAATGGACTTTAACCCCTTCAATACAATGTTACGAGCTTCAAACAACCAGTATTTTCCAAGAAAAATAGTGGACTTGCTTCAATCAATTCTATAAAAGCATAGAACTCCTGAATATGGGATGAACCTTCACCCCCAAAGTAAAATAACCCAAATTGTAGGATCTGGAATTACTCTTGTGTATTTCTTTTTTTTTTTACGTGATTAAAGAAGAATTGATGCATTTTTTTTTTTTATAAATTATTAAAAAAAATTGTCCCCAGGGTACTAATATGAGCTTATAAGGGACACTAATTTTACTGGTATTACTTGCAGAAGAGCTTGTGCTTTATGGAAGCTGTAATTGCTGTTGCCTCTTCTCCCAAGTCCATTTTCATAAAAACTTGTATTATTTATATAATAATTATCAATTTATTAATATATTTTTAAGAGGAATAAAGTATGAATGTTATAATCTAAAGCTCAAAGAGAAAATGTCATGTCGGATGTGGTATCACAGGTTCTCTAATAGAAAAAAAATGGTATAGATTATTGCAGTCTAAAAGTATAACGCATAGCTTTCCCCAGAGATCAGTAAATAACAGGAAGATGTATACAGAGCCTTATCTATTCATGTAGTTTATGGTAAGATAATTCACATTTACATCGGCCTCCAGAGCAAAAGTAGAACTTTCATTAAATCCCCACTGTCTAATGACAATGAAATGACTCCGCTCATTCTTCCCCTATCTATACAGAAAAGCTGTTCAAATGAAGTGTACTACTATTTGGTCTGCTCTAGGGCCCAGTATAAGTTTACAATTTTATCCATAAATGGCATAAAACCTGCATAATTTCAGCACAATACCATAACTATTTACAAGACACAAATATATGTCAGTAAATTGGATATATTAATCAAATTTGCTGCCTCATTTAAAGCATAAAGGAGAGTTGTAGCCTTTAGTAACAAAGTTTTGTGACCAGACATGATGGAAACGTTTAAAATTGAAATCTGTGGCGAATAAGTTTTCATAAATTTCAACAGTTGAAAGCTAGTAATTGCTCATAAAATACAGGTGGGGAGAAGGAGAGAGAGGGAGAGAATCCCACCAACCATAAGAACTTACAATGTATAGGCAAGAATGAGGACCATGTTGACCGTAAGAGTTTACACTGTAAAGGAGAGAGAGGACCCCGCACTGATCATTGGATCTTACACTATAAAGAAGAAGAAGAGAGACTTATCCAGTGACTCTGGAGAAAGAAATCACTTCTGCAATATAAGTTACTTTATTGGGAACCATTGATGTGTGGAGGCGCTGTTAATTCAAAATAAAATTGATCATCCTCGGATTACTCATCTCTAGAGGTGACAGAATAAACAAACACATAATTTATGCCTCCGGTCTATTAAGAAGGCTGTATTCTGACTTTCCCTTATTTTTCCCTCCCTTTAGGGTAATGATTGACAGCTGTCAGCTGTGTACCTGATATAAACAGCAGCCTTTCAATTCCAGTGAGAAATACATATACACATGCAATTATCAAAAGCGCCCTTTTCAGGTTGACCCACAGATTTTCTATTGGCTGCTCTGGTTGAGCCATTCCAAAACTTTCATCTTCTTCTGGTGAAGCCATTCTTTTGTTGATATGTTTAGGGTCGTGTTTTCATGCTGAAAGGTGACATTGCTCTTCATCTTCAGTTTCTTTGCAGAGACCAGGATGTTTTGCTGCAAAATTGATTAATATTTGAAACTGTTCATAGTTACCTCCACTTTAACGAAAGCTTCAGTTACATCTGCTGAAAACAGTCCCAAAGCAGAATGCTGCCTTCACCATGCTTCACTGTGGTTATGGTGTTCTTTTGGTGATGCATAGTGTGGTTTGGCTTTATGCTAAACATACCTTTTGGTATTATGGCCAAAAGGTATATAATAGCAAATTATAGCTGAGCTTGGATGCTGTCTTTAAAAAAAAAAAGCTTCCATTTTAACAACTTACACCAAATGCCAGAGATAAAAAGACCATGTTAGTTTTTTTTTTACATGCAGTACACAATTGGTACTTGCCATAAATTCCTACATCTTCTTTAATGTTTGTTGCTGTAGGCCTATTGGAAGCCTCACGAACCAATTTTCTACTTGTCTTTTTATAAATTTTTGAGGTACATCTAGTTGTAGCTAATTTCACTGTTGTGAAAATGTATGCCACTTTCTGATGATCGGCTTCATTGTTCCATGGCATATTTAATGCCTTGGAATATTTTTTTAAACCTTAAGTGATATCTTTCAAAATTGAGATCTTTTTGCTGTGTTGTAAGCTGTTTACAAACCATGGCTTTTGCTGTAAAATGCAACTAAGTAAATATCAGAATAATCCTCCTAATACAGCCAAACTTTATATGGAATTAAGCTGAATCATTGTAAATTTTTGCAGCTGTGTAGTGACTCCTATGTAACATGAGTGTAAATGTGATTGGCTAATTATGAACATAACAACCCCAATTATAAAAGGGTGTTAAAACTTATGGAACCACTTTTTTTTAGCTAGAACAAGAGAGAAAGAGAGACCTTTTTGGCTCCACCTTTAAAGTACCCAATGTACTAGTCTTACAGTTATATAGATAGTAACTAAAGTAAAAGTTTAGTACCCCATCAGGAGTCCAGGGATCAGTGCCTTTTTATCATGTATTTCAGGGTATGCAAGATCACTTAAACAATAGTGAGATGTTAATGTATGAACTATCAGATTTTCTACAAAACACATATTTGCGTAAAATATATTATAATTCCTTTTATGAATTAGGTTGCACATTTAAGAAGTTATTCAAAGAGCATCATCAAACACAGCTTCCCCAAAGAGTTGACGTCCTCCTTGGGCTGTAGTTGCTCTTCTCATCAGGGATTCCTTATAATGAAGACTGAGATCCTACATTTTTCTCTGTTGTATTGCTGCAAAAGAGACTTCAGGACATATGAACGCTCTATTTTTATAAGGAGATAGTAAACTATGGCATTATGAAACATTCTTACAAGAAATGCCATCTGAAACTGCATGGTTTTGAACAAGTGGAATAAATTATTATTAATTAATACATTTAGTCCTAATTCTCTAACTGTTTTCTAATACAATTATGGCATATCCATATATACTTACTGTATGCCATAAGTATATAGTAGGCATGGGTCACAACAATAGGTCCTGCATCTACCATCAATAATGGAGTCAGTGGAGAGGTGGTCATAATTCCCATTCATTTGTACCACACGTCCCTGGGTCCCAGCGATCATGTGATCGCCACATTACTAATAACATGACCTTGCTGCTAGGTCTCAGAAGACATCCACTGCAATGGTAGTGACAATTAACCCCTTCATGACCCAGCCTATTTTGACCTTAATGACCTGGCCGTTTTTTGCAATTCTGACCAGTGTCCCTTTATGAGGTAATAACTCGGGAATGCTTCTACGGATCGTAACGGTTCTGAGATTGTTTTTTCGTGACATATTGGGCTTCATGTTAGTGGTAAACTTAGGTCAATAATTTTTGCGTTTATTTGTGAAAAAAATGGAAATTTGGCAAAAAATTTTAAAATTTTGTAATTTTCAAATTTTGAAATTTTATTCTGTTAAACCAGAGAGTTATGTGACACAAAATAGAAAATAAAACAATAAAAATGAAAAAAGTACTTTGTTTTCACAAAAAATTTATTTTAGCCTCAATTTTTTCATTTTCACATGGGCAACAGGATAAAATGGATCCTAAAATTTGTTGGGCAATTTCTCCTGAGTACACCGATACCTCATATGTGGTCACAAACCACAGTTTGTGCACACGGCAGGGCTCGGAAGGGAAGGAGTGCCATTTGACTTTTGAATGAAAAATTAGCTCCAATCGTTAGCGGACACCATGTCGTGTTTGGAGAACCCCTGTGTGCCTAAACATTGGAGCTCCCCCACATGTGACCCCATTTTTGAAACTAGACCCCCCCAAGGAACTTATCTAGATGCATAGTGAACACTTTGAACCCCCAGGTGCTTCACAAATTGATCCGAAAAAATGAAAAAGTACTTTTTTTCACAAAAAATTTCATTTAGCCTCAATTTGTTCATTTCCACATGGGCAACAGGATAAAATGGATCCTAAAATGTATTGGGCAATTTCTCCTGAGTACACCGATACCTCACATGTGGGGGTAATCCACTGTTTGGGCACGTTGCAGGGCTCGGAAGGGAAGGAGTGCCATTTGACTTTTTGAATGAAAAAATAGCTCCAATCGTTAGCGGACACCATGTCGCGTTTGGAGAGCCCCTGTGTGCCTAAACATTGGAGCTCCCCCACATGAGACCCCATTTTGGAAACTAGACCTCCTATGGAACTAATCTAGATGTGCAGTGACCACTTTAAACCCTCAAGTGCTTCACAGAAGTTTATAACGCAGAGCCGTGAAAATAAAAAATCATTTTTCTTTCCTCAAAAATTATTTTTTAGCCCACAATTTTTTATTTTCACAAGAGTAACAGGAGAAATTGGACCCGAAAAGTTGTTGTCCAGTTTGTCCTGAGTCTGCTGATACCCCATATGTGGGGGGGAACCACTGTTTGGGCACATGTCGGGGCTCGGAATGGAAGTAGTGACTTTTGAAATGCAGACTTTGATGGAATGGTCTGCGGGCATCACGTTGCATTTGCAGAGCCCCTGATGTGCCTAAACAGTAGAAACCCCCCCACAAGTGACGCCATTTTGGAAACTATACCCCCAAGGAACTTATCTAGATGTGTGGTGAGCACTTTCAACCCCCAAGTGCTTCACAGAAGTTTATAACGCAGAGCCGTGAAAATAAAAAATAATTTTTCTTTCCTCAAAAATTATGTTTTAGCAAGCAATTTTTTATTTTTGCAAGGGTAACAGGAGAAATTGTACCCCAATAGTTGTTGCCCATTTTGTCCTGAGTATGATGGTACCCCATAGGTGGCGGTAAACCACTGTTTGGGTGCACGTCGGGGCTCGGAAGGGAGGGAGCACCATTTGACTTTTTGACCGTAAGATTGGCTGGAATCAATGGTGGCCCAATGTCACGTTTGGAGACCCCTGATGTGTCTAAACAGTGGAAACCCCTCAATTCTAACTTCAACACTAACCCCAACACACCCCTAACTCTTATCCCAACTGTAGCCATAACCCTAATCACAACCCTAACCCCAACACACCCCTAACCACAACCCTAACCCCAACACACCCGTAACCCTTATCCCAACCCTAACCCTAATCCTAACCCTAATCTCAACCCTAACCCTATCCACAAGCCTAATCTTAACCCTAACTCTAATTCCAACTCTAACCCTAAGGCTATGTGCCCACGTTGCGGATTCGTATGAGATTTTTCCGCACAATTTATGAAAAATCCGCAGGTAAAAGGCACTGCGTTTTACCTGCAGATTTACCATGGATTTCCAGTGTTTTTTTGTGCGGATTTCACCTGCGGATTCCTATTGAGGAACAGGTGTAAAACGCTGCGGAATCCACACAAAATTGACATGCTGTGAAAAATACAACGCAGCGTTTCCGCACGGTATTTTCCGCACCATGGACACAGCGGGTTTGGTTTTCCATAGGTTTACATGGTACTGTAAACCTGATGGAAAACTGCTACGAATTTGCCGCGGCCAATCTGCTGCGGATCCACGGACAATCCGCTGCGGATCCGCGGCCAATGCGTTGCGGATCCGCAGCCAAATCTGCACCGTGTGCACATACCCTAACCCTAACCCTAGCCCTCACCCTAACCCTAGCCCTAACCCTAGCCATAACCCTAACCCTAGCCCTAACCCTAACCCTAGTTCTAACCCTAACCCTAGTGGAAAAAAAATGTATATATTTTCTTTATTTTATTATTTTCCCTACCTATGGGGGTGATAAAGGAGGGGGTCATTTACTATTTCTTTATTTTGATCACTGTGAATATACCTGAAATATACCTGGAACGAATCTGCCGGCCGGCAGATTCGGCGGGCGCACTGCGCATGCGCCCGCCAATTTTGAAGATGGTGGCGCCCATGGAGAAGACGGACGGACACCGGGAGGCTCGGTAAGTATGAGGGGGGAGATCGGAGCATGGGGGATCGGAGGACGGGGCGGTGGCATAGGAGCACGGGGGAGCGGGCAGGAGGACAAGGAGCAGACAGGACAATGGAGGGGAGAGGAGCACAGGACGGAGGACTGTGGAGGAGATCGGTGGCCGTGGGGGGACACATCAGGGTTTCCAGCCATGGCCGATGATATTGCAGCATTGGCCATGGCTGGATTGTAATATTTCACCACTTTTTATAGGTGAAATATTACAAATCGCTCTGATTGGCAGTTTCACTTTCAACGGCCAATCAGAACGATCGTAGCCACGGGGGGTGAAGCCACCCCCCCTGGGCTGGAGTACCACTCCCCCTGTCCCTGCAGATTGGGTGAAATTGAAGTTAACCCTTTCACCCGATCTGCAGGGACGCAATGTTTCCATGACGCCACATAGACATCACAGGTCGGATTGGCACTGACTTTCATGACGCCTATGTGGCGTCAAAGGTCGGGAAGGGGTAAAATAAATTATTTAACAAAACGGCATGGGATCCATCCATTAAATTCACTCATTTTGGCTTTTTGAATACCTCTTATCTCTTGCCCTGGTGTGGTGGCAAGTGGGGAAATAGTTTTGAGGTTGATGTCTGCTGTTTTATGTTCGCTGACATCAAGCCCAGAGGTTAGTAATGGAGAGACACCCCAATTTCTAACCCCATAGTCAAATATAATAAAGACAAAGACAGAGTAGAGTCCTTTAATTAAAATAAAAACACAGACTCCTTTATTTAAAATAAAAAAAAACTCCCTCACCATCTTTTACTCATTCATTCACCAAAAATTAAAATAAAAAAGCAAAGTTATAATCACTATGGCCATGTCCCGCGACAATCAGGATGGTTTTGAGAGTGGTCACATCAGTAATGCGACTGCACTCCATGCTGGAACACACTGAGCAGAAGCTCTTCCTGTGACCGGTGGTAACATTGATAACGCCATTGCTGGTCACATGCAGCTGTGTTCTAGTGCTCTGCTCAGTGTGACTATGGGGTTAGTAATGAGGGTGTCTTTTAGACACCTCTCCATTAGTAACCCATGGGCTTGATGCCAGAGGCCTTAAAACAGCTGAGATCAACTCCACAACTATTACCCAACTTGTCACCGCACCATGGCAAGTGGGCAGAGTGAGGCTAAAGGGCAGAAATGGTGCATCTTAAAGCTGTGCCATTTCTGGGGCATGTGACGGCTGATGTTTTTAGTCTTTGAGGGGGCCAATATCCTTGGCTCCTTCCTAGGCTATTAATATCAGCCTGCAGCTGTCTGCATTGCCTTTGCTGATTAGTAAATATAGGGAGACCCCACATCATCTTTTGAGGGGGTCTCCCCTATAATAACCAGTAAAGGCTAAGCAAACAGCTGTGAGCTGATATTAACAGCCTGGGAACCATTATGGCTACTGGCCGCTTCCCAGAATTTAACATCAGTCCTCAGCCATCGGATTTCCCTTTTCTGGTAATGAAAATGAGGCTATTTTTTTAATTTATTTTCTTATTTATTATCAAGTACAGTAAAACACACACTTAAGGTAATCTAAGTTTACAGCCTCTAGGTGATCCAGCAGCTGGAAACAAAAGTAACCTTTAAGTGTTCCTCAAAGTTTCCCATGAAATTTTTGGGCCTTGCCGCAAGATTCGGTGGCTGTGAACTTTAGTAACCTTTAACCCCTTCGTGACACGCGCTGTACTAGTACTGCGCTGCCGGCACTGCATTAGTGCCAGCAGCAGTACTAGTACGGCGCACCGATCACCGCGGTCTCGCGCTGAGCGCCGCGGTGATCGGGTGCGGGTGTCAGCTGTATATGACAGCTGACACCCCGCAGCAATGCCCACGATCGGCGCTATCGCCGATCGCGGGCATTTAACCCCTCTGACGCCGCTGTCAGTAGTGACAGCGGCATAGAGGGGGATCGCGCAGGGACGGGGGCTCCCTGCGCTCTCCCACCGGAGCAACGCAATGAGATCGCGTTGCTCCGGTGACCCGGAAGGAGTCCCCGGATCCAAGATGGCCGCCGGACTCCTCCCGGGTCATGAAGTGACCTGGCTAGCCGGCGCCTGCTGAGAGCAGGCGCCAGAAAGCCACCTAAACTGCCTGTCAGATCGTTGATCTGACAGTGTGCTATGCACACTGCCAGATCAACGATCTGATCTAATACAGTGATGTCCCACCCTGGGACAATGTTAGAAAGTAAAAAAAAAAAAAATAGAATGTGTAAAAAAAAATAAAAAAAAATCCCCAAATAAAAAAAAAAAACATTTCCCAATAAATCCATTTATTTATGTAAAAAAAAAACAAACAATAAATGTACACATATTTGGTATCACCGCGTCCGTAACGACCCGCTCTATAAAACTATCCCACTAGTTAACCCCTTCAGTGAACACCGCAAAAAAAAAAAAAAAACAAGGCAAAAAACAACGCTTTATTATCATACAGGCGAACAAAAAGTGGAATAACACGCGATCGAAATGACGGATATAAATAAACATGGTACCGCTGAAAACGTCATCTTGTCCCGCAAAAAATAAGCCACCATACAGCATCATCAGCAGAAAAATAAAAAAGTTATAGCTCTCAGAATAATGCGATGCAAAAACAATTATTTTTTTATATAAAATAGTTTTTGTGTAAAAGCGCCAAAACATAAAAAAAATTACATAAATGAGGTATCGCTGTAATCGTACTGACCCGATGAATAAAACTGCTTTATCCATTTTACCACACGTGGAACGGTATAAACGCCTCCCCCAAAAGAAATTCATGAATAGCTGGTTTTTGTTCATTCCGCCTCCCAAAAATCGGAATGAAAAGCGATCAAAAAATGTCATCTGCCCGAAAATGTTACCAATAAAAACGTCAACTCGTCCCGCAAAAAACAAGACCTCATATGACTCTGTGGGCCAAAATATGGATAAATTATAGCTCTCAAAATGTGGTGATGCAAAAACTATTTTTTGCAATAAAAAGCGTCTTTTAGTGTGTGACGGCTGCCAATCATAAAAATCCGCTAAAAAACACGCTATAAAAGTAAATCAAACCCCCCTTCATCACCCCCTTAGTTAGGGAAAAATAATAAAATGTAAAAAAATGTATTTATTTCCATTTTCCCATTAGGGCTAGGGTTAGGGCTAGGGTTAGGGCTAGGGTTAGGGCTAGGGCTAGGGTTAGGGCTAGGGTTAGGGTTGGGGTTAGGGTTTCAGTTATAATTGGGGGTTTCCACTGTTTAGGCACATCAGGGGCTCTCCAAACGCGACATGGTGTCCGATCTCAATTCCAGCCAATTCTGCTTTGAAAAAGTAAAACAGGGCTCCTTCCCTTCCGAGTTCTCCTGTGTGCCCAAACAGTGGTTCCCCCCAAAATATGGGGTATCAGCGTTCTCAGGACAAGTTGGACAACAACTTTTGGGGTCCAATTTGTCGTGTTACCCTTGGGAAAATAAAAACATAGGGGATAAAATATCATTTTCGTGGAAAAAAATATTTTTTATTTTCACGGCTCTGCGTTATAAACTGTAGTGAAACACTTGTTGGTTCAAAGCTCTCACAACACATCTAGATAAGTTCCTTGGGGGGTCTAGTTTCCAATATGGAGTCACTTGTGGGGGGTTTCTACTGTTTAGGTACATCAGGGGCTCTGCAAATGCAACATGACGCCTGCAGACCAATCCATCTAAGTCTGCATTTCAAATGGCGCTCCTTCCCTTCCGAGCTCTGCCATGCGCCCAAACAGTGGTTCCCCCCAACATATGGGGTATCAGCGTTCTCAGGACAAGTTGGACAACAACTTTTGGGGTCCAATTTGTCCTGTTACCCTTGGAAAAATAAAAACATAGGGGATAAAATATCATTTTCGTGGAAAAAAATATTTTTTATTTTCACGGCTCTGCGTTATAAACTGTAGTGAAACACTTGTTGGTTCAAAGCTCTCACAACACTTCTAGATAAGTTCCTTGGGGGGTCTAGTTTCCAATATGGGGTCACTTGTGGGGGGTTTCTACTGTTTAGGTACTTCAGGGGCTCTGCAAATGCAACATGACACCTGCAGTCTATTCCATCTAAGTCTGCATTTCAAACGGTGCTCCTTCCCTTCCGAGCTCTGCCATGCACTCAAACGGTGGTTCCCCCCCACATGTGGGGTATCAGCGTACTCAAGACAAATTGGACAATAACATTTGTGGTCCAATTTCTCCTGTTACCCTTGGGAAAAAAAAATTGCGGGCTAAAACATCATTTTGTGGAAAGAAAAAATGATTTTTTAATTTTCACAATGCTACATTCTAAACTTTAGTGAAACAATTGGGGGTTAAAAGTGCTCACCACACATCTAGATAAGTTCCTTAGGGGGTCTTCTTTCCAAAATGGGGTCACTTGTGGGGGGTTAAGGCACGTCAGGGGCTCTCCAAATGCGACATGGCGTCCGACCTCAATTCCAGCCAATTTTGCATTGAAAAGTCAAATGGCACTCCTTCCCTTCCGAGCTCTGCCATGCGCTCAAACAGTGGTTTATCCCCATATATGAAGTATCAACGTACTCAGGACAAATTGCACAACAACTTTTGGGGTCCAATTTATCCTTTTACCCTTGGGAAAATAAAAAATTTGGGGCAAAAAGATCATTTTTTGTGAAAGTTAATATAAATTTTTTTTTACGGCTCTAGATTATAAACTTCTGTGAAGCACTTGGAGGTTCAAAGTGCTCACCACACATCTAGATTAGTTCCTTAGGGGGTCTACTTTCCAAAATGGTGTCACTTGTGGGGGTTTCCACTGTTTAGGCACATCAGGGGCTCTCCAATCGTGACATGGGCTCCGATCTCAATTCCAGCAAATCTTGCATTGAAAAGTCAAATGGCGCTCCTTCCCTTCCGAGCTCTGCCATGTGCCCAAACAGTGGTTTACCCCCACATATGGGGTGTCAGCATACTCAGGACAAATTGTACAACGACTTTTGTGGTCCAATTTCTCCTGTTACCCTTGGTAAAATGAAACAAATAGGACCTGAAGTAAAAATTTTGTGAAAAAAAGTTAAATGTTCAATTTTTTTAAACATTCAAAAAATTCCTGTGAAGCACCTGAAGGGTTAATAAACTTTTTGAATGTGGTTTTGAGTACCTTGAGGGGTGCAGTTTTTAGAATGGTGTCACTTTTGGGCATTTTCTGTCATATAGACCCCTCAAAGTCACTTCAAGTGTGAGGTGGTCCGTAAAAAAATGGTTTTGCAAATTTTGTTGCAAAAATGAGAAATCGCTGGTCAACTTTTAACTCTTATAACGTCCTAACAAAAAAAAATTATGTTTCCAAAATTGTGCTGATGTAAAGCAGACATGTGGGAAATGTTGTTTATTAACTATTTTATGTGATATAACTCTCTAATTTAAGGGCTTAAAAACTAAGAGTTTGAAAATTGCTAAATTTTCATAATTTCCGACAAATTTTTGTTTTTTTCACAAATAAATGCAAGTCATATCGAAGAAGTTTTACCACTATCATGAAGTACAATATGTCACGAGAAAACAATGTCAGAATCACCAGGATCCGTTGAAGCATTTCAGAGTTATGACCTCATAAAGTGACAGTGGTCAGAATTGTAAAAATTGGCCCTGTCACTTAGGTGAAAACAGGCTTTGGGGTGAAGGGGTTAAGGTAGCTCAAGTGCCGAGTGCTGGACTCGAGGTCATTCATCAGTCTGGCACTGGTGCTAAACAGCATGAGAACTATTTGCTATGAACTCAGGTGGTCTTAGAGTAAGGTTTTTTCAGTTTGCAGTGGCTCTGTCCTCATCAGAATCGGGGGCTGTAAACTGAGATAACCTTACTGACGTCACCTCAGTTCCCAGCAGCCGAGTCTCTTGTAGTGCAGCTCCAGTGTATTTAAAAAAATAATTTAAAAAACTAACCAAGTTAAAGCAGAAATCTGCAGGTTGCATTCCACAGCTGTCAAATTTATATTGGCTGGTTATCAAAAATAGAGGATTCTCCAAGCATTTTTAAAATTATTTAAATAAATAATTTAAATAAATGGCATGGGGTCCCCCCATTCTTGATAACCAGCCAAGCTAAAGCAGACAATGGAGGGTTGGCATTCTTAGTCTCTTCGTCCCTATGCTAATCTACCTATACCCAATATTGCAATTACGTTGGGTGGTTCAACCATAACTCCCAAGCAGCATGTCTGCTGTATTGGGATCATATTTGACACAGAACTTTCCTTTATTCCCTGCATCCAATCACTCACTAGCTCATGCTACCTGCATCTTAACCCCTTAATGACAGCCAATATGTATTTTAACTGACCTGAGATATAAGAGAATAGCCTCCCCATACAGGTGATAATCCAGTAGCTGTTGGCTGTCCACTATAGCTGACACCTTGCTGCATCAGCCACGATCAGTGTTTGCACCGTCCAACTCTGTTTAACCCCTTAGGTGCTGCTGTCAATAGTGACTACATCATTATAAATGGTTAACAGAGTGTGGGGGCTTCCTATTTAACCAAATTGGTGCCCTCAGATCTTGATTTTGTGGTCGTGTTGTTTGCCATGGCAATTCATGACCAAATAGCGGCCTTAGAGTCTGATTGTTGTAGTAATCTGTTCAAAAGTTAGAGACATTTAGGTGGTAAAAATGCACATTTTCTGTTGTGTAGGCAATCCAGTAACACAGTGTGCAGTAATCAGGGCACATACAGTGATCTGACAATAACCCAAAAACAATAGAACGAGCTCTGAGACGTGGAATCTCTGTAGACCGCAATACCTGAACCTATCCTAACACAACTAAAGGCGGCTGTGGATTGCGCCTGTCACTACCTATGCAACTCGGCACAGCCTGAGGAGCTGACTAGCCTGAAGATAGAAATACAAGCCTGACTTGCCTCAGAGAAATACCCCAAAGGAAAAGGCAGCCCCCCACATATAATGACTGTTAGCAAGATGAAAAGACAAAACATAGGGATGAAATAGATTCAGCAAAGTGAGGCCCGATATTCTAGACAGAGCGAGGATAGCAAAGAGAACTATGCAGTCTACAAAAAACCCTAAAGCAAAAACCACGCAAAGGGGGCAAAAAGATCCACCGTGCCGAACTAACGGCACGGCGGTACACCCTTTGCATCCCAGAGCTTCCAGCAAAAACGAATAGACAAGCTGGACAGAAAAAACAGCAACAAAAGCAAAGAAGCACTTATCTAAGCAGAGCAGCAGGCCACAGGAAAGATCCAGGAGCTCAGATCCAACACTGGAACATTGACAAGGAGCAAGGAAGACAGAATCAGGTGGAGTTAAATAACAAGGCAGCCAACGAGCTCACCAGAACACCTGAGGGAGGAAGCCCAGAGGCTGCAGTACCACTTGTGACCACAGGAGTGAATTCAGCCACAGAATTCACAACAGTACCCCCCCTTGAGGAGGGGTCACCGAACCCTCACCAGAGCCCCCAGGCCGACCAGGATGAGCCACATGAAAGGCACGAACAAGATCTGGAGCATGGACATCAGAGGCAAAAACCCAGGAATTATCCTCCTGAGCATAACCCTTCCATTTAACCAGATACTGGAGTTTCCATCTAGAGACACGAGAATCCAAAATTTTCTCCACAATATACTCCAATTCCCCCTCCACCAAAACAGGGGCAGGAGGCTCAACAGATGGAACCATAGGTGCCACGTATCTCCGCAACAACGACCTATGGAATACATTATGTATGGAAAAGGAGTCCGGGAGGGTCAGACGAAAGGACACAGGATTGAGAATCTCAGAAATCCTATACGGACCAATAAAATGAGGTTTAAATTTAGGAGAGGAAACCTTCATAGGAATATGACGAGAAGATAACCAAACCAGATCCCCAACACGAAGTCGGGGACCCACACGGCGTCTGCGATTAGCGAAAAGTTGAGCCTTCTCCTGGGACAAGGTCAAATTGTCCACTACCTGAGTCCAGATCTGCTGCAACCTGTCCACCACAGAATCCACACCAGGACAGTCCGAAGACTCAACCTGTCCTGAAGAGAAACGAGGATGGAACCCAGAATTGCAGAAAAATGGAGAGACCAAGGTAGCCGAGCTGGCCCGATTATTAAGGGCGAACTCAGCCAACGGCAAAAAGGACACCCAATCATCCTGGTCTGCAGAAACAAAACATCTCAGATATATTTCCAAGGTCTGATTGGTTCGTTCGGTCTGGCCATTAGTCTGAGGATGGAAAGCCGAGGAAAAAGATAGGTCAATGCCCATCCTACCACAAAAGGCTCGCCAGAACCTTGAAACAAACTGGGAACCTCTGTCAGAAACAATATTCTCAGGAATGCCATGCAAATGAACCACATGCTGGAAGAACAAAGGCACCAAATCAGAGGAGGAAGGCAATTTAACCAAGGGCACCAGATGGACCATTTTAGAAAAGCGATCACAGACCACCCAAATGACTGACATCTTTTGAGAAACGGGAAGGTCAGAAATGAAATCCATCGAAATATGTGTCCAAGGCCTCTTCGGGACCGGCAAGGGCAAAAGCAACCCACTGGCACGTGAACAGCAGGGCTTAGCCCTAGCACAAATCCCACAGGACTGCACAAAAGCATGTACATCCCATGACAGAGATGGCCACCAGAAGGATCTAGCCACTAACTCTCTAGTACCAAAGATTCCTGGATGACCAGCCAACACCGAACAATGAAGTTCAGAGATAACTTTACTAGTCCACCTATCAGGGACGAACAGTTTCTCGGCCGGACAACGATCAGGTTTATTAGCCTGAAATTTTTGCAACACTCGCCGCAAATCAGGGGAGATGGCAGACACAATGACTCCTTCCTTGAGGATACTCGCCGGCTCAGATAAACCCGGAGAGTCGGGCACAAAACTCCTAGACAGAGCATCCGCCTTCACATTTTTAGAGCCCGGAAGGTACGAAATCACAAAATCGAAGCGAGCAAAAAATAACGACCAACGTGCCTGTCTAGGATTCAAGCGCTTGGCAGACTCGAGATAATTAAGGTTCTTATGATCAGTCAATACCACCACGCGATGCTTAGCTCCTTCAAGCCAATGACGTCACTCCTCGAATGCCCACTTCATGGCCAGCAACTCTCGGTTGCCCACATCATAATTACGCTCAGCAGCAGAAAACTTCCTGGAAAAGAAAGCACATGGTTTCAACACTGAGCATCCAGAACCTCTCTGTGACAAAACCGCCCCTGCTCCAATCTCAGAAGCATCAACCTCGACCTGGAACGGAAGAGAAACATCTGGTTGACACAACACAGGGGCAGAACAAAAACGACGCTTCAACTCCTGAAAAGCTTCCACGGCAGCAGAAGACCAATTAACCAAATCAGCACCCTTCTTGGTCAAATCGGTCAATGGTCTGGCAATGCTAGAAAAATTACAGATGAAGCGACGATAAAAATTAGCAAAGCCCAGGAACTTTTGCAGACTTTTCAGAGATGTAGGCTGAGTCCAATCCTGGATGGCTTGGACCTTAACCGGATCCATCTCGATAGTAGAAGGGGAAAAGATGAACCCCAAAAATGAAACTCTTTGCACACCGAAGAGACACTTTGATCCCTTCACGAACAAAGAATTAGCACGCAGTACCTGGAAAACCATTCTGACCTGCTTCACATGAGACTCCCAATCATCTGAGAAGATCAAAATGTCATCCAAGTAAACAATCAGGAATTTATCCAGATACTCACGGAAGATGTCATGCATAAAAGACTGAAAAACAGATGGAGCATTGGCAAGTCCGAACGGCATCACTAGATACTCAAAATGACCCTCGGGCGTATTAAATGCCGTTCTCCATTCATCTCCTTGCCTGATTCTCACCAGATTATACGCACCACGAAGATCTATCTTAGTGAACCAACTAGCCCCCTTAATCCGAGCAAACAAGTCAGATAACAATGGCAAGGGATACTGAAACTTAACAGTGATCTTATTAAGAAGGCGGTAATCAATACACGGTCTCAGCGAACCATCCTTCTTGGCTACAAAAAAGAACCCTGCTCCCAGTGGTGATGACGATGGGCGAATATGTCCCTTCTCCAGGGATTCCTTCACATAACTGCGCATAGCGGTGTGTTCAGGCACGGATAAATTAAATAAACGACCTTTAGGGAATTTACTACCAGGAATCAAATTGATAGCACAATCACAATCCCTATGCGGAGGTAGGGCATCGGACTTGGGCTCTTCAAATACATCCTGATAATCAGACAAGAACTCTGGGACCTCAGAAGGAGTGGATGACGAAATAGACAAAAATGGAACATCACCATGTACCCCCTGACAACCCCAGCTGGATACCGACATAGAGTTCCAATCCAATACTGGATTATGGGTTTGTAGCCATGGCAACCCCAACACGACCACATCATGCAGATTATGCAGCACCAGAAAGCGAATAACTTCCTGATGTGCAGGAGCCATGCACATGGTCAGCTGGGCCCAGTACTGAGGTTTATTCTTGGCCAAAGGCGTAGCATCAATTCCTCTCAACGGAATAGGACACCGCAAAGGCTCCAAGAAAAAGCCACAACGCTTAGCATAATCCAAATCCATCAGATTCAGGGCAGCGCCTGAATCCACAAACGCCATGACAGAATACGATGACAAAGAGCATATCAAGGTAATGGACAGAAGGAATTTGGACTGTACAGTACCAATGACGGCAGACCTATCGAACCGCTTAGTGCGCTTAGGACAATCAGAAATAGCATGAGTGGAATCACCACAGTAGAAACACAGCCCATTCAGACGTCTGTGTTCTTGCCGTTCAACTCTGGTCATAGTCCTATCGCACTGCATAGGCTCAGGTTTAATCTCAGACAATACCGCCAGATGGTGCACAGATTTACGCTCGCGCAAGCGACGACCGATCTGAATGGCCAAAGACATAGACTCATTCAAACCAGCAGTCATAGGAAAACCCACCATGACATCCTTAAGAGCCTCAGAGAGACCCTTTCTGAACAAAGCTGCCAGCGCAGATTCATTCCACAGAGTGAGTACTGACCACTTCCTAAATTTCTGACAATATACTTCTATATCATCCTGACCCTGGCACAAAGCCAGCAAATTTTTCTCAGCCTGATCCACTGAATTAGGCTCATCGTACAGCAATCCGAGCGCCAGGAAAAACGCATCGACACCACTCAATGCAGGGTCTCCTGGCGCAAGAGAAAATGCCCAGTCCTGAGGGTCGCCGCGCAAAAAAGAAATAATAATCAAAACCTGTTGAACTGAATTACCAGAAGAATGAGGTTTCAAGGCCAGAAATAGCTTACAATTATTTTTGAAGCTCAGAAACTTAGTTCTATCACCAAAAAACAAATCAGGAATAGGAATTCTTGGTTCTAGCATAGATTTCTGATCAATTGTATCTTGAATCTTTTGTACATTTATAACGAGATTATCCATTGAAGAGCACAGAGCCTGAATATCCATGTCCACAGCTGTGTCCTGAAGCACCCTAATGTCTAGGGGAAAAAAAAGACTGAACACAGAGCTGAGAAAAAAAAAATATGTCAGAACTTCTTTTTTCCCTCTATTGAGAATCATTGGTTTGGCTCCTTGTACTGTAGTGTAGGCAATCCAGTAACACAGTGTGCAGTAATCAGGGCACATACAGTGATCTGACAATAACCCAAAAACAATAGAACGAGCTCTGAGACGTGGAATCTCTGTAGACCGCAATACCTGAACCTATCCTAACACAACTAAAGGCGGCTGTGGATTGCGCCTGTCACTACCTATGCAACTCGGCACAGCCTGAGGAGCTGACTAGCCTGAAGATAGAAATACAAGCCTGACTTGCCTCAGAGAAATACCCCAAAGGAAAAGGCAGCCCCCCACATATAATGACTGTTAGCAAGAGGAAAAGACAAAACATAGGGATGAAATAGATTCAGCAAAGTGAGGCCCGATATTCTAGACAGAGCGAGGATAGCAAAGAGAACTATGCAGTCTACAAAAAACCCTAAAGCAAAAACCACGCAAAGGGGGCAAAAAGACCCACCGTGCCGAACTAACGGCACGGCGGTACACCCTTTGCGTCCCAGAGCTTCCAGCAAAAATGAATAGACAAGCTGGACAGAAAAAACAGCAACAAAAGCAAAGAAGCACTTATCTAAGCAGAGCAGCAGGCCACAGGAAAGATCCAGGAGCTCAGATCCAACACTGGAACATTGACAAGGAGCAAGGAAGACAGAATCAGGTGGAGTTAAATAACAAGGCAGCCAACGAGCTCACCAGAACACCTGAGGGAGGAAGCCCAGAGGCTGCAGTACCACTTGTGACCACAGGAGTGAATTCAGCCACAGAATTCACAACAATTTTCAATCCTATCATGCCACTTTGCATTAATTCCTGTAAAGCAGCTGAAGAGTTAATAAACTACCTGACTGCAGTTTTCAATATGTCTGGGGGTGTTGTTTTTAAAATGGTATCACGTTTGGGGGTTTCCCAATATATGAGACCCCTAAAGGCACTTCAAACATGGATAAGTCCCTAAAAAAATAAAATTTGGAAATTTCCTTGAAAAAATCCTCCTAAAATGCTAACAAAATAAAATAACATTTTACAAATGGTGCTGATGTAAAGCCGACATGTGGGAAATGTTATTTATTAATGGTTTGCTGTGGTATGACCATCTGGATTGAAGGGATAATCATTCAAAGTTTGAAAATTGCTAATTTTTTATCATTTTTCTAAAATTTTTGATATTTTTTATAAATAAACACAAAACATATTGACCTAAATTTACCATTATCATAAAGTATAATGTGTCATGAAAAAACAATCTCAAAATCACTGGGATTTGTTGAAGCGTTGCAGAGTTATTACCACATAAAGTGACACTGGTCAGATTTCAAAAATTTGGCCCCGTCACTAAGGGGTTAAAACATCTCCAGAATCCGACCTTTTCTCACCTTTGAAACTGCAAAAACTCTTACTGTCACTCTTATTCATTCTCAACTAGATTACTGCAACTCTCTTCTGATCAGTCTCCCTTCCAAACTTTCTTCTCTCCAACCCACCCTATATGCGGCAGCCAGGATCGTATTTCTGTCCAACCCCTTCACCAATGACTCCACCTTGTGCCAGTCATTGCACTGGTTAGCCATTTGCTACAGAATACAATACAAACTTATCTATTTCATCCACAAAGCTCTCTAAGGGTACCGTCACACTATAACATTTCGATCGCTACGACGGTACGATTCGTGACGTTCCAGCGATATCGTTATGATATCGCTGTGTCTGACACGCAGCAGCGATCAGGGATCCTGCTGAGAATCATACGTTGTAGCAGATCGTATGGAACTTTCTTTCATCGCTGGATCTCCCGCTGTCATTGCTAGATCGGTGTGTGTGACACCGATCTAGCGATCTAGCGATGCGATCCAGCGATGCGTTCGCTTGTAACCAGGGTAAACATCGGGTAACTAAGCGCAGGACCGCGCTTAGTTACCCGATGTTTACCCTGGTTACAAGCGTTAAACTAAAAAAAAAACAAACAGCACATACTTACATTCTGGTGTCCGTCAGGTCCCTTGCCGTCTCTGCTTCCCGCACTGTGACTGCCGGCCGTAAAGTGAAAGCAGAGCACAGTGGCTGTGCTTTCACTTTCACTTTACGGCCGGCAGTCACTGAGTGCTGGAAGCAGACTGCAAGGGACCTGACGGACACCAGAATGTAAGTATGTGCTGTTTGTTTTTTTTTAGTTTAATGCTTGTAACCAGGGTAAACATCGGGTAACTAAGCGCGGTCCTGCGCTTAGTTACCCGATGTTTACCCTGGTTACCCAGGGACCTCGGCATCGTTGGTCGCTGGAGAGCTGTCTGTGTGACAGCTCCCCAGCGACCACACTACGATTTACCTACGATCACGGCCAGGTCATATCGCTGGTCGTGATCGTAGGTAAATCGTATAGTGTGACGGTACCCTAAAGTAAGTTCTACGTTGTCCCTCATTTTTATCTTATCACCCTACCTGTGCCCTCCGTTCTGCAACTGATCTAAGACTAACATCCTCCATAATCTGAACCTCACTCCTCTCTCCCACTGTGCCAGTTAACTGAAATTCACTACTCCAAACAATCCAACTAATATCTAACCCCCGTGTTTTTAAACATGCTTTAAAAACACATCTTTTAAGACAGGCATATTACCTCAACTCTCTAACCTAACTCTTCCCTGGTCCTTTCTTCTAAATATACAAAAAAACCCTGTTTGGGAGAGAAGAACAGACAAATCGCGGCGCCCTAAGTGCGTAAACACAATATTATAGTCTTTAAAGGGTGCACAATTTTATGCACTCACCTGATAAAAGACTAAAATGGCTTTAGATCGTGTATCCTCCAAATTCCCTCTGAGATACTTTTCAATATACAGGGCTTGCAGCTTGCCTCGGGTGGATCCAAGTGAGAGAGCCAGAGTAAGGCTCACACAGGATGAGTAGTTCAAGAAAAGCACATCCAGCCCATGAATGGCAGCGCTTCCCAGGACTCACATTCAAAGATGATATTTCATATTTTTTTATTTCATAACTTAAAATAGAAGAGATACCTTTCTTCTAAATGTTAATCTTAATCTGCTCACTCCTATTCATCTGTCTCCACATCCTCCTTGCACCCAACAACACACCATAACTGTACCTAATACTGGCTGATGACCGGATCATGCAGTTTTATATGAAAACCCTTATTTATTATAATGACAGCTGGACCGAACATAACAGAACGTTCTACCTATCGTGTCCCCCCTATTTCCTTGTAGATTGTAGCTTGCAAGCAGCAGGGCCCTCACTCCTCCTGTATCTGGTGAGCTGTGTGTTACTTGGTATTGTCTTATTGTCTGTACATGTCTTCACTTAATTGTAGACTACTGCTGAACATGTTGGCGCTATATAAATAAAATGTAACTTTAAATCGATAAAGAAATCTACCAATGTCATTTTATATATCACTGGTATGACTCTCAGCAGGCCCATAGATTTGTAAACAATTTGCACTCTGGATGAACTAAGTGAAATATGGGGCAGAACACAGAACTCCTTATCTTGCTAAGTGGCCACTGCTGGTACTGCACTTTACTCACTCAACGGTAATGGAAGTGAATGAGAGATAAAGTGCAGGACTCTACATCTGCCACTAAGCAATGCATGGGGCCAATGTGTTCTGCTCTATTCCGCTCTTGGTTCCGGCCACTGCTGGATCAAATTTCAGATGATCAGTGGCAGTGCTGTCTCTGCAACATTCTCATATTGATGGTCATCAATTTGCCAGTACAAGACAATTTCATTACGTCCCAGAAAGCTTAAATTGGATTGGAGCTAAATATGTACAATATAACAAGGCACTGATTGTCAAATGCAAACCTCACTGTGGGTGTTCATCATCAAGTGGTCACAAATTGGTAATTTGCAATATTAACTTCATATGACAGCTGACTAAAGCTCCATTCACACTGCGCATTAAACAACTGCCAATGAGCAACATGTTTTGCCTGTCAAGAGTAATTAAATAGCCTGTTTACACTGGCCGACGCCTCTTCAGATGCGCTTAGTAGGATCAGTCATAGAGATGAGTGGAGTGAGGCTCAAGTTTGAGATGAAATTCCTGAAATTTGCTGTTCCGTGCTAATTTATACACCTTTGAGATCTGATTCGTGATTAGCAAATAAAAAACTTCCCAGCACCAAACAATTCTGCAAAACCAGCAAATTCAAATGTGAAAGGATTTGCTCATCCCTAGTAATAGAATATTCAGTGTACATAGGCTGTCATTGTTCTGGGCAGCACATGTCCTGGTTACATAGGCCGATGAAGAAACTCGAAGACCGATGCCTTGTAGAGAACAGTTATCTTTTATGCAAAGAAAAAGATCATTCCACCTGATGAACAGGGGTTTTGCTTGTTTGTCGGGTGGTTGGAAGTCTGTTGAGATTTCACAAATAATCATGAAATGTGGTTCTTAGGAACCATTGTTTATGATAATTATGCAGTGTAAATTAGGATAAGGAGCTAGAAAAAAAGGAGCGGTCAAGTCATAGATGTGGTAAGGTTCTAAGTGACAAAAGCAGGGGTCATTTTTTAACAAAGTGGTTGTTTGGGACTTTGATGACCAATCCTAAGGATAGGTCAGTGTTAATGTTTGATTGGTGGGGCTGTGACACCTTGCTGTTCTTGGTGTTGGCGCCAACAAGAACTGCTCAGCTATGGAGCCGCACTGCTCCATAGACTGTATAGGGGCCACAGCCGGGTGCTGCACATCAGCCCCCTATTCAAGTCAATAGGGGGTGGATGTGCAGTAACCGGCCGCAGCTCTGATGAAGCTGTGCAGCTCTGTAGCTGAGCAGTTCCAGGTGCCTCCGACATTGGCAACAAGCTAATCGGTGGAGGTATCGGGTGTCGCATCCCCACTGATCAGACATTGATTACTTATCTTATGGATAGACCATCAATGATAGAATCCAGGACAACCCCTTTAACAGAAAGCGAAAAGAGATGACTACTATGCCCTTTAAGAATCCAGTCTCAAGCAATAAAATTCTATTGTCCTCAAAGCATCCACCATATTTATGTGCTCCATTACTTATTCAATCTAATAAAGTAACAGATGAATTGGCTTTTAAAGCTCCATATCCTCAGGGTTGGCTTTTAAACTGCACTTAATCCAAAGCTGTCCCCACTCTGCCCGGTGGATATAATGTGCACAATTGAAAATGTCAGCATTTATTGCATTGTCCTATCCTACTCTTGTTGTTACTTATTTAACATTCTGAGGATCGCATTCGCCATTGATTCTGTTAATATATTCTGCTTTAAAAGTATTATAAAGTTGTGAGCGCAGTGGTGCATTTTACGGATTAAAGCGGTTGATTCAACTGAAAAAAAGAGAGCCATTGCTGAACTAGAGAATATGGATGTGAATGTAAAATGCTGTATGTGTCTTATGTAGTAAAGCATTTGTATCAGTCTTATAAACATATTCCGAGTCCCATATTTACTGTATGTTCCTTCAGTTGACATTGCTATGCAGTAAAATAAAAAAGAATCAACTACTAGTAAATTGCAAAGTGATTTGTTTGTTTTTTTCAAGCACTTTACAATTTTACCCATCTAAGAAAATTGGAATAACCCTTTAAGTAATCACTGTAACTATGGACGTGCTTTATTTAGTTCTTGCTTAGAGTTTTTTCTTACCTGTCTGGTTAGATTTTTAGCATGTCACCTTAAGAAAAGAACTGTTAATCTTGTTCAAATCAAATTCAGACATATTGAAAAACATAATAATCTGAAATGCTCATTGAAAACATTTGTCAAAATTTATAAGTAATGGCACGTTGCACATTATTGTCAGTAATTTCATTACGCCTCTCAATTAACGAAAGAGTTCTTTTACCAGTCAAGTGATGTTATGTGATTGAGCAGAAACTTCTGGAATGATGACAATCATTTGAGGATCCTTCGCTATGCAAAACACCAATCACTTGCTCACAGCCCATTTTATGCTGCATATCAATGCGATCTGTGATGTAAGTTGAATTTATAGATTAGAAGTAAAAACTAGATTTGTACTTTTTTACATTGCAACTTTATAGAACTTTCTCAGATTACTTTATGATATTTAAGTAACTCCTCTTTCCTGAAAGTAGTGAAGTTCTGCGTTTCTATCCCCAAGAGCCACAGCTACAGTAGCTGAATTTGTAATGCTTCTCGCGTCTTTGTGGATTACTTCCTGGTATTTCCATTTTGGTAACAAATTTCAAAAACACGTAATTTGTCAAAATTGCTTTTTACAGGGTATTTTACTTAAAGAAGCACCAGTAGAAACAAGAATTCTCTATTCCTTGCATAAATCATTCCCCTCTTCAACTACTGACACAGTTGCTCTGCTTGTCCCTCCTTCCAGACAGTTCTGCATTGACTTTTGACTCCTATAGAAAATTGACCTCCTGTTTCTATAAAGAGTTTAGAAGGATTGAGCTGATAAGCTTCCTTCCTCTAGTGTTAAGGTTTTAAATGCATACAAAATTCTACATACATTTGTTTATTGCATCAAGATTTTTTGACTTTTTCAGGAACTTATTGTTAAACAAAATACAATAAAATAAAACTATTTTACTAAATTGTAAAATGCTCTTATTAAAATTATAACATTTGTGTTGTTGGGGTCAATTTCGACCCAGGTCTAATATAAGAGTAAAAAAACAATAATAAGTCCCAAAACTGAACTCATAAACACAATATAAACCAACAGCCCACAGCCAGCTCTACCTCCAACAACTTGAGTTAAGGCCCCTTCACATTAAGCGACGCTGCAGCGATACCGACAACGATCCGGATCGCTGCAGCGTCGCTGTTTGGTCGCTGGAGAGCTGTCACACAGACAGCTCTCCAGCGACCAACGATCCCGAAGTCCTCGGGTAACCAGGGTAAACATCGGGTAACTAAGCGCAGGGCCGCGCTTAGTAACCCGATGTTTACCCTGGTTACCAGCGTAAAAGTAAAAAAAAAAAAACACTACATACTTACCTACCGCTGTCTGTCCCCGGCACTCTGCTTTTCTGCACTCCTCATATACTGGCTGTGAGCACAGCGGCCGGAAAGCAGAGCGGTGACGTCACCGCTCTGCTTTCCGGCTGACCGACGCTCACAGCCAGTACAGGAGGAGTGCAGAAAAGCAGAGCGCCGGGGACAGACAGCGGTAGGTAAGTATGTAGTGTTTGGTTTTTTTTACTTTTACGCTGGTAACCAGGGTAAACATCGGGTTACTAAGCGCGGCCCTGCACTTAGTTACCCGATGTTTACCCTGGTTACCAGTGAAGACATCGCTGGATCGGTGTCACACACGCCGATCTAGCGATGTCCACGGGAGATCCAGCGACTAAATAAAGTTCTGGACTTTGTTCAGCGACCAACGATCTCCCAGCAGGGGCCTGATCGTTGGTCGCTGTCACACATAACGATTTCCTTAACGATATCGTTGCTACGTCACAAAAAGCAACGATATCGTTAACGATATCGTTATGTGTGAAGGTACCTTTAGGGACATGTCCAGGCATGTATGGCCAAATCAGCTTAGAGTTGGTACTTTGCAGAGTATAGTTTAGATTATTCTCTGGAGGTTCATTTGACAATATTTTTATATTGAAAATGAAGGGTATGCTCTCAAATGAAAGGCCCAGGGGGCCACAACAAAAATATTAAAATCAATCCTTCCATGGATGAGAAACCCTAACAAGGTAACTAAGAGGTAAGAAACAAATTGGATCATAAATAACTGTTTTTAGGGTATCCTAGGGGTGATTTAAGACACAGGTCAAAACCAACCCGTTAACATAAGAAAGAGTAACAGAAAGCTAACACTAGAGGAAGGTTAATCACGTGATGTCATAGACCTAATGAAAAAGAGAAGAATTAACTGGGTAGAAGGGCAAAATGAGCAATTGTAAGTACATGGTGCTATATAATATGATGATTGCAATATATTAAGAAAACTAAAACTTTGATGGGAGGAGGGCTTCTTTAATTTATTACATTTGTAAAATTGCAAAAGTACTGGTAAAAATAAGCAACTTTGCAATTTACCTCTGTAAAAATATTCTTATGTTCTCAAGAACAGAGAGATTTTTAATTTTATAGTTTATTGCTCATTGCCTAAGTTAACAGCCATCTCTAAGGTCTATCAAATTTGGCCAAATATCAAAGACTGAACGTCAGTTCCAAACAGAGACCAGGTGTGGACAGTTACATACTAATAGTAGCCATCCCCATATATAACTAACGAATAAAGTGGCACTCTGTAGCACTATAGCATGTGAAATTGGAATTGTATTACTGCTCTAGGAAAAAGGAAAAAGCAAAGATACTTAGTGCTTAAATTCGCCAATTCATGTATGCCGAGCAGCCAACGGCAAGGTGATGCTCTTTGCTGGGAACCTAACATAATGTGATTGCTCACCTGGGATGAGAGCCGACATTTACATGGGGGGGGAAAAGGATTCTGACCGTCACTTCTAAACAGAGACTAGGTGTGCGCAGGTGCATACTAAGAGTAGCCACCTCCATATATAACTATCTTTGTTTTTTCCTATTTTCTAGAGTAATGCAATTCAAATTTCTAATACAGGGTGGGCCATGTATATGGATATACCTAAATAAAATGGGAATGGTTGGTGATATCAACTTCCTGTTTGTGGCACATTAGTGTATGGGAGAGGGAAAACTTTTCAAGATGGGGGATGACCATGGTGGCCATTTTGAAGTCTGCCATTTTGGATCCAACTTTATTTTTTCCAATGGGAAGAGAGTCATGTTACACATGGTGTGCTTGGTTTTAACATAACTTTATTCTTTCATGAGCTTTTACAAGTTTCTCTTTGTTTACAGCCAGTGACATGTCGCAGAGGTTAACACGTGAGGAGCAGATAGAAATTGTGTTGATGTCTGTTGAACGCAGTACCCGGGTCATTGCAGCAGATTTCAATGCAACACACCCTACACAAGAAAACTGTCACCATTTCCATTTGATTTCGGTGTATCCATATAAATGGCCCACCAAAAAAAGTTACCCTCATCACTGACCATAATGTTCTGTGTAAAGTGAGGTTCCTGTTCCAATTTTTGTTTTGCCCATTCTGCAAATTTGGCGCACTGATCTGGGTCATCCTCGTTGAGATGCTGCAGTAGCTGGATTTTGTAAGAGTGCCATTTGTGAGTAGCTAATACCTGCCAAAGGCATGTTCGACTAATGCCAGAGCATGCCAAATCATGTGCCTCTAACAGCTATGGGTTTAGTGGAGCTTTACCTGTGGCCTTAACCTGTTAAATACTGCTTGACAGCGGCATTTAACATGCGCCATCAGTGTGCCTGTGACATGATCGCGGAGTGGCAATAAGTTGCCACGACAGCTGGAGATCTGATAAGAATTGCATGTATATATTTCTGCACAGATAAATAACTTTATACCTAATACTATTTTATTCATTGGTATTACTTGCTGGTTGCTTCTTTTTCATGTAGAAGTATATAATTAGCAGGCTTTAAAGGGAACCTGTCACCCCGTTTTTTGAGATTGAGCTATAAATACTGTTAAATAGGGCCTGCGCTGTGTGTTCCTATAGTGTATGTAGCGTACCCCGATTCCCTATGTATGCTGAGAAATAACTTACCAAAGTCGCCGTTTTCGCCTGTCAATCAGGCTGGTCAGGTCGGGAGGGCGTGGTGACATCGCTGGTTCTTCCTCAGCTTTACGTTGGTGGCGTAGTGGCGTAGTGGTGAAGACACAGCGCGCGATCTGCGCTGTCATCCCTTTCGTCGGTGGGGGCGGCCATCTTCCTGGGGCCGCGCGTGCGCAGATCGAGTGCTCTGCTGCACGGGGCTTCAGGAAAATGGCCGCGGGATGCCGCGCGTGCGCATTAGAGATCGCGGCGGCCATTTTCCCAAAGCCGAGATGCAAACTCGGCTTTGGGAAAATGGCCGCCGCGATCTCTAATGCGCACGCGCGGCATCCCGCGGCCATTTTCCTGAAGCCCCGTGCAGCAGAGCACTCGATCTGCGCACGCGCGGCCCCAGGCAGATGGCCGCCCCCACCGACGAAAGGGATGACAGTGCAGATCGTGCGCTGTGTCTTCACCACTACGCCACTACGCCACCAACGTAAAGCTGAGGAAGAACCAGCGATGTCACCACGCCCTCCCGACCTGACCAGCCTGATTGACAGGCGAAAACGGCGACTTTGGTAAGTTATTTCTCAGCATACATAGGGAATCGGGGTACACTACATACACTATAGGAACACACAGCGCAGGCCCTATTTAACAGTATTTATAGCTCAATCTCAAAAAACGGGGTGACAGGTTCCCTTTAACAGGAAGATAATGCATTTGAAATGATTTATATTTCAAAAGTTTATTGTTTGTCTAAGATCTTTTACGCAGAATTCATTTACTATCATGGTAAACTAAAAACTCCTTTAATACAATGGGATCACTTACCTTATTTTTCATATTTACTAGTGCATTCATTACTTGCTCCTTTTCCTTGTATGCTTGTACTTTGCCTGCTCACTCTTCACTGCCGAGGGAGTTTTCATCGGTTAGTGAGTTTTTTTAAGTTATGTTTTTTTCCTGACTATATTTTCTATTGCTGCTATAATTTTGGCACATCTTCAAAGCACCTGAAAAGAGAGAGGTTTTTTGCTTGCACATCCATGTATCTCACAGGTGCAAGAAACGATGGATCAGTAATCACACATCACTAAGCAGAGAAGTTTAATGTTTAACAACAAGGAAGTAACATGCACTTAGCGAGAGGTGATAACTCACATTTCTTCACCCTTGAGAAATCTAACGACAGGTGCTCGGCTGCTAACCAGAGTGATAGCGCTAATATGTATGTGTCTAAAATAAGATTAATGTAGTAAACACTTAAATGTAATTAATGCCTACTATCGTAATAATAATTTAATTGAATCTGACCATAGCATTATTATTATTTGAAAGCAAAATAATCTGGAGATGATTCATCAAAGCTTTTATGTCAGAATATTGGCACAAAACACTTTGAAAAGTTGAAAAAATATGTTGCAACTCGGTGTTACACCAAAGATTTGTCACTTTTCGCGACTGAAGCAGCAATTTTGATAATATGCAAAGGCGCCTTTTAATGAATTTGGCGCATCGTAATTTGGCAACCTTTATTAAACCCCTTCATGACCCAGCCTATTTTGACCTCAATGACCTGGCCGTTTTTTGCAATTCTGACCAGTGTCCCTTTATGAGGTAATAACTCGGGAATGCTTCAATGGATCCTAACGGTTCTGAGATTGTTTTTTTTTGTGACATATTGGGCTTCATGATAGTGGTAAATTTAGATCAATAATTTTTGCGTTTATTTGTGAAAAAAATGGAAATTTGGCTAACATGTTGAAAATTTCGCAATTTTCAAATTTTGAATTTTTATTCTGTTAAACCAGAGAGTTGTCACACAAAATAGTAAAAAATAGCATTTCCCACATGTCTACAAATTTTTTTTTTGCTAGGAAGTAATAAGGGTTAAAATTTGACCAGCGATTTCTCATATTTACAACAAAATTTACAAAACCATTTTTTTTTATGGACCACCTCACATTTGAAGTCAGTTTGAGGGGTCTGTATGGCTGAAAATACTCAAAAGTGACACCATTCTAATAACTGCACCCCTCAAGGTACTCAAAACCACATTCAAGAAGTTTATTAACCCTTCAGGTACTTCACAGCAGCAGAAGCAACATGGAAGGAAAAAATGAACATTTAACTTTTTAGTCACAAAAATGATGTTTTAGCAACAATTTTTTTTATTAAAATTTTATTTTATCTAGGAAATAGCGACCACAATATTGTACAGTTTCACCTGTCTTTCACTAGGGGGACTTGTCAGGGAGTCACAAAAACACTGAACTTTAGGAAGGCAAAGTTTGACCAGCTTAGAGATGCCCTTAATCTGGTAGACTGGGACAATATCCTCAGAAATAAGAATACAGATAATAAATGGGAAATGTTTAAGAACATCCTAAATAGGCAGTGTAAGCGGTTTATACCTTGTGGGAATAAAAGGACTAGAAATAGGAAAAACCCAATGTGGCTAAACAAAGAAGTAAGACAGGCAATTAACAGTAAAAAGAAAGCATTTGCACTACTAAAGCAGGATGGCACCATTGAAGCTCTAAAAAACTATAGGGAGAAAAATACTTTATCTAAAAAACTAATTAAAGCTGCCAAAAAGGAAACAGAGAAGCACATTGCTAAGGAGAGTAAAACTAATCCCAAACTGTTCTTCAACTATATCAATAGTAAAAGAATAAAAACTGAAAATGTAGGCCCCTTAAAAAATAGTGAGGAAAGAATGGTTGTAGATGACGAGGAAAAAGCTAACATATTAAACACCTTCTTCTCCACGGTATTCACGGTGGAAAATGAAATGCTAGGTGAAATCCCAAGAAACAATGAAAACCCTATATTAAGGGTCACCAATCTAACCCAAGAAGAGGTGCGAAACCGGCTAAATAAGATTAAAATAGATAAATCTCCGGGTCCGGATGGCATACACCCACGAGTACTAAGAGAACTAAGTAATGTAATAGATAAACCATTATTTCTTATTTTAAGGGACTCTATAGCGACAGGGTCTGTTCCGCAGGATTGGCGCATAGCAAATGTGGTGCCAATATTCAAAAAGGGCTCTAAAAGTGAACCTGGAAATTATAGGCCAGTAAGTCTAACCTCTATTGTTGGTAAAATATTTGAAGGGTTTCTGAGGGATGTTATTCTGGATTATCTCAATGAGAATAACTGTTTAACTCCATATCAGCATGGGTTTATGAGAAATCGCTCCTGTCAAACCAATCTAATCAGTTTTTATGAAGAGGTAAGCTATAGGCTGGACCACGGTGAGTCATTGGACGTGGTATATCTCGATTTTTCCAAAGCGTTTGATACCGTGCCGCACAAGAGGTGGGTACACAAAATGAGAATGCTTGGTCTGGGGGAAATTGTGTGTAAATGGGTTAGTAACTGGCTTAGTGATAGAAAGCAGAGGGTGGTTATAAATGGTATAGTCTCTAACTGGGTCGCTGTGACCAGTGGGGTACCGCAGGGGTCAGTATTGGGACCTGTTCTCTTCAACATATTCATTAATAATCTGGTAGAAGGTTTACACAGTAAAATATCGATATTTGCAGATGATACAAAACTATGTAAAGCAGTTAATACAAGAGAAGATAGTATTCTGCTACAGATGGATCTGGATAAGTTGGAAACTTGGGCTGAAAGGTGGCAGATGAGGTTTAACAATGATAAATGTAAGGTTATACACATGGGAAGAAGGAATCAATGTCACCATTACACACTGAATGGGAAACCACTGGGTAAATCTGACAGGGAGAAGGACTTGGGGATCCTAGTTAATGATAAACTTACCTGGAGCAGCCAGTGCCAGGCAGCAGCTGCCAAGGCAAACAGGATCATAGGGTGCATTAAAAGAGGTCTGGATACACATGATGAGAGCATTATACTGCCTCTGTACAAATCCCTAGTTAGACCGCACATGGAGTACTGTGTCCAGTTTTGGGCACCGGTGCTCAGGAAGGATATAATGGAACTAGAGAGAGTACAAAGGAGGGCAACAAAATTAATAAAGGGGATGGGAGAACTACAATACCCAGATAGATTAGCGAAATTAGGATTATTTAGTCTAGAAAAAAGACGACTGAGGGGCGATCTAATAACCATGTATAAGTATATAAGGGGACAATACAAATATCTCGCTGAGGATCTATTTATACCAAGGAAGGTGACGGGCACAAGGGGGCATTCTTTGCGTCTGGAGGAGAGAAGGTTTTTCCACCAACATAGAAGAGGATTCTTTACTGTTAGGGCAGTGAGAATCTGGAATTGCTTGCCTGAGGAGGTGGTGATGGCGAACTCAGTCGAGGGGTTCAAGAGAGGCCTGGATGTCTTCCTGGAGCAGAACAATATTGTATCATACAATTATTAGGTTCTGTAGAAGGACGTAGATCTGGGGATTTATTATGATGGAATATAGGCTGAACTGGATGGACAAATGTCTTTTTTCGGCCTTACTAACTATGTTACTATGTTACTATGTATGTATTTAACCAAGGGTAAAAAGAGAAATTGGACCCCAAACTTTATTGCACAATTTGTCCTGAGTACGCCGATACCTCAAATGTGGAAGGGGACCACTGTCTGTGCGCACAACAGGGCTCGGAAGGGAAGTAGCGCCATTTGACTTTTTCAATGAAAAAGTCCAATCTTTAGCGGACACCATGTTGCGTTTGGAGAGCCCCTGTGTGCCTAAACATTGGAGCTCCCCCACAAGTGACCCCATTTTGGAAACTAGACCCCCCAAGGAGCTTATCTAGATGCATAGTGAGCACTTTAAACCCCCAGGTGCTTCACAAATTGATCTGTAAAAATGAAAAAGTCCTTTTTTTTTTGCAAATAAATTTTTTAGCCTCAATTTTTTCATTTTCACATAGGCAACAGGATAAAATGGATCCTAAAATGTGTTGGGCAATTTCTCCTGAGTACATCGATATCTCATATGTGGTCACAAACCACTGTTTGTGCACACGGCAAGGCTCGGAAGGGAAGGAGCGCCATTTGACTTTTGAATGAAAAATTTGATCCAATCATTAACAGACACCATGTAGCGTTTGGAGAGCCCCTGTGTGCCTAAACATTGGAGCTCCCCCACATGTGACCCCATTTTGGAAACTAGACCTACCAAGGAACTTATCTAGATGCATAGTGAGCACTTTGAACCCCCAGGTGCTTCACAAATTGATCTGAAAAAGAAAAAGTACTTTTTTTCACAAACAATTTCATTTAGCCTCAATTTGTTCATTTCCACATGAGCAACAGGATAAAATGGATCGTAAAATTTATTGAGCAATTTCTCCTGAGTACACTGATACCTCACATGTGGGGGTAATCCACTGTTTTGGCACATCGCAGGGCTCGGAAGGGAAGGAGCGCCATTTGACTTTTTGAATGAAAAATTAGCTCCAATCGTTAGCGGACACCATGTCACGTTTGGAGAGCCCCTGTGTGCCTAAACATTGGAGCTCCCCCACATGTGACCCCATTTTGGAAACAAGACCTCCCATGGAACTAATCTAGATGTGCGGTGACCACTTTAAACCCCCATGTGCTTCACAGAAGTTTATAACGCAGAGCCGTGAAAATAAAAAATCATTTTTCTTTCCTCAAAAATGATGTTTTAGCCTGCAATTTTTTATTTTCACAAGAGTAACAGTAGAAATTGGACCCCAAAAGTTGTTGATCAGTTTGTCCTGAGTAAGCTGATGCCCCATATGTGGGGGGAACCACTGTTTGGGCACACGTCGGAGCTCGGAAGGGAAGTAGTGACTTGTGAAATGCATACTTTGAGGGAATGGTCTGCGGGCGTCACGTTGCATTTGCAGAGCCCCTGATGTGCCTAAACAGTAGAAACCCCCCAAAAGTGACCCCATTTTGGAAACTAGACCCCCAAGGAACTTATCTTGATATGTGGTGAGCACTTTGAACCCCCCAATTGCTTCACAGAAGTTTACAACGCAGAGCCGTGAAAATAAAAAATCATTTTTCTTTCCTCTAAAATTATGTTTTAGTAAGCAATTTTTTTATTTTCACAAGGGTAACAGGAGAAGTGGACCCCGATATTTGTTGTCTAGTTTGTCCTGAGTACGCTGATATCCCATATGTGGGGGTAAACCACTGATTGGACACACGTCGGGGCTCGGAAGGGAAGTAGTGACGTTTTGAAATGCAGACTTTGATGTAATGGTCTGCGGGCGTCACGTTGCATTTGCAGAGCCCCTGATGTGACTAATCAGTAGAAACTCACTACAAATGACCACATTTTGGAAACTAGACCCCCATGGAACTTATCTAGATGTGTGGTGAGCACTTTGAACCCCCAAGTGCTTCACAGAATTTTATAACGCCGAGCCTTGAAAATAAAAAATAATTTATCTTTCCTCAAAAATTATGTTTTAGCAAGCAATTTTTTATTTTTGCAAGGGTAACAGGAGAAATTGGACCCCAATAGTTGTTGCGCATTTTGTCCTGAGTACGCTGGTACCCCATATGTGGGGGTAAACCACTTTTTGGGCGCACGTCAGGGCTCAGAAGGGAGGGAGTACCATTTGACTTTTTGAACGCAAGATTGGCTGGAATCAATGGTGGCGCCATGTTGCGTTTGGAGACCCCTGATGTGCCTAAACAGTGGAAGCCCCTCAATTCTAACTCCAACACTAACCCCAACACACCCCTGACCCTAATCCCAACTGTAGCCATAATCACAACCCTAACCCCAAAACACCGCTAACCACAACCCTAACCCCAACACACCTGTAACCCCAATCCCAACCCCAACTCTAATCCTAACCCTAATCCCAACCCTAACTCTAATCCCAACCCTAACCACAACTTTAACCCCATCACACCCCTAACCATAACCCTAACCACAAGCCTAATCTTAACCCTATTTCCAACCCTAGCCCTAATTCCAACCCTAACTCTAATTCCAACCCTAACCCTAAGGCTATGTGCCCACGTTGCGGATTCGTGTGAGATTTTTCCGCACCATTTTTGAAAACTCCGCAGGTAAAAGGCACTGCGTTTTACCTGCGGATTTACCATGGATTTCCAGTGTTGTTTGTGCGGATTTCACCTGCGGATTCCTATTGAGGAACAGGTGTAAAACGCTACGGAATCTGCACAAAAAATTGACATGCTGCGGAAAATACAATGCAGCGTTTCTGCACAGTATTTTCCGCACCATGGGCACAGCGGATTTGGTTTTCCAAAGGTTTACGTGGTACTGTAAACCTGATGGAAAACTGCTACATATCCGCAGCAGCCAATCTGCTGCGGAACCGTGGCCAATCCGCTGTGGAGCCACAGCCAATCCACTGTGGATCTGCAGCCAAATCCGCACCGTGTGCACATAGCCTAATTCTAGCCCTAACCCTTAACCCTAGCCTTAACCCTAACCATAGCCATAACTCTAGCCCTAACCCTAGTTCTAACCCTAACCCTAGTGGAAAAAAAAATATTTTCTTTATTTTATTATTGCCGTACCTATGGGGGTGATAAAGGGGGGGGGTCATTTACTTTTTTTTATTTTGATCACTGTGATAGGTTTTATCACAATGATCAAAGTATACCTGGAACGAATCTGCCGGCCGCACTGCGCATGCGCCCGCCATTTTGGAAGATGGCGGTGCCCATGGAGAAGATGGACGGACACCGAGAGGCCCGGTAAGTATGAGGGGGGAGATCGGAGCACGGGGGGGTAGCATGGGAGCATGGGGGGTGGCATCGGAGCACAGGGGGAGCGGGCAGGAGGACAGGGGAGCAGACAGGACAACAGAGGGGAGCGGAGCACAGGATGGAGGACTGGGGAGGCGATCGGTGGTGGGGGGGGGCAGATCAGGGTTTCCAGCCATGGCCGATGGTATTGCAGCATCGGCCATGGCTGATTGTAATATTTCCCCAGTTTTCATAGGTAAAATATTATAAATAGCTCTGATTGGCAGTTTCACATTCAACAGCCAATCAGAGTGATCGTAGCCATTGGAGGGGGTGAAGCCACCCCCCCTGGGCTGAAGTGCCACTCCCCCTGTCCCCGCAGATCGGGTGAAATTGGAGTTAACCCTTTCACCCGATCTGCAGGGACGCAATCCCTCCATGACGCCACATAGGCGTCACAGGTCGGATTGGCACTGACTTTCATGATGCCTACGTGGCGTCAAAGGTCGGGAAGGGGTTAAGAATTGCGTATGAAATGTCAGTATTAATGAATCTGCCCCTCTGTTCCTTATGTTTGGAAAAAACATTTATTATCATTTAAAGGCCGGGATCACAAATGCGAGAAATAAGTCCGAGTCTCGCATGGTAATCCCCGGCCCTGCACCTGACACTCATGAGCGAGCTTGCGGCTCCATGCATTGCTATGCGGCCGCACGCTCCGGTCGAGAGTGCAGGCGGCAGGGCCGGGGATTACCATGCGAGATTCGGACGTATTTCTCACATGTGTGATCCTGGCCAAAGTCATAAAAGTTTTGTGCACGGAGATGTGGGTAATCTGTGCTGCTGGTGGTGTGTCCACAAATAATTCCAAAATGTGGTGTAGGAGGTGACGGTGTGGTTTATTCTCAAAGACTTTTAAAGTTCTCAAACTTATTTTTTAGGAGAACCACAATGATTGTCCTCTTTGTCACAATGTTTGTGGCAGTCCTGAAGAAGTGTGAGAACTTTGAAACGCGTTAAGAATAATCTGTACTGTTACCTTTTGCATCGCATTTTGGAATTTTTTTGTGGACACACCAAAAGCAGTACAGGTTATCCACATCCCTGATTACTTTAATATCATGTTGGATCTGTCAACTTGAGGTGCTGCAGCAGCTGGAAAATCTCTCATTTTAATCCCTTAACCCCTGGAGCTTTTTTCGGTTTTGCGTTTTCGTTTTTCGCTCCCCTCATTCTCGGAGCCATAACTTTTTAATTTTTCTGTCAATATGGCCATGTGAGAGCTTGTTTTTTGCAGGATGAGTTGTACTTTTGAACAACACCATTGGTTTTACCATGTCATGTACTAGAAAACGTTCCAAGTGCAGTGAATTTGCAACAAGTGCAATCCCACACTTGTTTTGTGTTTGTCTTGACCAGTTACTATGATTCTCCAGGTCATTATGAGTTCATAGACACCAAACATGTGTAGGTTAATTTTTATCTAAGTGGTAAAAAAATTCCAAACTTTGCTAAAAAAAACCCGCAAATTTCCAATACCCGTAGCGTCTCCATTTTTCACGATCTCAGGTTGGGTGAGGGCTTATTTATTGCATGCCAAGCTGATGTTTTTAATTATACCATTTTGGTGCAAATACGTTCTTTTGATTGCCCGTTATTGCATTTTAATGCAATATCACGGCAACCAAATTGTATTGTTTTATTTTCAATGGGGCAAAAGAGGGGTGATTTGAACTTCTGTATTTTTTTTTTCTTTTCATATTTTTAAAAACTTTTTTTTAACTTTTGCCATGCTTTAATAGCCTCCATCGGCTCTGCCACATAGGAACGATGCTCAGATTGCCCCTTTGTAGCTAAATTATAGCATTGCTATGAGCGCCGCCCACAGTGTGGCGCTCACAGCAATCTGGCATCAGCAACCATAGAAGTCTGCAGGAGACCTCTGGTTGTTATACCAATGCACTAATGACTAGGGTTGAGCGAAATGGGTCGTTCATTTTCAAAAGTCGCCGACTTTTGGCAAAGTCGGGTTTCATGAAACCCGATCCGACCCCTGTGCGTGGTCGGCCATGCGGTACACGACTTTCGCGCCAAAGTTGCGTTTCAATGACGCGAAAAGCGCCATTTCTCAGCCAATGAAGGTGAACGCAGAGTGTGGGCAGCGTGATGACATAGGTCCTGGTCCCCACCATCTTAGAGAAGGGCATTGCAGTGATTGGCTTGCTGTCTGCGGCGTCACAGGGGCTATAAAGGGGCGTTCCCGCCGACCGCCATCTTACTGCTGCTGATCTGAGCTTAGGGAGAGGTTGCTGCCGCTTCGTCAGAAGCAGGGATAGTGTTAGGCAGGGTCCATTAACCACCAAACTGCTTGTGCTGTAGCGATTTCCACTGTCCAACACCACCTTCGGTGTGCAGGGACAGTGGAAGCTACATTTTTTTTTTTTTCTCAGCGCTGTAGCTCATTGGGCTGCCCTAGAAGGCTCCCTGATAGCTGCATTGCTGTGTGTATGCCGCTGTGCAAACCAACTGCTTTTTTCAAAGCACAAATCCTCTTGTTCCTTCCTTTCTGCACAGCTATCTTGTTTGTTTGTCCACACTTTTTATTTAATTTGTGCATCAGTCCACTCCTTATTGCTGCCTGCCATACCTGGCTGAGATTACAGCAGGGAGATAGTAATTGTAGGACAGTCCCTGTTTTTTCTTTTTTTTTTTTGTGGGAGATTAAGATTGGCATTTCTGCTAGAGTGCCATCCCTGTGTGTGCCATCTCTCACTCAGTGGGCCATAGAAAGCCTATTTATTTTTTTGCTTGATTTGGGTTCTAAAATCTACCTGAAAAAATCACTACATCAATCAGTGGGAGAAAAATATTGGCCTCAGGGCTTGTGTGCCACTCCTGACTCCTGTGTGTGCCATCTCTCACTCAGTGGGCCATAGAAAGCCTATTTATTTTTTTGCTTGATTTGGGTTCTAAAATCTACCTGAAAAAATCACTACATCAATCAGTGGGAGAAAAATATTGGCCTCGGGGCTTGTGTGCCACTCCTAACTCCTGTGTGTGCCATCTCTCACTCAGTGGGCCATAGAAAGCCTATTTATTTTTTTGCTTGATTTGGGTTCTAAAATCTACCTGAAAAAATCACTACATCAATCAGTGGGAGATAAATATTGGCCTCTGGGCTTGTGTGCCACTCCTGACTCCTGTGTGTGCCATCTCTCACTCAGTGGGCCATAGAAAGCCTATTTATTTTTTTGCTTGATTTGGGTTCTAAAATCTACCTGAAAAAATCACTACATCAATTAGTGGGAGATAAATGTTGGCCTCTGGGCTTGTGTGCCACTCCTGACTCCTGTGTGTGCCATCTCTCACTCAGTGGGCCATAGAAAGCCTATTTATTTTTTTGCTTTATTTGGGTTCTAAAATCCACCTGAAAAAATCACTACATCAATCAGTGGGAGATAAATATTGGCCTCAGGGCTTGTGTGCCACTCCTGACTCCTGTGTGTGCCATCTCTCACTCAGTGGGCCATAGAAAGCCTATTTATTTTTTTGCTTGATTTGGGTTCTAAAATCTACCTGAAAAAATCACTACATCAATCAGTGGGAGAAAAATATTGGCCTCTGGGCTTGTGTGCCACTCCTGACTCCTGTGTGTGCCATCTCTCACTCAGTGGGGCATAGAAAGCTTTTTTTTTTTTTTTTTTTTTTTTATTTGGTCTCTAAATTGTCCTTGAAAAAATCATTTTATTTTATTTGGTTTCTAAATTCTTCCTGAAAAAATCATTTTATTTTATTTTGTTTCTAAAGTCTCCCTGAAAAAAATAAATAAATAAATAAAACAGTGGGAGATTAATATTGCCCTTTATGCTTGTGTGCCAGTCTTGACTCCTGGGTGTGGCATCTCTCTCTCTCTCTCTCAAATTGTGGGCCACAGAAAGCCTATTTATTTTTTTGCTTGATTTGGGTTCCAAAATCTACCTGAAAAAATCACTACATCAATCAGTGGGAGAAAAATATTGGCCTCTTGGCTTGTGTGCCACTCCTGACTCCTGTGTGTGCCATCTCTCACTCAGTGGGCCATAGAAAGCCTATTTATTTTTTTGCTTGATTTGGGTTCTAAAATCTACCTGAAAAAATCACTACATCAATCAGTGGGAGAAAAATATTGGCCTCAGGGCTTGTGTGCCACTCCTGACTCCTGTGTGTGCCATCTCTCACTCAGTGGGCCATAGAAAGCCTATTTATTTTTTTGCTAGATTTGGGCTCAAAAATCTACCTGAAAAAATCACTACATCAATCAGTGGGAGAAAAATATTGGCCTCAGGGCTTGTGTGCCACTCCTGACTCCTGTGTGTGCCATCTCTCACTCAGTGGGCCATAGAAAGCCTATTTATTTTTTTGCTTGATTTGGGTTCTAAAATCTACCTGAAAAAATCACTACATCAATCAGTGGGAGAAAAATATTGGCCTCTGGGCTTGTGTGCCACTCCTGACTCCTGTGTGTGCCATCTCTCACTCAGTGGGGCATAGAAAGCCTTTTTTTTTTTTTTTTTTTTTTATTTGGTTTCTAAATTGTCCTTGAAAAAAATCATTTTATTTTATTTGGTTTCTAAATTCTTCCTGAAAAAATCATTTTATTTTATTTTGTTTCCAAAGTCTCCCTGAAAAAAAAATAAATAAATAAAACAGTGGGAGATTAATATTGCCCTTTCTGCTTGTGTGCCAGTCTTGACTCCTGGGTGTGGCATCTCTCTCTCTCGCTCTCAAATTGTGGGCCATAGAAAGCCTATTTATTTTTTTGCTTGATTTGGGTTCCAAAATCTACCTGAAAAAATCACTACATCAATCAGTGGGAGAAAAATATTGGCCTCTGGGCTTGTGTGCCACTCCTGACTCCTGTGTGTGCCATCTCTCACTCAGTGGGCCATAGAAAGCCTTTTTTTGTTTTTTTATTTGGTTTCTAAATTGTCCCTGAAAAAATCATTTTATTTTATTTGGTTTCTAAATTCTTCCTGAAAAAATCATTTTATTTTAATTTGTTTCTAAAGTCTCCCTGAAAAAAAAAAAAAAATAAAACAGTGGGAGATTAATATTGACATTTGTGCTTGAGTGACAGTCCTGCGTGTGTGGCATCTCTGTGATTTGGTGCCACAGAAAACAGAGTGTGTAACATTGTGCCTGATTTTCCTTGTGGTCTCACCAACCTGTAAAGGGATATTGAAATCATACTGAAGTTATAAGTCACCGTGTAAGTTGTTTGACAGCAACAAATAACGTTACTTTGGTTAAGTTTTTAAAACAATGAGGAAGTCTGGTGCAAGAGGTCGTGGCCGTGGGCGTTCATTGTCAGCTGGTAATGATGGTAGTGGTAGTGGAGCATCAGGTGGTCGTGGGGAAAAAAATATTCCACCTAAGTCTGGAGCTGTGGAGCCTGGTTCGTCGTCTGGCTACACAAGGCCTCGAACGCTCTCTTTTCTGGGAGTAGGAAAACCGCTTTTAAAGCCGGAGCAGCAACAGCAAGTTTTGGCTTACCTTGCAGACTCAGCCTCTAGCTCTTTTGCCTCCTCTTCTGAAACTGGTAAATGTAAAAGCAGCGCGTCGCTTGTGGATGTTCACGGTCAGGGACAAGTCGCTTCCTTGTCCTCTTCAGCAAAAACAACAACAAGAGAGAAGGATGCAGCAGGCGACACAACGGGTTACTCCATGGAGCTCTTTACACATACCGTCCCTGGCTTAGAAAGTGAAACACTTAACAGGCCATGCCCATTACAAGTAGATTCTGACATGGAGTGCACTGATGCACAGCCACAGCCTGACTACTATGCTGGTCCTTTGACTCAGACCACAACATTGCCCTCTCAGGGTACTGATCCACAGTCAGACCCTGATGAGACTATGTTGCCCCGTCACGAACGCTATACCACCGACCGACACGGTGACACAGACGAAGTTGCACACGAGCTAGAAGAGGAGGTAATAGATGACCCAGTTGTTGACCCCGATTGGCAGCCATTGGGGGAACAGGGTGCAGGCAGCAGTAGTTCATAAGCGGAGGTGAAGGAGGGGCCGCAGCAGGCATCAACATCGCAACAGGTTCCTTCTGCCAGGCCCGTATCTGGCCCAAAACGCGTGTCAAAGCCAAAACCTGTTGGAGGACAGCGTGGCCATCCGGTTAAAGCTCAGTCTGCAATCCCTGAAAAGGGATCCGATGCTAGGAAGAGTGCAGTCTGGCATTTTTTTAAACAACATCCAATTGATCAGCGCAAAGTCATCTGTCAAAAATGTTCAACTAGCTTAAGCAGAGGTCAGAATCTGAAAAGTCTCAATACAAGTTGCATGCATAGACATTTAACCACCATGCATTTTCAAGCCTGGACTAACTACCAAACGTCCCTTAAGGTTGCAGCACCCTCGGCCAATGAAGCTAGTCAGCAACGCAACATCCCTTCCGTCACTGTAAGGCCACCATTTTCCGCACCACCGGCAGCATCTGTGCAGGTTTCTTTGCCAGCCAAAAGCAGTCAGGGTCAGGGAATCACCAGTTTTGTAGGAGGAAATATTGCATCTAGGGCACCGGCGGAAACAATACCGTCTCCAACCGTCTCTCAGTCAGCTCTCCAGTCCAGCTCACCCTACATGAGACTCTGGTTAGAAAAAGGAAGTACTTATCCTCGCATCCGCGTACACAGGGTTTTAACGCCCACATAGCTAGACTAATCTCGTTAGAGATGATGCCCTATCGGTTAGTTGAAAGTGAAGCTTTCAAAGCCCTGATGGAGTACGCTGAACCACGCTACGAGCTACCCAGTCGACACTTTTTTTCCAGAAAAGCCATCCCAGCCCTGCACCAGCATGTTAAACAGCGCATCGTCCATGCACTCAGGCAATCTGTGAGTACAAAGGTGCACCTGACTACAGATGCATGGACCAGTAGGCATGGCCAGGGACGTTACGTGTCCATCACGGCACACTGGGTGAATGTGGTGGATGCAGGGTCCACAGGGGACATCAATTTCGGGACAGTTGTGCCTAGCCCACGGTCTAGGAAACAGTTGGCTGTAGGCGTTCGCACCCCCTCCTCCTCCTCCTCGTCCTCCTGCAGAAGCGACAGCTCTTCCACAGACCGCAGTCGGCCAACCACTCCATCGGCAGCTGACACTGTTGCACACCAGTTGTCCCATTATGGGCCAGCTACTGGCAAGCGTCAGCAGGCTGTATTGGCTATGAAGTGTTTGGGCGACAACAGACACACCGCGGAAGTTCTGTCCGAGTTCTTGCAACAAGAAACGCAGTCGTGGCTGGGCACAGTAGATCTTGAGGCAGGCAAGGTAGTGAGTGATAACGGAAGGAATTTCATGGCTGCCATCTCCCTTTCCCAACTGAAACACATTCCTTGCCTGGCTCACACCTTAAACCTGGTGGTGCAGTGCTTATTGAAAACTTATCCTGGGTTCTCCGACCTGCTCCTCAAAGTGCGTGGACTTTGCTCACATATCCGACGTTCGCCTGTACACTCCAGCCGTATGCAGACCTATCAGCGGTCTTTGAACCTTCCCCAGCATCGCCTAATCATAGACGTTGCAACAAGGTGGAACTCAACACTGCACATGCTTCAGAGACTGTGCCAACAGAGGCGGGCTGTTATGTTTTTGTGGGAGGATACACATACACGGGCAGGCAGTAGGATGGCAGACATGGAGTTGTCAGGTGTGCAGTGGTCGAAGATACAAGACATGTGTCAAGTCCTTCAGTGTTTTGAGGAATGCACACGGCTGGTTAGTGCAGACAATGCCATAATAAGCATGAGCATCCCCCTAATGTGTCTGCTGATGCAAAGTTTGACGCACATAAAGGATCAGGCGTCTGCACCAGAGGAAGAGGAAAGCCTTGATGACAGTCAGCCATTGTCTGGTCAGGGCAGTGTACAGGACGAGGTAGCAGGCGAAGAGGAGGTGGAGGACGAGGAGGATGATGGGGATGAGTATTTTTTAATGAGGAAGCTTTCCCGGGGGCACTGGAAATTGGTTGCGTGGCAAGGCCGGGTTCTGGTTTTTTGAGGGACACAAGTGACGTAGATTTGCCTGAAACTGCCCCTCAACCAATCACAACCGCAGATTTGACAACTGGAACTTTGGCCCACATGGCGGATTATGCCTTACGTATCCTCAAAAGGGACACACGCATTACTAAAATGATGAACGATGATGATTACTGGTTGGCCTGCCTCCTTGATCCTCGCTATAAAGGCAAATTGCAAAATATTATGCCACATGAGAACTTGGAACTAATATTAGCAACCAAACAATCAACTCTTGTTGACCGTTTGCTTCAGGCATTCCCAGCACACAGCGCCCGTGATCGTTCTCACACGAGCTCCAGGGGGCAGCAGACCAGGAGTGTTAGGGGTGCACACATCAGAAGTGGCGTTGGACAGAGGGGTTTTCTGACCAGGTAGTGGAGTGATTTTGCTATGACCGCAGACAGGACAGGTACTGCTGCATCAATTGAAAGTGACAGGAGACAACATTTGTCCAGTATGGTTACTAACTATTTTTCATCCCTTATCGATGTTCTCCCTCAACCGTCATTCCCATTTGATTACTGGGCATCAAAATTAGACACCTGGCCAGAATTGGCAGAATATGCATTGCAGGAGCTTGCTTGCCCGGCAGCTAGTGTCCTATAAGAAAGAGTATTCAGTGCTGCAGGTTCAATATTAACCGAAAAAAGGACTCGTCTGGCTAGCCAAAATGTTGATGATCTAACATTCATTAAAATGAACCACAACTGGATTTCGAATTCTTTTGCCCCACCTTGCCCGGCAGACACCTAGCTTTCCTACGAAAAGCTCTTGCCTGTGGACTACTGTGAATTACTTTTCGAATGTCTAATTTGCTGCAGCTGATTGTCCAGCATACGACATGTTTACACCTCCCTAAATGGCCAAACTCCCCACACGGGGCCGTGGTATCGCGACTTGGCGCAAGCACCCGTGAGAGTGCTGTTTGTCTGAAGAGGTGGGTGTGCCCGCTTTTGGTCGACGGCACTGCCACTGGGTCCCTCATAGTACAATAAAGTGTCTCTGGCGGTGGTGGTGCGCACCCAACGTCAGACACACTGTTGTAACATGAGGGGCCCTGGGCCTGTACCGCCGGCCACAAGAGAGTTCACCCAACCCCAGGTCAAACATTGCTCTGCCACTTCCACAATTATCTCTCACACTTCCACCAATGTTTAGACTATGCGCTGACATCCTTCCATTCCTGCCACTGACAATACCATTGTGTTGACATGTATGATGGTACTTAACATAGTCAGGGGCAGTGTCCTCTATTTACCACAGTAAATACTTTGCACTAAATTAGTAGGTCTGAAACTACACAGAGGATCCCACCCCTGAAGCTAATGATTGCACCCTTTAGTGTTTTCGGTTTGTTTTAATGCGAGACATTCACATTTATTTATTATTTTGGACTACTAACTGGCAGACACTCATTACAATTGGCCTCCGCTGACCAGACCACTGCTGCCCGTCTACCCCTGGAACCAATTTTAAATTGCCTACAGCCAGCCCATTTTATTATGTTAGGCCTTCGAAGCCTGTCTGCGGCCCGTTTTTTCAACTACTACTAAACTGACCTGTCTACTGCTGCCCGTGTACTCCTGGAACCAATTATAAAGTGCCTACAGCCTGTCCAATTTTTTTATGTTAGGCCTTCGAAGCCTGTCTGCGGTCCCTCCTTCCACTAGGACTCCACTGACCATTCTACTGCTGCCCGTGTACCCCTGGAACCAATTTTAAATTGCCTACAGCCCAATTTTTTTATGTTAGGCCTTTGAAGCCTGTCTGCGGTCCCTCCTTCCACTAGGCCTCCACTGACCATTCTACTGCTGCCCGTGTACCCCTGGAACCAATTTTAAATTGCCTACAGCCAGCCCAATTTTTTTTATGTTAGGCCTTCGAAGCCTGTCTGCGGTCCCTCCTTCCACTAGGCCTCCACTGACCATTCTACTGCTGCCCGTGTACCCCTGGAACAAATTTTAAATTGTCTACAGCCCAATTTTTTTATGTTAGGTCTTTGAAGCCTGTCTGCGGTCCCTACTTCCACTAGGCCTCCACTGACCATTCTACTGCTGCCCGTGTACCCCTGGAACCAATTTTAAATTGCCAACAGCCCTATTTTGTTATGTTAGGCCTTCGAAACCTCTCTGCTGTCCCTTCTTTCTACTACTACTACACTGACCAGACCATTGCTGCTTGTGTACCCCTGGAACCAATTTTAAATTGCCAACAGCCCTATTTTGTTATGTTAGGCCTTCGAAGCCTCTCTGCTGTCCCTTCTTTCTACTACTACTACACTGACCAGACCATTGCTGCCCGTCTACCCCTGGAACCAATTTAAAATTGCCTACAGCCAGCCCATTTTATTATGTTAGGCCTTCGAAGCCTGTCTGCGGCCCGTTCTTTCAACTACTACTAAACTGACCTGTCTACTGCTGCCCATGTACTCCTGGAACCAATTATAAAGTGCCTACAGCCTGTCCAATTTTTTTATGTTAGGCCTTCGAAGCCTGTCTGCGGTCCCTCCTTCCACAAGGCCTCCACTGACCATTCTACTGCTGCCCGTGTACCCCTGGAACCAATTTTAAATTGCCTACAGCCCAATTTTTTTATGTTAGGCCTTTGAAGCCTGTCTGCGGTCCCTCCTTCCACTAGGCCTCCACTGACCATTCTACTGCTGCCCGTGTACCCCTGGAACCAATTTTAAATTGCCTACAGCCAGCCCAATTTTTTTTATGTTAGGCCTTCGAATCCTGTCTGCGGTCCCTCCTTCCACTAGGCCTCCACTGACCATTCTACTGCTGCCCGTGTACCCCTGGAACAAATTTTAAATTGCCTACAGCCCAATTTTTTTATGTTAGGCCTTTGAAGCCTTTATGCGGTCCCTACTTCCACTAGGCCTCCACTGACCATTCTACTGCTGCCCGTGTACCCCTGGAACCAATTTTAAATTGCCAACAGCCCTATTTTGTTATGTTAGGCCTTCGAAGCCTCTCTGCTGTCCCTTCTTTCTACTACTACTACACTGACCAGACCATTGCTGCCCGTGTACCCCTGGAACCAATTTTAAATTGCCAACAGCCCTATTTTGTTATGTTACGCCTTCGAAGCCTGTCTGCGGTCCCTTCTTTCTACTACTACTACACTAACCAGACCATTGCTGCCCGTGTACCCCTGGAACCAAATTTAAATTGCCTACAGCCAGCCCAATTTTTATTATGTTAGGCCTTCGAAGCCTGTCTGCGGTCCCTCCTTCCACAAGGCCTCCACTGACCATTCTACTGCTGCCCGTGTACCCCTGGAACCAAATTTAAATTGCCTACAGCCAGCCCAATTTTTTTTATGTTAGGCCTTCGAAGTCTGTCTGCGGTCCCTCCTTCCACTAGGCCTCCACTGACCATTCTGCTGCTGCCCGTGTACCCCTGGAACCAATTTTAAATTGCCAACAGCCCTATTTTGTTATGTTAGGCCTTCGAAGCCTGTCTGCGGTCCCTCCTTCCACAAGGCCTCCACTGACCATTCTTCTGCTGCCCGTGTACCCCTGGAACCAATTTTAAATTGCCAACAGCCCAATTTTGTTATGTTAGGCCTTCGAAGCCTCTCTGCGGTCCCTTCTTTCTACTACTACTACACTGACCAGACCATTGCTGCCCGTGTACCCCTGGAACCAATTTTAAATTGCCAACAGCCCTATTTTGTTATGTTAGGCCTTCGAAGCCTGTCTGCGGTCCCTTCTTTCTACTACTATTACACTGACGAGACCATTGCTGCCCGTGTAAACCTGGAACCAAATTTAAATTGCCTACAGCCAGCCCAATTTTTTTTATGTTAGGCCTTCGAAGCCTGTCTGCGGTCCCTCCTTCCACTAGGCCTCCACTGACCATTCTACTGCTGCCCGTGTACCCCTGGAACCAATTTTAAATTGCCAACAGCCCTATTTTGTTATGTTAGGCCTTCGAAGCCTGTCTGCGGTCTCTCCTTCCACAAGGCCTCCACTGACCATTCTACTGCTGCCCGTGTACCCCTGGAACCAATTTTAAATTGCCAACAGCCCTATTTTGTTATGTTAGGCCTTCGAAGCCTCTCTGCGGTCCCTTCTTTCTACTACTACTACACTGACCAGACCATTGCTGCCCGTGTACCCCTGGAACCAATTTTAAATTGCCAACAGCCCTATTTTGTTATGTTAGGCCTTCGAAGCCTGTCTGCGGTCCCTTCTTTCTACTACTATTACACTGACGAGACCATTGCTGCCCGTGTAAACCTGGAACCAAATTTAAATTGCCTACAGTCAGCCCAATTTTTTTTATGTAAGGCCTTCGAAGCCTGTCTGCGGTCCCTCCTTCCACTAGGCCTCCACTGACCATTCTACTGCTGCCCGTGTACCCCTGGAACCAATTTTAAATTGCCAACAGCCCTATTTTGTTATGTTAGGCCTTCGGAGCCTGTCTGCGGTCCCTTCTTTCTACTACTATTACACTGACCAGACCATTGCTGCCCGTGTACCCCTGGAACCAAATTTAAATTGCCTACAGCCAGCCCAATTTTTTTTATGTTAGGCCTTCGAAGACTGTCTGCGGTCCCTCCTTCCACTAGGCCTCCACTGACCATTCTACTGCTGCCCGTGTACCCCTGGAACCAATTTTAAATTGCCAACAGCCCTATTTTGTTATGTTAGGCCTTCGAAGCCTGTCTGCGGTCCCTCCTTCCACAAGGCCTCCACTGACCATTCTACTGCTGCCCGTGTACCCCTGGAACCAATTTTAAATTGCCTACAGCCAGCCCAATTTTTTTTATGTTAGGCCTTCGAAGCCTGTCTGCGGTCCCTCCTTCCACTAGGCCTCCACTGACCATTCTACTGCTGCCCGTGTACCCCTGGAACCAATTTTAAATTGCAAACAGCCCTATTTTGTTATGTTAGGCCTTCGAAGCCTGTCTGCGGTCCCTCCTTCCACAAGGCCTCCACTGACCATTCTACTGCTGCCCGTGCACCCCTGGAACCAATTTTAAATTGCCAACAGCCCTATTTTGTTATGTTAGGCCTTCGAAGCCTCTCTGCGGTCCCTCCTTCCACAAGGCCTCCACTGACCATTCTACTGCTGCCCGTGTACCCCTGGAACCAATTTTAAATTGCCAACAGCCCTATTTTGTTATATTAGGCCTTCGAAGCCTCTCTGCGGTCCCTTTTTTGTACTACTACTACACTGACCAGACCATTGCTGCCCGTGTACCCCTGGAACCAATTTTAAATTGCCAACAGCCCTATTTTGTTATGTTTGGCCTTCGAAGCCTGTCTGCGGTCCCTTCTTTCTACTACTCCTACACTGACCAGACCACTGCTGCCCGTGTACCCCTGGAACCTATTTTTTATTGCATAGAGCATCCTTTTTTTAATAGTAGGCGTACAAAGTCTGTCTGCGGTCCACTATTGAAATTGTCCTCCACTGCCCAGAGCAATGCTGCCTGTGTACCCCTGTAACCTTTTTTAAACTTCAGTGAGCCACAATTTTTGGTTTAAGGCCTACTACCTGTGTCTGTCTGCGCCACTCAATTCAGCTGTGTTCCTTTGAAAAAAGCTGAGCGTCAATAGTCTTGTTTTCAGCCTCTAGGAATTTTAAAACTGCATTGGGGGTACAACTTTGGTAGGGCCTACTAACGGTGTCTGCCGCCCCAAGGTGTGCCCCAGGTTTCGTCCACATTGCTTCGGTCTTCCGACTCTCGTTTAGTAGTTGTAGAAAACTACACTGCATTAGGCCTACAAATTGGGTATGGGGTGTAGAGACGGTGTGTTCCACTCCAAGGTGTTCTCCAGGTTGCCTTTCCTGAGCTTCTATCTTCAGGCTCTCGTTTAGTAGTTGTTGTAAACTACACTGCATTAGGCCTACAAAATGGGTATGGGGTGTAGAGAGATGGTGTGTTCCACTCCAAGGTGTTCCCCAGGTTTCCTCGCCATTGCTTCGATCTTAATGCTCTCGTTTAGTAGCTGTTGGAAACTACGCTGCATTAGGCCTACAAATTGGGTATGGGGTGTAGAGAGATGGTGTGTTACACTCCAAGGTGTTCCCCAGGTTTCCTCTCCATTGCTTCGATCTTCTGGCTCTCGTTTAGTAGTTGTTGGAAACTACACTGCATTAGGCCTACAAATTGGGTATGGGGTGTAGAGAGATGGTGTGTTCCACTCCAAGGTGTTCCCCAGGTTTCCTCGCCATTGCTTCTATCTTAATGCTCTCGTTTAGTAGTTGTTGGAAACTACACTGCATTAGGCCTACAAATTGTGTATGGGGTGTAGAGACGGTGTGTTCCACTCCAAGGTGTTCTCCAGGTTGCCTTTCCTGAGCTTCTATCTTCAGGCTCTTGTTAAATAGTGGTTAAATGGAACAACTGCATTTGGCGTACTAGTTGGTTTGGGGCCTACTAACAGTGTCTGCCGCTCCTTGCTGTTCTCCTGGTTTCCTGTCCTGAAATTCCATTTTCAGGCTCTCGTTAAGTAGTTGTTAATGTTAGACTGCATTTGGCCTACTAGTTGGGTTGGGGCGTACTATCGGTGTCTGCCACTCCTTGCTGTTCTCCTCCACTGAACAAAGCTGTGCCGCCTGTTTACTACGGTTGCCAATTTTGAACTGAATTTCGACTACTTACTGATTTGGGCCTACTCTCTGTGTCAGCCTCTCATTCCAGTTGTCCTCCACTGCAATGCCCCCTGGTTAGTCCTGTGTTACCAATTTTGAACTGCATTTAGCCCACTTTATTCTTTGGGCCTATACCTGTGTTTCCTCCTCATCCTGCCCATTGCCCAGCCAGTGATAGATGAGTCTGCTGGTACATTGACCCATAACGCAAAATTCCCCGTGCACGCTACACAGCAAGATTGTGACCCTGCTGAAAGTCAGGTTCCTCTTCCCGCATACCATACCACCTTACACGGGGACAAAGAGGAAGGTGCAGATGAAAGTGCAGGTTCCTTCATCAGGTGAGGGGAGGAATACTGGTTGGCGACGTCACTGGCACAGGGCCTCTCATAGTACGCAAAAGTGTTGCTGCCGGTGGGAGGCGCCCCCGCCGTGCAAACACACCGCTGTACTTTGAGGGGCCCTGTGCCAGTGCCAATGCCAACGAGTGGGCCCCCCCTGCTTGCTCAGGATCTCAGCACTTGCAAAGTTGAAATACTTGCCTCTCCCTGCTCCACTGCCGTGACGTGTTCCAGATTTCCTGGGCCCACTAATTACTTGAACCAGCCCTACCCCCCACAACTTTAGCCAAATGACCCCCAATTTCAAATGCCTTCCAATTATTATAAGGTAAATTACGATTGACAAGCTTCTGTAACAAGAATGGATGTTTTTGCCATTAAAATGGGCAGTGTAGGTGTTTTCCTGGCCTCCACTCACTGCCGACTATGCTCCCCCATTGACTTGCATTGGGTTTCGTGTTTCGGGCGATACCCGACTTTTCGCGATAATCGGCCGATTCCACTCGACTCGACTTCTAAGATAGTCGGGTTTCGCGAAACACGGCTCGACTCTAAAAAGGTCAAGGTCGCTCAACCCTACTAATGACCCCCGATCATGTGATGGCGGTCGCTGGTGCCCGCTTTTCCAGCTGAATGGCCGGAAGCTCTTGTTAAATGCCACTGTCAGACTTTTAACTAGTTAATAGGTTCTGTAGCATTGCTAAAGGGTGTGTAGTCAACGGGAGGTATGTGTCACGTAGGTGGCTTCTCGCTGTGATGTAGCCCGGAGTATTTCTTATTTACACATAGCCATGTATATATGTGTGTTTCAGGACCTGTGGTGATGTCAGACCACATGTATAATCATGTGATGGGATACTGGGTGTGGTTTGCTCTACATAAGACTGGCCAATGCTTTACACAGAAGATATGTGTGGAGGTGAAACCCTCCTGAGTGTGTCAAGGCTCCAGGACTGAGCCAGAAGGACTGGACACTTGTTTTTCTTTTCCTGAGCCAAAGGCTATTTGTTTTCTGTTATTCTGCCATGTGGTTTATGATGCAATAAACCATGTGAACTTTTAAAGGAACGTGCGTCTTGAGTCTCAGCCGTCGCACCTGAGTGAGTGAAATCCCTACATTGCCTATTGTGGGCTCATATCAGCTATTCAAAACAGCTGACGTGTCCTGGCTTTGATGCGAGCTCACCGCTGGAGCCCGCATGAAAGCGGGGGTCTACCATCGGACGTACTATTCCATCCGATTGCAGAAAGGGGTTAAATCCTACTGGTGTTCTGTCTTACACAACCACGTTAGGTGAGCAGCACCGCTTTATTTTATACAATGTTACTTGAATAAATGCCTATTGCACTTGAATTATCACCACAGTCTATTTAAATTTTTTTATGCAATGGTTTTCACGCCAGTTTGAATCAGCTCAGGAGGAAATGAGGTGAGGAAGAGGCGGAGAGGGACTTGACGTAGTCATGCTTGTTCATCAAAATAACTTACATTTTGTATGCCAAAAAATGCTACTCCAGTACCTAATTGAAGTAGCATTTCTAGAACAGATACCACTCTGAAGAGGCGGCAAAGTTATGCAACACTTAATGTATTTGATGTCTTCTACCCCAGTAAGACTGGCATATCATCGTGTCCATTATGCCAGTTTTGATGAAATGGCTAAATAGACTTATTGGACTTTATTATATCTGAATGCTTATGCATCATCCAAGCGCAGCGTCTAAGTATACTGCAATGAATTAGACCAGAATTTAATATGCTGTGTATGGAATGCACATAGTCATCTATCACCAACCCCCCTCTCTAATCAGCATGTCTATTTATCTATTTTTCCTGCAGGTATGTTTGTTACTCCTACCCAGCTTTCCCAACTTGTGATATTTCTTGCCTCCACTGCTTATATCCATCTGGTATGTTTGCAACTAAACCCTCTACCACTTTTCTTTATGATCTGCTTGTTTACTCTAACTATGATATCCTGCATCTGGCTCAACTTTGATCAACTGATTAAGATTTGTAATCAAATATATTGTGAGTCTGCTCATGCATTATCCAAGTGCAACATCTAAGTTTACTGCAATGAATTAGACGAGAATTGAACCACAAGGGAACTGAAGCTAACTGGATACACAGTCACAGTAAGAAAATTTCTGTTTAGTTCCTCTCTCAACCCTATAGTCTTCCAATTCCTACTAAACACCCTATATATGGAGTCAGAATATATATATCCAGTGGGGGAATAAGTATTTGATCCCTTGTTGATTTTGTAAGTTTGCCCACTGACAAAGACATGAACAGTCTATAATTTTAAGGGTAGGTTAATTTGAACATTGAGAGATAGAATATCAAAAATAAAATTCAGTAAACCACATTGTATAAATTATATACATTTATTTGCATTTTGCAGTGAGAAATAAGTATCTGATCCCTCTGAAAAAACAAGACTTAATACTGGGTGGCAAAACCGTTCTTGGCATTACAGCTGTCAGTCGTTTTTTGATGATGAGGTTTGCGAACTTGTCAGGAGGAATTTTGGTCCACTCCTCTGCAGATCATCTCTAAATGATTAAGATTTTGAGGCTGTCGCTTGGCAACTCGGAGCTTCATCTCCTCCCATATGTTTTCTATGGGATTAAGGTCTGGAGACTGGCTAGGCCACTCCATAACCTTACTGTGCTACTTTTTGAGTGACTCCTTTGTTGCCTTGGCTGTGTTTTGGGTCATTGTCTTGCTGGAAAACCCAGTCACGACCCATTTTTATTGTCCTGGCAGAGGAAAGGAGGATTTTATGGTACATGGCTCCATCCAATCTTCCATTGATGTGATGAAGTAATCCTGTGCCCTTAGCAGAGAAACACGCCCAAATCATAATGTTTCCACCACCATGCTTAACAGTGGGGAAGGTGTTCTTTGGGTCATAGGTAGCATTTCTCTTCCTCCAAACACGGCAAGTTGTGTTAATGCCAAAGAGCTCATTTTGCATCTCATCTGACCACAGCACCTTCTCCCAGTCACTCACAGAATCATCCAGGAGTTCATTGGAAAACTTCAGAAGGGCCTGCACATGTGCCTTCCTGAGCAGGGGGAACTTGCGGGCATTGCAGGATTTTAAACCTTTACGGCGTAATGTGTTACAGTTGGTTTTCTTGGTGACTGTGGTCCCAGCTGCCTTGAGATCATTAACAAGTCCCCCCCCCCGTGTAGTTTTAGGCTGATCTCTCACCTTCTTCATGATCAAGGATACCCCACGAGGTGAGATTGTGCATGGTGCCTCAGAACGATGTCAATTGACAGTCATTTTGTATTTCTTCGATTTTCTTACTATTGTACCATCAGTTGTCTCCTTCTCACCCAGCGTCTTACTTATGTCTTAGTAGCCCATTCCAGCTTTGTGCAAGTGGAGCGCCCCCAGACACAGGGCCACGCGTTTCGGTACCGGGCCTCTCTGGTTCGGTTCTGAGGCTGTCATGGTAGCTAGACCCGGTCCGCGACCCTGCTAAGGGGCGTCCAATGAAAGTAGTTATGCAGTCTGTCAGGGGTTCGTGACGCCACCTGTGGTGTTCGGTCACGGTGACCGATGTGTTGTGAGTTCTGTTTTTGGGCTCCCTCTGGTGGTTAGTGATGGTACTGGGTGATTTGTGTTCTGCTGTCTCTGGTGTCCACCTGTTCTATTAGGATTTGGGAGTTTCCTATTTAACCGGGCTTTCTTGTCATTTCCCCGCCGGCTATCAAGGTTATCAGAGTGTTTTGTTACCTCAGCTTCTGGCTTCAGTAATCTTCAGGACAAGCTAAGTTTTGATTTTCTTGTTCCACGTTTTGCTTTATTTTTGTCTTGTCCAGCTTGCATATAATTGTCTCTTTGCTGCTGGATGCTTTAGTGGGCTGTAATTGCTCCTCATGTTCCATGAGTTGGAACATGAGTTCAAGTAATTACAGGATGGTTTTTTGAAGGTTTTTTTGCTGACCGCGCAGTTTACTTTTGTATCCTCTGCTATCTAGTTTTAGCGGGCCTCATTTTGCTGAATCTGTTTTCATACTGTGTATGTGCCTTCCTCTCATTTCACCGTCATTATATGTGGGGGGCTGCTATTTCTGTGGGGTATTTCTCTGGAGGCAAGAGAGGTCTGTGTTTCTTCTAATAGGGGAAGTTAGATCTTCGGCTGGTGCGAGACGTCTAGGATCAACATAGGCACGTTCCCCGGCTATTGTTATTTGTGGGTTCAGGTTTAGGGTCGCGGTCAGCTCAGGTTCCATCACCCTAGAGCTCGTTGGTGCTTGTCCTTTTGTGATTCCCTGCCATTGGAATCATGACAGTATAGCCGGCCAAAATGTTTGGGCTGAAGTAGGAGGAAAAGTAGTCTGAGGAAGTTTTTTTTTTTTTTTTCTCTCCTCTGAGGTTGCTGCCTAGCCTTAATTGCAGCCAGGCTGATTTTTTTTTTTTTTCCTCCTCTTAATCCTTGAATGGCTCTGACCTTAGCTGTTTATCATGGACGTCCAGAGTTTAGCTTCCAGCTTGAATAGTCTTGCTGCTAAGGTTCAAAATATACAAGATTTTGTTGTACATGCTCCTATGTCTGAACCTAGAATTCCTATTCCAGAGTTCTTTGCTGGAGATAGATCTAGTTTTCTGAATTTTAGGAACAATTGCAAGCTGTTCCTTTCTTTGAAATCTCGCTCTTCTGGAGACCCTGCTCAGCAGGTTAAGATTATTATATCTTTCCTGCGGGGTGACCCTCAAAATTGGGCATTTGCATTGGCACCAGGGGATCCAGCGTTGCTTAATGTGGATGCGTTTTTTCTGGCATTGGGTTTGCTCTATGAGGAACCTAACCAGGAGATTCAGGCTGAAAAAGCTTTATTAGCTCTCTCTCAGGGGCAAGATGAAGCAGAAATATATTGTCAAAAATTTTGGAAATGGTCAGTGCTTACTCAGTGGAATGAGTGCGCCCTGGCTGCAAAGTTCAGAGATGGCCTTTCTGAGGCCGTTAAAGATGTTATGGCGGGGTTCCCTGCGCCTACGGGTCTGAATGAGTCTATGACTATGGCTATTCAGATTGATCGGCGTTTACGGGAGCGCAAACCTGTGCACCATTTGGCGGTGTCTTCTGAACAGGCACTTGAGACAATGCAATGTGATAGAGTTCAGTCTAGAAGTGAACGGCAAAACTATAGGCGGAAAAATGGGTTGTGCTTTTATTGTGGTGATTCAGCTCATGTTATATCAGCATGCTCTAAACGCACAAAAAAGGTTGATAAGTCTGTTGCCATTAGTACGTTACAGTCTAAGTTCATTCTGTCTGTGACTCTGATTTGCTCATTATCATCCATTTCCGTCGATGCCTATGTAGATTCAGGCGCTGCCCTGAGTCTTATGGATTGGTCATTTGCCAAGCGATGTGGGTTTAGTCTTGAGCCTCTGGAAGTCCCTATTCCTTTGAAGGGAATTGACTCTACACCTTTAGCTATGAATAAACCTCAGTATTGGACACACGTGACCATGCGTATGACTCCCGTTCATCAGGAGGTGATTCGCTTCCTGGTATTGTATAATTTACATGATGTTCTAGTATTTGGTCTGCCATGGTTACAAACTCATAATCCAGTCCTTGACTGGAAAACAATGTCTGTGTTAAGCTGGGGATGTCAGGGGGTTCATGATGATGCACCTCCGATTTCTATCGCTTCATCTACTCCTTCTGAGGTTCCTGTATTTTTGTCTGATTATCGGGATGTTTTTGAGGAGCCTAAGCTCAGTTCGCTTCCTCCTCACAGCGATTGCAATTGTGCTATAGATTTAATTCCTGGTAGTAAATTTCCTAAAGGTCGTTTGTTCAATCTCTCAGTGCCAGAGCATACTGCTATGCGGGATTATGTTAAGGAGTCCTTGGAAAAGGGACATATCCGTCCATCTTCGTCCCCTTTGGGAGCAGGTTTTTTTTTCGTGGCCAAAAAAGATGGGTCCTTGAGGCCTTGTATAGATTATCGTCTTTTGAATAAGATTACCGTAAAATATCAGTATCCTTTGCCTTTGTTGACTGATTTGTTTGCTCGCATTAAGGGGGCTAAATGGTTCACTAAGATTGATCTTCGGGGTGCGTATAATCTTATACGAATAAAGCAAGGTGATGAGTGGAAAACCGCATTTAATACGCCTGAGGGCCATTTTGAGTATTTGGTAATGCCTTTCGGACTTTCTAATGCTCCTTCAGTCTTCCAGTCCTTTATGCACGATATTTTCCGTGAATATCTGGATAAATTTATGATTGTGTAGTTGGATGATATTTTGTTTTTTTCTGATGACTGGGAGTCTCATGTTCAGCAGGTCAGGAAGGTGTTTCAGGTCCTGCGGGCTAATTCCTTGTTTGTAAAGGGCTCAAAGTGTCTCTTTGGAGTCCAGAAGATTTCTTTCTTGGGGTATATTTTTTCCCCTTCTACTATTGAGATGGATCCCGTCAAGGTTCGGGCTATTTGTGACTGGACGCAGCCTGCATCTCTTAAGAGTCTGCAGAAGTTCTTAGGCTTTGCTAATTTCTATCGTCGTTTTATAACTAATTTTTCTAGTGTTGTTAAGCCTTTGACGGATTTGACTAAGAAGGGTGCTGATGTTGCTGATTGGTCTCCTGCGGCTGTGGAGGCCTTTCGGGAACTTAAACGCCGGTTTTCTTCTGCTCCTGTGTTGCGTCAGCCTGATGTTTCGCTTCCTTTCCAAGTTGAGGTTGATGCTTCCGAGATTGGAGCGGGGGCGGTTTTGTCACAGAGAAGCTCCGATTGCTCGGTGATGAAGCCATGTGCGTTCTTTTCTAGAAAATTTTCGCCCGCTGAGCGGAATTATGATGTGGGTAATCGGGAACTTTTGGCCATGAAGTGGGCATTTGAGGAGTGGCGTCATTGGCTGGAGGGTGCTAGACATCGTGTGGTGGTCTTGACTGATCACAAAAATCTGATTTACTTTGAGTCTGCCAGGCGTTTAAATCCTAGACAGGCTCGTTGGTCACTGTTTTTCTCTCGTTTCAATTTTGTGGTTTCATACCTGCCAGGTTCAAAGAATGTGAAGGCGGATGCTCTTTCTAGGAGTCTTGTGCCTGACTCCCCTGGAAATTCTGAGCTCACTGGTATCCTTAGGGATGGGGTGATTTTGTCGGCCGTCTTCCCAGACTTGCGACGTGCTTTGCAGGAGTTTCAGGCGGGTAAACCTGATCGTTGTCCGCCTGAGAGACTGTTTGTTCCGGATAGTTGGACCAGTAGAGTCATCTCCGAGGTCCATTCTTCTGCGTTGGCAGGTCATCCTGGAATATTTGGTACTAGAGACTTGGTGGCCAGGTCTTTTTGGTGGCCTTCCTTGTCGAGGGATGTGCGTTCTTTTGTGCAGTCTTGTGAGGTTTGTGCTCGGGCTAAGCCTTGCTGTTCTCGAGCCAGTGGATTGTTGTCACCTTTGCCTATCCCGAAGAGGCCTTGGACGCACATTTCCATGGACTTTATTTCGGATCTCCCGGTCTCTCAAAAAATGTCTGTCATCTGGGTTGTGTGTGACCGCTTTTCTAAAATGGTTCATCTGGTCCCCTTGCCTAAGTTACCTTCCTCCTCTGAGTTGGTCCCTCTGTTTTTTCAGAACGTGGTTCGTTTGCATGGGATTCCTGATAACATCGTTTCTGACAGGGGATCCCAGTTTGTGTCTAGATTTTGGCGGACGTTCTGTGCTAAGATGGGCATTGATTTGTCCTTTTCGTCTGCATTCCATCCTCAGACGAATGGCCAGACTGAACGAACTAATCAGACCTTGGAAACTTATTTAAGGTGTTTTGTTTCTGCTGATCAGGATGACTGGGTTACCTTTTTGCCGCTGGCCGAGTTTGCCCTTAATAATCGGGCTAGTTCTGCTACCTTGGTTTCTCCTTTCTTTTGTAATTCGGGGTTTCATCCTCGTTTTTCCTCTGGTCAGGTGGAACCTTCTGATTGTCCTGGAGTGGACATGGTGGTGGATAGGTTGCATCGGATTTGGAGTCATGTGGTGGACAATTTGAAGTTGTCCCAGGAGAAGGCTCAGCAGTTTGCTAATCGCCGTCGCCGCGTGGGTCCTCGACTTCTTGTTGGGGACTTGGTGTGGTTGTCTTCTCGTTTTGTTCCTATGAAGGTCTCTTCTCCTAAGTTCAAGCCTCGGTTCATCGGTCCTTATAGGATCTTGGAAATTCTTAACCCTGTGTCGTTTCGTTTGGATCTCCCGGCATCGTTTGCTATTCATAATGTGTTCCATCGGTCGTTGTTGCGGAGGTATGAGGTACCTGTTGTTCCTTCGCTTGAGCCTCCTGCTCCGGTGCTGGTGGAGGGAGAATTGGAGTATGTTGTGGAGAAGATCTTGGATTCTCGTGTTTCCAGACGGAAACTCCAATATTTGGTCAAGTGGAAGGGTTATGGTCAGGAGGATAATTCTTGGGTGGTTGCCTCTGATGTTCATGCTGATGATTTGGTCCGCGCTTTTCATAGGGCTCATCCTGGTCGCCCTGGTGGTTCTCGTGAGGGTTTGGTGACCCCTCCTCAAGGGGGGGGTACTGTTGTGAGCTCTGTTTTTGGGCTCCCTCTGGTGGTTACTGATGGTACTGGGTGATTTGTGTTCTGCTGTCTCTGGTGTCCACCTGTTCTATTAGGATTTGGGAGTTTCCTATTTAACCGGGCTTTCTTGTCATTTCCCCGCCGGCTATCAAGGTTATCAGAGTGTTTTGTTACCTCAGCTTCTGGCTTCAGTAATCTTCAGGACAAGCTAAGTTTTGATTTTCTTGTTCCACGTTTTGCTTTATTTTTGTCTTGTCCAGCTTGCTGTTATGGCTGGCAATCAGGCAACACAGCGTGCAGTAATCAGCGCACATACAGAGATCTGGCAATAACCAAAAACAATAAGACGAGCTCTGAGACGTGGAATCTCTGTAGACTGCAGTACCTGATCTATCCTCACACAACTATAAGCAGCAGTGGATTGCGCCTATCACTACCTATGCAACTCGGCACTGCCTGAGGAGCTGACTAGCCTGAAGATAGAAATACAAGCCTGACTTACCTCAGAGAAATACCCCAAAGGAATAGGCAGCCCCCCACATATAATGACTGTTAGCAAGATGAAAAGACAAACGTAGGAATGAAATAGATTCAGCAAAGTGAGGCCCGATATTCTAGACAGAGCGAGGATAGCAAAGAGAACTATGCAGTCTACAAAAAACCCTAAAACGAAAACCACGCAAAGGGGCAAAAAGACCCACCGTGCCGAACTAACAGCACGGCGGTGCACCCCTTTGCTTCTCAGAGCTTCCAGCAAAAGTTAATAGCAAGCTGGACAGAAAAAACAGAAAACAAACTAGAAGCACTTATCTAGCAGAGCAGCAGGCCCAAGGAAAGATGCAGTAGCTCAGATCCAACACTGGAACATTGACAAGGAGCAAGGAAGACAGACTCAGGTGGAGCTAAATAGCAAGGCAGCCAACGAGCTCACCAAAACACCTGAGGGAGGAAGCCCAGAGACTGCAATACCACTTGTGACCACAGAAGTGAATTCAGCCACAGAATTCACAACAGTACCCCCCCCTTGAGGAGGGGTCACCGAACCATCACCAGAACCCCCAGGCCGACCAGGATGAGCCACATGAAAGGCATGAACAAGATCTGGGGCATGGACATCAGAGGCAAAAACCCAGGAATTATCTTCCTGAGCATAACCCTTCCATTTGACCAGATACTGGAGTTTCCGTCTAGAGACACGAGAATCCAAAATCTTCTCCACAATATACTCCAATTCCCCCTCCACCAAAACAGGGGCAGGAGGCTCCACAGATGGAACCATAGGTGCCACGTATCTCCTCAACAACGACCTATGGAATACATTATGTATGGAAAAGGAGTCTGGGAGGGTCAGACGAAAAGACACCGGATTGAGAATCTCAGAAATCCTATACGGACCAATAAAACGAGGTTTAAATTTAGGAGAGGAAACCTTCATAGGAATATGACGAGAAGATAACCAAACCAGATCCCCAACACGAAGTCGGGGTCCCACACGGCGTCTGCGATTAGCGAAAAGCTGAGCCTTCTCCTGGGACAAGGTCAAATTGTCCACTACCTGAGTCCAGATCTGCTGCAACCTGTCCACCACAGAATCCACACCAGGACAGTCCGAAGACTCAACCTGTCCTGAAGAGAAACGAGGATGGAACCCAGAATTGCAGAAAAATGGAGAGACCAAGGTAGCCGAGCTGGCCCGATTATTAAGGGCGAACTCAGCCAACGGCAAAAATGACACCCAATCATCATGGTCAGCGGAAACAAAACATCTCAGATATGTTTCCAAGGTCTGATTGGTTCGTTCGGTCTGGCCATTAGTCTGAGGATGGGAGACCACACAGTTCATGGAACATCACAAGCACCATACTTTTGTATTCTCTGCTATCTAGTTTTAGCGGGCCTCATTTTGCTGAATCTGTTTTCATACTGTGTATGTGCCTTCCTCTCATTTCACCGTCATTATATGTGGGGGGCTGCTATTTCTGTGGGGTATTTCTCTGGAGGCAAGAGAGGTCTGTGTTTCTTCTAATAGGGGAAGTTAGATCTTCGGCTGGTGCGAGACGTCTAGGATCAACGTAGGCACGTTCCCCGGCTATTGTTATTTGTGTGTTCAGGTTTAGGGTCGCGGTCAGCTCAGGTTCCATCACCCTAGAGCTCGTTGGTGCTTGTCCTTTTGTGATTCCCTGCCATTGGAATCATGACACCGATGCTGCTATGGGGTCCACTGGGGTGATGGAATGGCTGCTGGATGGTATACCTTCCCACAGGTGAAGTATGTCCCCAGGGCTTCCCAGAAAGGTAGATGGTAATGATGTGAGGTGCAGTCAATAACGAGGACACAAGGTTGCAGTCTCTTTACCTCTTTACTGAAGGCTTCAGGATCCTCAATCCAGAGTACGTTTAACAGGGCTCTCAGAGACCGGCCGGTCCGATGGGCACATCCAGAGTTTCCCTCGCAGATAGAAATCGTTGCCTACCAATATCGCCTGTGTGTTGTAGTCCTATCCTGCTGAGCATTCGGAATAGTCCTCACAACTGCTGTTCTCGTTCGTTCATTCTCTACAGCTCTCTCTCTCTCGTTCTTTGGTTCCAGATGTTACTAGTTTCTAACGTCCCCCAGGTATGTTTTGGCTATGACGCCACCCGTATGACGGGAAGGCTTGGAGGTCTTCCGGAACCCTAGAGACGCCCCTCTCCCAATGTTGCCCCCTATGTCTTCGTAGGTGTAGTAAGGTAGACAGCCAGCCTATGACCAACTGTCCTGCGGAGTTTGAAGTAAGGCATGAAGTCAGTTACTCCTACGGTGTTCTGGCTACCGACTACGCGCCTCATTAAGATGTTGCCTCTCTCTCTCTCGGCACGACTCTTACTGGCTCTCCTTTGTGCTTGATCTCGTTTACACGGTTCCACAATATCCTTCCCTCGTGTCTCTTTCTTAGGATACCACCGCAGGGTGTGCAGGCGCGGTTCCATTACGTTCTGTTCTGTTCGCTAGGCACCTGCCAGGTTCCCACGCCTGACAGGGGCCCCCCTGTGCCTTCTCCCTACAACACCCCCTGCCACGGGATGTTGCCTGAGTCCAACCCAGTCAGCTTCTGACTAACTTCCTCCCCAGCCCCTAGTTTTACCAGTGTGAGGAGTGGCCCAATAAATAAAGCCTTTTTCTCCCCCTAGTGGCCGGAGTGTGAAGTGTAATGTGTTCTAGTGATACCTGGTCAGGAGAACTCCTTAGTGCCATCAGACGTACCACTACTCCCCTTAGCGGCAGAGTGCCATACTGCAACGACCAGGTCTCTGGGGCGCTGCGCAAGTCTATGATCTTGTCCATGACATCCTTATAAAGCTCTTTGGTCTTGCCCATGTAGTAGAGGTTAGAGTCTGCCTGATTAATTGAGTCTGTGTGTACAGGAGTCTTTTATAAAGGTGACTATGTAAGACAGCTGTCTTTAATGCAGGTAATCTATAGGAGCCAGAACTCTTAATGGTTGGTAGTGGATCAAATACTTATTTCTCATTGCAAAATGCAAATAAATTTATATATTTTATACAATGTGATTTTCTGGATTTTATTTTTGATATCCTATCTCTCGATGTTAAAAATTAACCTACCCTTAAAATTATAGATTGTTCATGTCTTTGTTGGTGGGCAAATTTAGGAAATCAGCAAGGGATCAAATTCTTATTTCCCTCACTGTATGTATATATATATATATATATATATATATATATATATATATATATATTGTGATGCAGTGACCCCTGTGACAGCTAGGGGGCGCTGTGAGTGCTCCTTGGGATGTGCATGGAGGCATATCTATTGTGATAATCGTGGTGAAACAGTGACTGGCTGTGTTGTGAATGACCGATATGTGTCGCAGAGGGAGTCTGCGTAGTAAGTCTGATGCAATGTTGTTGTTCTGGGACCTGTAGTCCCTCAAGAGTGTATATGTATGGTGTAGTGGTAAGGGAGACTTACTAGGCTAGTTGTGTGAGATGGGCAGGACAAACTAGCCACACATCCACACTCCCACCCAGGGGAGTGGCTAAGGATATATAATGTGACCAGGGTGTGGGTCACATGGTCCCTGTGTATGGGTCCTGTTACGAACTGGTGATTTAGAACCACAATGGACCTGGTGGTTAAGAGCACTGAAAATGACCTGATAGTTACTAATAACATAGAACGAGCTCTGAGACGTGGGAACTCTGCTGACCACAATACCTAATCCTATCACACCACACTAGAGGTAGCCGTGGAGCGCTCCTGACGAGACCTAGGCGCCTCGGGAACAGCCTGAGAAACTAGCTAGCCCTGAAGATAGAAAAATAAGCCTACCTTGCCTCAGAGAATTTCCCCAAAGGAAAAAGCAGCCCCCCACATATAATGACTGTGAGTAAAGATGAAAATATAAACACAGAGATGAAGTAGATTTTAGCAAAGTGAGGCCCGACTTACTGAATAGACCGAGGATAGGAAAGATAGCTTTGCGGTCAACACAAAAACCTACAAACAACCACGCAGAGGGCGCAAAAAGACCCTCCGCACCGACTAACGGTACGGAGGTGCTCCCTCTGCGTCCCAGAGCTTCCAGCAAGCAAGACAAACCAATATAGCAAGCTGGACAGAAAAAATAGCAAACAAAAGTAACACAAGCAGAACTTAGCTTATGCAGGGCAGACAGGCCACAAGAACGATCCAGGAGAGAGCAAGAGCAATACTGGGACATTGACTGGAGGCCAGGAACAAAGAACTAGGTGGAGTTAAATAGAGCAGCACCTAATGACTTAACCTCGTCACCTGAGGAAGGAAACTCAGAAGCCGCAGCCCCACTCACATCCACCAAAGGAAGCTCATGGACAGAACCAGCCGAAGTACCACTCATGACCACAGGAGGGAGCCTGACCACAGAATTCACAACAGGGTCCTGTGTGGTTCCAGTGGAAGGTCCTGGAGAGCCTGTGTGTTGGGAGGTCCTGGGAGTAGGACCGGATCCCTGAATAGCACACTGAACCACCTGTGTTGAATTTCCTGTGAGTAGGAGTTCTGAATAGCACATAGTGGGGCTTTGGACCTGGTGAGCCGGGTGTGTTGGATTTCCTGGGAGTAGGAGTCCTGAATAGCACACTGAACAACATGTGTTGGATTTCCTGGGGGTAGGAGTTCTGATTAGCACATGGTGGGGAGTTGGACTTGCGGGTGGCCTGGGGTGTTGGACAAGGTCCTGAATAGCATCTGGACAGGTCACATGTGCAGTTCATGTGGGGAAGTTACCATCCTTCGGTGGGTCTGGACTGACTAAGATATGCCACCAGGCAAGTTGGTGATCCCTGTGAGGCATCTTTCCCGGAGGAGTGGACTGACGAGGAGTCAGCAGGTGGAGCAGGAGCTCCCATAAGATACCATGGACTGTTGGTGCTTGTGATGTTCCATGAACTGTGTGGTCTCCCACGATGACTGAACGGAGTGAGGTTCGGCGTGTTTAGAGACCGCGACCCAGTGTCATATGCTCTGTATGTGACTTGGGACATTGGTGAAGTGTATGGCGTACAGACACCCATGGTAACTGGGCGAAGTGAGAGGTCCAGCATGTTTAGTGTCTGTGAGACAAAGCCGTAAACATGAGTCAAGGCCGTAAATGAAGTATTAAGACAAAGCTGCAAGTTAACATCGCCAGTTGGTGCCTATTGTGTTCTATGGAATGTATAATATGAACTGCATAACCCGGTTTATGACACTTTAATAAACCGTATGGACTGTTTTGTGTTCAAAAATTGTGCCTGACTACGTTATTCCCGTGCCAAGCGAGTGTCCCCCAATACACTTAGTGAGAGCAATCTTACAATATATATATATATGTATATATATATATATATATATATATATATATATATATATATACATATATATATATATTGACTCCATAACTAGGCTCTTGAAGATGGGGCTCTTGTGGCACCGTTTCTATGCATGTCTCTATCAACCAGCTCTCACACAATGAAATTTCATCAGATAGCTTGAATCGACCGCAGAGGCACGTATGAAGATTCCAGAGGAAGGTTTATATATAATGTATATTGCTTTACGCTATATTTCTCAATTATTATAAGGGACTTGAATATGTGATTATTAGCTCATACTATTTAAAGGAATATTTGACTAGATTTAAGTGACTGTCCCCCATTCCTAACCTCTTAAGTGCCACTGTCTCAATTGACAGCAACTTCTAAGGCCGGCGTCACACACAGCGTAAAACAATACGGTCCGTATATTACGGCCGTAATACGCTGAAAAGTCCCGAAAAAAGTGGTCCGTAGCTCCTCCGTAGGCAGGGTGTGTCAGCGTTTTTTGCGCATGGCATCCTCCGTATGTAATCCGTATGGCATCCGTACTGCGTGGTTTTCTCGCAGGCTAGCAAAACCAACATACCGCTATAGAAGTGATCCATGTGTCCCAAAAAGAAAAGAAAATATATATATACTGTATATATATATATATGTCAGTAGACACATATATTAGAGAGAAAAGCCGGTAATTCAGTGCGGTGTACAGTAAAATCACACTGACAGCTTACAGTAGAATAGGTAGAATAAATGTGTACACATAGAATAGGTATATATATATATATATGTCAGTGAGACACATATATGTATATATATTAATATTTATTCCAGCGCTAGACAGCTTGAAAGCCGGTAATTCAATTACCGGCTTTTTCCTTCTCCTTCCTAAAACCCGACATGATTTGAGACATGGTTTACATACAGTAAACCATGTCTTCTCTCCATTTTTTTTGCAGATTCCACACTACTAATGTCAGTAGTGTGTATCTGCAAAATTTGGCCGTTCTAGCTCTTAAAATAAAGGGTTAAATGGCGGAAAAAATTGGCGTGGGCTCCCGCGCAATTTTCTCCGCCAGAGTAGTAAAGCCAGTGACTGAGGGCAGATATTAATAGCCTGGAGAGGGTCCATGGTTATTGGCCCCCCTGGCTAAAAATATCTGCCCCCAGCCACCCCAGAAAAGGCACATCTGGAAGATGCGCCTATTCTGGCACTTGGCCACTCTCTTCCCATTCCCGTGTAGCGGTGGGATATGGGGTAATGAAGGGTTAATGCCACCTTGCTATTGTAAGGTGACATTAAGCCTAATTAATAATGGAGAGGCGTCAATTATGACACCTATCCATTATTAATCCAATACTAGTAAAGGGTTAAATAAAACACAAACACATTTTTTAAAATTATTTTAATGAAATAAAAACAATGGTTGTTGCAGTATTTTATTCAACGCCCAATCCAGTCACTGAAGACCCTCGTTCTGTGAGTAAAAAAACATAATAAACCAACAATATACTTACCCTCCGCAGATCTGTAACGTCCAACGATGTAAATCCTTCTGAAGGGGTTAAAACATTTTGCAGCAAGGAGCTGTGCTAATGCAGGCTGCTCCTCGCTGCAAAACCCCAGGGAATGAGGCTATATTATAGATCAATGATCTATATTTAGCTTCATTTGCGGTGAGGCGCCCTCTGCTGGCTGTTCATAGATCGTGGGAAATTACCTAGAAAGCTCCCAGGCTTTCTAGGTAATTTCCCACGATCTATGAACAGCCAGCAGAGGGCGCCTCACCGCCAATGAAGCTAAATATAGATCATTGATCTATTTTTAGCCTCATTCCCTGGGGTTTTGCAGCGAGGAGCAGTCTGCATTAGCACAGCTCCTTGCTGCAAAATGTTTTAACCCCTTCAGAAGGATTTACATCGTTGGACGTTACAGATCTGCGGAGGGTAAGTATATTGTTGGTTTATTATGTTTTTTTACTCACAGAACGAGGGTCTTCAGTGACTGGATTGGGCGTTGAATAAAATACTGCAACAACCATTGTTTTTATTTCATTAAAATCATTTTAAATAATGTGTTTGTGTTTTATTTAACCCTTCACTACAATTGGATTAATAATGGATAGGTGTCATAATTGACGCCTCTCCATTATTAATTAGGCTTAATGTCACCTTACAATAGCAAGGTGGCATTAACCCTTCATTACCCCATATCCCACCGCTACACGGGAATGGGAAGAGAGTGGCCAAGTGCCAGAATAGGCGCATCTTCCAGATGTGCCTTTTCTGGGGTGGCTGGGGGCAGATATTTTTAGCCAGGGGGGGGCCAATAACCGTGGACCCTCTCCAGGCTATTAATATCTGCCCTCAGTCACTGGCTTTACTACTCTGGCGGAGAAAATTGCGCGGGAGCCCACGCCAATTTTTTCCGCCATTTAACCCTTTATTTTAAGAGCTAGAACGGCCAAATTTTGCAGATACACACTACTGACATTAGTAGTGTGGAATCTGCAAAAAAAATGGAGAGAAGACATGGTTTACTGTATGTAAACCATGTCTCAAATCATGTCGGGTTTTAGGAAGGAGAAGGAAAAAGCCGGTAATTGAATTACCGGCTTTCAAGCTGTCTAGCGCTGGAATAAATATTAATATATATACATATATGTGTCTCACTGACATATATATATATATATATACCTATTCTATGTGTACACATTTATTCTACCTATTCTACTGTAAGCTGTCAGTGTGATTTTACTGTACACCGCACTGAATTACCGGCTTTTCTCTCTAACAGCGCTGCGTATTTCTCGCAAGTCACACTGCTTGTCCGTGTGTAATCCGTATTTTTCACGCTTCCATAGACTTTCATTGGCGTATTTCTTGCGCAGTACGGTGACAAACGCAGCATGCTGCGATTTTGTACGGCCGTAGAAAGCCGTATAATACTGATCAGTAAAATACGGCAAATAGGAGCAGGGGCATAGAGAATAATTGTGCCGTATTTTTTGCGAGTTTTACGGACGTAGATTCTGCGCTCTTACGTCCGTAAAACTCGCATGTGTGACGGCGGCCTTAGAGATAAAAGTTTTGCAATCAAAGATACATGTGATGACATGCAGTTGCTCTCAGGTGCCAGCTGTATAACACTGTTTGGAGCTGATGTAGCTCCTACGACCTGCTCCATATAGTAATGACGCGCTTCCTCTGTGAGTATAGAGAGCCCACCTCTTAAGGGTTAACCCCTTCATGACCGGGGGATTTTTCGTTTTTCCGTGTTCGTTTTTCGCTCCCCTCCTTCCCAGAGCCATAACTTTTTTATTTTTCTGTCAATTTGGCCATGTGAGGGCTTATTTTTTGCGGGACGAGTTGTACTTTTGAACGACATCATTGGTTTTAGCATGTGGTGTACTAGAAAACGGGAAAAAAATTCCAAGTGCGGTGAAATTGCAAAAAAAGTGCAATCCCACATTGGTTTTTTGTTTGGCTTTTTTGCTAGGTTCACTAAATGCTAAAACTGACCTGCCATTATCATTCTCCAGGTCATTACGAGTTCATAGACACCAAACATGACTAGGTTATTTTTTATCTAAGTGGTGAAAAAAAATTCCAAACTTTGCTAAAAAAAAAAAAAAAAAATTGCGCCATTTTCCGATACTCGTAGCGTCTCCATTTTTCATCATCTGGGGTCGGTTGAGGGCTTATTTTTTGCGTGCCGAGATGACGTTTTTAATGATAGCATTTCGGTGCAGATACGTTCTTTTGATCGCCCGTTATTGCATTTTAATGCAATGTCGCGGCGACCAAAAAAACGTAATTCTGGCGTTTCGAATTTTTTTCCCGCTAGGCTGTTTAGCGATCAGGTTAATACTTTTTTTTAATTGATAGATCGGGCGATTCTGAGCGCGGCGATACCAAATATGTGTAGATTTGATATTTTTTTTATTGATTTATTTTGATTGGGGCAAAAGGGGGGTGATTTAAACTTTTATGTTTTTTTTATTTTTTTCACATTTTTTTAAACTTTTTTTTTTAACTTTTTCCATGCTTCAATAGCCTCCATGAGAGGCTAGAAGCAGGCATAGCACGATCGGCTCTGCTACATAGCAGCGATCTGCTGATCGCTGCTATGTAGCAGAATTGCACGTGTGCTGTGAGCGCCGACCACAGGGTGGCGCTCACAGCGACGGGCAATCAGTAACCATAGAGGTCTCAAGGACCTCTATGGTTACCATTCACAAGCATCGCCGACCCCCGATCATGTGACGGGGGTCGGCGATGACGTCATTTCCGGCCGCCCGGCCGGAAGCGGTAGTTAAATGCTGCTGTCTGCGTTTGACAGCGGCATTTAACTAGTTAATAGGTGCGGGCAGATTGCGATTCTGCCCGCGCCTATTACGGGCACATGTCAGCTGTTCAAAACAGCTGACATGTCCCGGCTTTGGTGTGGGCTCACCGCGGAGCCCTGCATCAAAGCAGGGGAGCCGGCATCGGACGGTATAGTACGTCCGATGCCGGTAAGGGGATAAAGTATGTACTCTTACTATAGTGTGTGCATCAATTAGCTTTTTTTTTTTTTACCAGACCAGCATGTAACATATCCTTTAATATATTCTTTTAATACTTTCTTTATACTTGTGAAACATGAACACAAAGTTTATGGACTGATGACACCAGGGAGAAGGTTTACTTCTATCCTGAGCTACCTACTCTAGAGGGTTGCCAAGTCACTGCTGACTAGAAAGTTTGTCATCCTTTGGTGCAGATGTTCCCATGTACGAGAACACTTCAGAGCTTAGAATGATTAATATATTCTATTCTTTGTATGAAGAATATTCCCTTATTTCTGTGCATTTCTTGCAGGTGCATTAGATGAATCAATAGGTAGAAAAGAATTGTAGAGGGACATAGTCACAATGCTTCCTGCCTGACAAATGTGATTAAACAGACTCGTAAACAACTGTTGGTGATGACAGTAGGAGCATCTGAATTTCCAAATACTTTTTAATACATTTCTTGCTTTGTTGTCCTCCTGTTTAAAGACAGTTCACTGAAATCTGTGAATGTGATGATAAAGACACAGGTTTGGTAGCTGGGGAAATAAGTATCAAATTATTTTCTCGCTCTCTAGAGGGACGGTCTAGCTTTATCTAATCATAGTGTGTCAGTAGGAACCAGTCCAAGTTCACATAGAGTCAATGTAATAGTTCTAGGATACTAGTTAAAATTATATACCGTATATAATCGAGTATAAGCCAATCCGAGTATCAGCCGAGACACCTAATTTTGCCATGAAAAACTGGTTAAGCTTATTGACTCGAGTATAAGCTGGGTATGCATTGTCCCCTCATCCCTGTCCTGGTATGCATGGCTCCCCCATCGCTGCCCTTGTATGCATGGCTCCCCACATCACTGTCCTGGTGTGCATGGCTCCCCCCTCCCATCCTGGTATGCATGGCTCCCCCCTCCCTTCCTTGCATGCATGGCTCCTATTACAAAAAAAACAACAAAACATCCTACTCACCCACCTGTGCGCCCTCACAGCATCTCGTTCCAGCTTCCATCATCTCTTCCTGTGCCGAGAGATAACGTGGCCCCGCTCATTAAGGTAATGAATATTCACTCCACGCCTATGGGAGTGGAGATGTGTGTGTACTCATTGCCTTATTGAGCGGTGCCACGTGATCGCTTGGCACAGATAGTGCTGCTGGAAGCCGGGACCAACGGGATGCTCCGAGGGCACGCTGGAGGGTGAGTAGGATGTCTTCTGGAAGCCAGCGGCTGAGTGTGTAACTGTGCGCGCTATAAGAGAAATGAATATTAATTTCTCTTAAGCAGCAGGAACAGTTACAACCACAGCCGTCGGCTCCTGCCTCTGTCACCTGCTGCTCCACCGCTCCCCCTCCCCCACTAGCCCTCTGCAACAATTGACTTGTGTATAAGCCGAGGGGGCATTTTCAGCACAAAAAATGTGCTGAAAAACTCGGCTTATACACGAGTATATACTGTACTTCTGTAAAGGTCGACCAGGGCTGTAGTCGTGGCTGAGCTCCTCGAGATTTGCATGCCCTGGCCTTGCTCCATATAAAAGTCATATCCCTTTGACAGCTCAACTGTTATTCCATTCTCTGCACTGGCAGATCTTCTACTCGGCTCCAGTCGGACTGCTCCAGTCCCTTTGTGAATAACTGAGACACAGTCCAAGGATAACTTCAAACACAACAGTTTACTTTTGTTTCTTCGCAGCTCATCCAATTCGATTACAATAATTACTTCAAGTTTTACAGGGTACGTCATTTCAGCTTTTCTTTTTACCCTTTCCTCCTCACATGGCTCGAGCCTGGGGCCTACCATCTCCTGCGTCATTTCAGTGTCCTCCATGTCCAGATTCCTTGCCTGATGTGGGGGTTCCCTCAGAAGCAGTTTCACCCCAGCTCCAAGAGCATCAGCCCACGCAATCATCTGCCACATGGCGAGCGACCTGCCCGTCTTTCCTGCTGTGTCTATTGTTAAATAAAGCTTTCATCCAGAAGCTGATGATGCTTGCATGGCTTTGGCCAAGCTGGTAATGTGGGTTCTGGATGGCTGGGCACTATCCTTAATCACCAATGTTGGAGGGTATTTATCTTGCCCCAGGGCAGATCAGCCCTTCTGAGCTGTATGGGCGCCCAGGCCCCTCTGACTGAAAATCAAGAAGATCCCTTCCTCTATCCTAAGTGACCCCTCCTACATTAACTATCTACACTATCCTACATTATGTTCACTATCTCCATCTGGAGGCTAAATATTAATACTACACTTTCGCTAGGAAATATACATTAGATATAACATATACATAGCAATATTAAATATACATATACTCTAAACCGGGACATGCTTAGGGGGGTTTAGGATGGGTTACCCGACCACACTACACTTCCATTAAAAAATGCTGTTATAAATAAAAGTCATTGAGTTATCCTCTTTGGATTAATTGTAAGTTTGCAGAACAATAGACACGACTTTTCTGTACATTTTCACAATATTGGCAAAAAAATAGGAATGTAAAAATGATATAAAAATTATGCTCCATGTACTCCTGAAAAAAGCAAAACCTCTATGAATACATTAATGAGAAACATTTTTTGAATAATTATAACCTCATACATAATAAAAAACCTGAAAGTTTCCCCTGTCATGGAAATTGGCCTGGAGAAAAATGGCCCGATTTTGGCTTAACTTACCCACCCCATCTGTGACATTCTTATGTTCTAAAATGGTAAATTGATGGGGGTTCTCTGTCTTGGTGTTGCTTCTCTGATATTCCAGACGGATGATGTTTAAAAGCCTCATGTGGATGATGTAAGTAAACTACATGTAGTTAATTTTTATATATATTTACGTAATCACTATATGTATTTAATCCTCATATGTACTTATTAACCTTTGTATGTTAACATATACATAAGTGTACACACTCACTCTATTCAATCATGCCATTCCTTGAATTCTTTTTAGTTTGCAATAAAATTGCGTTGTATTGCAAGTAGGGTTGAGCGAAAGGGGTCGTTCATTTTCAAAAGTCGCCGACTTTTGGCAAAGTCGGGTTTCATGAAACCCGATCCGACCCCTGTGCGGGGTCGGCCATGCGGTACGCGACTTTCGTGCCAAAGTCGCGTTTCAATGACGCGAAAAGCGCCATTTCTCAGCCAATTAAGGTAAACGCAGAGTGTGGGCAGCGTGATGACATAGGTCCTGGTCCCCACCATCTTAGAGAAGGGCATTGCAGTGATTGGCTTGCTGTCTGCGGCGTCACAGGGGCTATAAAGGGGCGTTCCCGCTGACCGCCATGTTACTGTTGCTGATCTGAGCTTAGGGAGAGGTTGCTGCCGCTTCGTCAGAAGCAGGGATAGCGTTAGGCAGGGTCCATTAACCACCAAACCGCTTGTGCTGTAGCGATTTCCACAGCCCAACACCACCTTCGGTGTGCAGGGACAGTGGAAGCTACATTTTTTTTCCCCCTCAGCGCTGTAGCTCATTGGGCTGCCCTAGAAGGCTCCCTGATAGCTGCATTGCTGTGTGTACGCCGCTGTGCAAACCAACTGCTTTTTTCAAAGCACAAATCCTCTTGTTCCTTCCTTTCTGCACAGCTATCTTGTTTGTTTGTCCACACTTTTTATTTAATTTGTGCATCAGTCCACTCCTTATTGCTGCCTGCCATACCTGGCTGAGATTACTGCAGGGAGATAGTAATTGAAGGACAATTTCCTTTTTTTTTTTTTTTTGTGGGAGATTAAGATTGACATTTCTGCTAGAGTGCTATCCCTGTCTGTGCCATCTCTCACTCAGTGGGCCATAGAAAGCCTATTTATTTTTTTGCTTGATTTGGGTTCTAAAATCTACCTGAAAAAATCACTACATCAATCAGTGGGAATAAAATATTGGCCTCAGGGCTTGTGTGCCACTCCTGACTCCTGTGTGTGCCATCTCTCACTCAGTGGGCCATAGAAAGACTATTTATTTTTTTGCTTGATTTGGGTTCCAAAATCTACCTGAAAAAATCACTACATCAATCAGTGGGAGAAAAATATTGGCCTCAGGGCTTGTGTGCCACTCCTGACTCCTGTGTGCATCATCACTCACTCAGTGGGCCATAGAAAGCCTATTTTTTTTTTTTTGCTTTATTTGGGTTCTAAATTCTACCTGAAAAAATCAATAAATCAATCAGTGGGAGATTAATATTGGCCTTTGGGCTTGTGTGCCAGTCCTAAGCGTGCCATCTCTCTCTCTCAGATAGTGGGCCATAGAAAGCCTATTTATTTTTTTTATTGGGTTTATAAATTTTCCCTGAAAAAAAAAAAAAAGTGGGAGATTAATATTGGCCTCTGGGCTTGTGTGCCAGTCCTGAGCATGCCATCTCTCTCACAAATAGTGGGCCATAGAAAGCCTATTTATTTATTTTTTTTTGGTTTTATAAATTCTCCCTGAAAAAAAAAAGGGAGATTAATATTGGCCTTTGGGCTTGTGTGCCAGTCCTAAGCGTGCCATCTCTCTCTCTCAGATAGTGGGCCATAGAAAGCCTATTTATTATTTATTTTATTGGGTTTATAAATTTTCCCTGAAAAAAAAAAAAAAAAAGTGGGAGATTAATATTGGCCTCTGGGCTTGTGTGCCAGTCCTGAGCGTGCCATCTCTCTCACAAATAGTGGGCCATAGAAAGCCTATTTATTTTTTTGGTTGATTTGGGTTCTAAATTCTACCTGAAAAAATCAATAAATCAATCAGTGGGAGATAAATATTGGCCTCTGGGCTTGTTTGCCACTCCTGACTCCTGTGTGCGTCATCTCTCACTCAGTGGGCCATAGAAAGCCTATTTTTTGTTTTATTTGTTTTCTAAATTCTCCCTGAAAAAATCGTTTTATTTTATTTGGTTTCTAAATTCTTCCTGAAAAACTCATTTTTTTTTATTATTTTTTTTTTCTAAAGTCTCCCTGAAAAAAAAAAAAAAATCAAATCAGTGGGAGATTAATATTGCCCTTTCTGCTTGTGTGCCAGTCTTGACTCCTGGGTGTGCCATCTCTCTCTCTCCAATTGTGGGCCATAGAAAGCCTATTATTTTTTTTGCTTGATTTGGGTTCCAAAATCTACCTGGAAAAATCACTACATCAATCATTGGGAGAACAATATTGGCCTTTGGGCTTGTGTGCCACTCCTGACTCCTGTGTGCGTCATCTCTCACTCAGTGGGCCATAGAAAGCCTATTTTTTGTTTTATTTGTTTTCTAAATTCTCCCTGAAGAAATCATTTTATTGTATTTGGCTTCTAAATTCTTCCTTAAAAAATCATTTTATTCTATTATTTTTTTTTCTAAAGTCTCCGTGAAAAAAAAAAAAAAAATCAGTGGGAGATTAATATTTACATTTGTGCTTCAGTGACAGTCCTGCGTGTGTTGCATCTCTCATTTGTTGCCACCAAAAACAGAGTGTGTAACATTGTGCCTGATTTTCCTTGCGGTCTCACCCACCTGTAAAGGGAGTAGCTAAATCATACTGAAGTTATAGCTCACCGTGTAAGTTGTGTGACAGCAACAAATACCGTTAGTTTGGTTACGTTTTTAAAACAATGAGGAAGTCTGGTGGAAGAGGTCGTGGCCGGGGGCGTTCATTGTCAGCTGGTAATGAGGGTAGTGGTAGTGGTAGAGCATCAGGTGGTCGTGGGAAAAAAAATATTGCACCTAAGTCTGGAGCTGTGGAGCCAGGTTCGTCGTCTGGCTACACAAGGCCTCGAACGCTCCATTTTCTGGGAGTAGGAAAACCGCTTTTAAAGCCGGAGCAGCAAGAGCAAGTTTTGGCTTATCTTGCTGACTCAGCCTCTAGCTCTTTTGCCTCCTCTCGTGAAACTGGTAAATGTAAAAGCAGCGCGTCGTTAGTGGATGTTCACGGTCAGGGACAAGTCGCTTCCTTGTCCTCTTCAGCAAAAACAACAACAGAGAAGAATGCAGCAGGCGACACAATGGGTTACTCCATGGAGCTCTTTACACATACCGTCCCTGGCTTAGAAAGTGAAGCAGTTAACAGTCCATGCACATTACAAGTTGAATCTGACATGGAGTGCACTGATGCACAGCCACAGCCAGACTACTATGCTGGTCCTTTGACTCAGACCACAACATTGCCCTCGCAGGGTAATGATCAAGAATCAGACCCTGATGAGACTATGTTGCCCCATCACGAACGCTATACCACCGACCGACACGGTGACACAGACGAAGTTGCACACGAGCTACAAGAAGAGGTAATAGATGACCCAGTTCTTGACCCCGATTGGCAGCCATTGGGGGAACAGGGTGCAGGCGGCAGCAGTTCTGAAGCGGAGGAGGAGGGGCCGCAGCAGGCATCAACATCGCAACAGGTTCCATCTGCCGGGCCCGTATCTTGCCCAAAACGCGTGGCAAAGCCAAAACCTGTTGGAGGACAGCGTGGCCATCCGGTTAAAGCTCAGTCTGCAATGCCTGAAAAGGTATGCGATGCTAGAAAGAATGCAGTCTGGCAATTTTTTAAACAACATCCAATTGATCAGCGCAAAGTCATCTGTCAAAAATGTTCAACTACCTTAAGCAGAGGGCAGAATCTGAAAAGTCTCAATACAAGTTGCATGCACAGACATTTAACCACCATGCATTTGCAAGCTTGGACTAACTACCAAACGTCCCTTAAGGTTGTAGCACCCTCGGCCAATGAAGCTAGTCATCAACGCAACATCCCTTCTGGCAGTGTAGGGCCACCGTTTTCCGCACCACCTGCAGTATCTGTGCAGGTTTCTTTGCCAGGCCAAAGCAGTCAGGGTCAGGGAATCACCAGTTTCGTAGTAGGAAACACTGCATCTAGGGCACCGGCGGCAACAATACCATCTCCCACCGTCTCTCAGTCTGCCATGTCCACCGGCACCCCCGCTAGTTCCACGATCTCCAGCTCTCCAGTCCAGCTCACCCTACATGATACTATGGTTAGAAAAAGGAAGTACTTAGCCTCGCATCCGCGTACACAGGGTTTGAACTCCCACATAGCTAGACTAATCTCGTTAGAGATGATGCCCTACCGGTTAGTTGAAAGCGAAGCTTTCAAAGCCCTGATGGACTACGCTGTACCACGCTACGAGCTACCCAGTCGACACTTTTTTTCCAGAAAAGCCATCCCAGCCCTCCACCAGCATGTTAAAGAGCGCATCGTCCATGCACTCAGGCAATCTGTGAGCACAAAGGTGCACCTGACAACAGATGCATGGACCAGTAGGCATGGCCAGGGACATTACGTGTCCATCACGGCACACTGGGTGAATGTTGTGGATGCAGGGTCCACAGGGGACAGCAATTTCGGGACAGTTCTGCCTAGCCCACGGTCTAGGAAACAGTTGGCTGTAGCCGTTCGCACCCCCTCCTCCTCCTCCTCGTCCTCCTGCAGAAGCGAGAGCTCGTCCACAGACCGCAGTCGCACAACCACTCCATCCACAGCTGCCACTGTTGCACACCAGGTCTCCCATTATGGGGCAGCTACTGGCAAACGTCAACAGGCTGTATTGGCTATGAAGTGTTTGGGCGACAACAGACACACCGCGGAAATTCTGTCCGAGTTCTTGCAGAAAGAAACGCAGTCGTGGCTGGGCACTGTAGATCTTGAGGCAGGCAAGGTAGTGAGTGATAACGGAAGGAATTTCATGGCTGCCATCTCCCTTTCCCAACTGAAACACATTCCTTGCCTGGCTCACACCTTAAACCTGGTGGTTCAGTGCTTCCTGAAAAGTTATCCGGGGTTATCCGACCTGCTCCTCAAAGTGCATGGACTTTGCTCACATATCCGCCGTTCGCCCGTACACTCTAGCCGTATGCAGACCTATCAGCGTTCTTTGAACCTTCCCCAGCATCGCCTAATCATAGACGTTGCAACAAGGTGGAACTCAACACTGCACATGCTTCAGAGACTGTGCGAACAGAGGCGGGCTGTTATGTTTTTGTGGGAGGATACGCATACACGGGCAGGCAGTAGGATGGCAGACATGGAGTTGTCAGGTGTGCAGTGGTCGAAGATTCAAGACATCTGTCAAGTCCTTCAGTGTTTTGAGGAATGCACATGGCTGGTTAGTGCAGACAACGCCATAATAAGCATGAGCATCCCCCTAATGCGTCTGCTGATGCAAAGTTTGACGCACATAAAGGATCAGGCGTCTGCAGCTGAGGAAGAGGAAAGCCTTGATGACAGTCAGCCATTGTCTGGCCAGGGCAGTGTACAGGACGAGGTAGCGGGCGAAGAGGAGGAGGAGGACGAGGAGGATGATGGGGATGATTATATTTTTAATGAGGAAGCTTTTCCGGGGCCACTGGAAATTGTTGGCGCGGCAAGGCCGGGTTCTGGTTTTTGGAGGGACACAAGTGACGTGGATTTGCCTGAAACTGCCCCTCAACCAAGCACAACCGCAGATTTGAGAACTGGAACTTTGGCCCACATGGCGGATTATGCCTTACGTATCCTCAAAAGGGACACACGCATTACTAAAATGATGAACGATGACGATTACTGGTTGGCCTACCTCCTTGATCCTCGCTATAAAGGCAAATTGCAAAATATAATGCCACATGAGAACTTGGAAATAATATTAGCAACCAAACAATCAACTCTTGTTGACCGTTTGCTTCTGGCATTCCCTGCACACAGCGCCCGTGATCGTTGTCACACGAGCTGCAGGGGCCAGCAGACCAGAGGTGTTAGAGGGGCAGAAATCAGAAGTGGCGAAATCTTTTGCCCCACCTTGCCCGGCTGACACCTTGCTTTCCTATGAAAAGGTCTTGCCTGTGGACTATTATGAATGACTTTTCCAATATCGTAATTTGCTGCACCTGATTGTCCAGCATACGACATGTTTACACCTCCCTAAATGGCCAAACTCCCCACACGGGGCCGTGGTATCGCCACTTGGCGCTAGCACCCGTGAGAGTGCTGTTTTTTTTCTGAAGAGGTGGGTGTGCCCGCTTTTGGTCAACGGCACTGCCACTGGGTCCCTCATAGTGCAATAAAGTGTCTCTGGCAGTGGTGGTGCGCACCCAACGTCAGACACACCGTTGTAATATGAGGGGCCCTGGGCCTGTACCGCCGGCCATAAGACAGTTCCCCCCCCCAGCTCAAACAGTGCTCTACCACTTGCAAAATTATCTCTCCAGCTCCACCAATGTTTAGTCTATGCGCTGACATCCTTCAATGCCTGGCACTGACAATACCATTATATTGACATTTTTGTTATGTTAGGCCTTCGAAGCCTGTCTGCGGTCCCTCCTTCCACTAGGCCTCCACTGACCATTGTACTGCTGCCCGTGTACCCCTGGAACCAATTTTAAATTGCCAACAGCCCAATTTTGTTATGTTAGGCCTTCGAAGCCTGTCTGCAGTCCCTTCTTTCTACTACTACTACACTGACCAGACCACTGCTGCCCGTGTACCCCTGGAACCAATTTTAAATTGCCAACAGCCCTATTTTTTTATGTTAGGCCTTCGAAGCCTGTCTGCGGTTCCTCCTTCCACTAGGCCTCCACTGACCACACCACTGCTGCCCGTGTACCCACGGAACCAATTTAAAATTGCCTACAGCCATGTGTTATTATGTTAGGCCTTCGATGCCTGTCTGCGGTCACTCCTTCCACTAGGCCTCCACTGACCACACCACTGCTGCCCGTGTACCCCTGGAACCAATTTAAAATTGCCTACAGCCAGCCCAATTTTTTTATTTTAGGCCTTCGATGCCTGTCTGCGGTCCGTTCTTTCTACTACTACTACTACACTGACCAGGCCACTGCTGCCCGTGTTCCCCTGGAACCAATTTAAAATTGCCAACAGCAATGTGTTATTATGTTAGGCCTTCGATGCCTGTCTGCGGTCACTCCTTACACTAGGCCTCCACTGACCACACCACTGCTGCCCGTGTACCCCTGGAACCAATTTAAAATTGCCTACAGCCAGCCCAATTTTTTTATTTTAGGCCTTCGATGCCTGTCTGCGGTCCGTTCTTTCTACTACTACTACACTGACCAGGCCACTGCTGCCCGTGTTCCCCTGGAACCAATTTATAATTGCCAACAGCAATGTGTTATTATGTTAGGCCTTCGATGCCTGTCTGCGGTCTTTCCTTACACTAGGCCTCCACTGACCACACCACTGCTGCCCGTGTACCTCTGGAACCAATTTAAAATTGCCTACAGCCAGCCCAATTTTTTATTTTAGGCCTTCGATGCCTGTCTGCGGTCCGTTCTTTCTACTACTACTACACTGACCAGGCCACTGCTGCCCGTGTTCCCCTGGAACCAATTTAAAATTGCCAACAGCAATGTGTTATTATGTTAGGCCTTCGATGCCTGTCTGCGGTCCCTCCTTCCACTAGGCCTCCACTGACCACACCACTGCTGCCCGTGTACCCCTGGAACCAATTTAAAATTGCCTACAGCCATCTGTTATTATTTTAGGCCTTCGAAGCGTGTCTGCGGTCCTTCCTTCCAATAGTTCTCCACTGACCAGACCAATGCTGGCCGTGTACCCCTGGAACCCAGCTGAAAGTGCATGTAGCCTCCTTTTTTTCTTTGTTTTATATTTAGAAAGCCCAGATGAACTATGCTGTGCAACGGTTCAAGCTACCCAGTCGACATTTCTTTTGCGAGAAAAGCCATCCCAGCCCTCCACCGGCATGAAAAAGTCTGCATTGTCATAGCACTCAGGCAATCAAACAGTAGAAAGGTGCACCTGACAAGAGACGCATGGACCAGTAGGCATGTCCACAAAAAGTTACGTGTCCATTACGGCGCACTGGGTTAATGTGTTGGATGCATGGTCCACAGGGGACAGCCAACAAAGTCTGTCTGCAGTCCCTAATTCCAATTTTCCTCCGCTGACCACACCACTGCTGCCCGTGTACCCCTGGAACCAATTTTACAGTGTCTACAGCCTAATTTTGTTATGTTAGGCCTACTACGCCTGTCTGCGGTCCCTCCTTCCAATACTCGTCCACTGACCACACCACTGCTGCTCGTGGACCCCTGGAACCTATTTTTAATTGCATAGAGCATCCTTTTTTTAATAGTAGGCGTACAAAGTCTGTCTGCGGTCCACTATTGAAATTGTCCTCCACTGCCCAGAGCAATGCTGCCTGTGTACCCCTGTAACCTTTTTTAAACTGCAGTGAGCCACAATTTTTGGTTTAAGGCCTACTGCCTGTGTCTGTCTGCGCCACTCAATTCAGCTGTGTTCCTTTGAAAAAAGCTGAGCGTCAATAGTCTTGTTTTCAGCTTCTAGGAATTTTAAAACTGCATTGGGGGTACAACTTTGGTAGGGCCTACTAACGGTGTCTGCCGCCCCAAGGTGTGCCCCAGGTTTCGTCCACATTGCTTCGGTCTTCCGACTCTCGTTTAGTAGTTGTAGAAAACTACACTGCATTAGGCCTACAAATTGGGTATAGGGTGTAGAGACGGTGTGTTCCACTCCAAGGTGTTCCCCAGGTTTCCTCTCCATTGCTTCGATCTTCATGCTCTCGTTTAGTAGTTGTTGGAAACTACGCTGCATTAGACCTACAAATTGGGTATGGGGTGTAGAGAGATGGTGTGTTCCACTCCAAGGTGTTCTCCAGGTTGCCTTTCCTGAGCTTCGATCTTCCGGCTCTCGTTTAGTAGTTCTTGGAAACTACACTGCATTAGGCCTACAAATTGGGTATTGGGTGTAGAGAGATGGTGTGTTCCACTCCAAGGTGTTCTGCAGGTTGCCTTTCCTGAGCTTCAATCTTCCGGCTCTCGTTTAGTAGTTCTTGGAAACTACACTGCATTAGGCCTACAAATTGGGTATGGGGTGTAGAGAGATGGTGTGTTCCACTCCAAGGTGTTCTCCAGGTTGCCTTTCCTGAGCTTCAATCTTCTGGCTCTCGTTTAGTAGTTGTTGGAAACTACGCTGCATTAGGCCTACAAATTGGGTATGGGGTGTAGAGAGATGGTGTGTTCCACTCCAAGGTGTTCCCTAGGTTTCCTCGCCAATGCTTCGATCTTCATGCTCTCGTTTAGTAGTTGTTGGAAACTACGCTGCATTAGGCCTACAAATTGGGTATGGGGTGTAGAGAGATGGTGTGTTCCACTCCAAGGTGTTCTCCAGGTTGCCTTTCCTGAGCTTCGATCTTCCGGCTCTCGTTTAGTAGTTCTTGGAAACTACACTGCATTAGGCCTACAAATTGGGTATGGGGTGTAGAGAGATGGTGTGTTCCACTCCAAGGTGTTCTCCAGGTTGCCTTTCCTGAGCTTCAATCTTCTGGCTCTCGTTTAGTAGTTGTTGGAAACTACGCTGCATTAGGCCTACAAATTGGGTATGGGGTGTAGAGAGATGGTGTGTTCCACTCCAAGGTGTTCCCCAGGTTTCCTTGCCAATGCTTCGATCTTCATGCTCTCGTTTAGTAGTTGTTGGAAACTACACTGCATTAGGCCTACAAATTGGTTATGGGGTGTAGAGAGATGGTGTGTTCCACTCCAAGGTGTTCTCCAGGTTGCCTTTCCTGAGCTTCAACCTTCTGGCTCTCATTTAGTAGTTGTTGGAAACTACACTGCATTAGGCCTACAAATTGCGTATGGGGTGTAGAGAGATGGTGTGTTCCACTCCAAGGTGTTCCCCAGGTTTCCTCTCCATTGCTTCGATCTTCATGCTCTCGTTTAGTAGTTGTTGGAAACTACACTGCATTAGGCCTACAAATTGGGTATGGGGTGTAGAGAGATGGTGTGTTCCACTCCAAGGTGTTCCCCAGGTTTCGTCCACATTGCTTCGGTCTTCCGACTCTCGTTTAGTAGTTGTAGAAAACTACACTGCATTAGGCCTACAAATTGGGTATGGGGTGTAGAGAGATGGTGTGTTCCACTCCAAGGTGTTCTCCAGGTTGCCTTTCCTGAGCTTCGATCTTCCGGCTCTCGTTTAGTAGTTCTTGGAAACTACACTGCATTAGGCCTACAAATTGGGTATTGGGTGTAGAGAGATGGTGTGTTCCACTCCAAGGTGTTCTGCAGGTTGCCTTTCCTGAGCTTCAATCTTCCGGCTCTCGTTTAGTAGTTCTTGGAAACTACACTGCATTAGGCCTACAAATTGGGTATGGGGTGTAGAGAGATGGTGTGTTCCACTCCAAGGTGTTCTCCAGGTTGCCTTTCCTGAGCTTCAATCTTCTGGCTCTCGTTTAGTAGTTGTTGGAAACTACGCTGCATTAGGCCTACAAATTGGGTATGGGGTGTAGAGAGATGGTGTGTTCCACTCCAAGGTGTTCCCTAGGTTTCCTCGCCAATGCTTCGATCTTCATGCTCTCGTTTAGTAGTTGTTGGAAACTACGCTGCATTAGGCCTACAAATTGGGTATGGGGTGTAGAGAGATGGTGTGTTCCACTCCAAGGTGTTCTCCAGGTTGCCTTTCCTGAGCTTCGATCTTCCGGCTCTCGTTTAGTAGTTCTTGGAAACTACACTGCATTAGGCCTACAAATTGGGTATGGGGTGTAGAGAGATGGTGTGTTCCACTCCAAGGTGTTCTCCAGGTTGCCTTTCCTGAGCTTCAATCTTCTGGCTCTCGTTTAGTAGTTGTTGGAAACTACGCTGCATTAGGCCTACAAATTGGGTATGGGGTGTAGAGAGATGGTGTGTTCCACTCCAAGGTGTTCCCCAGGTTTCCTTGCCAATGCTTCGATCTTCATGCTCTCGTTTAGTAGTTGTTGGAAACTACACTGCATTAGGCCTACAAATTGGGTATGGGGTGTAGAGAGATGGTGTGTTCCACTCCAAGGTGTTCCCCAGGTTTCCTCGCCAATGCTTCGATCTTCATGCTCTCGTTTAGTAGTTGTTGGAAACTACACTGCATTAGGCCTACAAATTGGGTATGGGGTGTAGAGAGATGGTGTGTTCCACTCCAAGGTGTTCCCCAGGTTTCCTCTCCATTGCTTCGATCTTCCGGCTCTCGTTTAGTAGTTCTTGGAATCTACACTGCATTAGGCCTACAAATTGGTTATGGGGTGTAGAGAGATGGTGTGTTCCACTCCAAGGTGTTCTCCAGGTTGCCTTTCCTGAGCTTCAACCTTCTGGCTCTCATTTAGTAGTTGTTGGAAACTACACTGCATTAGGCCTACAAATTGCGTATGGGGTGTAGAGAGATGGTGTGTTCCACTCCAAGGTGTTCCCCAGGTTTCCTCTCCATTGCTTCGATCTTCATGCTCTCGTTTAGTAGTTGTTGGAAACTACACTGCATTAGGCCTACAAATTGGGTATGGGGTGTAGAGAGATGGTGTGTTCCACTCCAAGGTGTTCCCCAGGTTTCGTCCACATTGCTTCGGTCTTCCGACTCTCGTTTAGTAGTTGTAGAAAACTACACTGCATTAGGCCTACAAATTGGGTATGGGGTGTAGAGAGATGGTGTGTTCCACTCCAAGGTGTTCTCCAGGTTGCCTTTCCTGAGCTTCGATCTTCCGGCTCTCGTTTAGTAGTTCTTGGAAACTACACTGCATTAGGCCTACAAATTGGGTATGGGGTGTAGAGAGATGGTGTGTTCCACTCCAAGGTGTTCTCCAGGTTGCCTTTCCTGAGCTTCAATCTTCTGGCTCTCGTTTAGTAGTTGTTGGAAACTACGCTGCATTAGGCCTACAAATTGGGTATGGGGTGTAGAGAGATGGTGTGTTCCTCTCCAAGGTGTTCCCCAGGTTTCCTCGCCAATGCTTCGATCTTCATGCTCTCGTTTAGTAGTTGTTGGAAACTACGCTGCATTAGGCCTACAAATTGGGTATGGGGTGTAGAGAGATGGTGTGTTCCACTCCAAGGTGTTCCCCAGGTTTCCTCGCCAATGCTTCGATATTCATGCTCTCGTTTAGTAGTTGTTGGAAACTACACTGCATTAGGCCTACAAATTGGGTATGGGGTGTAGAGAGATGGTGTGTTCCACTCCAAGGTGTTCTCCAGGTTGCCTTTCCTGAGCTTCGATCTTCCGGCTCTCGTTTAGTAGTTGTTGGAAACTACGCTGCATTAGGCCTACAAATTGGGTATGGGGTGTAGAGAGATAGTGTGTTACACTCCAAGGTGTTCTCCAGGTTGCCTTTCCTGAACTTCTATCTTCAGGCTCTCATTAAATTGTGGTTAAATGGAACAACTGCATTTGGCGTACTAGTTGGTTTGGGGCCTACTATCGGTGTCTGCCACTCCTTGCTGTTCTCCTGGTTTCCTGTCCTGAAATTCCATTTTCAGGCTCTCGTTAAGTAGTTGTTAATGTTAGACTGCATTTGGCCTACTAGTTGGGTTGGGGCCTACTATCGGTGTCTGCCACTCCTTGCTGTTCTCCTCCACTGAACAAATCTGTGCCGCCTGTTTACTACGGTTGCCAATTTTGAACTGCATTTCGACTACTTACTGATTTGGGCCTACTCTCTGTGTCAGCCTCTCATTCCAGTTGTCCTCCACTGCAATGCCCCCTGGTTAGTCCTGTGTTACCAATTTTGAACTGCATTTAGCCAACTTTATTCTTTGGGCCTATATCTGTGTTTCCTCCTCATCCTGCCCATTGCCCAGCCAGTGATAGATGAGTCTGCTGGTACATTGACCCATAACGCAAAATTCCCCGTGCACGCTACACAGCAAGATTGTGACCCTGCTGAAAGTCAGGTTCCTCTTCCCGCATACCATACCACCTTACACGGGGACAAAGAGGAAGGTGCAGATGAAAGTGCAGGTTCCTTCATCAGGTGGGGGGAGGAATACTAGTTGGCGACGTCACTGGCACAGGGCCTCTCATAGTACGCAAAAGTGTTGCTGCCGGTGGGAGGCGCCCCCGCCGTGCAAACACACCGCTGTACTTTGAGGGGCCCTGTGCCAGTGCCAATGCCAACGAGTGGGCCCCCCCTGCTTGCTCAGGATCACAGCACTTGCAAAGTTGAAATACTTACCTCTCCCTGCTCCACTGCCGTGACATGGTCCAGATTTACTGGGCCCACTAATTACTTAAACCAGCCCTACCCCCCACAACTTTAGCCAAATGACCCTCAATTTCAAATGCCTTCCAATTATTATAAGCTAAATTACGATTGACAAGCTTCTGTAACAAGAATGGATGTTTTTGTTATTAAAATGGGCAGTGTAGGTGTTTTCCTGGCCTCCACTCACTGCCGACTATGCTCCCCCATTGACTTGCATTGGGTTTCGTGTTTCGGGCGATACCCGACTTTTCGCCATAATCGGCCGATTCCACTCGACTCGACTTCTAAGATAGTCGGGTTTCGCGAAACACGACTCGACTCTAAAAAGGTCAAGGTCGCTCAACCCTAATTGCAAGTATTAGCTGTTACGGCTGCGGCCGCAGACATGGCCGAGCTGATGCCTCCATGTCGCCAGACATGATGACCTGGGGCGAGTGTCCCTAGTGGGAACGGAGTGTGGACCCACTGGACCACATAGTTACCTGGACCTACCCAGACTAGGGAAGGGCAGCAAGTAGGGTCTGTGGCAGCTGAGTATGTGGACAAGATGGCGATATGCAGAACTAGATTACACCGCAGAACTTTAGGTATGAAGAAACAAAGTTTACTTAAATGAAAAGATAGTACATAACAAAACATAATGATGTCAGGATCCCGATTCCACACATCAGAGTAGGGTACACATCTCAGGATAACAGACGAAGGCAGGAGGACATCACGGGTTCATGAAGTCCAGGGTTATCTGGCACGGGCATACTAGGATGGCCTCACTCTCAGGCCTCAGGTGCAGCACAGGCTCAGCAGGAGAGCATCAGACACCGACCTCGGACGGACTTCAGACAATGGCAGGAGCCATCACAGGTTGATGCAGTCCAGGGTAATCTGGCACGGGCATACCATGACAACCTCTCTCTTAGGCCTCAGGCATAGCACTGGCTCAGCAGGAGAACATCAGACGCCGATCCCAGAAGGATGTCATCACAGGGTGGACCCGGGGAACCGGAGGAATATCGGGTCACAGGCTAGACATCAGGACATAGGCAGGACATCAAGACACGGACTGGACATCAGGACACAGTCTGGACATCAGGACACAGGCTGGACATTAGGACATCAGGACACAGGCTGGACATCAGGACACAGGATAGACATCAGGACACAGGATAGACATCTGGGACACTGGTGTGGCAGCCAAGGTCATCGGCTGGGACACTGGTGTGGCAGCCAAGGTCATCGGCTGGGACACTGGCATGGCAGTCCAGGGCATCAGTTATATCAGGACATCGGACACAGGAAGGACATCAGGACACAGACAGGGCATCAGGACACTGGCGTGGCAGCCCCGGTCATCGGCTGGAACATGGATGGCACAGAACCAGGCAGTGGCGGTCATCAGGTTCCTAGCTACGGCCATCAGGCACTGGGCATCAGACCTAGAAAGTAACTCAAGCGTGATAGTCCAAAAACCACCGGACTGGACCTGGGCCAGACTGGGTTAGCTCCGCATAGCAGGCTGAGCACAGCATAGTATAAGCTCAGCAAGAACATCAGACTCCATCTATAAAGATGAGCCCAGGAAGTTCAGTCACTGAGTACAGGGCGTCAGACACAAAAGGACTTCAGGAACATAACACAGAGGACACAGTTCAGAGAGGGTTAGGTACTGCAGCCTCCAGGATAGGCGGGTTTGGGTACTCTGCTCCCAGAATAGGCAGAAAAACAAAACACAAACGGATCTGGATATGCAGCCTCCAGGATAGGCGGGTCTGGGTACACTGCCCCCAGTATAGGCTTAAAAACAAAACACAAACAGATCTGGATATGCAGCCTCCAGGATAGGCAGATTTGGGTACTCTGCCCCCAGAACAGGCTGAAGACAGGTATCAGCTCTCCCAGAACATACTGCAGACAGAATAGGAGCTGGATACCTAACACACAAGGCAAGACTCAGAACCACAATGCAATGCTCTGGCGACGCACAACAGGAAAGAGGGAGTTTATATAGGAGCTGCCCCACAGCAATAGGCAGAGGGAGCAACACAGGTACACACTCAAACCCTAATAAAAGCAGTGTAAGTGTAGCTGTGCACACCCTAAGCACAAACAGAAACCAATACAGCACAGGAACTGTGACTTAGGTCACCTGGCAGCAACTGCTAGTCTGAACACACTTGGAAAGTCATGTACCAGCTGCAGAAGACCTCTCACCTGCGGATAGCTTCCACAGTGGCAGCTAAGGACCGCACATGCGGATGGTCATGCAGCAGAGCAAAGACATCACAGCACATGGGCAGCTATGCAGCGGAGCAGGGAACTGAGCCGCATCCATACAGGTAACAGACAACAGTATCCCTGCACATTAGGGGAGAGGAGAAAGGGTTAAAGCAGAGACATGCAGAGTAACCCCGAAGTATCAAGGTATAAACCCACCGGCATTACATTAGCCTTATTTAAAGCTGTATCTGAATATTAGTGTTAAAAACATGGCAAATAAAATTGCCAAATTTTCCTGTAAATAATTCTGAAAAGAGGGAACCATCATACCATTAAAAAATACAAGTGGATTTTCATGGGCCCATCCAGTAAGTGGGTTCCAAGGCGTAATGGGGTGCATATGACTGACTATGCAACAGAGCTGGCCCTGCTGCCAGTGTGTAAAACAAAGGAGTACGGAAGCATAAAATGCATATTGTGAAGTGGATTTTCGTGGTCCCATCCAGTATGTGGGTTAGAAGGTGTAATGGGGTGCATATGACTGACTTTGCAGCACAGCTGGCCTTGCTGCCAATGTGTAAAATAAAGGAGTACAAAATGCATATTGTGAAGTGGATTTTCATGGGCCCATCCAATATGTGGGTTCCAAGGCCTAATGGGGTGTGTTAGGTGTCAAGATCCCGCCTCTGCACAGGGGGAATTTCGAACCATCTCCGCTGCGGTCTCCCATTCTTCTCCAGCCACAGTGGAGTCTGCTCAGCAGAGACCTCAGTCCCAGCATCTAGCTTAGGCTGATACTGGACAACTGGTTACTGCCACCTTTCCAGCTTCTGCCATTGTAGCCAGTACTGGGCAGCGGTGAGCAGACGTGTTTGGGACTAAGTCCTGCTCTTCCCTTTCTGAGCATGCCCAGGGCAAGATCTCTCGTTGGAGATCAAGGGTCATCTGCTTAGACACTGCAGCAAATCCCATTGATCCTTTAGGAAGGTCCTGAAGGTGTTCTTCTTCTGTGGCTAACTCCCATTGGTCCTTCTGGGAAGGTACTGTTCTTGCTGCAGCTATAAAAGGTTTGCATGGCCGCATGCCCATGCGCTAGTGTACATTTGGAATCGTGTGTGTGTTGATGAGTGCAAGTCGTTATTTAAAATCCCATCCCTTGTGTATGACTTCGCAAAAGGTGGATGCTTGCTGTCTAGCGCCTGACTAAGCTGTCAACATAAAGACACACGTTACAGCATCTATTGCTGTAACCGCCAGTGCGGCGCCGTGCGCTTATACAGTGCTTTCCTATCCCAAGTCTGGGTGGTTAGTGGCATCCGCCAAAGCGGCACAGCACGCACTCTTGTGCTTTAAGTTATAGTTTCTGTTACTTTGACACCCCAGTTGCGGTGTCGAGCGCAAGTGGTCTGTACTTACTCTAATCCTGTGTCTTGGGATAGAGTCCTGAGACGCCTTGCTTGCGCGCTTGGTGCGGTACCGCGGCCCTGTGACGCAACAGGGTTTGCTTCCTTCACACTGGGTGAAGTTAACCCGTGTGTGTATCCACATTGTACCGCCATATAGTCCGTCATTACTCAGCAGCAGGGTCCATCTCTGCACGGTGGACCCTGGGCTGCGAACGCACCTTATACCATCTCTCTTATAATTTGGTGCGTTCCGCTAGCCCTAACAGGGTGCATATAACTGACTATGCAGCAGGGCTGGCCTTGCGGCCAATGTGTAAAACAAAGAAGTATGGAGTACAAAATGCATATTGTGAAGTTGATTTTCATGGGCCCATCCAATATGTGGGTTCCAAGGTGTAATAGGGTGCATATGACTGACTATGCAGCAGGGCTGGCCTTGCTGCCAATGTATAAAGCAAAGGAGTACGGGAGTACAAAATGCATATTGTGAAGTGGATTTTCCTGGGCCCATTCAGTATATGGGTTCAAAGGCTTATTGGGGTGCATATGAATTGTTAGCATGGCAGGCCTTGCATTCAATGTAATATTTTTTCAGGAGGCCTTCCTGGACATCTTATGACAGGGGTATTGTGGTGCGTCTTAATTCTTGGCAGCCCATCCACTCACAGCATAGGCTACAACAGCTTAGGAGACCCACTGTTTAATAATGGCCCTTTAAGAAGATTAATGCTGCCTGATGCACCAGTAAAAATAGGCTCTGTGACTTTAAGGCTGCCGTCACACTAGCAGTATTTGGTCAGTATTTTACCTCAGTATTTGTAAGCCAAAACCAGTAGTGGAACAATCAGAGGAAAAGTATAATAGAAACATATGCACCACTTCTGTATTTATCACCCACTCCTGGTTTTGGCTTACAAATACTGATGTAAAATACTGACCAAATACTGCTAGTGTGACGGCAGCCTAAGAGTTACTCCTTCATAAATGAAACAAGATGGGTCTGCTTATGTGTCACACACCACATGGCCAGCTAGGTGTGTTGAATGTTACAGTCACATTTTCCAGTGAATGCATTTGTAGTGGTTGAAAGCAATGTTAACCCCTTCATGACCGTGGGATTTTTCATTTTTCCGTGTTCGTTTTTCACTCCCCTCCTTCCCAGAGCCATAACTTTTTTATTTTTCCGTCAATTTGGCCATGTGAGGGCTTATTTTTTGCGGGACGAGTTGTACTTTTGAACGACATCATTGGTTTTACCATGTCATGTACTAGAAAACGGGAAAAAAATTCCAAGTGCGGTGAAATTGCAAAAAAAGTGCAATCCCACACTTGTTTTTTGCTTGGCTTTTTTGCTAGGTTCACTAAATGCTAAAACTGACATTATGATTCTCCAGGTCATTACGAGTTCATAGACACCTAACATGACTAGGTTATTTTTTACCTAAGTGGTGAAAAAAAATTCCAAACTTTGCTAAAAAAAAAAAAAAAAATTGTGCCATTTTCCGATACTCGTAGCGTCTCCATTTTTCATGATCTGGGGTCGGTTGAGGGCTTATTTTTTGCGTGCCGAGCTGGCGTTTTTAATTATTCCAATTCGGTGCAGATATGTGCTTTTGATCGCCCGTTATTGCATTTTAATGCAATGTCGCGGCGACCAAAAAAACGTAATTCTGTCATTTCAATTTTTTTTCTCATTACGCCGTTTAGCGATCAGGTTAATGCTTTTTTTTTATTGATAGATCAGGCGATTCTGAACATGGCGATATCAAATATGTGTAGATTTGATTTTTTTATTGATTTATTTTGATTGGGGCGAAAGGGGGGGTGATTTAAACTTTTATATTTTTTTATTTTTTTCACATTTTTTTTACTTTTTTTTTACTTTTGCCATGCTTCAATAGCTTCCATGGAAGGCTAGAAGCAGGCACAGCACGATCGCCTCTGCTACATAGCAGCGATCTGCTGATCGCTGCTATGTAGCAGAAATGTAGGTGTGCTGTGAGCGCCGACCACAGGGTGGCGCTCACAGCCATCGGTGATCAGTAACCATAGAGGTCTCTTGGACCTCTATGGTTACCATCCTGATGCATCGCCGACCCCCGATTATGTGACGGGGGTCGGCGATGACGTCATTTCCAGCCGCCCGGCCGGAAGCGCCGGTTAAATGCCGCTGTCTGCGTTTGACAGCGGCATTTAACTAGTTAATAGCGGCGGGTGAATCGCGATTTTACCCACCGCTATTGCGGGCACATGTCAGCTGTTCAAAACAGCGGACATGTCCCGGCTTTGATGCGGGCTCACCGCGGAGCCCTGCATCAAAGCAGGGGAGCTGACATCGGACGTACTATACCGTCCGATGTCAGTAAGGGGTTTAAGTTGAAAAATGCTTCAAAAGCGCTGCGTATGAACTAAGCCTAAGTGGGGGAGGAAATTTTTGGTCTGGGATTAATTATTTGGCCTTACAGGCAAGTCATTAACCTCCTGAAGAAGGAAACAGCGAAACGCGCGTCGAGGCGGCAGGTTGGGACTCCAGGTCTTCATTATTTTGAAGTAAGTGTAAACCGCCTAAATTTAGGTCTATTATACAGCTTGGCAGCTATTTTCGTGGTAGGGATATAAGATATGGCACTTGCCGTCTTATACACAAAGGAAAAAAAGAAAAAAACTTGCTTCCAAAAAACCCCCCCATGTATAGCCAGCTATATACACAGTGACCTAGGCTAGGTCTCACTTCCTTCATCCCTTAAAGGGCCAAAATTTCCTTTTTTTTATCTGTTTTATATAGCAACTTTGCATAAGGAACAACTTTATATATATATGGATTTATATGGCACCTGTTATGATAGCCCTCTTTTTGGACATTATTTGCTTGAATAATATTGAGGGCATAAATTGTTATTGTCAACTTACCTGGCTACATTCCCCTCTAAACCTGTTTGGTTTGTGGTACTCTCACCGTATGTAAGTTATTTGTGTTTGTACAATAAAAATATTTATATCTGAAAGAAATTTTCCTTACCTCATTGATTGATATGCAATAGAGGTTGGTGTGCTATAGTGAATTTTGGAGTAAAGGTACCGTCACACTAAATGATATCGCTAGCGATCCGAATCCTGCTGTGATGTCGTTGGTCGCTGCAGAAAGTCCAGCACTTTATTTCATCGCTGGACTCCCTGCAGACATCGCTGAATCGGCATGTGTGACGCCGATTCAGCGATGTCTTCGCTGGTAACCATGGTAAACATCGGGTTACTAAGCGCAGGGCCGCGCTTAGTAACACGATGTTTACCCTGGTTACCAGCGTAAAAGTAAAAAAAACAAATGCTTCATACTTACCTTCCGCTGTCTGTCCTCCGGCGCTCCTTGCTTGCGCTCTTTTGTACAGTACCGCGGCCCTGTGACTTAACAGGGTTCGCTTCTACCGCCATATAGCGCTGCCATTTGCTAGCAGCAGGTTCTCGCCTGCACGGTGGACCCCAGACTGCGAACGCACCTAATAACATCTTACTTTTTACTCTGTGCTTTCCGCCAGTCCTAACAGAACACTAGCGCCAGGATCTGGCTAGTAAATGGCGGACGATCAGTATCTACAACGGTACATCCAGCAGCTGGAGCGTAGGTTGGCGGCTCTAGAGCATACAACCTCAGCTGTGGATGTCACTGCACTCGCTGTTCAGGCTGCAAGTGTAGCTGCAGCCAGTTTGTCCGCTGCCACCCCTGCTCCGACTATTTCCCGTCTCCCACTTCTAGACAAGTTTGCTGGTGACCGTAAGCTATGGCGGGGATTCGTGAGCCAGTGCTCCATACATCTTAAGCTCCTGGCTGCAAGTTTTCCTACAGAACGGGTGAAAGTGGGATTTATTTTATCTCTTTTGTCGGGCAGGGTGTTGGAGTGGGCGTGATGATTGTGTGGTGCAGAGTGCTCCTCTCTTCTTGGACGCTCTGAGGCAGGTCTTTTTGGGACCCCGTGTCACCCACGATACCGCACTCCAATTGTTGGCATTAACTCAGGGTTGGTCCATGGTCAGCCAGTTTGCCGTCCAATTCCAGACTCTAGCCTCTGAGCTAGAATGGCCAGATAAAGTCCTTATTCCAGTGCTCTGGAGAGGACTGGCAGAATATGTGAAGGACGCCTTGGCCACCAGGGAGATTCCCGCCACACTGGAGGATCTCATTTCTTTATCTTCCCGCATCGACCTCCGTTTTAACAAGCGGAGGTTAGAGCGGACCCAGTGTAGGCAGAGGTTTCGGCTGGCTCCCACCTTCGCCAGACCTCTAGAATCTCCTGTTCTGGCATCCGACTCCCATGAGGCCATAGAGGTTTCTCGAGCGGGACCTAAGTCTCAGACCGCTCAAGTACCCATGATTTGTACTGTAGAAATTGCCAACAACAAGGACATTATGCAAATAAATGTCCACGGCAGTCTGGTAAACGATCGCGTCTAGTAACCATTGGAGGAGGTTCACTAGACACAGCGGCGTTTTCCTCCAAGTTGTCCTTCAAAGGGACAATCATGTTTGGCTCATCCTCTCTAACAGTCGAGCTTTGTGTGGATTCTGGAGCAGAGGGAAATTTCATGTCCTCTGCTTTTGCTCTGCGCCACGCAATACCTCTGGTGATGCTCGCCAAGCCGGTAACTGTTAGAGTAGTGAATGGTTCGACACTTCCATTACAAATCACACACCAGACTGTCCCTTTCACGTTGTCCATGTCCCCTTCCCACCAGGAGATTATTTCCCTTTTTGTCCTTCCCGAGGGAATGGATGAGATTCTGCTGGGAATACCTTGGCTCCGTTTCCACTCCCCACATTTTGAGTGGACCTCTGGGAGGATATCGGGTTGGAGTGAGTCTTGTAAGGGCAGATGTGTGAGAGAGTGCTTACAGGTTTCCACTACCGAGATACCCACAGATCTTTCTTCCCTTCCCAAGTGCTATTGGAGCTATGCGGACATCTTCTCCAAAAAAGCTGCAGACACCCTTCTGCCTCACCGCCCCTATGACTGTCCTATTGATCTCATACCTGGAGCTGAACTTCCTCGGGGACAGGTCTATCCCCTCTCTCTCCCTGAGACGGAGGCTATGCCTCAATACATCCGGGAGAATTTGGCAAGAGGGTTCATTAAGAAGTCAGTTTCACCTGCAGGGGCGGGGTTCTTCTTAGTGCAGAAGAAGAATAGAGAGTTACATCCATGCATCGATTTAAGGGGTCTTAACGCCATCACCGTTAAGAATAAGTACCAGTTGCCCCTGATTTCTGAGCTCTTTGACAGGCTAAGGGGAGCAAGGGTATTCACCAAATTAGATCTGCGGGGTGCTTATAACCTGATTCGCATCTGTGAGGGGGACGAATGGAAGATGGCTTTTAATACCAGGGATGGGCACTATGAGTATCTGGTGATGCCCTTTGGGCACTGTAATGCCCCAGCCGTTTTCCAAGACTTTGTCAATGATATCTTCCGGGATATGCTCTCCACCTCGGTCGTAGTCTATCTGGATGATATTCTTATCTTTTCTCCAGATATTGACTCCCACCGGAGAGATGTTGGCAGAGTCTTCAACCTCTTACGGGCAAATTCCCTCTATGCAAAGTTGGAGAAGTGCGTGTTTGAGCAGGAGTCTTTACCTTTCCTGGGCTATATCATCTCCGCCCAGTGATTGGCTATGGATCCTGCCAAACTGCAGGCTGTGATGGACTGGCAAGAACCCCATTCTCTTAAAGTGGTGCAGCGCTTCATAGGGTTCATAAATTACTATCGCCAGTTCATTCCCCACTTTTCAACTTTGGTAGCTCCCTTGGTAGCCCTCACCAAGAAGCGAGCAAATCCCAAATTGTGGTCTGAAGAGGTCTCCAAGGCCTTCACTTCTATTAAGTCTCATTTTGCTAGCGCTCCCATCCTACATCGTCCCGATGTTGATAAGCCATTCATAATGGAGGTGGATGCCTCATCCGTTGGTGCTGGAGCAGTCCTCTTCCAAAAGGATGCTCAAGGTTGGAAGCATCCTTGCTTCTTCTTCTCCAAGACCTTCACACCAGCGGAGAGGAATTATTCCATCGGGGATATGGAGTTGCTAGCAATGAAGTTGGCCTTCTCGGAGTAGAGACATCTTTTGGAGGGAGCTCGCTTTCCCTTCCAAGTCTTCACGGACCACAAAAGTTTAGTTTATTTACGAACAGCCCAGCGGCTAAATTCTCATCAGGCCAGATGGTCCTTGTTCTTCTCCCGGTTCCACTTCACTCTCCATTATCTTGCTGGGGAGAAGAACATTCGTGCTGATGCCCTCTATCGCTCCGTTGTGTCATCTGAGGAGGAGAAAGGGGAGCCTCGGCTTGTTGTCCCTTCTGAGAGCCTGAGAACCGTAGCTCCGGTTTCGCTAGAGTCTGTGCCTCTGGGCAAGACTTTTGTACCCATTAATTTGCGACCAGAGGTTCTCTCTTGGGCTCATTCGTCTGGAGTGGGTGGACACTTTGGGACAAAGAGGACATCTGAGCTGCTGGCGAGAACGTACTGGTGGCCACATATGGTTCGTGACGTCAGAGACTATATTCGGGCATGTGTCTCCTGCGCCAAAAATAAGTCTTCTCGACAACGGCCAGCTGGGTTATTAAATCCCCTGCCGGTGGCAGACAGGCCCTGTGAGATGGTCGGGATGGACTTTGTGGTGGGTTTGCCCAAGTCTCGTGGCTGTACCATCATTTGGGTTATCACCGATCACTTTTCTACATGGGCCTTGGCAGCGTTGTTTATTAAACACAACACGGTATGCCGGACAAAATTGTCAGTGGCCGGGGTCCCCAGTTTGCATCTCTGTTTTGGAGAGAGCTTTGTCATCTCAGCATTGAGTTAAATCTCTCTTCTGCATATCATCCCGAGACGAATGGGTTGGTAGAGAGGGCCAACCAGACCTTGGTCACATATCTGCGACATTTTGTCTCAGCCAGGCAGGATGACTGGGCATCTTTGCTATCATGGGCAGAATTTGTGCTGAACAACGCTGTAGCCAACTCCACTGGACAGACTCAATTCTTCCTTAACTATGGTCAGCAACCGCGGGTACCTGTGCCTATGCCCGTGTCTTCTGCCGATTCCAGGGTGGCAGACTGGGCTGTGGATTCACGGGACATTTGGGACCGCACTCAGGATGCCATTCGGGCCTCCAAGGAGAGAATCAGGTCCTGCGCCGATACACATCGGCGACCCGCTCCGACCTTTGCTCCTGGCAATTAAGTGTGGCTCTCTCCGCCCGTAACATCAGGCAGCGAGTTGAGTCCACTAAGATTGCACCTCGCTACTTGGGCCCTTTCAAGGTCCTCGACTAGGTTAACCCTGTGGTCTACCGTTTAGCCCTTCCGCCACGGCTGGGTATCACTGACTCCTTTCATATGTCCCTCTTGAAGCCCGTATACATGTCCAGGTTTTCCGAGTCATCTGCCGGGACATCGGGTTCATCTACGGACGATTATGAGGTGAATGCTATTTTGTGGTGCAAGGTGGTACTTGGCAAAAAATTTTATTTGGTGGACTGGAAGGGTTGTGGTCCTGAGGACAGGTCCTGGGAGCCTGTTGATCACATTCGGGCTCTGCAGCTCATTGCTGCCTTCAAGCGTAGTGAGGTCCAGGGGAAAGGGCCCCTGGGGGGTTAATGTTGGGAGTCGAGTTCCTGCCTCTGCACAGGGGGAATCTCGGGCCATCTCCGCTGCGGTCTCCCATTCATCTTTTGCCACAGTGGAGCCTGCTCAGCGGAGACGTCGGTCCCAGCATCTTTCTGAGTCTCACTCTGTGCAAAGGGTTACTGACTGCTGCTTTTCCAGCTTCTGCCGTTGAGGCCAATGCTGGGCAGCGGCAAGCAGACGCTTTTGGGACTAAGTCCTGCTTTTCCTCTTCTGAGCATACCCAGGGCAAGATCTCCCATTGGAGATTGAGGGTCACATGCTCAGATACTGTAGCAGATTCCATTGGTCCTCCAGGAAGGTCCTGAAGGTGCTCAACTTCTGTGGCAGCCTCCCACTGGTCATTCTGGGAAGGTCCTGTACGTGCTGCAGCTTTAATAGGTTCGCATGACCGCATGGCCATGCGCTAGTGTACATTTGTAATCGTGTGTGTGTTGATGAGTGCAAGTCGTGCTTTAAAAAACCCATCCCTTGAGTATGACTGTTCGCGTAAGGTGTATGGCTGCTATCTAGCGCCCGGCTGAATTCACAGCATTAACACACGAAACAGCATCTACTGCTGTGACCGCCAGTATGGCGCCACGTGCCATTAGAGCGCTTCTTCAGCCCAAGTCTGGGTGGTTAGTGGCGTCCGCCAGTACGGCACAGCTTGCACTCTCGTGCTCAAAATTATTATTTCAGTTTACCTCTTACACCTAGTAGCGGTGCCGAGTGCAAGTAGTCTAGACGGACTCAAATCCTGAGTCTTGGGACTGAGTTCGGTGACTCCTTGCTTGCGCTCTTTTGTGCGGTACCGCGGCCCTGTGACTTAACAGGGTTCGCTTCTACCGCCATATAGCGCTGCCATTTGCTCGCAGCAGGTTCTCATCTGCACGGTGGACCCCGGACTGTGAACGCACCTAATAGCATCTTACTTTTTACTCTGTGCGTTTCGCCAGTCCTAACAATAAATGTCTTGTTTACCATTTATATTTTTTTTATTCCACAAAGAGTTACTAAAATACAGTTTAAAATCTGTCCCCCATTCTGTAATAAATATTTGTATTTATTGGAAACTTTCTTCTTTTTTCTATGGGGGTGGGACTAGGAGCAGCAATTTGGATTGGCAGTGGAATTTTGCATTTATTTATCTTTTACCTGTAATTTTTACATTTATTTTTCATTTATTTTACAAATTGCCCCCCATGAGGTCCTAAAAAATCATTGTGAAGCATTTTTATATATTGATATTTTTTTGTTTTCATCATATTTCCCGTGTAACTGGGGCTGATGTATTAGCCCCAGTTACAGGAGAATTTCACCTTCCTGACTGCACAATAGAGCTGTCTGGGTTACTTATGAACCAGCAGCTCCAGCTCCCTCATTTTAGTGATCAAATGACCGCTGTCAGTGCTTCCTATTATTGCATATGCATTTATTGTTTATCACTCTGTATAGAGTGATGGAAAAGGCATAGAGGGAAATAAACTGCCTTCTCTATGGGGACTCCAGATGTCTATGACAATTGCGTTTAGCAGCACTACTGTGCAGTGATGCTTTAGAAGGTCACTGTAGTGTAGGAGCTGGACCGCCCGGACATTTAAAGTCAATGGGTGGTCCAGAAGCAGTAAAAACAGTCATAAAATAATAACAATAATAAAAGAAACAGCAAGAAGTTCTCCATTGAGTTGAGCTCCAACAGAGTTGCGTTCTTTTGCAATTGATTTAATAGGTTTATATCGGTTTTCTTTTCATTTCATGTTTAGTAATAATATTATATCCAATACTCATGATGGCAAAAAGAGCAAAATTACTCCTTGTTCATAAAAACCTTACGTGGCAGAGACATGACAGCATGTCTAAATCTATAAAGCACAAGACTGTCCAATAGATCTGTGAGAAGAGACCCATAAAACAATGTCCATAGATCTCAGTGAATCTGTAATGTACATCTACATGCAGCTAATTTTGTACTGATTCTATGAGAATCTATGATAAATAAAATTAGTTTGCTGCATAACTTAACTGAAGGCCTGTATGGTGGCGCATGGAGTGATTAAAGATCTGTAATTCGGTGATAGAATGGCTCAATGCTGAACCTTAGATTGCTGATTTTACATGTAGTAACTTTGTCACAATCTACAAATAAATCTCATAGCATACTTCACAACACAAAAATTAATGAATTGCGGGTGTTGTCTCAACTTTTCAAATGGGTGAAATTGCTTGAAAAAACAAGCAACTCTTGCAAAAAAATCCTCTTTGCACTCAATAATAGAATGATTTTTCTTTGATTGTTTACTGCTCATTGCCTTTATAAATTAGGCAAGGAGTGTGCTCTTGCAAGCTCTTTGTTATACAGCTTGCAAATGCCTATCTGAAGTTGGCATGATCACTGGACCTGCCCAGATTTAGTGACCCTTTGCTCCTTCGGTGCTGTAGAGGCACTGCTACCTCTGCCAACAGCTATGGAGTTTGCATAGTTCAGAACAGTGACACGATTATACCTTGGGTCTGTCAATCAACGGGATCTCACTGCTCCCAACAAATAGGAACATAAGAGGCAGATGAATAATGTGTTACTGAAAAAGAATATTAGGCTTAGACAACCCTTCAACAATGTCAGGATTAGGTCTTGTTCTCCTTTCCTTTACTGATCCCCAGCAGGTCTTGCACTCCTTTCCTCTACCTATTCCTTCTTTTCTTTATTGATCCCCCACAGATCATGCTCTCCTTTACCAATCCCCTACAGATCTTATTCTCCTTTACTGATCCCCCATAGATCTTGCTCTCATTTTCTGATTTGCCACAGGCCTTGTTCTCATTTCTTGATCCCCTGCAGGCCTCATTCTCTTTTCCTCTACCATTCCCCCACAGATCTTGTTCTTTTTTACCAATCCTTAGCAGGTCTTGTTTTCCTTTTCCGATCCAACACTGGTCTTGTTCTCCTTTCCTCTACCATTTCCACGCACATGTTGTTCTCCTTTACCAATCCCCCACAGATGTTGTTTTCCTTTACCGATACTCTGCAAGTCTTGTTCTTCCTTTCTTTATCGATTTCCTGCAGGTCTTGTTCACATTTTCTGATCCGTTGCAGTTCTTGTTTTCCTTTCCTTTACCGATCTCCGCAGGTCTTGTTCTCCTTTACCGATACCCCTCAGGTCTTGGTCTAGTGCTCAATGAGACACCGCTGATCAGTTCTTCCTAGTGTGAACATTGGCTGAAAATGGCCATAAATGTCTACACAGGCGATCATTGACTGACCATTTCCAGTATGACAAAGATAGGATTAGAAAGAAGAGAACAGTGAGATCTATTTGGATGTTGGAAAGAGAAATGAGGGGTCGGTGAGGATGAGTATTTCATTCATTATTTCTAACCTGTCTGAACCCTTTTCAGACATATTTTCATTAACTGGAAAACTTCCTTGACCACTATAACTTTAGAAACACCATAAATATTTCTAGTTATTTGCAGTCCTTTTTAAGCATTTCAATAAAAAAAATTTAATGTCAGCCCTTTCTTGCTGATTATTACAGATATCAGTACAGAAATATCCTTTCAGCTGACACATTTCAGCTGCTTTTATTTTGCCTGTAGGTTTCATAAATTATGAAGGATATTATGTGGAGATACAATTTTTAACTTAATATTGTTCATTTTGTTTTTCTATTACCACCTGCCAGTCTTAGAATTATTGTACACCGAAATCAGATTAACTATTCATTACACCAACAGAGGGAAAGGTACAATGAGGAAAAATGTACATATTTTTATCTACGTATGCTATAAGGATGGAGTTTTGTAATTTAATTTTCTCTGAATTGTGAATAAAGACAATTAAATGTGCTCATTTATCATTAACTGTGGACATATATATAAACATTGTTTAAAAGGATTTTCCTGTCTTTTATATTCACAGAATTTGCCATAACTGTCTAATAGGATGGGTTCCCATAAGAACCAGAGAGGCTTGTAGAGATGAACGGATCAATCATCCTAAAGATCGAGTTTGAGACAAATTTCCTGAAACTCACAGTTTAGCGTAAATTCAAACATTTTGCTATTTGATTTGTGGTTCGCAAAAAAACAAAATTGCCCTGTCCCATTTCCTGCAATGTTGAAGCATCAAAGGGCAATCGAATGTCTTTTTGCATTGCTGCCCGACCTCCACATAATGCCATGCAGCTGTAACATTTGCAGGAGCTGATGGATTGCTCCTGACATGCAAGGGTTAAATGTATTTTTATGCATTTGTATGTGGTACAGGTATAATAGGCCCCCGGGGGCTGCAGTTAGCTGGGACAGGGTTAACAGAACTGACCAGCTCAGTAGTTAGAGGGGAACTGAGTGCTAGTGACAGAGGCCGGAAGTGACAGTCAGTCAAAGCGAGGGCAGCAGTAATTAAGTGGCAGAACTTGGGCTCCTAGGGACAATGTGAGCCTAATATTAGGAGCAGTGGATTGCCGTAAATACTCTTCTGTGTGAATCCGTGTAATGGCCAGGGGCAACCTCGAGATGAACATTGGGGGCCAAGGACACACTCAGCTCGTGAAGCTGCAGGGAAAGATGGACTCAGACTACATGGGGCGGAAGTTATTGCAATCCAGATATACTGCTAGAAGTGAGGAGGATCTTCAAGGGATAGGAAAGCCAGAAAGAGGGATATGCCACCTATACCGAGAACCAGGGCTGAAGTTGTATCCGGTACCTGTGGGAAAGATGACAACTCGTTGGGCCTTATTATTGAATCTTCTTGTAAATACTGTACAGACTGCCATTCTCAAAATAAAAGTTTGGTTTTTAAAAACCATGTGTCTCCTGGATTATTTGCTGCCCTGGTTCCAGAAGAAGTATTCCTGGAGTCAGAACAGGCCTGCACACCAGACGTAAGTGGGAAGCACCACATAAACAGCAGCACACCAGGACTGAGACCCACCTTGTCTGTAGGATGCCAGAGTGAGTGGGGACCAAAGCTCACCTACGACTACCTTGCTTGGGCTTCTTACACACCTATATTATCTAGCGGATTATCATAACTTGTACAGTGGTGGTCAGTACCTGGGTCATCACAGATCAGCAGTTCCCAGCAGAAATCCATTTATATGGCTGTATTCCATCTCCAGAATCACTGGGTAAATCTCTGTCTCCTTTAGAGTGTAAGCTCTTATGGTCAGCAGGGTCCTTTCTCTCTCTCTTCTCTGACTAATTACAAGCTTTCCAGTATTGAGATGTGCACAAATGTATTCATATCAATTTTGGGGGGGGGGAAATTTGACAAAGCCAGCAAATTTGAATTTTAAACAACAATTCAAGAGAGCGAAGGAAGAAGCAGGAGGGAATCTGGAGTATGGTAATTCATAAAATTGTGTAAAGAATGCAGGAAGATGGACCATAAGAAGCAGAGGTGAGGCATGTGAAACACATAGAACCAGTGTCGGATAGGGGTGACAAGGGCCCAAGAATAACATTGACTTTGGGGGGCCCACTTTTCACCTGCATGCAAATATTATACTACCCTCGTTCACAAATTTACCTATATTTCTATATAATAATAAACTGGTTAGTGTGGTTAATGAAAGATGAGATGCTGCTTTTTTTCTGTACAGAGTGAATCTTGTGAATTATGCCAAGTACTGCCCATACAGTGGGGTTGGGGGCAAAGATCTACACAGCGGCCCACCAGGGGATCCTCATGTTACCCTGTGGGCCAGTCCGAGCCTGCATGAGCCAGTCCGAGAACAGAAGTGGAGAGATGAAGATCAGATGAGGCATGTTGGACAACTCCCATCGCATAAGTCCTTCATATCCATAAGGCTCCCTCCATCTTTGTCAGGTAGATGCAGATGTCTTCTATTGGGGGTAAATGTTGGGCAACACTAAAGACATCTGTTGAAAGATTCTAACGTTATATGAACAAGCCCTTTTGCTAAGCATAGCTCTCCCAGGCATGCCACACTCTGGCAAAGGTATATAGAAATTCTTATCTTATGGATATGAACTTCAATCCTTCTTCAAACCCTTTAAAATCTACCTATCGTCAATCTAGGGGAGCCCATTTTTACAAAAGAGTGGGCAGCCTTGGGCTGATATTTTTCTAAATATCACTAAGTAGCAGAAAGTGGTCACAGGGGTCCATAATGCCGCTTTAAGGACCCAAGTAAACCAACTTCCTTGAAAAAGTCGAGTCTGATCTTCCAGGTTAGGAGATCCTGACATGTGAAGCATGATACTGCAACCCTCCATGGCCTTCTTTAGTGTGAAAGAACGAGATAGTGGATAGCATGTAACCTTGCTGATCTGGGGTCCTGGGTTCGAATTCCATCAACATCTGCAATGAGTTTGTGTGTTTTCCCCTTGTTTGTGTAGATTTCTTCCAGGTTCTCCAGTTTCTTCACACACTCCAAAAGACATACTGATAGGGAATTTAAGTAAATAGCAGCATTGGGTTATGGCAAAGAGTGACATAGTGCAGTAACCATCGAGATCTCACTCTTTCACAGGGAAAAGGGCCACAGAGTACTGTGGGATCCTGCTTTCATCCACAACCTAAAAGTTCAGATAAGGAGTAAGCTGTGTGACAACTTTTGGTATTAAGTAGGGTTGAGCGAAACGGGTCGGCCATTTTCAGAAGTCGCCGACTTTTGGCAAAGTCGGGTTTCATGAAACCCGACCCGACCCCTGTGTGGGGTCGGCCATGAGGTCGGCGATCTTCTGAATCTGGTATTGGAATTCCGATCCCGAGTTCCGATATGTTTGCAATATCGGAAATCGGTATCGGAATCCATATTTAAGCGTAAAATAAAGAATTAAAATAAAAAATATTGCTATACTCACCCTCTGACGCGCCCTGGTACTAACCGGCAGCCTTCCTTCCTTAGAATCAGCGCGTGAAGGGCCTTAGATGATGTCGCGGCTTGTGATTGGTCGCGCGACCGCCCATGTGACGGCTCGCGCGACCAATCACAAGCCGCGATGTCACCGAAGGTCCTTCAAGCCCTGATTCTTAGGATGGAAGGCTGCCGGAAAGAAGCAGGGCGCGTCCGAGGGTGAGTATATACCTAATAGGAATATATTCAGCCTCGGACGCGCCCTGCTTCTTTCCGGCAGCCTTCCTTCCTAAGAATCAGCGCTTGAAGGACCTTCGGTGACGTCGCGGCTTGTGATTGGTCGCGCGAGCGGTCACATGGGCGGCCGCGCGACCAATCACAAGCCGCGACGTCATCTAAGGCCCTTCACGCGCTGATTCTAAGGAAGGAAGGCTGCCGGTTAGTACCAGAGCGCGTCCGAGGGTGAGTATAGCAATATTTTTTATTTTAATTCTTTATTTTACACTTAAATATGGATCCCAGGGCCTGAAGGAGAGTTTCATCTCCTTCAGACCCTGGGAACCATTGGAAACCGTTTCATGTTTCGGCCGACCCCGACCCCGACTTTTTTATAGGATCGGCCGATTTCACTCGACCCGACTTTTGAAAAAGTCGGGTTTCGTGAAACCCGACCCGATCCTATAAAAGTAAAAGTCGCTCAACCCTAGTATTAAGTAAAATTTAGAAAAATCACTGGTCTAAAGCTGCCCAATGCCCACTCTTTTCTTAAAAAAGGGCAGCCCCAGACTGGTGATAGGTACTCTTTAACCATGGCTTCTTTTAAGAATTCAGTGACACTCTGCTCTAGACTGACTGAAACAAGACAAAAAATATTCAAGTCATAAGCAAACATGGTCTTGTTATAGTAATGAATATTTTATTTAAAGGGCATCAATATTTCAGCTACACGCAGCAGAGCTCGACTACATTTCAACTGATTTTCAATATATGCAAAAGTCAATTGTGCATTTAACGCAAAGAATATTGTCTATGGTGGTGCAAGCCGAGACAAAACTGTTTACTAATAACCTTCTAAAAGTCATACATCAGAATCAAATTTGTATCTTCATATTCCGCGGATGACAGTCATTACTATATTATGGTAATGAGATGATATGCTAATTATGTTTAATAGGAACAGTAACAACTTAGACACTAAGTAGCTAGTTTAGAACATAGTAAATCAAACATCTGACTTATTATGCATTTATCATCCATGATGCAAAATGAAACTATTACAGTTTAAGGATTATTTTTAGAATGTCTTTTTATATGTTGGAAAATTCAATCATTCTCAGCTTTTTCCGGCAGTCCCACAAAAAATAAATGGAGAGTCGCCGCACATGAACAGGCATTGCTACATTCTAACAAAACATTTTGAAGATGCCTTCTCAGTGGTTAGGCCCCTACTAATCAGAAAGTTATAATTAGAGGTGAGTGAATCTTTTAAGGATTGGTTCAGCTATGTTCGCTGAACTTCCCGATGTTCGCTGAACAATTTGCCGAACATAACCGAACAGCATAGACAATACTTTTAAGGGGTCCAAAAGCTGTCAAAACAGCTCAAATTAGGGGCAAACACCATGAAAAGTGTTATCTATTGACCTATCAATTGTGCTATAAGTAAATAATTAAAAAGAAAATTGAAATGGGTTCCCCTATATTTATGATATCCAGCCAGGCAAAACCAATAGCTACGGGCTGCAACCCTCAGCTGTCAGCTTTAACAAGGCTGGTTACCAAGTACAGAGGGGTCCCAATGCTGTTTTTTTAACTATTTAAATAAATAATTACAATTAAATCAAATGTTACCATCCACCTTTCGAGTCTCCCTTATTTCCTCATAGATTACAAAACTGGCGAGCAGCAGGGCCCTCATTCCTCTTGGTATTTGTTGATTTATCTGATTATTGTTATTTTGTAATGTCTTATTTTCTGCTCTGAAACTTAAAGTGCTGCGGAATATGTTGGCGCTATAGAAATAAAATTATTATTATTATTATAGCAGGCACTAATCTGCGACTACGGTTATGAAAGTCACATATATTGCGACACAAAGATCCTTTTTGTCATGCAGCGTCATAGTAGTTAACGATTGTCAATGGGGTTGTTGTAATTCATGATGCACCATGGTATATCATGACTATGCCATGGCCAAGATAAAATTGGATTTTTGGTTGCAGGTCCTATGTGACTTTTCTTCATAAGCTTTAGCGTAAGTTGTGTGCTACTTCCAATAAGCACGCCACCTGTCTATGTTTTGTTCAGTGAAATTGCAGGTGTAAAATTGTTGTGCGATGACAAATAATAATAATAATAATAATAATTTTTATTTATATAGCGCCAACATATTCCGCAGCGCTTTACAAATTATAGAGGGGACTTGTACAGACAACAGACATTACACCATAACAGAAATACAGTTCAAAACAGATACCAGGAGGAATGAGGGCCCTGCTCGCAAGCTTACAATCTATGGGGAAAAGGGGAGACACGAGAGATCACAAACAAGTCATAGAAATGGTTTTGGTCACGTGACATCTGGGTAGAGCTTTTGAGCAACCAGAGTAATTATCTAGTCGTAGCCTTTTTCCAATCTTGGACCATAAATTTAACAGCACAGTCAGAAATGAGATAGAACTAAATTGGCTACCAATTTTGAAAAAAAGGCTCATTGCATTAGCCAGGGGATGTCACCCTCCCCCACCCTCTGCATTGAAAATTATCCAGCCATATGTGTTATAGAAAGCCTTAACGGGGTTGTCTGACAGTGAAAGACTACTTTTAAAGCATGGGGATTACAAATAATACTCACCTTACAGCACCCTTGTGGATCTAGTGCAGGAGGTCTGTGCCAGCGCCAGCCGTGGTGTCTGCTCTTTTTGGAAGTTACAGGACAACTGTAGACTGATTCTAGAAAAGTGCATTATCGGATGTTCTTCTGATGACGTGCTCTTCTAGTTACTGTAGTCAGTCACTGGCTGTAACAGTCCTGCGACTTTTGAGTGAAAAAGATATCTGTTTGGAAGCTGGAGCAGACCTCCAGAGTAGTCTATACCAGATCCGCGGGGGCAGTGCAAGGTGGGTATAGTTTATGCAGGGTGACTGTTTATTATTTGAAACTCCATCCATGCCTGAAAAGAATGTATTTCACTGTGAGACAATTAATTTAGGTAAAAAAAAAAATTGCCTTTTGTTACATATTAAAATGTGTCCTTAGTTGAAGCTTTTCTTTCATGCCATCCCAATCTCTTTAATCAGTAAATGGCCCCCAAAGGCTTCATAAAACCATGCAGCCACAACAGGTAGAAAACCCCTGACTGATGAAAACATTTCATTCTAAAATCCACAACTGTGCACTCGGTTTGATTCCTACAAAATATCTTTGCTTTTCAGCTGACAGATGCTATGATTTTATTTGCTTTCAATGTCGAATCTCCACCTTTGCTGCTCATTTTATTGAGCTTTTCTGGAGTGGAATGAAATTGTAACTTTGGATTTTCTAAGCATATTACTTCCAGTGATTATGAAAATGAAGGACGGATTTGCAACTGGGAAATGGAACACATTTATTAATGTATTTAAAATCTCATATAATTATCAGTCGAAAGCTGGAACATAATTTTGATTGGTGCGCTGCATTTTTGCAGTAAAAAGACAGTTTCCATTACTGATGACAGAGCAAGAAAATATTCTGCTCCAATTCCAAAGTAATCTACATACAAATTCTCACAAAAGATGGAGGATTGAAAATTAGTTCCTCTAGCTTTTTTTTTTTTTTTTTTTTTTTACAAGCATTTGTTAAAAATAATGTGAATTCAAGGGAAAGCTACCTGTTTTATGACATAGTGATATAGGCAGAGATTCCTGATAATAAACCTGTTTTCTCTAAGCGACAAACAGAATATTTTCCTAATATTGCAATAAATAACCATGAATTCTTTTAGGATAAAAGGTGCTATAAATATCAAACAGCGTATTTGTGATGATGAAGGCAAAGCCTGGGGCTTCGGTGCAAGCGTGTAGAGAAAAAACAGGTGCCGAATACCAGATATAATTTCTCTGATATTATAACTAATGGGTAACCACGTACAGTACATAGAAATAATTACTTCCATTCACCTATAAAAGTACTAGGCTCTAACAAAAAAGATTGAGCTGCACAATAACTTCAGTTTTATAATTCATATTAGTTATAGCTTAAAGAAGCCCTCCTCCCATCAAAGTTTTTATCATTTGTATATATTGCAATCATCATATTATATAGTAATTGTTTACAAAGAATTGCTAATTTTCAGTGATGAGCTAACCTAATGTCGAGGTACCGAACCTCGAAAACTGACTTTTTACTGAATGTTCGATTAACTGTTTGGGTTCGACAGCCTAATAAAATTTGTTGAAAGGCTGCAGCACAGCCAATCACCACCCGTGGGAATATTGTCCTTTAAACTTCTGTGTGTACTCAGCACCCATATCTGTGGGAGTACTGCCCTTAACGCCACTCTGTGTACTTGTACTCTGCACCCCCCGCCTGTGGGAGTATTGCCCTTGAAGCCGCTGTGTTTACTCTGCACCCCCGCCTGTGGGAGTACTGTCCTTGAAGCTGCTGTGTCATATCTGTGGGAGTACTGTCCTTGAAGCTGCTGTGTCATATCTGTGGGAGTACTGTCCTTGAAGCCGCTGTGTCATATCTGTGGGAGTACTGTCCTTTAAGAGAATTAAATAATTGGCATCAGCCATCTCATTGTCATTAGCTTATCCAAAAATGTCCATATCTGGAAAAAGTGTATGACACTTCAAGCAAATATATAACCACTAGCGGACTTATATCAATAATATTCCAAAGAAGCGAACAATATGTGAGACAAAATCTATAACTTTAGATTTTTTAAAAGCAAATTAAAATTTAAAATAGAAAGACAAAAGTGCCCCGTAGGGGGTACCCTAACAACAGTACAAAATGCAATGAAATGTCAAACAAATAAGCAGTACTATATTGGTAGGTAAATAGGCATCCAGGGTTCAATAACAGTACTGATCATATGTACTGTCTTAAGTAAATATTCATAGAAATGTATATAATATGGGAAAATAACCCCTATAAAAACACCTAGTGCCCACATACGTTTCGCACTTGCTTCTTCCGGGGGCATGTTTGGGTGAGGTGAGGCAACCCTTTTAAAGTGCCGAGAGCCAAAGTGTTTGTCCCCCAATGGAAATCCACTTCCGGGAAAGCACTCACTGAACCGCACACTGGAACGCATGCGTAACCAGAATCGATCGCTCCCAGAAGTGCATGGGACAGTGATTTGTGGTGCATGCGCACAGTCCAGAGAGCCAACAAACTGAGGGAAAAGAAGTGTAATAGATATGGCTGTGCATCATTCAACTGACCCAAAACTATAGCTGCACAAGGACCAGCAATCCAGACCAAGGAGGGTAAAAAATAATAATGATTATAAAGTATCAAAATTAATGGAGGTGCGATGCCTCCAGAAGGGTTGCACAGTGGTAAGTGAAAAAATAAATACAATGAATAAGAACCCATGGCAGACAAAGCAGGAGTATTGCCTATGAAATACATAAGTGATACTGATTCAAGATCATGCTAAAAGCTTTTAATCATCGGCATTTGTAACGTACGCTACTGGAGCAGACAAGCTATGGGGGTACTATGGCCCATGTTTTTTAGGTGAAATTTGTTATTAGCTTCTGTGGGATAAATATGGAAGTAGTTCTGTGGATGAAACCTGTTATTAGTTTCTGTGGGTGTCCAAAAGCCTTTGTGTACTCTATCTTTACAAGTAGTGTGCCTAAAAAATAACTTTACTCTACCTTTGTGGCCGGGCCTGAAGCTCATTAAAGATTTAACTACTCATTTAAATTACAAATCCTCTAAATTGTAGTGGATGGCTATTCTGTCTCACAATATCAGCTGCTGACTCAGTTGAGAAGTGGTTCATTTGCTGCCTTTCTTGAATGTGGTACACGTTTATCAGGTTGCCACTCTGAAATAGAAACCAGATTCTCTGCTGCACATGTGTACTATGGAAACCCACCTGTCGGTAGTTTGAGATTAGATGACTGAGAGTGCCTCCAGTTCCTTCACTTTGTGTTTCACCAGGTCCCCTCTTAAACATGGCCCAAGTTTAAAAATTAAAACACTAGAAACGGAATACAATTCCATTATCCCTAGCTGAAGTATTCATGCATGGTTGCCCACTTTGAACAATAATTTTTTCAAAGGAAACACTTCAGGCCCTCAGGACCCTAAAGCAACAGCATTGGAGAGGCATCCCAAGGCAAAGTGGCTGGGACTGGTAGTATCAAGTCTTGCGGCGTTCCGCTATCTGTATGCAGAGTCAAACCACAAGCAATTTCTCTGTGGCTGCTCTACTGAAGATAGAAGTTTGGCTCTGTGCATGAAATTTGTCAGCTTCTAATGAGAAAATCAACTTTGAATCTTGGTGTAAATAGAGCTGCAAGTGCACCGATTACCAGCTATATCACTGATCCACCAATTTATTCTCTGCTAGGTGCCACACACATTTTCTTACTTAATTTCTCTTCTGTGCCACAGAACAGTGCAGAGATGTTACTTGTGCCCACTCTGCAACTGTGTCAAAAAAGGACCAGGCACTGCAAGTCTTGGGAGCACCCGTTTTGGCTTTTGGAAGAGGCATGCTCCTAATGGGTGCTGAAGTGGAGGCTACAGGCTCCACAGTCTTCCCCCTCCCTATCCCTCTTTGGCCCGTTCGGGGAATCTCTTCCACAGAGCTGCTCCCACCACCTTCCTGTACCTCACGCCATGATGGGTCAAGGACCTCATCATCTACACTACTCTCTTCCACCAACTGCTTCTCCTGGGTAGTCACGGCGGCACAGTACGCACCAGAAAGTGGCACCTGAGTCTCATCATCAGATGCGTACTGAGGTGTGCTGACCGGAGGCACTGGCCCACCCGCCTCTTCAGATTCAGAGAGACAAAGCTGTTGGGCATCACTGCATACTGCCTCTTCTTCCATTTTTCGAATGCTGCTTGGCTGGCCCCCTCTTTCCAAGCCAAGAGATTCAGAGAACAGAAGTAGAGATGGCTCCTGTCCTGGGCTCTCTGACTGCCTGGGCAATTTGGCAGGTGGTGAAGAGACAGATGGGTGCTCTCCAGTGCTCTGTGCCTGAGAGGATGTGGCACTAACTGAAGTCGATGCGTTAGCTTCCATCCATCTGACAACGGCTTCAATTTGTTCATCCCGCAGCAGTGGGGTACGGCGATCTCCTACAAAGCTGCGCATGAAGGACTGTCCCCTGCTGTAACTGGGGGAAGATGAGTCACCGATGCCCGCAGCAGGCACAGAATCCCCATGTCCTCTGCCTGCTCCATGTCCACAACCACGTGCCTTACTCCCCGCCTTCTTCATCTTGGTAGACTGATAAAGATAGGCAGAAAAGTACTAAGGGCCTAGTGTGCTTATTCCTGAACAGCTCCTAACAGGTATAAGAAACACTAATTTTCTAAAGTGTGGACTAGACTTTAATATGAGCTAATGTGGCCTACACAACTGTAAAGTGGAGTGTTTGGTGAAATTTATTACCCTTTTTTTTCGCAGAACAGACTACAGAGTGAGCTGCACTTACACACAGACCGTGCAGACAGACGTGAACGGCGCTGCAAGGCCAAAAAAGCTCCTCTATGTACTCCTATATAGTGTTTTTCCACAATCTAGCAGGATACGGATGGAAACCCACTAATAGGAGAAAAACAGGAAAAATGTGCTGCAGGCAGCACTAATGCAAAATGGGTAATTGAACAGTATGAGGCAGTGACGCACGCTGAGCTGACTACAACCAGCGGTGGCTGTAGAACAGACAACAGCGTGAGCTGCACTCACACAGAGACCTTGCAGACAGCTGTGAACAGTGCTGCAAGGCAAAAACAAGGTTCTCACACAGCGATTGCTAAATTAGCCAGGGTAAAGCACAATGAAGCAAATCGCTATCTCTAAACTGGCCCTCAGTCAGAACACAGCGTCCTGTCCCTAAATGAATTCACAGCAGAGTGAACCCAAAATGGCGGCGGCGACTTTTATAGTGCATCATGACATCATTTCAGCAGCCAATCACAGCCATGCCAGTAGTTACATGCCTACCATGCAGAACAGGATGTACCCACACTTCTAATCATTCCTCATTGGCTGAATTCTGGCTGTTTGAATTATGGGAACTTCCGATTCCGGTATCCGATATACTGAAATTATCGGAACTCGGTATCGGAATTCCGATACCGCAAATATCGTCTGATACCCGATACTTGCGGTATCGGAATGCTCAACACTAGTGCTGTATATGAGTAGAGTAACAGACAGCAAAAACAGTGGCAAAATGGCCTAAAATGCCCAAACTTGGATCGCACAGGTATATGAGGCCTGTCACAGAAATACCACACTGTCAAATGTGTGGCCTGTTTGTTTGTAAAATGCAAAATAGTGCTGTAAATAATTAGAGGAACAGACAGCAAAAAAATTGGTAAACCAGCTTACAATGCCCAAACTTGGAGCTCGCAGATATATGAGACCTGTCACAGAACTATCGCACTGCCAAATGTGTGGCCTGTTTTTTTTTTAAATGTAAAATAGTGATGTATGTAATTAGAGTAACAGACAGGAAAAAAGTGGGAAACCGGCCTACAATGCCCAAACTTTGAGCACGCAGATATAGGAGGCCTGTCACGGAAATATCACACTGCCAAATATATGGCCTGTATTTTTACTTTAATGCAAAATAATCCTGTATATCAGTTGAGTAACAGACAGGAAAAAAGTGGTAAATCGGCCTACAATGCCCAAACTTTGAGCACGCAGATATAGGAGGCCTGTTACGGAAATACCACACTGCCAAATATATGGCCTGTATTTTCTGAATGCAAAATAGTGCTGTATATAAGTCAAGTAACAGACAGCAAAAAAAAGTTTGAAACCGGCCTACAATGCACAAACTTGGAGCACGCAGATATATGAGGCCTGTCACGGACATACCACACTGCCAAATATGTGGCCTGTATTTTTAGTTTAATGCAAAATAGTGCTGTCTATAATTAGAGTAACAGACAGCAAAAAAAGTGGTAAACCGGCCTATAATGCCCAAACTTGGAGCACGCAGATATAGGAGGCCTGTCACGGAAATACCACACTGCCAAATATATGGCCTGTATTTTCTGAATGCAAAATAGTGCTGTCTATAAGTCAAGTAACAGACAGTAAAAAAAGTTGGAAACCGGCCTACAATGCCCCAACTTGGAGCATGCAGATATATGAGGCCTGTCACGGAAATACCACACTGCCAAATATGTGGCCTGTATTTTTAGTTTAATGCAAAATAATGCTGTATATAATTAGAGTAACAGACAGCAAAAAATGTGGTAAACCGGCCTACAATGCCCCAACTTGGAGCATGCAGATATATGAGGCCTGTCACGGAAATACCACACTGCCAAATATATGGCCTGTATTTTTAGTTTAATGCAAAATAGTGCTGTCTATAATTAGAGTAACAGACAGCAAAAAAAGTGGTAAACCGGCCTATAATGCCCAAACTTGGAGCACGCAGATATAGGAGGCCTGTCACGGAAATACCACACTGCCAAATATATGGCCTGTATTTTCTGAATGCAAAATAGTGCTGTCTATAAGTCAAGTAACAGACAGTAAAAAAAGTTGGAAACCGGCCTACAATGCCCCAACTTGGAGCATGCAGATATATGAGGCCTGTCACGGAAATACCACACTGCCAAATATGTGGTCTGTATTTTTAGTTTAATGCAAAATAGTGCTGTATATAAGTTGAGTAACAGACAGGAAAAAAAGTGGGAAACCAGCCAACAATGCCCAAACTTGGAGCACGCAGATACAGTGGGGCAAAAAAGTATTTAGTCAGTCAGCAATAGTGCAAGTTCCACCACTTAAAAAGATGAGAGGCGTCTGTAATTTACATCACAGGTAGACCTCAACTATGGGAGACAAACTGAGAAAAAAAAATCCAGAAAATCACATTGTCTGTTTTTTTAACATTTTATTTGCATATTATGGTGGAAAATAAGTATTTGGTCAGAAACAAACAATCAAGATTTCTGGCTCTCACAGACCTGTAACTTCTTCTTTAAGGGTCTCCTCTTTCCTCCACTCATTACCTGTAGTAATGGCACCTGTTTAAACTTGTTATCAGTATAAAAAGATACCTGTGCACACCCTCAAACAGTCTGACTCCAAACTCCACTATGGTGAAGACCAAAGAGCTGTCAAAGGACACCAGAAACAAAATTGTAGCCCTGCACCAGGCTGGGAAGACTGAATCTGCAATAGCCAACCAGCTTGGAGTGAAGAAATCAACAGTGGGAGCAATAATTAGAAAATAGAAGACATACAAGACCACTGATAATCTCCCTCGATCTGGGGCTCCACGCAAAATCCCACCCCGTGGGGTCAGAATGATCACAAGAACGGTGAGCAAAAATCCCAGAACCACGCGGGGGCACCTAGTGAATGAACTGCAGAGAGCTGGGACCAATGTAACAAGGCCTACCATATGTAACACACTACGCCACCATGGACTCAGATCCTGCAGTGCCAGACGTGTCCCACTGCTTAAGCCAGTACATGTCCGGGCCCGTCTGAAGTTTGCTAGAGAGAATTTGAATGATCCAGAGGAGTTTTGGGAGAATGTCCTATGGTCTGATGAAACCAAACTGGAACTGTTAATAATAATAATAATTTTATTTATATAGCGCCAACATATTCCGCAGCGCTTTACAAATTATAGAGGGGACTTGTACAGACAATAGACATTACAGCATAACAGAAATACAGTTCAAAACAGATACCAGGAGGAGTGAGGGCCCTGCTCGCAAGCTTACAAACTATGGGGAAAAGGGGAGACACGAGAGGTGGATGGTAACAATTGCTTTAGTTATTCGGACCAGCTATAGTGTAAGGCTCAGGTGTTCATGTAAAGCTGCATGAACCAGTTACCTGCCTAAGTATGTAGCAGTACAGACACAGAGGGCTAATACTGCATAAAGTGTATGAGAACATGATGCGAGGAACCTTTTTTTTTTTTTTTTTTTTTTTTTTATTATAAATAGGCCACACAGGGATCGTTAGGTTAATGCATTGAGGCGGTAGGCCAGTCTGAACAAATGAGTTTTTAGGGCACGCTTAAAACTGTGGGGATTGGGGATTAATCGTATTAACCTAGGTAGTGCATTCCAAAGAATCGGCGCAGCACGTGTAAAGTCTTGGAGACGGGAGTGGGAGGTTCTGATAATTGAGGATGCTAACCTGAGGTCATTAGTGGAGCGGAGGGCACGGGTAGGGTGGTAGACTGATACCAGGGAGGAGATGTAGGGTGGTGCTGAGCCATGGAGTGCTTTGTGGATGAGGGTAGTAGTTTTGTACTGGATTCTGGAGTGGATGGGTAGCCAGTGTAATGACTGGCACAGGGTAGAGGCATCGGTGTAACGGTTGGTGAGGAATATGATTCTGGCTGCAGCATTCAGGACAGATTGGAGCGGGGAGAGTTTTGCAAGAGGGAGACCGATTAGTAGAGAGTTACAATAGTCCAGACGAGAATGAATAAGTGAAACAGTAAGAGTTTTTGCAGAGTCGAAATTAAGAAAAGGGCGAATTCTAGAAATGTTTTTGAGATGCAGGTAAGAAGAGCGAGCCAGTGATCGGATGTAGGGGGTGAATGAAAGGTCAGAATCAAGGATGACCCCAAGGCAGCGGGCATGTTGCTTTGGAGTAATGGTGGAACCGCACACGGAGATGGCAATGTCAGGCAAAGGTAGGTTAGTAGAGGGAGAGAACACGAGGAGTTCAGTTTTTGACAGGTTTAGTTTCAGATAGAGGGAGGACATGATGTTAGAGACAGCGGTAAGACAATCACTGGTGTTTTCTAAAAAGGTCGGTGTGATATCGGGAGCAGAAGTGTATAATTGGGTGTCGTCAGCATAGAGATGGTACTGGAAACCAAATCTACTGATTGTTTGTCCAATAGGGGCAGTATACAACGAGAAGAGTAGGGGGCCTAGGACTGATCCTTGAGGAACCCCAACAGTAAGGGGAAGGTGAGAGGAGGAGGAACCAGCAAAACATACAGTGAAGGATCGGTCAGAGAGATAGGAGGAGAACCAGGAGAGAACGGTGTCCTTGAGGCCGATGGAGCGGAGCATAGTGAGGAGGAGCTGATGATCCACAGTGTCGAATGCTGCAGAGAGATCCAAGAGAATTAGCATGGAGTAGTGACCATTAGATTTAGCTGTTAGTAGGTCATTAGAGACTTTAATGAGGGCAGTTTCAGTAGAGTGTAAAGAGCGGAAGCCAGATTGAAGAGGGTCGAGAAGAGAGTTATCTGAGAGATAGCGGGTAAGACGGGAGTGGACCAGGCGTTCGAGGAGTTTAGAGATGAAGGGAAGATTAGAGACAGGTCTATAATTAGCGGCACAGTTTTGATCGAGGGATGGTTTTTTAAGTAATGGATGTATGATGGCATGCTTAAATGAGGAGGGAAAAATACCGGAAGTGAGGGAAAGGTTGAATATTTTTGTTAGGTGAGAGGCGATAGCCGGGGAAAGGGACTGGAGGAGATGTGACGGAATGGGGTCACTGGTGCAAGTGGTCGGGCGAGAAGATGCAAGGAGCCTGCTTACTTCTTCTTCTGTAACTGCTTCAAAGTCAGAGAGTGAACTAGATGCAGTGGGGGAGGGAGGACAGTGCATGGTATGAAGAGATTGGGAGATGATTTCCTGTCGAATGTGGTCAATTTTTTCTTTGAAGTAATTGGCCAGATCGTCAGCACGGAGATCCGTGGTTGGGGCCTGCTCTCTTGGGTTGAGTAGGGACTGGAACGTGTCAAAGAGACGTTTAGGGTTATTGGACACTGTTTGGTAGAAACACAACTTGTCGTGTTTGGAGGAAAAAGAATACTGAGTTGCATCCATCAAACACCATACCTATTGTAAAGCATGGTGGTGGAAACATCATGCTTTGGGGCTGTTTCTCTGCAAAGGGGCCAGGACGACTGATCCGGGTACATGAAAGAATGAATGAGGCCATGTATCGTGAGATTTTGAGTGCAAACCTCCTTCTATCAGCAAGGGCATTGAAGATGAAACGTGGCTGGGTCTTTCAACATGACAATGATCCAAATCACACCGCCAGGGCAACGAAGGAGTGGCTTCGTAAGAAGCATTTCAAGGTCCTGGAGTGGCCTAGCCAGTCTCCAGATCTCAACCCTATAGAAAACCTTTGGAGGGAGTTGAAAGTCCGTGTTGCCAAGCGAAAAGCCAAAAACATCACTGCTCTAGAGGAGATCTGCATAGAGGAATGGGCCAACATACCAACAACAGTGTGTGGCAACCTTGTGAAGACTTACAGAAAACGTTTGACCTGTCATTGCCAACAAAGGATATATTACAAAGTATTGAGATGAAATTTTGTTTCTGACCAAATACTTATTTTCCACCATAATATGCAAATAAAATGTTAAAAAAACAGACAATGTGATTTTCTGGATTTTTTTTTCTCAGTTTGTCTCCCATAGTTGAGGTCTACCTATGATGTAAATTACAGATACCTCTCATCTTTTTAAGTGGTGGAACTTGCACTATTGCTGACTGACTAAATACTTTTTTGCCCCACTGTATATGAGGCCTGTCACGGAAATACCACACTGCCAAATACATGGCCTCTATTTTTATTTTAATGCAAAGTAGTGCTGTATATCAGTTGAGTAACAGACAGAAATAAAAGTGGGAAACCGGCCTACAATGCCCAAACTTGGAGCATGCAGATATATAAAGCCTGTCACGGAAATATCACTCTGCCAATTATGTGGCCTGTATTTTCTGAATGCAAAATAGTGCTGTGTATAAGTAGAGTTACAGATAGCAAAAAAGTGGTAAACCGGCCTACAATGCCCAAAGTTTGAGCAAGCAAATATTTGAGGCCTGTCACAGAAATATCACACTGCGAAATATGTGGCCTGTTTTTTTAATCCCTTAGTGACAGAGCCAATTTGGTACTTAATGACCGAGCCAATTTTTGCAATTCTGACCACTGTCACTTTATGAGGTTATAACTCTGGAACGCTTCAGCGGATCCCACTGATTCTGAGACTGTTTTATCGTGACATATTGTACTTCATGTTAGTGGTAACATTTCTTCGATATTACTTGCGATTATTTATGAAAAAAATGGAAATATGGCGAAAATTTTTAAAATTTTGCAATTTTCAAACTTTGTATTTTTATGCCCTTAAATCAGAGAGATATGTCATGAAAAATAGTTAATAAATAACATTTCCCACATGTCTACTTTACATCAGCACAATTTTGGAAGCAAAATTTTTTTTGTTAGGGAGTTATAAGGGTTAAAAGTTGACCAGCAATTTCTCATTTTTACAACACCATTTTTTTTTAGGGACCACATCACATTTGAAGTCATTTTGAGGGGTCTATATGATAGAAAATAATGAAGTGTGACACCATTCTAAAAACTACACCCCTCAAGGTTCTCAAAACCACATTCAAGAAGTTTATTAAACCTTTACGTGCTTCACAGGAACTGAAATAATGTGGAAGGAAAAAATGAACATTTAACTTTTTTTTGCAAACATCTTAATTCAGAACCATTTTTTTTATTTTCACAAGTGTAAAAACAGAAATGTAACCATAAATTTTGTTACGCAATTTCTCATGAATACGCCAATACCCCATATGTGGGGGTAAACCACTTTTTGGGTGCACCGCAAAACTTAGAAGTGAAGGAGCGCCGTTTGATTTTTTCAATGCAGAATTGGCTGGAATTGAGATCGGACGCCATGTCACGTTTAGAGAGCCCCTGATGTGCCCAAAACAGTGGAAACTCCCCACAAATGACACCATTTTGGAAACTAGACCCCTTAAGGAACTTATCTAGATGTGTGGTGAGCACTTTGAACCCCCAAGTGCTTCACAGAAGTTTATAACGTAGAGCCGTGAAAATAAAAAAATCGCTTTTGTTTACACAAAAATGATCTTTTCGCCCACAAATTCTTATTTTCACAAGGGTAACAGGAGAAATTAGACCACAAAAGTTGTTGTGCGATTTCTCCTGAATACGTAGATACCCCATATGTGAGGGTAAACCACTGTTTGGGCGCACCGCAGAGCTTGGAAATGAAGGAGCGCCGTTTTACTTTTTCAATGTAGAATTGGCTGGAATTAAGATTGGACGCCATGTTGCGTTTGGAGAGCCCCTGATGTGCCTAAACAGTAGAAACCCCCCACAAGTGACCCCATTTTGGAAACTAGACCCCTTAAGGAACTTATCTAGATGTGTGGTGAGAACTTTGAATGCCCAAGTGCTTCACAGAAGTTTAGAATGCAGAGTCGTGAAAATAAAAAATATTTTTTTTTCCACAAAAAAGATATTGTAGCCCCCAAGTTTTTATTTTCACAAGGGTAATAGGAGAAATTGGACTGCAATAGTTGTTGTCCAATTTATCCCGAGTACACTGATGTGCCATATGTGGGGGTAAACCACTGTTTGGGCGCACGGCAGAGCTCGGAAGGGAAGGAGCGCCTTTTTGGAATGCAGACTTTGATAGAATGGTCTGTGGCATTATGTTGCGATTGCAGAGCCCCTGATGTACCTAAACTGTAGTAACCCCCCACAAGTGACCCCATTTTGGAAACTTGACCCCCCAAGGAACTTATCTAGATGTGTGATGAGAACTTTGAATGCCGAAGTGCTTCACAGAAGTTTAGAATGCAGAGTCGTGAAAATAAAAAAAAATTTTTTCACAAAAAAGATATTGTAGCCCCCAAGTTTTTATTTTCACAAGGGTAACAGGAGAAATTGGACCACTAAAGTTGTTGTCCAATTTATCCTGAGTATGCTGATGCCCCATATGTGGGGGCAAACCACTGTTTGGGCGCACGGCAGAGCTCGGAAGGGAAGGAGCGCCGTTTTGGAATGCAGACTTAGATAGAATGGTCTGTGGGTGTTATGTTGCGTTTGCAGGGCCCCTGATATACCTAAACAGTAGTAACCCCCCACAAATGACCCCGTTTTGGAAACTAGACCCCCCAAGGAACTTATATAGATGTGTGGTGAGAACTTTGAATGCCCAAGTGCTTCACAGAAGTTTATAATGCAGAGTCATAAAAAAAATATATATATATTTTTCCACAAAAAGGATTTTGTAGCCCCCAAGTTTTTATTTTCACAATTGTAACAAGAGAAATTGGACCCCAGAAGTTGTTGTACAATTTATCCCGAGTATGCTGATGCCCCATATGTGGGGGTAACCCACTGTTTGGGCGCACGGCAGAGCTCAGAAGGGAGGGAGCACCATTTGACTTTTTGAGCGCAAAATTGGCTATCGTGTTTGGAGACCCCCTGATGTACCTAAACAGTGGAAACCCCCCAATTCTAGCTCCAACCCTAACCCCAACACACCCCTAACCCTAATCCCAACCTGATCCATAATCCTAATCACTAACCCTAACCATAATCACAACCCTTACCCCAAAATAACCCTAATGTCAACCCTAACCATAACCCTAATCAAAACCCTAAATCCAACACACCCCTAATCCTAATCTCAACCCTAACCTCAAACCTAACCCTAATCCCAATACACCCCTAATCACAACCCTAACCTTAACCCTAATCCCAAACCTAACCCTAATCCCAAGCGTAACCCTAATGCCAACCCTAACCCTAATACCAACCCTAATCCAAACCCTAACCCTAATCCCAGCTCTAACCTTAACTTTAGCCCCAACCCTAGCCCTAACTTTAGCCCCAACCCTAACCCTAGCCCTAAGGCTACTTTCACACTTGCGTTGTTTGGCATCCGTCGCAATCCGTCGTTTTGGACAAGAAACGGATCCTGCAAATGTGCCCGCAGGATGCGTTTTTGGCCCATAGACTTGTATTGCCGACGGATCGTGACGGATGGCCACACGTCGCGTCCGTCGTGCACTGGATCAGTGTTTTGGCGGACCGTCAGCACAAAAAAAGTTCAATGTAACGTTGTACGTTTTTTGTACGTCGCATCCGCCATTTCTGACTGTAACTCCGCCCCCTCCTCCCCAGGACATAGATTGGGCAGCGGATGCGTTGAAAAACTACATCCGCTGCCCACGTTGTGCACAATTTTCACAACGTGCGTCAGTATGTCGGTATGCCCTAACCCTAGCCCTAACCCTACCCCTAATCCTACCCCTAACCCTACCCCTACCCCTAACCCTACCCCTAGCCCTAACCCTAGCCCTAACCCTAGCCCTAACCCTACCCCTACCCCTAACCCTAACCCTAACCCTAGCCCTAACCCTAACCCTACCCCTAACCCTACCCCTAACCCTAACCCTAATTTTAGCCCCAACTGCTCTTCTCCTGCCGGCCGGCAGATGGAGACAGATGGCGGGTGCCATTTTCTTTTCCCCAGAAGACGCCGGCGGCCAGGAGGAGCAGCAGGAGGACCCAGGGACACCGGTAAATATGATAGGGTCCCCGAATCCTCCTATTTCTCTATCCTCTGATGTGCGATCACATCAGAGGACAGAGAATTACACTTAGCTTTTTTTTTTTTTGCGGTCGCCGGTAAACAGTTAATTACCGGCGATCGCAAAACAGGGGTCGGTAAAACCGACCCCGATCATGCTCTTTGGGGTCTCGGCTACCCCCGGCAGCCGAGACCCCAAAGATTCTCGTGGGGCCGGCTGGCGGGCGCACTGCGCATGCGCCCGCCATTTTGAAGATGGCGGCGCCCACCGGGAGCCACGAGGAGCACCGGGGGAGATAGGTGAGTATCGGGGGGCTACCTGGGACCCCTTTTCTCTGTCCTCCGATGTGCGATCACATCGGAGGACAGAGAGATTAAAAAGAGATCGCTTTTTTTTTTTTTGCGATCGCCGGTAAACGGTTAATTACCGGCGATCGCAAATGCGGGGTGGGTTAAAAAAAACCCCAAATCATGTTCTCTGGGGTCTCGGCTACCCCCGGCAGCCGAGACCCCGGAGAAAATCCGACTCTGGGGGGCGCTATTTACTTTTTCCACAGCGCCGTTAATTAACGGCGCTGTGGTTTAAGTACCCTTAGCGGCCGCCGTTAAAAGGCGTATCGGCGGTCGCAAAGGGGTTAAAATGCAAAATAGTGCTGTATATAATTAGAGTAACAGACAGCAAAAAAAGTGGTAACCCGGCCTACAATGCCCAAACTTGGAGCACGCAGATATATGAGGCCTGTTACGAAAATACCACACTGCCAAATATGTGGTCTTTTTTTTTTAAATGCAAAATAGTGCTGTATATAACTAGAGTGACAGACAGCAAAAACAGTGACAAAATGGCCTGAAATGCCCAAACTTGGAGAACGTAGATATATGAGGCCTTTTTTGGTGAATTTAAAACACACAAAAAAAACAGTGGCACAAGGCTAGCATACACAACTATGCTACATATGCCTGACAAACTATGATTTTTAATGCAATAAATACTTGGCACTCAGAAGATCTTTGTATGATAGAAAGTGAACAATTCGTTTATTTGGTGCATCCACAATTTTAAACGTTTTCGGTCTACTTAACAGACCTTCATCAGAAATAGATACTGGATTACTGAAACACATATGTAAAAATACAAAGACATATTGTTAAGAAAGGTAACATGATGCACAGTCTCAACACTGACATAATATATTATACTTGAGAGAAACAACTACATCATAAGAGAAGTGACACACAACGACTGTGGCGGACTGGACGGATCCGACCTGGTGTCCCGTGAGTCGTGAGCCTCGTTCAGGGGATGCTACGAACTGTGAACGTGTATAGGAGAGAAATATGATCAGATGATGACCTCAAGTCCCAGTGAGGAACTGCCAAGTGGACTATGAGATAGCCACCCCCACTAAAAAAATGAAGGATACTGCGAGTAAGGTGACTTCCCAATATGCGGGATCAGAGGGTTAAGGTGCGAGATGAGGTGCCTATAACATAAAAACAAAAGACATGAGCACATGACCAGATCATGTAGAACCACATAAATATGCCATATAGCAGGTATCGTATAGGACGGCAAGATGTGAGGCCCGGGTGGGTGTGCTATATACTGAGACTAGTCCAGGTATGTGACCACCAGGAATCTATATGAGCGGGAATCGAACCTACTGGCCAGAAATAATGGCCATCGGTCTGAAGACAAAGAGAAGGAGATAAAAAAGAAGATAAAAAAGAAGGACAAATATGGAAAAAACTAAAATAAATAAGGACAAATAGAAGACTTAAAGAGCTAGAAACCCCCCTTGTTTTTTTGGAGGTACCTGGAAGCCACGGAGGGTGAGTGTGGGCCCACAGGGGTGCCAACAATCGGCAAAGTCCGGGAGAGCAGGGCGCCTGAGTGAAAAAGGTATATTGAGTAAGACCCGGGATGAGTGGCCTAAGGTAGGAGGGTACATCTTAGAGCTGCGGCGGTTACCTTGGAGAATCTGGAGCTGCAGGAGCCAGGCGCTGTGGAAGGGCGAGGAACTCGCAATGGAAGAAGCGCTAGAGACACAGAAGGCAGAAGAAAGGTAACTGGGCGGCCCAGGATATAAGATGGCAAAAGGGGTGGAGGAGAAGGCAGAAGGGATGAAAGAACGTCGCAAAGGAAGAGCGTTGCTATACCTGAGAACTCCGAAGGGACAGGCACCGGACAGCTGGAGTAGCGTCACTCCCAGGGACTGCTGTTAGGCGGCGGCACTTCCGGGTTTAAGTGCCCGCCGCCATTAGGTCAGCTGACGTGCCGCGTCATAAGGTCACATGACCGCCGGGACCGCGCACGCGTGGTGAGGGAAAGAGAGGAGGCGGCGCCTGCGCAGAGGAATGAAGTGTCGGCCAATGGGGACTAGGAACTAAGAGGCCATGTAATACCAGCCGGAGCCGCGCATGCGTGGAGAGCCGAGGGGCGCCTGCGCAGAGGAATACAGTGCCGGCCAATGGGGACTAGAAGATAAGGGGCTATGTAATGCCAGGAACACAGAAAGGGGATACCGGGCAAGATGCCCGATAATAGCAGAGTATAAGGGAGGTACTATAGGACGGCAGCGTCATGATACAGAGTCAGAGAGAGAGATAGAGGTCCATGAAATGGTGGTCACATAGGAACGCTGTGTAGAGATGAAACTAACACTCTACATCGAGATGGCATTGTGAATACTGTACCATGTGAGGAAAGACCAGTGCTCAAAACGTGGGGTGTGACTAACGATTCTGAAAAGGAAGAGACAACAAACAGTTAAAAACAGGACAAGAAAACTGGTCAATATACAATGAAAGCATAATGAAAACATAATGAGAAACGTACACAGTATTTTACAAAAAAGCTGATACATCATAGTCCCTGTTCAATCCCTTAGGTTCAAGGGTTTGTAGCGTATAGATCCAATATGCTTCCCTCTTCTGAAGCATTTTGGTGCGGTTTTCACCCCTTCTGGGGATGTCAACCTGGAACCGGAGTTGAGCGATATTGTGATTTTTTTGCAGAAAAATGAAATGGAAGGGGGAGGTGCGTCTTATTACACCGGATCGTAGACTTATGTTGGGCCACCCTATCCCTCACCGTTTGTGTGGTTTCCCCTACATAGGCCAAGCCGCAAGGGCATTTGATAAGATAGACCACAAAAGTCGACTCGCAGGTATAGAAGCCCTTAATGGGGATGGCCCTACCAGTTTGTGGATGAAAAACCGAGGGACCCTTTTGTACATTACTGCACTGTAAGCAGTTAAGGCAGGGGAATGTGCCCCGTCTCTGAGTGTGAAGAAAGGCCTGCTTGGGAATCAGGGTACTAGGGCCAATATCGGCCTTTACTAGCCTATCACTAGCCTATCCTTGAGGTTCCTAGCTCACTTGTAACATGACAGAAATGGCAATCTGAACTCTGCAATGTTAGGATAGCTTTTGGTTAGGATATTCCAGTGCCTCTGTATGGTCGACTGTACTAAGCCAGAGAAAGGCTGGAAAGTGGAGACAAATGGGATTCTTTTAGGATTGTCCCTAGTTTTACTACTGGACATGTTGCGTTTAGCCTCCGTCAGTATCCCCTTAGGGTACCCTCTGTCAGCAAACTTGTGTTCCATCTCGATGAGTCTGGTTTGTTTTAAATTATCATCGGAGACTATCCTGTCAACCCTATGAAACTGCGATTTAGGGATAGAGTTCTTAATGGAGGGTGGGTGACAGCTGGTGAAGAAAAGGAGGCCATTGCGATCTGTCGGTTTTGTGTATAAATCGATAGCCAAGTGACCCCCCCTCTCCTTGTAAATCAGAGTATCCAAAAAGCTAATCCTGTGTGTGTCATGTTGTATCGAGAATTTTAATTCAGGCCAGATACCATTGATGTGTTGATCAAAGGACAGGAGCGATTCAATAGGGCCATCCCAGATGCAGAATATATCGTCGATATATCTCCGCCACACCATACAGTGACTCATAAACAGAGGATGATTATACACAAAATCCTGTTCGAAATTTGCCATATACGCTACAGCGTAAGGAGGCGCTACGTTAGCGCCCATTGCGGTGCCTTGTTGTTGGGCATAGAAGGTGTCCTGGAACAAGAAATAATTTTCCTTGAGTACCAGGCCCAATAGGTCGGCACAAAGATGACGGATTTTAATATCTATTTTGTTATCATGTAAGAGTCTATCGGTAGCTGCTAAGCCTTTCTCGTGGACTATCGATGTATAAAGGCTGTTAACATCCCAGGTTATCAGGAGGGAAGAGGGGGATATGGGGCCCAAAGACTTAATGATCTGAATGAAATCATTGGTATCCAATAGGAAAGAGCGAGTAGTTTTAACTAGCGGTGTGAGAATTTTTTCCAATACCATAGACAAAGGTGACAAGACAGAGTCGGTCAGGGACACAATAGGCCGGCCAGGTGGTTTAACTAGTCTTTTGTGTATTTTAGGCAGGACATAAAATATGGGGGTAATAGGATCTCTTTTAATGAGAAAATCTCTCAATTTACTATCAATGGTGCCTGCTTGATAGTGGAAGTCTATGATAGGTGCGATTTTTTTAATCAACTGGTTCAGAGGGTTATGTTGTATTATTTTGTACACTGTAGTGTCCCCCAGCTGTCTGAACACCTCCTCAAGATAGTCCGACCTGTCCATAACTACCGTCGCCCCGCCCTTATCTGCCGGTTTGATAATTAAGGATTTATCCGATGAAAGCTGCTCCAACGAAAGTCTCTCTGACTGTGTGAGATTGGTATGGAACTGGAACTTCCCACGGTCCATCTCCCGAGTCAATGTGTGAATGTCCCTCTCAACAAGGGAAACGAAGGTCTCCACTGGTGGGTTGGACCGTGGTGGCATATAAGAGCTCGGAGTCTGTAATCCTAAGTCACGGAGTTCAAGTAGAGTCTTATCACGTCCGGAAGAGGTAGGTATGGTAGGTTGTTCTGAGAAGTGTACACGCAATCTAATGTTGCGATAGAACCTCTGTAGGTCCATGTTGAGTTCAAATGAATTGAACTTATACATAGGGCAAAAGGATAGACCCTTCTGGAGTACAGCCAGTTGATGTGTGTCCAGGTTTTTGGAAGAGATGTTCACTACCAGCGGGAGGTCCTTACCTGTGAGCGTGTTGCATCTGATTTCTGGGTTCCCCGGCGGCATTGGCCCCCCCGCCTCGTCTTCCCTTTGGACGGCTGCGGTTGTTCCCTAAAAAAGAATGGGAGGAAGAAGAATTTGAGGTGCCGGGCCTGCTGTCGATGGAACCAGAAGAGCTTGCCGTCCTATACGATACCTGCTATATGGCATATTTATGTGGTTCTACATGATCTGGTCATGTGCTCATGTCTTTTGTTTTTATGTTATAGGCACCTCATCTCGCACCTTAACCCTCTGATCCCGCATATTGGGAAGTCACCTTACTCGCAGTATCCTTCATTTTTTTAGTGGGGGTGGCTATCTCATAGTCCACTTGGCAGTTCCTCACTGGGACTTGAGGTCATCATCTGATCATATTTCTCTCCTATACACGTTCACAGTTCGTAGCATCCCCTGAACGAGGCTCACGACTCACGGGACACCAGGTCGGATCCGTCCAGTCCGCCACAGTCGTTGTGTGTCACTTCTCTTATGATGTAGTTGTTTCTCTCAAGTATAATATATTATGTCAGTGTTGAGACTGTGCATCATGTTACCTTTCTTAACAATATGTCTTTGTATTTTTACATATGTGTTTCAGTAATCCAGTATCTATTTCTGATGAAGGTCTGTTAAGTAGACCGAAAACGTTTAAAATTGTGGATGCACCAAATAAACGAATTGTTCACTTTCTATCATACAAAGATCTTCTGAGTGCCAAGTATTTATTGCATTGATCTGACGGGTTGGAAACCCAACTTGCGCACCTCTAAGAAGCCAAGAGTGCCGTGCTCTATATTATTACATAAACTATGATTTTTAAACAGGCCTCAGTCTGACAGAACACACTGTATATTTTTTTTGGGGTGGTGAATTTTTTGGGAAAAAGAAAGCAACTAGGTTTATAGTAAAGAAGCTGCAGCAGCAGCAGACAGGTATGGAGCTTTGGGAGCGATGCAGTGGGAGCAATGGACACACATACAGTGCCTGCAGGCCTTGCACTGATGTGAATATGCTGTGCCCTGCCTACCTAGTGCTGCAATATCGGGACCCACGAATTAGCCCTAAAAAGGACTGTTGGTTTCTCAGGAGTTGTGGATTTAATAGTTGCAGACCTACTCTAACTATAAAAACCACGATTTTGACCCTATCTTGGCAGCAGCTCTTTCTACCCTCGCTGAATTCGGAGCTGAATGCGGCGAGCAGGGTGGGGCCAGGTCTCTTATATGGCCAGGGTGGCGGCCAAGCCAATCACTGCACGACCACAACAAAGATGGCTGCAGCATTTCATGGCCTGGCAGACAATCCGTGCAGCGTGATTGAGTCTCTAACGTCCGCAAAAATGCTGGGTGAAGACACCAATTACTGCCGAATAATCCCGGAAATGCACGGTGCTCGGCGGGTACACCGAGTACACTGATACTCGGGCGAGTAACGAGTAGTGGCGAGCACATTTGCTCATCACTAACTATGATGTATAATTCTTGGTGTATACATAAAACGAAGTGGAAACAAATGTAAACCAAATGTATGGCAAAGGAAATCAACATCATTTCAACTTTGATGTTCTTGGAGAAGGAAGAGCTATGCGTATATGTGATGCTGGCTAATCAATACACACGGACAAGTCATGAGACAAGAGCGTTAAGTAGTCCAGGATAAAATATCAGGAGTGCACGTTAAAGGCAAAGGTGCAAGACAAATTAATAGTCAAATGTTAAATTTCGAGGTCAAAGACAAAGGGACAATACAAATGAACAGTTAAAAGGCAAAGTCCAAGGTCAGGCAACAAAGATCAAAACAGCAGAACACAGAGTGCAAGGAACTCACACCACCAAGAAAAGCTATAACTGGCAATGGTCTGACCATTGCCAGCTAGGTAAATAGGCAGTCACCCATTAAGGGTGACACTTGGAGGAAATTCAGGAGGCTCGGATTAATTGACCTGCTGGACAAGATCGGCATGCCAGCCCTCAATTGGATAGCTGGGCAATCCCATTCACAAAAACGACAACCCATCACACTCCTAAAATTCATACGGCGACTGAGCTGTCACTGATTGCATTCCTAGGACACAGTGAGTGGCGGAATGATGACAATATGCTTATGAGGCTTTTGAGTTTGGGTCATGAGACCCATGGCCGATCCGGACATTGCTATCAGTGTTTGAGCCATGAAAGTTAGATGTGTTAAAACTGCCATACAGATCCTGCAATTGGATGAATGCACTCAATCTGCAGTCTGCTATGCAATGCCATACATAAAGGCTGCAGGAATCAATGTGTTCAAAATGGCATAAAATTAGGGAGACAGTATAATACGGTAAATTTTGTCAATGAGTAATACATACACTGTTAGGATTCCACTTTGTCTCATAGTTACAGTGGTCATCATGGGACCATTCACATGGGATTTGCTGTCATGTGCTGACAACTTTCTCTTTCCTTCTCCTAATACAGCAATGCATTTCATTTAAATGAAAAAAAAAATCCCTGAAGTTGTACATATCCTATAATGTCATGTTTTTAATTTGCAGAATTTTGGTAGGAGGTTGTCATATGGCAATATAGATGTTATGGTATCTCAGCACTCACACTAAGCCATGATTAAGCAAAGATAAGCTAAAGAAGCTTTATATGAATGTCATGGCAAGAGAAAGTTTGACCCCATTATATATATATATATATATATATCACTGTCCTGTAATGGAATGGAAGACTACATGATATACGGTCATTACAGACACATATAAGGGTTAAACTAGCTATTTTTGCCCTCTAACTATGGGAAAGTTGCCAGGTGCCTGGTGAGTTCATGCACTAATCACCAGCTGATTCACAAAACTACCTTTACAGTAAATTGCAGGGAAGTCTAAAATAGTCACTTATTTTAGAACATAAAATACGTTCTTGCAGGTGCTTGTAGCAAATGTTATCAGAGCAGAAATTCAGACAGCAACTGCTATAAATGGCAGCCCGCTATCTGACAGCAGGTACACATAAATTGACCCATTTAACAATTTCCTAAACTTTATGCTAAGTTGACGCTGACTTGTTTAATGCTCTTATGTCGTTGCTACTATTTTTATTTGTTTTCTACTTGTTTCAAAGGCTTTTGCTGCAAACACAGCTTATCAGCCATCAACGCAATAGGTGGTAGCTAGAAATGTGCCGATCGGACAAGATTGAAATTAGTCAAATCAGAAAATTAGATTAGCAGCGAATAGTGATGAAAGAATATACTCGTTGCTCTGTTTTCCAGAGCACACTCGGGTGGACTCCGAGTATTTGTTAGTGTTCGGAGATTTAGTTTTCATCACCTCAGCTGAATGATTTACAGCTACTAGCCAGGCTGAGTACATGTGGGGGTTTCCCGGTTGCTAGGGAATCCCCACATGTAATCAAGCTGGCTAATAGCTGTAAATCATTCAGCTGCCGTGATGAAAACTAAATATCCGAGCAGTCACAAATACTCGGAGACCACCCAAGCGTGCTCTGGAAAAACCGAGCAATGAGTATATTCGCTCATCACTAGCAGCGAAGTTATTATCTGCAAACTGAATATACACTAATATGCTGTGCGGTCTCTCAAGACCCAGGATCATAATAAACGTAAGATTAAAAATAAAACAATCAGACTCAACTCTCCGCTCACCTCTCTGATTGCCCCTTTTGCTCACTGCCCTCTTTCTGGTTCTTTGCTTCTCCGTCACGCTGTATCTCCGACTCTGTCATCATTCAAAGCATGCACAGTGATTTCACATGATTTTCTCATGCCCAGAAGTCCCTGCTTAGAGTGAACACCGAGGTAGAGATGCGGAGTGACTGAGGCACATTGGGGGGTTGGCTGAAGAGTTGAGTGGTGAGGTATTCTTTCCTTTGTAACCTTTTACAGGCCCTCTACTGTTGAGTAAGATGTTAGCCGCTTCTAGCCGCCCATTTTACTGGATTTGCGAGGAGCGAGTTACAACAATTCCATGTTCTTCAGAATGTAAATTTTTGTAAGAGTCAAGTAAAACTCAGTTCTTTTTTAATAAGTTTGCTCATCCCCAATGGTAACTTTACGGTTTTGCCAATCTCTAGAATGGTCATTCCAAGTCCATTGTATGAATGGAGCTGCAGCTGCATAATTTAAAATCTATCAGACGGACAGAGACCACAAAGTATAGCACTCATCTACCCCAGTCAGTAGCATAGACCTTAAATATAGTAGTGCTGTACATGCTCATCTACTGCTCCACCTAAACGAGGGACTCATGACAGGTGTTCTCATGGAAGCAGGAGTCCTCAGTGATCATCAACTTATCAATGTGTTCACCACCTCGTCTACTAATATTACATTATTTTGCCTCTATGGTTCTGTGTTACTTTTGGATGCATTTAGTATGGGCTTACAATTGACATTATTGTGTTGTTGTCTAGTAGACTTTGACTACAACCATTCTCCTCTGCAGGATGAAGAAGTCCAAGAGAACTAAGCTCCAGCACCAGAGGAGAAAATTATTAAAATATAATTTTTATTGTGAATTTAAAATGAGAGATTAGAAGAATGAGAAGGATTAAAAAAGATAAGGATTGATACATTTACGAGTTCCAAGTTAGCAAGCCTTATTCATAGCTGACAAGGGTTTGTAACTGAAATGCGTAAGCTAATGGATCCTAATCTACTTTCAATCCTTCTCACATCATGTCTTTTGAAAATCCACCCAAAAGTTATGTTTTAATCTATTTTCCCTCTGATCCTGGAGCCCAATCCTCTTGAGCTTCTACATCCATTAGTACCTGGAATCCCGTCCTGTATGTTCTCCAAACTCCCTGCTCCACACACTGGCCAAAAACAGTCTTTTTCAGCCTGGGTTTTCCAGGATAGTGTAGGTCATCAAAATTAGATTGGTAAGGGTTCGACTCTTGCAGATTACCCAGCTGTTTGAAGTGCTACAAATCCCAACAGAGACACTGCAATGTAGACAACATGCAGGAAAACAGAGCAAAGAGTCTACAGTGCAGTGACCGGGGGGAGCTACAATAGGTGCAGAGCCTAGGGGGACCCAAAAGTTCCTTTGGCTTATATAAAAAGACTATTGCTATTAAAAACTTGTATTAATTGGGGGCCCTGTTGGAGCTTTTGCGTTTGGGACCATAATCTTCAAGTAACGCCAATGTCAGTGACTCCCATAAATAAGAGATTAACATGAGTACTAACATCAGATCTCTAGTGATCTAATGTTGATGGCCTATCCCATGATAAGTCATCAATATTCTAAACCAGGAAACCTCTTTAAGACAGTAATAATAATTCTGCCTCTGCCTGGTGTGTCCCTTTAATAGCATAACGTATCTGCACTTATCTCTCTTAATGACTTTAAATACTTTTTTTCAATCAGAATAACAATTTTTATACTTTTTGATAATTACAGAAATTCATAGTACAGGATTGTCCAAGGTCAACCAACTCTTTAAAATAAAAAAAAAAGAAAGTAAAATTGCATAATACATAAAACTTCCCGTACTCAAAAAACACATATATTATAACTGGCTTTAAAACAAATATGCAAATTTTTGAAGACTTTTCTAGAAAACGAAAAAGCAAAAATGCTGAGGATGCATCTAGTTTTACAGTTCTTTCACAATTTAGTTCTATAACAGCAATTTCCAAAGCACCTTTGTAGCGGTAGATTTTATAGGTAGATAGTTTGACACCTTCATAAACTCTACAAATTGGTCTCAATGTTTTGCTGAGTTGCTTCTAAGTGAAGCGTTGTGCAAGAAAATCCACATCTCCTGCAGGAGCTGTTAAAGTGTTGTATTGTGTTCATTGCTTGGTGTTCAGAGTGTTTGCCAATTCCTGCTTTTAAATAAGTTAGACTTATTCTGTCATGCCGAGTTCGTTCATACTAAACCTGAAAATGGCCGTCTGGGGTGTATTCCTTTAAATGTAATTGGTGTAGACTTGTATTTAAAGTAGAATTAGGTAATTAAAAAGTGCAGGCTGCACGGGCGATGCAAATGAAAGAACTTTGGGATGAAATATGACATTTTGCAGTCATGTGTGCAGAATTTAAAAAGTGTATCATTACGCATTTTAAAATTGATAACCCCAGAGTTGGCTGTCATCGAGATATTACATTTCCAGTAAATGAAGTTTATGAGAAGGGGGATTTATCAAGACCACAGGCATAAGAAATGGAAAAAAAGGATAAAAATAAAGAAAGGATGTGATATGAAAAATTGCTTTCAATTTTAAGGTGGAAGTGGCAATTATCTGAAGTTGACGTATCATATAAATATGTGAACATGCATCACTTCTACATACAGCCATGGCCATTTGAAAAAAAAAAGTACGGTAGGTCAATATACTGTACAAATGAAACCTCTTAAACAGACCATGTCTTTAAGGCTATCCACGAGCTGAACTCATGATCAAAGACTATCATTATCCGAACTAGATTTTTCTGCTTTTCCCCCTCTATCTAGTACATTTTGAGAAACCTCTTTAAAAGATGCAAAATTGGAATTAAAAATAATTGTCAACGGGGGTGGACTAACGGGGGTGGACTTCACAAAAAAAGAGCCCATTTACATATGGTCTAACTAACATCTACCACAGAAGAATTTTGCATACATCAGAGATGGTTTTCTCAAAGAGGTGATATTTTGGAGAAGGCCCACCTTGAGAGGGCAGATGGTGGACATAATAAAGATGCAGCTGCAACAAGGCCCATTAAGGGAAGGGTGGTCCTGGTTGGTCTTATCTGCTTCGCTGTTTAGGTTCAGGACTCTTTATTGTGGGTAAATGTAGGTGAAGAGAATGAAAAGGGCTCAAAGTGAGAAGTAAACACAAGACCCTTCTGTCTTTGGTGGCAAGACCGACTTCTTATGATCTTGCACTTGCTAACCAACAAGTCTTTAATTCCTTTATAAAGCATGTGCCTTTTTTGGGCCACTTCTGGATGTTTGGGAGATTATCACCAACATTGATCAGGGACCACCTCATGTATAGAAATATCTAAAACATACATTATATGTTTGAAGTCCAAAGAATATTGTGGAATAATTTTATGGGATGGAAAAATGCAGGTCTAGATAGATGTCCGCCAAAGAACTTTATTCACAAAGAGTCCAAAAGCTTGATAGTTACAAAATGAAGCAACAGGTTGATTTGAACAGGCAAAACTTTTGGCTCTTCTGACAATAAACACTATGGACAATCTGAATTTTCTTCAGTACCATTTCTTTCATTATGCAACAGTCTCTGTATTATTATCTCAGCTGCTCAGCTCAGACTCCTAGATGCAGCAGGTATGAAGCCAAGAGCTCTGGAAGGTAAAGCTGTGGATATGCAGGACCATAAGACAGCAAAAGAAGAAGATGGGGAACTGAGGTAGCATGTAGGTAAGATCCTGGCTGGAATTATTAGTGAAAAAAATAATGGGTTTGCCTGGCTGGAACGTGGGTCATACACTGAAGAGGGTTGTGTGCAGAAGAATGGAAGGTTGTCTCAAAGTGTGGAATGCTCAGATCAGTTATGCGGTGTCATTGAAATTCTTTTTATAAGAAATGTTCCTCCAAATATAGCCACATTGCCTGGACCTCTATGTAAGACAGAAGATGTAATCACTAAGCCATCTGTTACCAGCTGTACAGAATATTTTTTGACTATCTGATGCACCTTTTAGCTCCACAAAATTAGGCTAAAATACCAGAGCCTGGGTGACATTGGTTGTTAGGCGGGATTTCTCGTCCCAGGCTCCACTGAAGCAGTATATGGATATGTGCAATGTGCATTCCATAAAGGATGAATTTTAATTATTTAGGTGGGATATACCTGCTGCTCTGTTCGCTTATCTTGAAATTTAAAGTTTTATCTGACTTTGAGGCACTGTTTTAATGTTTTGTACTGTCTATGTGTTAATAAAGGTTGGATTAGTATTTAAACACTTCATGACTGAATGTAGTTTAATTACTCTATGGTCATTATGTTTATATTAATTGTGGAGTGTGGCCCATTCACTACCTGAGGAAATGGGTTGGTGCGTGGTGTTCATAAAATACAAGAGCGTCTTATAATCTGAAGGTACTTTTATAAAGAGAGTTTCTGTGTAAGGTGAGTTACAAGTTCTGAGAGAGTTCTTATCTGTCTCTGTCGATCGGGTTAGCCTGCTATCGCTCACTTGTACTTTCTCCTGGAAGCATGGAGGCACTGGGACGAGTTGGGGAAGGAATGATGGCTATCCCTTGGAGTGAGATGAGTGGGTGGGATGGAAGTTCAAATTTTTACGTCATGTGGCTGTCAGCAGTGTGATGTATGGTGGATGAAGGGTCTGAAGGGATATGCTGGGACGCAGCATTAGCTTGTATCCTGTTCTCAGAAACTGGTAGTTGCCTACATCATCAGACCCCGCAGTTCCAAAAGTTTGTTGTATAGTAGGTAGAGGTAGGATCTGCTTTCTGTAAAAAAAAACACCGTACAATGGGAAAACAGCAAACAATAAGAAAAATCCATTAAAGTACAAAGTATTCTCCCAATTATTATTATTATTAAACAAGAGTGCTACATGCCAGGAGAGAAAAGTTGTATTACTTTATTAAAGTACAGCACCCCCTTTCCCACCTCCTATTTAATATGAATATACTCATAGCAGGTCAGCCACAGCTGTACCCATGGCAGGGTAATCAGCAGATCCACCTTAATAGTGTGTCATCTGTAGATTCTCATAAGTGTGTCATCCATAGACCCTCATAACAATGTCATCCAAGATCCCCTCAGAGCAGTGCGTCATCCACCAACTCCACAACAGTATATCATCCACAGATCCCTGTATAACAATGTGTCAACTATAGATTCCCACATTAACAGTATGTCATAAACATATCACCCCATGTGCAACCCACAGATCTCCATAATAATGTGTCATCCCCAGATCCTCCATAATAGTGTGCCATCCACTCCTTTAATTGAAGAGTATCATTTGGTTTGAAATATTTTTTTAAAACATAGCAGCATTTGTTGGTCAGGTGAATCTTATAGTACAAAAATACAGTATATGTAAATGTTTCAGTAAGTTGTACAGACCCTTCCTCGTTATATTGTAGGCTCTGGGTCTTAGAAGAAGGCATCTACAGAGATTGCCAGCACTCACAAACACTGAGGAACCTTTATTACTAATGTTAGGGGCTGCAATGAAACGATCCTAACACCAGGACAGAACATATATCTAGATATTGTGATTATAATAGAATGATAAACAAGGAAACTATTAAAAATATCTATTAGCAATATATTATACCTTATAAATTACATACTTTAAATTGCAAATTTTAATATAAAGCATTATCATTGTATAATGCACAGTGAAATAAACTTCAAACATATTTTTTTTCAATTTACATATGAGCAAATTTCCACTTCCTGCCAGGTAATAGAAACATTCTTCTTACAACAGTGAACAGTAATCGTCCTATCCCCTCCCTTTGCATTTTTCGTGTTTTGCATCTTCACAACCTGGAATGTAACTGAGATTTTTTAGGGTTTGCATCAGTTCATATAAAGAACATGCCTATAACTGTGAACATTTGGCTTTATTTTTTTGTGTGAAGCAAACGACAAATAGGACAAAGTCAACAATGTGCATAACTGTTCACCCCCCTAAAGTCAGTACTTTGTAGAGCCTCCTCTTGTGGCAATTACAGCTGCAAGTAGCTTTATATAAGCTTCTATGAGCTTTCTACATCTTGCCACTGGGATTTTTCCCATTCCTAAAGGCAAAACTGCTCCAGATCCTTCAAATAGATGATTTTCTCTGGTGAACAGCAATCTTCAAGTCTCACAGATTCTCAGTTGAGTTAAGGTCTGGGCTTTGACTAGGCCACTCCAAAACATTGACACATTTCCCTTTAACCACTCAAGTGTTGCTGTTGCAGTATGCTTTGGGTCATTGTCTTGTTGGAAGGTGAACATCCATCCCAGTCTCAAATCACTGACAGACTAAATATCCCTGTATTTCGCAACATCCATCTTTACATCGGACCATTTTCCCTGTCCCTGCTGCCGAAAAATATCCCCACAACATGATGCTGACACCTCCATGCTTCACTGTGGGGATGATGTTCTTGGGGTGATGAGCTGTGTTGGTTTGGTGCCAGATATAGCATTTACCTTGGTGGCCAAAAAGTTACATTTTGGTCTCATCTGACCACAGTACCTTCCTCTATACATTTGGGGAGTCTCCACTTGTCTTTTGGCAAACTCAAAACAAGCCTTACAATTTGGGTGTGTAAGTATACAGTACAGACCAAAAGTTTGGACACACCTTCTCATTTAAAGATTTTTCCGTATTTTCATGACTATGAAAATTGTAAATTCACACTGAAGGCATCAAAACTATGAATTAACACATGTGGAATTATATACTTAACAAAAAAAGTATGAAACAACTGAAAATATGTCTTATATTCTAGGTTCTTCAAAGTAGCCACCTTTTGCTTTGATGACTGCTTTGCACACTTTTGGCATTGTCTTGATGAGCTTCAAGAGGTAGTCACCGGAAATGGTCTTCCAACAATCTTGAAGGAGTTCCCAGAGATGTTTAGCACTTGTTGGCCCTTTTGTCTTCACTCTGCGGTCCAGCTCACCCCAAACCATCAGGTCATCTGGCATAGCACCCCATCACTCTCCTTCTTGGTCAGATAGCCCTTACACAGCCTGGAGGTGTGTTTGGGGTCATTGTCCTGTTGAAAAATAAATGATGGTTCAGCTAAAAGCAAACCGGATGGAATAACATGCCGCTGCAAGATGCTGTGATAGCCATGCTGGTTCAATATGCCTTTAATTTTGAATAAATCCCCAACATTGTCACCAGCAAAGCACCCCCACACCATCACACCTCCTCATCCATGCTTCACGGTGGGAACCAGGCATGTAGAGTCCATCCGTTCACCTTTTCTGCGTCGCACAAAGACACGGTGGTTGGAACCACAGATCTCAAATTTGGACTCATCAGACCAAAGCAGATTTAAACTGGTCTATTGTCCATTCCTTGTGTTCTTTAGCCCAAACAAGTATCTTCTGCTTGTTACCTGTCCTTAGCAGTGGTTTCCTAGCAGCTATTTTACCATGAAGGCCTGCTGCACAAAGTCTTCTCTTAACAGTTGTTGTAGAGATGTGTCTGCTGCTAGAACGCTGTGTGGCATTGACCTGGTCTCTAATCTGAGCTGCTGTTAACCTGCGATTTCTGAGGCTGGTGACTCGGATAAACTTATACTCAGAAGCAGAGGTGACTCTTGGTCTTCCTTTCCTGGGGCGATCCTCATGTGAGCCAGGTTCGTTGTAGTGCTTGATGGTTTTTGCAACTGAACTTGGGGACACTTTCAAAGTTTTCCCAATTTTTGGACTGACTGAGTTTCATTTCTTAAAGTAATGATGGCCACTCATTTTTCTTTACTTAGCTGCTTTTTTCTTGCCATAATACAAATTCTAACAGTCTATTCAGTAGGACTATTAGCTGTGTATCCACCAGACTTCTGCACAACACAACTGATGGTCCCAACCCCATTTATAAGGCAAGAAATCCCACTTATTAAACCTGACAGGGCACACCTGTGAAGTGAAAACCATTTCCGGTGACTACCTCTTGAAGCACATCAAGAAACTGCCAAGAGTGTACAAAGCAGTCATCAAAGCAAAAGGTGGCTACTTTGAAGAACCTAGAAAATAAGACATATTTTCAGTTGTTTCACACTTTTTTGTTAAGTATATAATTCCACATGTGTTAATTCATAGTTTTGATGCCTTCAGTGTGAATTTACAATTTTCATAGTCATGAAAATACGGAAAAATCTTTAAATGAGAAGGTGTGTTCAAACTTTTGGTCTGTGCTGTAGGTTTTTTTTCTGCCCACTCTTCCATAAAGGTCACCTCAATGCTTATTGTGGTCGAATTGACAGATAGTCCAGTCTATGCTTGGGAACTCTGCAGCTCCTTCAGAGTTAGCTTTGGTCTCTGTGTTGCCTCTCTGATTAATGCCCTCCTTGCCCAGGCTGAGAGTTTTGGCAGGTTTGTTGTGGTAGCATGTTCTTTCCTTTTGATGATAATGGATTTGATGGAGCTCCGGGGGATCATCAGAGATTTGGATATTTGTTTAACACCCAACTCTGACTGGTACTTTTCAACAACTTTGTCCCTGACTTGTTTGGAGATCTCCTTGGCCTTCATGGTGTTTGGATAGTGGTGCCTCTTGTTAATGGTGTTGCAGCTTGTGTGGCCTTTGAGAAAGGTAAAGTGTATATACTGACAGATGTATCTACAAAAAAGGTTGCACTCTATCGTGCAAAAGCATGTCTAATATGAAATATATGAAATATGAATCGCAAAATGGCATTTGAACATTAGGAAAATATTTAAGAGACGCTTTGCACAGAATTTGATATAATCAAATAGTGTGAGCCCATCAACCAATCGTCAAGGTGGTCTCATAACTGATGGGTCCCTGACCCCCCTGTCCAAATGTGAACACTTACCAAAGGCCAATGTCTGTATGCCTGGGTGAGTATGGACACCTCTGTTCAGCAAAGCCTACATATGAGTTGGCCGGGACCAAGTGTGATGAGATGCAATTAAAAACCACATGGTGATGGGAGGAGTGCGCAGTCAGTAAGCTAACATAGAAATGACAAAAAAAGACTCGCACATGCAACCTTTTTTTGTAGATTCATGTATGGAGGTAGCTGCTCCTGGTATGCACCTATTCACACTGGCTTGGATGTGCGAGTCTTTTTTTGTCATTTCTATACTGACAGATATGACATATAGATTGCATGCAGGGGGACATCCTGTCACTAAGCATGTGACTTATGAAAGTAATTGCTTACATGAGAAACTTTTAGGAGCTTCATAGCAAAAGGGGAGAATACATATCCACACGCCAATTTTAGTAGAAAGACGTGTTCTACTTTTGAGCTTTGCACACGCTTTGGACATGATCAGAATTAGCTAGAAAGTTAGAAAGTTAAATGTTTCTTCATCATATAAATAATTGTTTTGTATTTACTGTAGTACACCTTAAAAATGTCAATTAAGGAAAATTAGCAACATGTGCAGGAGATTTCAGAAATCTCGATACTTAGCTTGTCCAGTAAGCACAATGATGCTGTTTTTACGGGAAAAAAACTAGGTAAAAAATGCCACATGCGAGCAAGCCCTAATAGAGAGCCCCCTTTTAATTCTGTATATCCGACCATGATACATTGACAGCCACTACAGTATGTTTCATTGCTCTTTTTCTTTATATTTTTGTTAACATGTGTTATCAGTCACCCAACACTGTGCAAAACGAGGAGTAACATTTTTTGGATTATTCGTGTGATATCAACATTACTATTTCCTGCACATCGAGTTTCTAAGCAACATAAGCCATTTATATCCTGTAGAGTGGGATGACATTTCCATTACTTTATATAACATGCCTGTTTATCTGAAAAGCAGAAAGTGCTCTCACACCTAAAGAGATTAGAAGCGCAGTTAACATAGGAAGTGAATCATCGCGGCTCATATTAGGCAATACAGGAAGTCATTCATTAGAGCAAATAACAGGATTCCAATCTCCCGTTTACATCAATGTCTATAGTTATACATCAATGTCTATGCTGCTTGGATGATGGAAAAAGCTGACCAGGGCACCTTTGTTCAGTTATTTTTTCTGATTTAAAATCCACTTTTCTTGCAATAGAAAAATGACTTGACAAAGTTGTGTTTGCCTTCTATCCATTAATTTGTGGACTATGAAAACAAATCTGGGAAGAAACTGAAAATCTCGTGGGTTAGGCGTACCCAATCCAACTTTCAAGGCAAAGGTTACTGCATCCTGTGCAGCAGTGTAAATTACAGTTTTCCTATTTAGGATCCTGGGCAGGCCATATCATCCACTTAGACTTTGGGTGCATTCATACCGGCATATAACTTATCTTATCGGATTGCACTCTGTCCAGTGTTATACTATGGGGCAGCGCAGATCTGCAATTATTTTCTCAGGCCAATTCGCAATGAAAAAACAATCGTAGCATGCTGCGAGTGGCTCCGATATTCGGATCACATGCACCCATATAAGTTTATGGGTGCATGTGAAACATCGGACTACACGCGGATATCATCCAAGTGCAGTTCAACATCTGCAGACACGGACAATGGAGAAGAAGGAGAAATTTATTTCTCCTTCTTCACCATACCTGAGCTCTGACTCTCGCATGTGGGAGATTCGGATCACAAGCAGATGACACTCGGCAAAAAACTCTGACACAGTTTAATCTAAGTGACATTAGCATAATCGGCCCGATTCTCTCGCATGAGAGAATCTACGTCAGTGTAAATGAGCGCTTTAAATGTAAAATGAGCAGAATCATAATCAAAGTCTGGCCCTGGAGCCAGGGCAGGTGAGAAAAAGAGGGTCAGTTCAACCAGAAGAAATTGTGTCAAATACATCACCTTCAGACTGTCAAACATTGTTCTGCCCTGTTGGGATGAGTTACCCAGAAAAACAGCAGTAGATTCGAATGTGACTTGGTGAATATTCATGGCTCCATTGTGAGATCATTTGCTTACATTTTCCCATAGAGCATTGCCAATAAAAATCCAGAGTCAATCCTCCCCAAAAAATGAAAGACCCAAGTTGAAGGACCACAGGCATATCACATCTGGCATAGTTATTTTTTTCTTAACTATGGAAACTGATCCTCTAATGGATGCAATTTCTACTGAATACATGAGAAGATTAGATTTTCTAACTTTCCTCCATTAATAGAAAACAATAAGAAGAAATTTACACATATTACACCAAATCTTATCCTTGATGTAAATTAGTGGCTGTGAAGTGTTCTGCATCCTCAAATTCAGTCACATTAATCCTCTTCTTTAAGAATCTCTTATCTCAAATTTATTGTGATAATTTACATTAGGTATATTGTGTTTACAATCCTTCTCTTAGATGCGAATTGAACAGACGGCTCGTATTAATCATATTCTGCTTGGGAAAAAAAATACATAAGTCTACATAATTGTGCAATGATAATGTGATTGTGTCTCCAAAGTATATATTCATAATTCATTATTATTCGTTGGGAACAATAACTCATGAATATTGTAAGACCGGAATAACGGCTGCTAGGATCAGGTGGTCAAATCATACTTCAATATGTCCTTTGTGTTATTTTTTAGCATAGTATCAGCTATGGTTCAGTACTTCTAAAAGGCTGCATCCAATCCTTTTTTTTTAATAAACTGCTGCAAAAATGTCATTGTTGGGAAAACATACTGTGTTTGTCAGTAAAGTTATATTTATGTACCTTGTTTAATTATACACAATTGTGCACAACTTTATAGAAATTAGCCCCTTCACGACATGCGCTGTACATGTACAGCACTTGTCGTGTCCCTCCCTTTGATGTGGGCTCTCCGGCGCTGAGCCCACATCTTACCCGGCACATATCAGCTGTTTTGAACAACTGATATGTGCCCCTAACAGCCACAGGTGGAATCGTGATCCACCCGTGGCTGTTAACCCATTGAATATCGCTGTCAATCTCTGACAGCGGCATTTAATGTGATTGCCTGTGTTTAGCGGAGACGATCAGACAACTGCAGCTTCTAGTTTTCCATGGAGCATGCAAAAAGTAAACTAAAATGTTTTTAAAATATTTAAAAACATAAAAATTATATAAAAGTTTAAAAGTTCACTCGCCCCATACAAGTTAAATACGTAAAAAAAACAAACTCAGCAGTTTCTCATCCTCCCTGGGTCCAACGCTATTTGGGGCTAATCTGCAAGTTACCAGCATTTTGACACCATTTGGCTCCAGCACTGAGAGCCCCACTGCGGGGAGAAAATGAACTTAATTCCACTGGCCGGCTCACTTTTTCAATCATAGGTGTGGTATCTGCATGGCTTCAGTCATCACTCAGTGTACAGTACAGAGAGCGGTGCCCGAAACCGCACTCACGGCCCTGTCTGACAGCCAGTCTTAATGATGAGCGATCTGTCAGTCTATACACTCAGCGGTAACTTAAACCGTGATGGTACCATCTCTGTGACTGAAAGAGCTAGGCTGCCAGATAGACTAAAGTTCATTTCCTCTGGGCAGTGGGGCTCTCCGTTCGGATGACTCACAGTATCATAACGCTATTAACATGCAGATTAACCCCATATCTGCAGGGTTACAGTGCAATTTTATGTGACTGGTTCCCTTTAAATGCTGGACTGTTGCAAAAAGTGCTACACTTTGACATTAGTTGTGCTCAACTGAGGAATAAAACCAGCTTTAAAATTGATACCCTGCAAAAATAAATGTAAAAAAGGTATGGCTCACTGAATGAGGTGACATATTAAAAAAAGATTTTTGCAGTCCAGCACGGTAGCTCGGTAGTTTGCATTGTAGCGCTTTGGTCCTGGGTTCAAATCCCAACAAGGACTTCCTTTTCTTGCCCAGAGAGATCAATGACTGAACCCAATTCCTCGCCCTGAGTAAATGCACTGGAACAGCAGGATGTCAGCAGACGTGTGTGTGACGCCCCAGGGTCCTGGTTGTCACAGTGGCATTGCTTTCCTTACGGGGAGAGTGATGTCACTCTTGGAAGTGATGGAGGATTCCTTTTTGACAGGTAAGCAGCACATACAAGACCGTTCTGACTCCAGGCCAGAAGGGAGAGCTCTACACCCGACTTCAGGGGAGCTGCTCTCTCTGGTCAGGAGGAGTAGTTAGTTTCTAGGCAGTTGGTAAAAATTAGACAGTTGGTTCCAGATAGCAGATTGGAGCAGTCTGAAACAGAAGAACGGGTGAGGGGCCGTACAGCCTGAGGTGCTGGAGCTCCTAGATAACGAGATACAGAAGGAAGAACAGCCTTTAGCTAAAATACCAGAGAGCGAAGCACAGGAGAGTGACAACAAGGGACAATAGCTGTGACTGGGCTACCTCCCTGATAGAGCGCAGATACCAGTAACCGGAAGACCGAGGTTGTCTCATACTCTAGGAGGCACATCAGAAACCAATAGGACAGCTAGACTATACGTAACCTGTCCGCCCTAATGCCCAGGAGACACAGTGACACGTGGAGCCCAGGTCATGTTAGAGACCCTGTAAAAAGGCTCGAGTCACCTGTCATATGGGTTTGTGTCCCACTTCAATAAAGGACAGAGATAACTGAGAGGACCTTGCTAAGAAGCCATAGGCAGTAAGGGACTATAATACCACCATGCTAAGAGGAAGGCTTTTAATTCCACCAGGTAAAACTGGACTCTGAACTCACTTCCAAGCCGGCTGGACCCTGCCTGTACCTGTGATCTAGTGCCTTGGACTGTGGCTGCCTGTTACCATCAGTAAACCAGGTAAAAAGACTTCACAACTGCATCCTTCGTTCTTTACTGCACCACTCACCATCTTCCATCTATTCACTGGGAGCCCTGGGGACCTACTTCTCCTGTGGGAAGTTTTACCATCTGGCTGCCATAACATCACCCAGAGGACCCCTTTAAGCAGTGTTGGTCATCCCTGACCGAATACCACAAATGGCATCACAAACATTTATTATTTTACAAATCCCTTTAAAGACCTTTCCTTTAACATGGGCGCCCAGGGCCATGGACCGGGGCGCCACCACCGTGACACATCCCTTTAAGTACCAGACCCGGTACCGAGTACCCCACGGCCCGGCGGGCGTTTCATGTGAATATGCAGTGTCAGTGTGGGTGTGCTCTTACCCTTAGGAGGCATCATGGTGGCTCAGTGATTAGCACTTTTGCTTTGCAGCGCTATAGTTCTGGTTTCAAATCCCACCAATGTCATATCGTGCAAAGAGTTTGTATGTTCTCTCTATGCTTGTTTGGGCTTTCTTTCAACAAAAACTGATAGGGAATTTCGCTTATGAGCCCCAATGGAGGCAGAGATGATAAGGTCTGTAAAGTACTGTAGATTTAATGGCGCATTATAAGTAAGATAACTAACAAAATAGGTTTTATCTTTAAAGAGGACCTATCACTGGATTTTTTTTAATTTAAATTCAGCACCTCCTCCAATTGGTGCTATTCCACTGATTCTGGGACAGATTTCCTTTTTCTTCTGTGCCCCTTCATTCCAAAGGTATGCCCCCTGGAAATAAAGATGCTAATTGTCCCTAGCTGGGTGTATACCACAGAACTTGCCCTTGTTCTGATTGGCTAGCTTCAGAGGAGAAAAATCAAACACGCCAAGAGAAGTTCTGCGGTACACGCCCAGAGAAAATGTGTGTCTTTATTTCTTGAGGTCATAACTTTGAACAGAAAAGCACAGAAGAAGAATAAAAACAGTTCCAGAATCAGTGGAGCAGTGGCAATTGGAGGAGGTACTACGTTTAAGCTAAAAAAAAAATCCAGTGAAGTATCCTCTTTAAGGGATCAAATGATAAAAAGAAAGGAATTTACTGTCCACAACCCTATAAAGATTAACTCTGTAAAACACTGAGCATTGGTTACCATTACATTATGGCTAAATTGGATCTATGGGATGGATTGGGCGAAGATGTGTCTGTGTTCCTTACTTAGCCTAATGAGTGAAGTGACTAATACCCTTTCATTATCTCCCTGACCCCTCGGTAGCAATCTAATTAACCTATAATTCCTTTAGCATCATTATTAAGCGCATCCGTTTTATCCACTCTATACTTTGCAGCCACGTCTCAGCGTACAGAGTTTGTAAAATCAATTTCTTCTGTTGCCAACACTCTGAATTACACATTCAGGAACCTTTGTCTTTGAAATCGAATCATACATCCAATGTATTGACAAGCACAATTATATTCCATCATTTTAAAGTGCAGCTTTGGAGTGACAGGAAATGTGTTTCCCTTGATTAAACATGTGGCAAAGCCAGAACAATTTTTAAAACTCCTTGGATACAAACTTGGATACAATGACGGGTGGCGGGAAGTGTAAAATACCCTATATGTTTTCAGCGTGGAGACTTGCTTCTTTAATAAAGCCCAACTTGTAACAGTATCTACTACATCAGACATATGTATGAAAATTTATATGCAAAATTTGATGTATGTATCGTGTCATTGTGACCTCTAAATATATTTAAAATCCTCTAAAAGGGAAAAAAAAGAGAGTTAAAAAAATATATACGGTAAACTTTATTAGATTCAATTAAAAAACAACAATACGTAAGTAAATCTGGCAATACAGACAAGGATTAAATTGGGGGGAAAAAAATTCCCCCAAAAAATTGGTTTGTGAGCACCCATGGGAACACCGTAAATGCAAAGTATGTTGCATGGAATGCAGTGAAATAGTGAGTAACAAAAGATATAGAGTAACATCAAATATTGTAATGATACCCAGTGCGTGTGGAACCAGAGGTGAAGCCTAGGGGGCGCTGCAGCAGAGAACACAGGCCAGCGAGAAAATAGCGAGATTGCCGCAAGGTGCCGTGCGTACTGTACTGAAGCCCAGCAGGATGTGCGAGGTCAGAGGGAAGGATGGGGTGGAGCCAACCACGCGATGGACTGGAGACGTCTGGAAGTGGTAATGGGGACTTAGTCAGGAGCAAGCAAAAGAGGTTCTCAGGAGCCGAATGGTGAGAAAATAGAGAAGTCAACAACGAGCCGGGGGTCAGAGGCCAGGAGGGAGCGCGGTATCCGATGGGCAGGACAGGAGAATAGTCAGGAGAGGAGCCGAGTGTCAGAAACCAAAGAAGTCAGGATAGTACAGAACCAGGAAACAAATGAGTCAAGAAACAAACCGGGTCATACACAGATAGACACAGACACACAGAGGAACAAGGATGGTTAACTGGGTAACCTGTGTCAGCTACACTAGCCAAGAGTAACGGAAGTATCACCGACACTAGACCCAGGAACAAGCAGCATTAAATAGCAACCCCAGAATCAAAGAGAGGCAAACTAGCATTAACCCTGACCTGACCAGGACGGAGGCTGAACCATCCCATCCTGAGTCATGACAAATATAAGCCAATATACAAAAGTATACAATATATAATTATACCTATACTAAGGTTCCAATACAAAAAACAGCAATTATAACCCACAGGGGGGTAGAAGGTAACAGAAATACTGGTTAGTTGTGCTAAGCTCACCCACCAAACACCCGACGCACGTTTCCCAAATGCTTTGTCGGGACCCCTGATGGCACATGTATGGCTCTCTTCATTCACTTTTATGAGGGTTTCAAAAATAACAAGGAGAAAATTTGTCAATTTTTGGAACTCCCATTTAAATGGATAGAGAGATCTACGCATGTGATGCCATCTCTCCACTCTTGATATGGTTCAATGTAGACTGTCTTCTTTTTTATTCTTGTAAAGCTATTTTTTTTTGCTTAGAAAAATTGCCAATTAGACAGTTCAAAGTTTTCTCTTACATATTTTTATAGTTTTTTTTATTGGAAATCTTAGGATGCCAATTTGTATCCTAATTACTGTTAATTTCAAGCAAGAATATCATGCCACTGTGCATTGTTCTGGACCGTGATGCTTGACATTAATGAATACATACATCAAAGGCAAAGTACATGCCCAGAAGTAACATGTATAATATTCAAAAGGCGATTCAGATTCCTTTCTTCCAGCTGGTATCCTGTTCCTTTGCATTATGCAACAGAGAGGAAATGATTTGCTAAGAACCAGCTGTTATTACCCTTAATTTTCCTGAAAATCTCATCATGAACTCTCTTGTTTTTCAAGTTATGCCGTGTTATGTGAGTACTGATTTATGTAAATGTACATTAGCTATTATAGTAATGGTACAACTCAGTAGGGTAAAAAAGTGGGGCCCTAATGCACTTCACTTTTAGCAAGATCTTTACCAAAATTCAACAGCTGTACATATATTATACAATATAGACACCTCCACATTGAAATTTCAACCTCAAGAAGGAAAAATCATGGAATTATGGAAATCACAGGAAGGATAGACATGTTAATTAAATGCAAATGATTAAAACATGGGGAAAAAAAATCAAAATATCTCGAGATACTCAATATCAATCATGAAATCCTTGCTCTGACACGACTTAAATAAATTAACACAGCCTTAAGAAAATAAAGCAAAAACCGTCTGTTCAAGAGATTTGTATGCACATCCTCAAATACCGGTTTGACGAAAGACAATAGAATGCAAAATTTAACGTTTAGAAATAAATCTTTATTGTATTTATAGATTAAAAAATAGAATATTCAAGCAACAGGAATAGAAAAGAGAATGGGAACATGGAATCACAAAATATCAAAAATAGTGTCCTTATAGAGTACTTAAAAACATGAAAACAATGAAGAAAAAAAAAACTCTCAAAAAAGGAAATATATATGCAGTGACAATAATTCTTATCATTTCATAAATAAATGGACCATAAAGTGCATAGTGCAACTGAAAACATTCATACTGAATTGAAAACATCCGAAGTGGATAAAAATAAATCTGTGTCAAGAATGTCACATGACTAAAAGATAGCCGATATGTATCATGTGATTAAGGTTATGCCAGAGTCATGTTGAAGTGAATATGAGCACAAAATTAGATAAATTGGTGAAGTACCTATAAAGTGCTGTATGCAAAGGTTCCAGCATCCACGTCCCCGACAGCGCCGTTTCGCACAATGCTTCCTCAATGGGGTGTAGTTTAACATGGCTGGAGGTGATGCCTTAAATACCCAAGAAGGGAACATGATTTGATACATAGAAGTCACGTGTGAGCAAAATACGGGCGCTTTTCTAACATGACTTATCTGCTATCAATTAATTTATTAATGGTTGTCAGAGAAATGTTTTGCCACCTTGGGACCTAAATCATCAAGATCTGATGCTGGCAGCTGCCTTTGCAATTGACAACCAATGACATTCCAGGTGTGTTCGATAAGAGGCAAGTCCAGAGACACTGCAGGCCATGGTAGAACAGTTAGATCATGCAGTAGCACAAGCAATATGCGGACTGGTGTTATCATGCTATCATGTCGAAATGAGGTTCCTTGGACATTTTAGAGAAATGACTGTATCACTGGTTCCACAACCGTATCAATGTAATGCCAAGCTGTTAATTTACCTGGAAGACTTTATGCTGCCCCACACCATAATCCTGGGAGTAGGACAAGTGTGACGTTCCATCATGGAGGACGTTTTCATGGTGTTGCCCTCAAACATTAACAATGGTATTTATATGCTTAAAGTATAGCAATCAGAGCAAGCTCTGGCTGCAGTAGTTACAAGCAGATGCTGGCTTTGTAACACAGCCGGCATCTGCAGTGTATGAGACAGGTTCTGCTCCTAGACCTGCTTCATACTTTTCTTAATGACCTATGATGAAAATGTGAAAATGTACATCCCAAGTCGTTAAACGGTTTACAGCAGGAGGAAGAATGAAAACTTATCCATTAGTTTATGATTTTTTTTTTAAACTTGTGGCCACATTTGATGTGGAAAAAATAATTATACCTATGTTTGGGTTAACCTCTGCAATGTGGGTGGTTTTCTCCTCATCACTTTTTTGACACACTTCTTCTTGAGTGATTATACTTAGATGCCTTCCTCCCTCTTTAACCCTAAGAGAAAGGAGGAGCAAAGGAAAACGACAAAGTTAGGAGAATTGAAGAGGAGCAGCAGAACAACCAGTTCGGTATTGGATTTGCACATTTTCTACGTCAGCAAAGTGTAAGGAATTTTTAATGAAGAGACTATTTAGAAATTCTTTCATTTTATATTTAGAAATCAATGTCTTCCTAAATTTTAAATTAAAATAAGCAATATATTTGGCATATCCAGTGCTCCATTTTTATGTAAGAGAATTCCAAATCTTCATCATAGTTCTTGGTTAAAATGTAAAACTGTGTATTTGAAGTGACAACTAAGATAAATTAAAATGCTTACTGCATAATTCTGATACATTCTGATACAGTATATAATAATCTCTTAGACTTACTATAGTGACAGTGCAGGCAGATATAATGTTATCTGTTCAAAAGGTTATCTGTGATGAAAAAAAGAACTCCAAAATCCAATGAAAGCTGATTACTTAGTGCTGCATTTAGCTATTACTTTAGAAAAATAGAATAGAATAAATGTATTATCTTAACAAATACCATTCAGCAGCTTCTCAAACTTCCACTTTTGAGATAAGGCTTAAGGTACCTTCACACATAACGATTTCTTTAACGATATCGTTGCTTTTTGTGACATATCAACGATATCGTTAACGAAATCGTTATGTGTGACAGCGACCAACGATCAGGCCCCTGCTGGGAGATCGTTGGTCGCTGGGGAATGATCAGGACCTTTTTTTTGGTCGCTGATCACCCGCTGTCATCGCTGAATCGGTGTGTGTGACGCCGATCCAGCGATGTGTTCACTGGTAACAAGGGTAAATATCGGGTTACTAAGTGCAGGGCCGCGCTTAGTAACCCGATATTTACCCTGGTTACCATTGTAAAAGTAAAAAAAAAAAAACAGTACATACTCACATTCCGGTGTCTGTCACTTCCCCCGCCTTCAGCTTCCCGCACTGACTGTGAGCGCCAGCTGTAAAGCACAGCGGTGTGTGACAGCTCTCCAGCGACCACACAACGACTTACCAACGATCACGGCCAGGTCATATCACTGGTCGTGATCGTTGGTAAATCGTTTAGTGTAACGGTACTTTTAGTCTTTCATTATGTGCTAAAAGACTATAGCATCCTGGCATTATTTTGTTTCACCTGTACCCAGTGGCATAGCTAGAGTCCGGTGGACCAGGTGCAAAATTTGAACTGGGCTCCCCACATCCTGGTATGTATATATATATATACATATATATATATACACATATATATATGTATATACAGACACCAAATCATGGAGCGAAAAACACCACCAAAACAGCCAAGTGTTTTCTTGAATAGAATAAAATATTGAAATTCTTTAACAGCGAAAAGAAATAAAAAACAGTAAATTAATAAAAGATATATAAACACAGAGATATTCAATTACAGCCTGAGATGCCAAAGGATGCTACAGACATGACACCACCATGGAACAAAGTAATACAAAAGTATAAACAGTCTCCCCAATCTAAGTATTATTTCAAATTAAAGTGCATTGTGCAAATTCCTTAGAAAATATTGGGATAACTGAACCCTGAATGTCAAGAAGGAGTGAGTATTACCACAATCGCATAGAAATATTCTCTCAAATCTCTGGTCAGTGACCTATCACATACAGCTTCACTCCACAAGAACTACAGGGCCATAAGTATTATAAATATTTCTTACCCATAGTGATGTCCATCTATAGCAACGCACCCCGACGCGCGTTTCGCAAATGGCTTCCTCAAGGGGCCAAGATGATATATGGAATCCCCTTTGTCCACTTTATATAGTCCATGGTCAATCATCATTGGTGGCGCATGTGGCCGGTCAACCTGGAGCCGCATGGTATCATCACGAGTGGCGTCAAAATGACGATGCGGCTCATGGGGAGATCCCCGATGATGTCACTGAGCCGCATACGTCACGAATAGGTGCCAGATGTGATGCTGCAGTACATCCCGTCCCGGAGACATGCACGCTGAATCAAGCTACACATGGCGCCATGTTGTTAGAGGGCAATTATGCCCACAATCTTTAATTACCCAATTCCCTAACAAAGTAAATAAAAGGGACACTCCTAAAGTGCATGTGCATATAATAAAATAGTATAATAATTCAGTTGCTAATACATATTTTACCCCAAGTGTAACCATTAGTATAACAAATAAAGTGCCTATAGTGATATACTGTAGATAAGGAGTGATATAAACAACACATCATGATAGAAGTGCATAATAATCAGAATACAAATATACAGTACAATAGTGGTACATCATTCAGATCAGTATACATCATATTAAATAGAAAGAGAGGGGAAATTAGATAAGTCCTAATTAAGGAAATATGCACCCATAGATGTTTCAATGAATAGCTGTCTTCAAAACACGATGGACCATACTAGATCTTTTTCAATGAAGAATATATAGAGTTATACATATATATATATATATATATATATATATATATATATATATTATATAACTAGAAAAAAGAAGAAAAACAAAAATAAATAAAAAACAAACATATTAAAAACCCGCAATCAACAGTCAAAAGACGAGGATCTGAACTACAAGAAGGACGAGAAACTGAGCTGCTCATTAAGTCCTACTGGAGCTAATGTATCTAATGTCGCAATCCAATGGCATTCTTTTTGCGTGAGTATACGTGTACTGTCACCACCTCTTATCCCCATATGGACACAGTCAATTCCTTTGATTTTCAGTACGCAGAGGTTACATTTATGTTTGATCTTAAAATGTCTTGGGATTGTCTTTAAAGAATCCATGTCGTCCACATCAGGGGTGCCCTCAATATCTCTAATGTGTTCCCGGGTTCTAACTCGTAATTCTCGCGTTGTCAATCCAACATATATTAAATTACAACTGCGCATAGCATAGTATACTACATGTGTAGCAGTGCAGGTAATATATTCCCTAATTTCAAATGTTTTGAGGCCGTCCGATAATATGAAAGACGTGGATCTTACAAGAGTTTTACAACCCAGACACCTACCACATGGGAAGAATCCCTTACTTTTCCCCTTACCATTAAATAGATATTGTGATTTTGAAACAGAGTGGCTAGACACCAACATATCCTTAAGGTTTTTCCCCCTTCGTGCCATCATTAGAGGGGACAGCGACAAATGTTTACAAAGAACAGGATCAGTCATTAAGATCGGCCAATGTCTCATGAGGATCGTTCTTAAAGTTTCCCATTGTTGGTTGTAAGTGGATATAAAACTTGTTCCCATGTTTTTGGTTAGATTTTCATTTTTCTTTTTTGAGGCAAGAAGCTCAGTTCTTTTCGTATTTCTTGCTCTCTGATATCCTCTTTTAATGCACCTGTTACTGTAGCCCCTGTCCCAAAATCTCTGCCCAAGGTAACTGGCCTGTCCCTCGAACAGCACATCAGAGGTACAGATTCTCCGGGCCCGAAGAAATTGGCCTGTGGGAATGGCACTAATAGTGGAGCTCAGATGGGCAGATGAGGCATGAAGAAGCGAATTAACAGATGTCTTTTTGCAATACATATCTGTATGTATCATGCCATCATCTTGCAATCTGAGCTCCACATCAAGGAAAGAGATCATTTTATGGTCTTAGGTATATGTAAGTTTGATATTGGATCGGTTGCGGTTAAGACCCACCATAAACTTTTCAAGATCAGCAGCAGACCCCTGCCAGATAAACAGGATATTGTCAATGAAGCGATACCACCCAAGTATCTGGGGAGCGGCATGTGCGCATCCAACAGCAAACCCCTCTCCCAGTAGCCAAGAAAGAGGTTAGCAAAAGAGGGCGCACAGGACGCCCCCATTGCAGTGCCGCACTTCTGTAAGAAAAATCGGTCCTTAAATGTGAAGAAATTATGTGTGAGTATAAAGCACAACAGGTCCAATATCAATTCCCTAATGTCCGCAACCAAATTGCTGATTTCCAAATAAAACTGCAGTGCTTCCAGACCATCCTTATGATGAATACTTGTATAGAGGGCCTCAACATCTGCTACTACCAAGAATGTGTCAGAATCAAGGGACAGGCCATCCAGTCGGCGTAGGATGTCCGCAGTGTCCCTGACATACGAGGCTAATGTCTCAACCTGTGGTCGCAAATAATGTTCAATAAATTTACAAATGGAATCACAGAGCCCTCCTATTCCAGAGACAATCGAGCGCCCCGGGGGACAGATAGGTTACTTATGGACCTTGGGCAGAAGATAAAAGGTTGGAATAACAGGGCATTTTACAACCAAGCCATATAGCACCCTCTCTCATGTGCTATCTCCAAAAGAGACACCAGCTCACTCTTAAGGTACCTTCACACATAACGATATCGTTAACGATATCGTTGCTTTTTTGTGACGTAGCAACGATATCATTAAGGAAATCATTATGTGTGACAGCGACCAACGATCAGGCCCCTGCTGGGAGATCGTTGGTCGCTGAACAAAGTCCAGAACTTTATTTCGTCGCTGGATCTCCCGTGGACATCGCTGGATCGGCGTGTGTGACACCGATCCAGCGATGTCTTCACTGGTAACCAGGGTAAACATCGGGTAACTAAGCGCAGGGCCGCGCTTAGTAACCCGATGTTTACCCTGGTTACCAGCGTAAAAGTAAAAAAAAAAAAACACTACATACTTACCTACCGCTATCTGTCCCCGGCGCTGTGCTCTGCACTCCTCCTGTACTGGCTGTGAGCGTCGGTCAGCCGGAAAGCAGAGCGGTGACGTCACCGCTCTGCTTTCCGGCCGCTGTGCTCACAGACAGTACAGGAGGAGTGCAGAGAAGCAGAGCGCCGGGGACAGACAGCGGTAGGTAAGTATGTAGTGTTTGTTTCTTTTTACTTTTACGCTGGTAACCAGGGTAAACATCGGGTTACTAAGCGCGGCCCTGCGCTTAGTAACCCGATGTTTACCCTGGTTACCCGGGGACTTCGGGATCGTTGGTCGCTGGAGAGCTGTCTGTGTGACAGCTCTCCAGTGACCAAACAGCGACGCTGCAGCGATCCGGATCGTTGTCGGTATCGCTGCAGCGTCGCTTAATGTGAAGGGGCCTTTAAATGAGATCAAGGGATTAGTAGCTAATTGAGTATATGTCTCTTTATCTTTCAGTTGTCTAAATGCTTCCCTCTCCTACATCTCAACCGGCCAGATAGCCACATTCCCCCCTTATCAGCGGGCTTGATGACAATGTCATCAAAATGTTTAAGTTCTTCTAATGCCATGCGTTGTGATGCAGTGAGGTTATCCCTATATCTCCTGTTCTTAATAGTCTTAAGATCTTTTGTCACCAGTCTAGCAAAAATATCTACCTGTGAACATAGTGACAAGGGGGTGAAAGTGGTCGATCTAGAAAAAATAGGAGGTGGAGAGATACCTTGAACTTCTGGATTTGATTCCTGTTCTAGTTCCTTCAATGCCTCAAGTGCTTCCTGTTCTGTAGCGCTATCCGGATCCTGTCCTGAAGGGAATTTGGAATGAAGTTTATGCAGGACCAATTTTCTTGAAACTAGATGATAATCCTAAACTCAGTAGTTCTTTCTGAGTATCAGATAAATAATGAGAAGATAAATTAATCACCTCAAGAGTGTTAGTTTTAGCCCTCTTATCCACGGGTGAAGATGTAGGTATTTTGCGTTTTTGGTAGTTCTTTCCGCCTTTCGATTTATTCATTCCCAAATGTTCCCTTCTTTCCCATAAAGTTTTAAAGTTCTCAGGACTCTGACTTCTTTCTTCTACCGATGACATAGATGAAATAGAAGTAGAACGTGCCCGTGAGGAAGACCTATGGCCAATTTTGTTCCTCCTCCATCTATAGACCTGATTATTCGGAAGATCCAATTGATCCCGTTGATATTTCTTTGTCTTTTTCTCAACTGCCGTATTTTCTGGTGTATAAGACGACTGGGCGTATAAGACGACCCCCAACTTTTCCATATAAAATATGGAATTTGGGATATGCCCGCCGTATAAGACGGGGGTCATCTTATACACCCAGTCATCTTATACGGCGTGTGGTTCCCAGGGTCTGGAGGAGAGGAGACTCTCCTTCAGGCCCTGGGATCCATATTCATGTAAAAAATAAAGAATAAAAATAAAAAACATGGATATACTCACCCTCGGACAGCGCTTGGCTCACAGCGCTGCTAGCGTCTCCCTCCGTTCCTGAGAATGCAGAGAGTGAAGGACCTTTGATGACGTCGCGGTCACATGAATATTCGATAGTATAGAAATCCTAAAAACTCTGGTTTCTCAAACGCTAGACTCCAACCGCACGTTGTAGAAGACGATATCTACTGTGCTGCTTCGAGCCACTTGGCGACTGTCATTGCATCAACTTGCATACATTTTTTAATATTTTATAACAAAGCTAACAATCTCCAAGCCATTTCAATTTCTACAAGTATCAGCAAACACCTGAGAACCTGCTACCTCTTTATGTTTGCACAAGAAGATTGCAGACTCAGTTGGGAGAAAGAAACTGTACAAGGTTGGTCACTATATAAATTAAGGGTTATCAGTGGTTAAAGAACAGAAGGAAATTTTACTAAATAACAAACTTTATATCTTAGAATTAGAACTTTTTTTAATTGCACCCTGAGAGTTTTCTTGGACATTTTGGAGAAGGCGGCTGTGGCACAGCAATTATCCTAGGATGCTCTCCTTGTAATTTTATTTATTTGAATGTCTAAATGTCACCGCTAAAGCCAAATATTGCTCGAATTTGCTTCGCAAGGTATTTTTAGTCACCATTATCACCACATCACTGACACCACGGCTGCACTGCATTCAGCAACCTTTCTATTTATCATGTTAGGTTTGTTATTTTCTTTTTGCTGAATTTAGTAAATTATTCTTCTTATTCAGGATTTCTGTAGTGTGAAAATGTATAGGGACATAAAAATGTCATCTTAACTTATTTTTTTTGTTTAGAAAACTTCCTACACAGGTATCATCCTTTTACTGTTCAGATTGTCACAACCATTATTAAGATCTCTTCCACTTTGGAAACACAGTGGATTATAGGGGTATACCGTACCAGATATCTGCCTTCTGTCTACAATTACTCATACGTTAAAAGGGAATGTCATCAGGATATTAGACCTCTAACTTAAGACATGTCTTCAAATGCCCATTAATACGTGTTAAATCTACATCTTGCTTGTAGTATTTTATGTGGAATGTTGCAGCGGTCAATAAAAACGTAATTCTGGAATTTTTTTTTTCCATTACACCATTTACCGATCAGATTAATTTACTTGATATATTGATAGATCGGACATTTCTGAACACAGCGATACCAAATAGGTTTTTTTTTTTTTATTATTATTGTTTTACTTTCAATGGGGCAAAAGAAAGGTGATTTGAACTTCAATGTTTTTTTTAACATTTTAAAAATTTTATGTTATTTTTCAATGTATTTAATAGTCTATGTAGGGGTCTTGAAGCTGTGATCATCTGTATGGCTATGTATAGCATAAAGCATGATCTCCTATGAATGTCAGCCACAGGGCGGCATTCACAGGAGGATCGTAATGACAGGCACGAGGGTCATCAGTAGACCCCCGGCAGTCATGATAACCCATTGGCGATCACGTCATGCACCTGCCAATGGGAGCCTGAAATGACACACTCCCTACTGTCGCATGTTAAATCCATCTGTCAGAGATTGACATTTGCTTTTAACAAGTTGACAGCCGCGGGTGGTGATCCACACCACACATGGTTAAATCCACATGATTGCTGATTCAATCAGCCATCATGTGCCAGGAAAGATCTAGGCTCCGCATGCAAGCCTGCATTAAAGACAGGGACACAATATCACAACATATCATGTAAATACGTCATATGTCATGAAGGTGTTAATTGCAAGTGTAGCGGGATGGACACTGCACTTCCAAGTCTCCAATTCTCCTGCTTCTCTTCCTATTTTCCCACCCACTACCAACCTTTGATCCTTGACTGACAGGTCACTCTTCTCTCATTGACCTACCTCTCCTACCTTAGATTCTAGGAAGGCATCATCATTGCCCGGGCATCATCTCCTGAGAGGAGGCGACACATGTGTAGTAAGCTCCTGATGAAGGTACAAGAGCTGGACTATCGATCTGCACATGCATGTATGACCAATAGCTCCTGCCTAAAAATAAGGAAAAAGGGGCAACTCACCCAATACTGAAAGATAAGAGTAAAGTTTCCAAAAAAATAAATAAATAAATAGTAGCAATATAAACCATGGTCAATCAAAAAAGCTGGATGAATGAAAAGAGCCAACACAGTGCAAAAATCAGGGATAGTAAAAGTATAAATGCAAGTAGACTCAAATAAGCATTCTATAGCATAAAACCGCAACAAGGTCGCATAAAGTAAAGTAGGGTCAACTCAGCAGCCTCTGCCAAATAGGATATGCAATATATACAATTACAAATGGCCAATAAAGAAATAAATAATATGGTATACAGCGCCAAATGGAAAGTGTTCATATTTGGGGTTTTATCACAATGTGCAGCTATTTTTTTTTATATAGTCTTGTTATTACTGTTCTAATGCACTCTCTATTTACCTGCTGGAGCAGCAAACTGAATAGTGATATGGTTATGCCTTCCCCTTCCATTTTTTTTACTTTTTTTTAGCAGAAATTCAGTCCATTCTACTGACAGTCCGGTGAAGCATAGATCAGTAACTTGTATAAATATTATACAGTATTGTATAAATTAATATACAAAAATCCAAAAATACTCAATTAGCAAGGAAAAGGGTTAAACACCATCATTACAAATAGCATATAGGGAACAGGTGTAAAAAAAAAAAAACATAGTATATAAAAGTTATAATTAAATAACCTGAACTTTGCTAGAAATCATTAAATACTATGAAAAGGTACAAACACGGCTAGCCAAAGATTGGCACCAATAACAAGCAAAGGTCAAGATGTCAATATATTGTTGAAAGACCATTTGTGGCAAAAATATAGGTGATTGCAGAATACAAAATAGATAAATGAACTGAATCGATGTAAGATCATAAAGGGTTCCCACATAGTGAAGTCTATGGGATTATAGTCATATAAGTAGTAATATGCAATAGCGTAAGGTAGCTAGGATAGTGCCCTCTATGGAGGCAAAGTCTACATCAGAAATTGAAATAAGCACCATCAAGCCAAAGGTATGCAAAAGTGAATAACAGGTAACAACAGACCTGGGAATGTGGTGCCCGAGACCTCTACGCACGTTTTGGCGCCAGTGCCAGTGGGGGGAGTGCTGAGTGACAGTTTGATTGTTTACAGAGCACTCATTTACACTCTGCACTCTGCTGGATATTATAGTACTTTGTAGCTGTTGAGTCACAGACATACAGTATGTGGGAGTATTTATCAAGACTGGTCAATTAATATGCTAGTCATGAATCTATAGCCTGCTGGAGTAAAGTGTGTCATATTTTTTAAGAAGCACATAACTCTTAATAAATTAAGTACATCTTTTACCCGTTGGCGATGGGGCCAATCTTCATTTTCATTTTTTCTTTCCCTTCTTCCCAGAGCTTTAACGCTTTTATTTTTCTGTCCACATAGCCATATGAGAAAAAAATTCCAAGTGGGGAGAAATTATGAAAAAAAAAGCAATTCTGACATTATTTTTTGTGATTGTTTTTACAGTGTATTTTGTGGCAAATATGACATCGCAACATGATTCTACTCAGCGGTATAATTACGGAGATTCTAAACATGTTCAGTTTTTTATTAGTTTAGTAATGAAAAAAATCAGAAGTTCGCAAAAATAAAATTGTTTGGGGTTGGGTCGCCATTTTCTTAGACCCGCAATGTTTACATTTTCCAGCCAATGGAGCAGTGTAATGGCTTATTTTTTGCAGAAGAGACAATGTTTTTTATTTATACCATTTTGGGATAGGTGAGATGTTTTGAGTTGTTACACAATTGTTACAGCATTTCTTGTGGAATTGCAGAGACCAAAAAACACGATTCTGGCATTTTTTAATTGTTTTCGTTTACGGTGTATATTGATCAGGTTAATTATTTTTAGATTTTAATAGATCGGACTTTTCTGAACGCAGCGATTAGGACGGGATCAGTTGGTAATACGTCTCTCCATTTATCTACTCACATGTGATTGGCCATGCTTTACATAAATAGGACATCTCTCCACTTCTGTGTTCCCTTGTGAGAGCTGTAGGCAAAACGCGCGTTGGGCATGTGGCAGTAAATGTGGGATCCGTATCTATCGATTCATACTATACTTAAAAAACTTTTTTCCGTGTAGTATTTCATTTGATGTTGAGGCATCTCAGGCTTTTTCTGTTATTTGCACAGAGCACTTTTTTATACTGTACAGTTGTGCATTAGTCACTTTATATTATATGGTTCACACCACTTGGTGTATTATAATGTATATAGCAATTATAAACCACAACACTTGTTGTATTTAGATGCAATATTTCCAGATCTAGCAAAATACCTCTGCAATTTAGGTGACACACTGGTATATAAGTAATATTAGAATATCTTTATTAGAGTTGAGCGACCTTGACCTTTTTAGAGTCGAGCCGGGTTTCGCGAAACCCGATTATCTCAAAAGTCGGGTCGAGTGAAATCGGCCGATTATGGCGAAAAGTCGGGATCGACCGAAACACGAAACCCAATGCAAGTCAATGGGGCAGCATAGTCGGCAGTGAGTGGGGGCCAGGAAAACACCTAGAGTGCCCATTTTAATGTCAAAACCATCCATTCTTCTTAATGAAGCTTGTCAAGCGTAATTTACCTTATAATAATTGGAAGGCATTTGAAATTGGGGGTCATTTGGCTAAAGTTGTGTGGGGTAGGGCTGGTTCAAGTAATTAGTGGGCCCAGGAAATCTGGACCATGTCACGGCAGTGGAGCAGGGAGAGGTAAGTATTTCAACTTTGCAAGTGCTGTGATCCTGAGCAAGCAGGGGGGGCCCACTTGTTGGCATTGGCACTGGCACAGGGCCCCTCAAAGTACAGCGGTGTGTTTGCACGGCGGGGGCGCCTCCCACCGGCAGCAACACTTTTGCGTACTATGAGAGGCCCTGTGCCAGTGACGTCGCCAACTAGTATTCCTCCCCCCACCTGATGAAGGAACCTGCACTTTCATCTGCACCTTCCTCTTTGTCCCCGTGTAAGGTGGTATGGTATGCGGGAAGAGCAACCTGACTTTCAGCAGGGTCACAATGTTGTTGTGTAGCATGCACGGGGAATGTTGCGTTATGGGTCAATGTACCAGCAGACTCATCTATCACTGGCTGGGCAATGGGCACGATGAAGTGGAAACACAGATATAGGCCCAAAGAATAAAGTGGGCTAAATGCAGTTCAAAATTGGTAACACAGGAATAACCAGGGGGCATTGCAGTGGAGGACAACTGGAATGAGAGGCTGACACAGAGAGTAGGGCCAAATCAGTAAGTAGTCGAAATGCAGTTCAAAATTGGCAACCGTAGTAAACAGGCGGCACAGCTTTGTTCAGTGGAGGAGAACAGCAAGGAGTGGCAGACACCGATAGTAGGCCCCAACCCAACTAGTAGGCCAAATGCAGTCTAACAATAACAACTACTTAACGAGAGCCTGAAAATGGAATTTCAGGAGGAAACCAGGAGAACAGCAAGGAGTGGCAGACACCGATAGTAGGCCCCAAACCAACTAGTACGCCAAATGCAGTTGTTCCATTTAACCACAATTTAATGAGAGCCTGAAGATAGAAGCTCAGGAAAGGCAACCTGGGGAACACCTTGGAGTGTAACACACCATCTCTCTCCACCCCATACCCATTTTGTAGGCCTAATGCAGTGTACTTTTCTACAACTACTAAACGAGAGTCGGAAGACCGAAGCAATGGCAAGGAAACCTGGGGAACACCTTGGAGTGTAACACACCATCTCTCTCCACCCCATACCCAATTTGTAGGCCTAATGCAGTGTAGTTTCCAAGAACTACTAAACGAGAGCCGGAAGATCGAAGCTCAGGAAAGGCAACCTGGGGAACACCTTGGAGTGTAACACACCCTCTCTCTACACCCCATACCCAATTTGAAGGCCTAATGCAGTGTAGTTTCCAAGAACTACTAAACGAGAGCCGGAAGATCGAAGCTCAGGAAAGGCAACCTGGGGAACACCTTGGAGTGTAACACACCCTCTCTCTACACCCCATACCCAATTTGAAGGCCTAATGCAGCGTAGTTTCCAACAACTACTAAACGAGAGCCGGAAGATCGAAGCTCAGGAAAGGCAACCTGGGGAACACCTTGGAGTGTAACAAACCCTCTCTCTACACCCCATACCCAATTTGTAGGCCTAATGCAGCGTAGTTTCCGACAACTACTAAACGAGAGCATGAAGATCGAAGCTCAGGAAAGGCAACCTGGGGAACACCTTGGAGTGTAACACACCCTCTCTCTACACCCCATACCCAATTTGAAGGCCTAATGCAGTGTAGTTTCCAAGAACTACTAAACGAGAGCCGGAAGATCGAAGCTCAGGAAAGGCAACCTGGGGAACACCTTGGAGTGGAACACACCATCTCTCTACACCCCATACCCAATTTGAAGGCCTAATGCAGCGTAGTTTCCAACAACTACTAAACGAGAGCCGGAAGATCGAAGCTCAGGAAAGGCAACCTGGGGAACACCTTGGAGTGTAACACAACGTCTCTCTACACCACGGAAGGGCTGATTCTTAGGAAGGAAGGCTGTTGGAAATAAGCATTGCGCGTCCGAGGGTGATTATATTCTTATTAGGTATATACTCACCCTCGGACGCGCCCTGCTTCTTTATTTGGAATGAATGTTTATTTGCAATGTGGTGTTGACTTTCTCTATTATTTTGGTAATTAATGATTTTATTATTTTCATTGTTTTGCATCTTCTCGGCAATAATATAAAGAAGACGCGACAGGACAACACTCGGTGGATGCCATATCTGTGTTTTCAATTTAAAAAACCTTTCAGTTAACTACTTGCAGGAGAAAGTAATTGTAGCTGGTGGCCATTTTTAGTACTGTACCAGATTTTAGTTGTGTGTTTGTTTTTAATGTTAAAATGTCTGCATTTGATATCTCACCAGTATTTTCTTTTTTATAAGCAAAATACTTTTTTTTTTATTTTATGATGTTGGTTCAAGGGGTACACGGGCAGCAGTAGACAGGTCAGTGGAGGCCTAGTGGAAGGAGGGACCGCAGACAGGCTTCGAAGCCCTAACATAATAAATTGGGCTGCCTGTAGGCAATTTAAAATTGGTTCCAGGGGAACACGGGCAGCAGTAGACAGGTCAGTGGAGGCCTAGAGGAAGGAGGGACCGCAGATGCGCCAATGTTTCCCCCATACCAAATTTGTAGGCCTAATGCAGTGTAGTTTCCAACAACTACTAAACGAGAGCCGGAATATCGAAGCTCAGGAAAGGCAACCTGGGGAACACCTTGGAGTGTAACACACCCTCTCTCTACACCCCATACCCAATTTGAAGGCCTAATGCAGTGTAGTTTCCAAGAACTACTAAACGAGAGCCGGAAGATCGAAGCTCAGGAAAGGCAACCTGGGGAACACCTTGGAGTGTAACACACCCTCTCTCTACACCCCATACCCAATTTGAAGGCCTAATGCAGCGTAGTTTCCAACAACTACTAAACGAGAGCCGGAAGATCGAAGCTCAGGAAAGGCAACCTGGGGAACACCTTGGAGTGTAACAAACCCTCTCTCTACACCCCATACCCAATTTGTAGGCCTAATGCAGCGTAGTTTCCGACAACTACTAAACGAGAGCATGAAGATCGAAGCTCAGGAAAGGCAACCTGGGGAACACCTTGGAGTGTAACACACCCTCTCTCTACACCCCATACCCAATTTGAAGGCCTAATGCAGTGTAGTTTCCAAGAACTACTAAACGAGAGCCGGAAGATCGAAGCTCAGGAAAGGCAACCTGGGGAACACCTTGGAGTGTAACACACCCTCTCTCTACACCCCATACCCAATTTGAAGGCCTAATGCAGCGTAGTTTCCAACAACTACTAAATGAGAGCCGGAAGATCGAAGCTCAGGAAAGGCAACCTGGGGAACACCTTGGAGTGTAACACACCCTCTCTCTACACCCCATACCCAATTTGAAGGCCTAATGCAGTGTAGTTTCCAACAACTACTAAACGAGAGCCGGAAGATCGAAGCTCAGGAAAGACAACCTGGGGAACACCTTGAAGTGTAACACAACGTCTCTCTACACCACGGAAGGGCTGATTCTTAGGAAGGAAGGCTGTTGGAAATAAGCATTGCGCGTCCGAGGGTGATTATATTCTTATTAGGTATATACTCACCCTCGGACGCGCCCTGCTTCTTTATTTGGAATGAATGTTTATTTGCAATGTGGTGTTGACTTTCTCTATTATTTTGTTAATTAATGATTTTATTATTTTCATTGTTTTGCATCTTCTCGGCAATAATATAAAGAAGACGCGACAGGACAACACTCGGTGGATGCCATATCTGTGTTTTCAATTTAAAAAACCTTTCAGTTAAATACTTGCAGGATAAAGTAATTGTAGCTGGTGGCCATTTTTAGTACTGTACCAGATTTTAGTTGTGTGTTTGTTTTTAATGTTAAAATGTCTGCATTTGATATCTCACCAGTATTTTCTTTTTTATAAGCAAAATACTTTTTTTTTTATTTTATGATGTTGGTTCAAGGGGTACACGGGCAGCAGTAGACAGGTCAATGTAGGCCTAGTGGAAGGAGGGACCGCAGACAGGCTTCGAAGCCCTAACATAATAAATTGGGCTGCCTGTAGGCAGTTTAAAATTGGTTCCAGGGGAACACGGGCAGCAGTAGACAGGTCAGTGGAGGCCTAGTGGAAGGAGGGACCGCAGACAGGCTTCGAAGCCCTAACATAATAAATTGGGCTGCCTGTAGGCAATTTAAAATTGGTTCCAGGGGAACACGGGCAGCAGTAGACAGGTAAGTGGAGGCCTAGTGGAAGGAGGGACCGCAGACAGGCTTCGAAGGCCTAACATAATAAAATGGGCTGGCTGTAGGCAATTTAAAATTGGTTCCAGGGGAACACGGGCAGCAGTAGACAGGTCAGTGGAGGCCTAGTGGAAGGAGGGACCGCAGACAGGCTTCGAAGGCCTAACATAATAAAATGGGCTGGCTGTAGGCAATTTAAAATTGGTTCCAGGGGAACACGGGCAGCAGTAGACAGGTAAGTGGAGGCCTAGTGGAAGGAGGGACCGCAGACAGGCTTCGAAGGCCTAACATAATAAATTGGGCTGCCTGTAGGCAATTTAAAATTGGTTCCAGGGGAACACGGGCAGCAGTAGACAGGTAAGTGGAGGCCTAGTGGATGGAGGGACCGCAGACAGGCTTCGAAGGCCTAACGTAATAAAATGGGCTGGCTGTAGGCAATTTACAATTGGTTCCATGGGAACACGGGCAGCAGTAGACAGGTCAGTGGAGGCCTAGTGGAAGGAGTGACGGCAGACAGGCATCAAAGGCCTAACATCATAACATTGGGCTGTTGGCAATTTAAAATTGGTTCCAGGGGTACACGGGCAACAGTGGTCTGGTCAGTGGAAGTCTAGTGGAAGGAGTGACGGCAGACAGGCATCAAAGGCCTAACATAATAACATTTGGCTGTTGGCAATTTAAAATTGGTTCCAGGGGTACACGGGCAACAGTGGTCTGGTCAGTAGAAGTCTAGTGGAAGGAGTGACGGCAGACAGGCTAAGAAGGCCTAACATAACAAAATTGGGCTGGCTGTAGGCAAGTTTAAATTGGTTCCAGGGGAACACGGCCAGCAGTGGCCTGGTCAGTGTAGTAGTTGTAGAAAGAACGGACCGCAGACAGGCTTCGAAGGCCTAACATAACAAAAATGTCAAAACAATGGTATTGTCAGTGCCAGGCATTGAAGGATGTCAGCGCATAGACTAAACATTGGTGAAGCTGTGAGAGATAATTTTGCTAGTGGTAGAGCACTGTTTGAGCTGGGGGGGGGGACTGTCTTGTGGCCGGCGGTAGAGGCCCAGGGCCCCTCATATTACAATGGTGTGTCTGACGTTGGGTGCGCACCACCACCGCCAGAGACACTTTATTGTACTATGAGGGACCCAGTGGCAGTGCCGTCGACCAAAAGCGGGCACACCCACCTCTTCAGACAAACAGCACTCTCACGGGTGCTGGCGCAAAGTGGCGATACCACGGCCCCGTGTGGGGAGTTTGGCCATTTTGTTAGGAGTAAACATGTCGTATGCTGGACAATCAGGTGCAGAAAATTACGAGATTGGAAAAGTCATTCAGAAGAGTCCACAGGCAAGACCTTTTCATAGGAAAGTTAGGTGTCAGCCGGGCAAGGTGGGGCAAAAGATTTCGAAATCCAGTTGTGGTTCATTTTAATGAAGGTTAGATCATCTACATTTTGGGTAGCCAGACGAGTCCTTTTTTCAGTTAGTATTGAACCTGCAGCACTGAATACTCTTTCTGATAGGACACTAGCTGCCGGGCAAGCAAGCTCCTGCAATGCATATTCTGCCAATTCTGGCCAGGTGTCTAATTTGGATGCCCAGTAATCAAATGGGAATGACGGTTGAGGGAGAACGTCGATAAGGGATGAAAAATAGTTTGTAACCATACTGGACAAATGTTGTCTCCTGTCACTTTGAATTGATGCTGGAGTACCTGTCCTGTCTGCGGTCATAGCAAAATCACTCCACAACCTGGTCAGAAAACCCCTCTGGCCAACGCCACTTCTGATTTCTGCCCCTCTAACACCTCTGGTCTGCTGGTCCCTGGAGCTCGTGTGAGAACGATCACGGGCGCTGTGTGCAGGGAATGCCAGAAGCAAACGGTCAACAAGAGTTGATTGTTTTGTTGCTAATATTAGTTCCAAGTTCTCATGTGGCATAATATTTTGCAATTTGCCTTTATAGCGAGGATCAAGGAGGCAGGCCAACCAGTAATCGTCATCGTTCATCATTTTTGTAATGCGTGTGTCCCTTTTGAGGATACGCAAGGCATAATCCGCCATGTGGGCCAAAGTTCCAGTTGTCAAATCTGCGGTTGTGCTTGGTTGAGGGGCAGTTGCAGGCAAATCTACGTCACTTGTGTCCCTCAAAAAACCAGAACCCGCCCTTGCCACGCCACCAATTTCCAATGACCCCGGGAAAGCTTCCTCATTAAAAATATACTCATCCCCATCATCCTCCTCATCCTCCACCTCCTCTTCGCCCGCTACCTCGTCCTGTACACTGCCCTGACCAGACAATGGCTGACTGTCATCAAGGCTTTCCTCTTCCTCTGGTGCAGACGCCTGATCCTTTATGTGCGTCAAACTTTGCATCAGCAGACACATTAGGGGGATGCTCATGCTTATTATGGCGTTGTCTGCACTAACCAGCCGTGTGCATTCCTCAAAACACTGAAGGACTTGACACATGTCTTGAATCTTCGACCACTGCACACCTGACAACTCCATGTCTGCCATCCTACTGCCTGCCCGTGTATGTGTATCCTCCCACAAAAACATAACAGCCCGCCTCTGTTCGCACAGTCTCTGAAGCATGTGCAGTGTTGAGTTCCACCTTGTAACAACGTCTATGATTAGGCGATGCTGGGGAAGGTTCAAAGAACGCTGATAGGTCTGCATACGGCTGGAGTGTACAGGCGAACGGCGGATATGTGCGCAAAGTCCACGCACTTTGAGGAGCAGGTCGGATAACCCCGGATAACTTTTCAGGAAGCACTGCACCACCAGGTTTAAGGTGTGAGCCAGGCAAGGAATGTGTTTCAGTTGGGAAAGGGAGATGGCAGCCATGAAATTCCTTCCGTTATCACTCACTACCTTGCCTGCCTCAAGATCTACAGTGCCCAGCCACGACTGCGTTTCTTGCTGCAAGAACTCGGACAGAACTTCCGCGGTGTGTCTGTTGTCGCCCAAACACTTCATAGCCAATACAGCCTGCTGACGTTTGCCAGTAGCTGCCCCATAATGGGAGACCTGGTGTGCAACAGTGGCAGCTGCGGATGGAGTGCTTGTGCGACTGCGGTCTGTGGATGAGCTCTCGCTTCTGCAGGAGGACGAGGAGGAGGAGGAGGGGGTGCGAACGGCTACAGCCAACTGTTTCTTAGACCGTGGGCTAGGCAGAACTGTCCCAAACTTGCTGTCCCCTGTGGACCCTAAATCCACCACATTTACCCAGTGTGCCGTGATGGACACGTAACGTCCCTGGCCATGCCTACTGGTCCATGCATCTGTTGTCAGGTGCACCTTTGTGCTCACAGATTGCCTGAGTGCATGGATGATGCGCTCTTTAACATGCTGGTGGAGGGCTGGGATGGCTTTTCTGGAAAAAAAGTGTCGACTGGGTAGCTCGTAGCGTGGTACAGCGTAGTCCATCAGGTCTTTGATACCGGTAGGGCATCATCTCTAACAAGATTAGTCTAGCTATGTGGGCGTTCAAACCCTGTGTACGCGGATGCAAGGCTAAGTACTTCCTTTTTCTAACCATAGTCTCATGTAGGGTGAGCTGGACTGGAGAGCTGGAGATCGTGGAACTAGCGGGGGTGCTGGTGGACATGGCAGACTGAGAGACGGTGGGAGATGGTATTGTTGCCGCCGGTGCCCTAGATGCAGTGTTTCCTACTACGAAACTGGAGATTCCCTGACCCTGACTGCTTTGGCCTGGCAAAGAAACCTGCACAGATACTGCAGGTGGTGCAGAAAATGGTGGCCCTACACTGCCGGAAGGGATGTTGCGTTGATGAGTAGCTTCATTGGCCGAGGGTGCTACAACCTTAAGAGACGTTTGGTAGTTAGTCCAAGCTTGCAAATGCATGGTGGTTAAATGTCTATGCATGCAACTTGTATTGAGACTTTTCAGATTCTGCCCTCTGCTTAAGGTAGTTGAACATTTTTGACAGATTACTTTGTGCTGATCAATTGGATGTTGTTTAAAAAAATGCCAGACTGCACTCTTTCTAGCATCGGATACCTTTTCAGGCATTGCAGACTGAGCTTTAACCGGATGGCCACGCTGTCCTCCAACAGGTTTTGACTTTGCCACGCGTTTTGGCCAAGATACGGGCCCGGCAGATGGAACCTGTTGCGATGTTGATGCCTGCTGCGGCCCCTCCTCCTCCGCTTCAGAACTGCTGCCGCCTGCACCCTGTTCTCCCAATGGCTGCCAATCGGGGTCAAGAACTGGGTCATCTATTACCTCTTCTTGTAGCTCGTGTGCAACTTCGTCTGTGTCACCGTGTCGGTCGGTGGTATAGCGTTCGTGATGGGGCAACATAGTCTCATCAGGGTCTGATTCTTGATCAGCACCCTGCGAGGGCAATGTTGTGGTCTGAGTCAAAGGACCAGCATAGTAGTCTGGCTGTGGCTGTGCATCAGTGCACTCCATGTCAGATTCAACTTGTAATGGGCATGGACTGTTAACTGCTTCACTTTCTAAGCCAGGGACGGTATGTGTAAAGAGCTCCATGGAGTAACCCGTTGTGTCGCCTGCTGCATTCTTCTCTGTTGTTGTTTTTGCTGAAGAGGACAAGGAAGCGACTTGTCCCTGACCGTGAACATCCACTAACGACACGCTGCTTTTACTTTTACCAGTTTCACGAGAGGAGGCAAAAGAGCTAGAGGCTGAGTCAGCAAGATAAGCCAAAACTTGCTCTTGATGCTCCGGCTTTAAAAGCGGTTTTCCTACTCCCAGAAAAGGGAGGGTTCGAGGCCTTGTGTAGCCAGACGACGAACCTGGCTCCACAGCTCCAGACTTAGGTGCAATATTTTTTTTCCCACGACCACCTGATGCTCCACCACTACCACTACCCTCATTACCAGCTGACAATGAACGCCCCCGGCCACGACCTCTTCCACCAGACTTCCTCATTGTTTTAAAAACGTTACCAAATGAACGGTATTTGTTGCTGTCACACAACTTACACGGTGAGCTATAACTTCAGTATGATTTAGCTACCCCTTTACAGGTGGGTGAGACCACAACGAAAATCAGCCACAATGTTACACACTCTGTTGTTGTTGGCAACAAATTAGTGAGATGCCACACACGCAGGACTGTCACTGAAGCGCAAATGTAAATATTTATCTCCCACTGATTTGTGTTTGTTTTTTTTAAAAGGGAGACTTCAGAAAAAAAAAAAAATAAAAAAAAATTATTTTTTACAGAAGAATTTATAAAACAAATAAAATGAAATGATTGTTTCAGGGAGAATTTAGAAAAAAAAAAAAAAAAGGCTTTGTAGGGCCCACTGAGTGAGAGAGGACGCACACAGGAGTCAGGAGTGGCACACAAGCCCAGAGGCCAATATTAATCTCCCACCGATTGATTTAGTTATTTTTTTTGGTAGATTTTGGAACCCAAATCAAGCAAAAAAATTAATAGGCTTTCTATGGCCCACAATTGGGGAGAGAGAGAGAGATGGCACACCCAGGAGTCAAGACTGGCACACAAGCAGAAGGGGCAATATGAATCTCGCACAGATTTTTTTTTTTTTTTTTTTTTCAGGGAGACTTGAGAGAAAAAAAAATACAAAAAAAATGATTTTTTTCAGGAATAATTTAGAAACCAAAGAAAATAAAATGATTGTTTCAGGGAGAATTTAGAAAACAAATAAAACAAAAAATAGGCTTTCTAGGGCCCACTGAGTGACAGATGACGCACACAGGAGTCAGGAGTGGCACACAAGCCCAGAGGCCAATATTAATCTCCCACTGATTGATTTAGTTATTTTTTTTGGTAGATTTTGGAACCCAAATCAAGCAAAAAAATTAATAGGCTTTCTATGGCCCACAATTGGGGAGAGAGAGAGAGATGGCACACCCAGGAGTCAAGACTGGCACACAAGCAGAAGGGGCAATATGAATCTCCCACAGATTTTTTTTTTTTTTTTTTTTTTTCAGGGAGACTTTAGAGAAAAAAAAATACAAAAAAAATGATTTTTTTCAGGAATAATTTAGAAACCAAAGAAAATAAAATGATTTTTTCAGGGAGAATTTAGAAAACAAATAAAACAAAAAATAGGCTTTCTAGGGCCCACTGAGTGACAGATGACGCTCACAGGAGTCAGGAGTGGCACACAAGCCCAGAGGCCAATATTAATCTCCCACTGATTGATTTAGTGATTTTTTTGGTAGATTTTGGAACCCAAATCAAGCAAAAAAATTAATAGGCTTTCTATGGCCCACTATTTGTGAGAGAGATGGCACGCTCAGGACTGGCACACAAGCCCAGAGGCCAATATTAATCTCCCATTTTTTTTTTTCCAGGGAAAATTTATAAACCCAATAAAAAAATAATAATAAATAGGCTTTCTATGGCCCACTATCTGAGAGAGAGATAGATGGCACGCTTAGGACAGGCACACAAGCCCAAAGGCCAATATTAATCTCCCACTGATTGATCGATTGATTTTTTCAGGTAGAATTATGAACCCAAATCAACCAAAAAATTAAATAGGCTTTCTATGGCCCACTATTTGTGAGAGAGATGGCACGCTCAGGACTGGCACACAAGCCCAGAGGCCAATATTAATCTCCCACTTTTTTTTTTTTTCCAGGGAAAATTTATAAACCCAATAAAATAATAAAAAAATAGGCTTTCTATGGCCCACTATCTGAGAGAGAGAGAGATGGCACGCTTAGGACTGGCACACAAGCCCAAAGGCCAATATTAATCTCCCACTGATTGATTTATTGATTTTTTCAGGTAGAATTTAGAACCCAAATCAAGCAAAAAAATTAATAGGCTTTCTATGGCCCACTGAGTGAGAGATGGCACACACAGGAGTAAGGAGTGGCACACAAGCCCTGAGGCCAATATTTTTCTCCCACTGATTGATGTTGTGATTTTTTCTGGTAGATTTTGGAACCCAAATCAAGCAAAAAAAAAAATAGGCTTTCTATGGCCCACTGAGTGAGAGATGGCACAGACAGGGATGGCACTCTAGCAGAAATGTCAATCTTAATCTCCCACAAAAAAAAAAAAAAAAAAAAAAAAGGAACTGTCCTTCAATTACTATCTCCCTGCAGTAATCTCAGCCAGGTATGGCAGGCAGCAATAAGGAGTGGACTGATGCACAAATTAAATAAAAAGTGTGGACAAACAAACAAGATAGCTGTGCAGAAAGGAAGGAACAAGAGGATTTGTGCTTTGAAAAAAGCAGTTGGTTTGCACAGCGGCGTACACACAGCAATGCAGCTATCAGGGAGCCTTCTAGGGCAGCCCAATGAGCTACAGCGCTGAGGAAAAAAAAAAAAAAAAGGAGCTTCCACTGTCCCTGCACACCGAAGGTGGTGTTGGGCAGTGGAAATCGCTATAGCACAAGCGGTTTTGTGGTTAATGGACCCTGCCTAACGCTATCCCTGCTTCTGACGAAGCGGCAGCAACCTCTCCCTAAGCTCAGATCAGCAGCAGTAACATGGCGGTCGGCGGGAACGCCCCTTTATAGCCCCTGTGACGCCGCAGACAGCAAGCCAATCACTGCAATGCCCTTCTCTAAGATGGTGGGGACCAGGACCTATGTCATCACGCTGCCCACACTCTGCGTTTACCTTCATTGGCTGAGAAATGGCGCTTTTCGCGTCATTGAAACGCGACTTTGGCGCGAAAGTCGCGTACCGCATGGCCGACCACGCACAGGGGTCGGATCGGGTTTCATGAAACTCGACTTCGCCAAAAGTCGGCGACTTTTGAAAATGTTCGACCCGTTTCGCTCAACCCTAATCTTTATTATTACAATTATATTGTGTGTTATCAACTTTGACTACAGCCCAGTACATAAGAATCTATTTTATCTTTTGCAATTGGAGGGTATTTATAATCTACCCCCATAAATCTTTAAAAATCAGACAAGGTGATTTTTTGGATTTGTTTTCTCATTTTGACTTTCATAGTTGTGGTCTACCTATGATGTCAATTACAGGCCTCTCTCAACTTTTTAAGTGGGGGAACTTGCACAATTGGTGGCTGACTAAATACTTTTTTTCCCCACTGTATATGGTAAAAGAATATACGCGTACTATTTTTTCTTATATTTATTGACTTGGTTGTCCTAGCTTGCACTTGTTCGAGTTAGTCTGGATGTGTCGGTCAGTTTTTCTAACAGTACAAGTACTAACAGGGATGCATTCATTATAGGGTAACATACTTGAAGACAAAGATGTGAATAGCAGTATTAACAGAGATAAGATTCTTATGAGGTACATTGCTTGCAGAGACAAAGGTGTGAAGTACCACTATTAACAGAAATTAGTTGCACTACCTTGCATTCACAGACATAGGCGTAAACAGCACCAGTATCACAAGACTGATACAGAATATGGAAGTTAGATGTTGGAGAGCAGGCAAAAGTTCCTAAGAAGATAATTAGGCATCTGGCTGGAGCAGAGTCTTGAGGTAGATGAGGATAACAAGTGCAATAGCACATGGAAGTTGATAGACATACTTTCCTAAATGCATATCGGTGTCTGTGTCGACCTTAAAATACCTTGTGAGATGACCTAACATATGTTTCCCTCGATACCAGTGAAATTGGGAACAGACTGAGACACAGTGAGCTGGCCTTTGGAGAAAGGAGCAAGGCCCGGTGCTGGAGCCAGGCACATAAATAACAGAAAGTTTGACAACAACCTCTCTGCAATCTTTGTCTACAATATCAATTGTTATGGATCTTTTCCCAGTAAAAGTATAAGTAAAAACTTGATTTTTAATTCTAAAATTACCAAATGTAGGAAAGAATAATACACAACTACATCTACCTTACATTCACAGTGTATAATGATTTATCAGGGATAATTTCAAGACGTGAGCAATCAAAGACGAGGCTTCAGCCGTAAGAGGTATAAAGATAAGTTTGATAAGTGTCTGGTGGTATTAATAATTAATTCTTTGTTGCTCCTTAGATTTAGGGAGATAGAGTGCAAAGAGAATTCAAGTGTGCGATTGATTTGTTTTCCATATAAATAAAGAAGAAAGCATGAAACAAATCTCAGCATTATTAATGCAGAGAGCTTCTAGGCCTACAGGTGTATTAAACCTAAGACTTTTGGGATGGAATTATATTCATAAAGCAGAACTACAAAAATAAGGAAGTTATAGAAAAGCAGACTTTGAATTTATTCTGATATTTAGAAGGCCTAGCCTCCAATGATGAGATTTGCTTGCAGAGTTTCATGTCTACCTTTTGTGCTATAATTTGACAAATATTGACAAATGAAGCATATGTAAGGGTCTGTCTAAGGCTATCTCAGACATTCTTGGAGCAAGGTACTCCCCTTATCAAAGTCCCCAAGAAGGCCACCTCCAGGTTTTTGTAGACCCTGGGTGAAAGAATCTCAGTGGACCCCTTTAATTTAACACATACCATGATTCATGGACAGATACAGCAGATAAATAAAGGCATAATACAATGTACTATATACATATAGTATAATGCACAGCCCATAGTCCTCCATATAGTATGATGCACAGCCCATAGTCCTCCATATAGTATGATGCACAGCCCATAGTCCTCCATATAATATAATGCACTCCCCATAGTCTTCCATATTCATTCATATATTATAATGCACAGCCCATAGTCCTTCATATTAGTATAATACAGATTCCATATCCTTCATATAATATAATGCATGGTTCATAGTCTTTCATATAGTATAATGCACCTCCATTTATAATGCACAGGCCATAGTCATCCATGTAGTATAATTCATAGCACATAGTCCTTCATATAGTATAATGCACAGCCCATAGTGATCCATATATAATACACAGTCCATAGTCATCCATGTAGTAAATGCACAGCCCATAATCTTTCATATAGTATAATGCACATCCAATAGTTATCTTTGTAGCATAATGCAAAGCTCATAGTCATCCATGTAATACAATGCACAGCCCATAGTCTTCCATGTAGAGTAATACAGAGCCCATAGTCATCCATGTATTATAGTGCAGAATCAATAGTTAATCATGTAGTATAATGCACAGCCCATAGTCATCCCCATAGTATAACGCACAGCCCATCGTCATCCACACAGTATAATGCAAAACCCATAGTCAACCATGTAGCAGTATGGCCATATTGTACGCAATGACTAAAAATAAATAAATACTCACCTCCCATCCACTTCTTAGCCATGTTGCGTGCTCTTCTGAAGCCGGCAGGTGCCTTCCATGTGCAAATGACAGGAATGTATGACGTCACTGCCATGCGCCCCTGGTCGCATGCATGTTGACATCAGCTGCTGGCCTCTATTTGGCAGGCATAATGTATTGCCGCTCATGGACCCAATGGGTCTTTACACTGCAAGAAACTTCAGCTGAATGTGCATCCGAAGACACAACAGGGACCGCGGTAGTTATGACCCTGCCAACAGGCAGTAGGCCCCACATTTGTCCAGGACTCCGACACTTCCCCAGTGTGCCTGGTGGTGAAGCCAGCCCTGTTCCCGAGACACCCTGGCATTTACCTTTTAATCATTGTACAAGATTCTGAACTTACAATAGGACTCCCCAATTTATTGCGTGGCATCCATAAAGGAACTCTTGGCTAGCTGGGTCAATAACTGTAATAAGAAACTCAGGATACTACAATTTGCTGTAATGGAACCTGGGCTACCCAGAAATGCTGCAACAATGCTTCTTCTATAGCCTTAGCTGCCCACAAAGTCTGATATCGCTGGATCAGTGTCAGATAAGTCTGGTGCAGTATTAAAGTCTGCTGCTCATCATATCCTGAGAAGAGTGGGATGAAATGATTAGCATTAAAAAATATTATGATTTTGCTATACTTTGTCTAAAAACAATCATGTTATAGTGCATGAATTGCTACCTAATGGTTGTTAAGTGGTTTGCAGTCTTTCAAGGGTTTTGCTCTTTGAATTTTATTTGTAAGGCTAGAATTTAGAGTCCTTATTAGTGATGAGCGAGTGTACTCATTGCTTGGGTTTTTCTGAGCACGCTCGGGTGACCTCTGAGTACTTGTTAGTGCTCGGAGATTTAGTTTTCATCATGGTATCTGAATGATTTACACCTATTAGCCAGGCTGAGTACATGTGTGGGTTGCCTGGTTGCTAGGGAATCCCCACATGTAATCAAGCAGGCTAGTAGCTGTAAATCATTCAGCTGCCGCAATGAAAACTAAATCCCCGAGCAGTCATAAATACACGGAGGTCACCCGAGTGTGCTCTGGAAAACCCAAGCAACGAGTACACTCGCTCATCACTAGTCCTTATCCAAATGAAAGAAAAGGTAATTGTCAACTCATCTAAAAAGAGTAACAGATAAGTGATGAAGGTGTCACTGCCAGAGGTAACATCATTTTACAAATCTGGATTATGCTTCCATGAGACAACACATTATTATTATTATTATTATTATTATTATTATTATATAGGCTTCTCATTATTGTACTGTCTGACTTTTAATGGACCCATTCACTTGAAAGGGTGAGCTCTACCTGCAAAACGGATTGCAGTAGGACATATGAATAGTGCTGACTATGGAAAAATTGCTAGCACACTAGTAAAAAAACATTGAATAAGTCCTAAACCCAGATATATAGGGAATGTTAAATACCCAAAATATAAATTTACTAGCAATGGGTGACTATAAACACAAAATTATGCTTAGTCAGAAAAACTAGTGATAAATATTTTCTGTTGGCAAATGTTATTAGTTGACTGGAACAAAACCATTGTTATTTTCTTTAATACTAAACCACAAAAAATACAAAGGTAGAAATGGTTTGCTATAAAATGGAAATAATACTTTTCTTCAAAAATATCATTGAATACTGGCAAACTGAAAGAGTAAAGCTCAAGGAAATATTGAAAGCAATCTAATACATTGAGAAAGCACCATTTCTGAAAGCATAACAAACGTTGGAAAGAATGTAGCTGCAGATGTCTTTATTATTGTGTGTATGATTGTTAACATTTGTGTAAGGTTTGTAGCTTTTTTGAGGAGGATCTGTTGTGCAAAATTTTATAGCTGCACATAAAATATACTAAAGGACACGTTAAAACACTTTATAGTAAGCAGATTATCAAAAATTCAAAATGTCAGAACAACCATTTCTAGAGATAGGTGAACCTGAACAGTAAAGTTCGGGGTCCGTACTGAACACCTCGTGTTTGGGGATAAACCCTGAACACGGGCTTCTCCAGGAAGTCCATGTTACTGTTTGAGTTTGGCACCCCAAACATCTGTTGTTTCCCATGCTGTCATTTGCATGACAGTTAAAGAAACACCTGCGGCTCTGAACGATGGTAAGATTATTACCATCAGTCAGAGAGATGCGGTTCCCGAGCAGCGAGAGCCAGCCAGCAGCTGTGACTGGCGGTAAAAAGTTTGAGAGAGTACTACTCCAAGCAGCCTATGCCTGCTGTCACTGGTACAGTATTTTCAGGTTTCATGGAGCCTGGGAAAATTCTGTGCAAGCTTTCAGAAGGTCACAAACACGCACTGTGATCTTCCACATGCTTGCGAAGAATCCTCCCGGTTTCCATAAAAGCCTAAAGTTCTGACTCAGAGCGAGAGGCCTGGGGATTCCACCATGAGCAGCGGGGAATCAGAAGGTGTGACAAGGATTGGATAGGTGGTAGTGAGTAGCAGAGTTTCAAGAGAGGTGACCAGTATGTTTTTTTTAAAACCTTTTGATGGATCTTTATGGTTCAGGGTAAATGTGAATTTTTATAAAATGAAAGAAAATGTAATTCCTCTCAAATTTACTTGCTCATCTCCAGTTGACTATCCAATGAAGGAATATGTACAACATGTGTCTATTATAAGTCTCCAGGACAGAGGTAACCAAGCCCAAGTGGGCCTCATTCATTAATGCAATGGGTGGTGAGACTTTGTGCAGTGATCCATACTCAGCAATCCTCCATTCTCAGGAGGATAGGGATGTGGTGGTGGTGTCAACCAAAATAAAAAATGGTCTTTAACCCCTTTACCCCCAAGGGTGGTTTGCACGTTAATGACCAGGCCAATTTTCACAATTCTGACCACTGTCCCTTTATGAGGTTATAACTCCGGAACGCTTCATCAGATCCCAGTGATTCTGACAGTGTTTTCTCGTGACATATTGTACTTCATGACAGTGGTAAAATTTCTTTGATATTACCTGCGTTTATTTGTGAATTTTCCAACTTTGAATTTTTATGCAATTAAATCACAGAGATATGTCACACAAAATACTTAATTGTAACATTTCCCACATGTCTACTTTACATCAGCACAATTTTGGAACCAAAATTTTTTTTTGTTAGGGAGTTAAAAGTTGACCAGCAATTTCTCATTTTTACACCACCATTCTTTTTAGGGACCACATCTCATTTGAAGACACCCAAGTGTGACACCATTCTAAAAACTGCACCCCTCAAGGTGATCAAAACCACATTCAAGAAGTTTATTCAGATCACATCGCGTTGCTGCGGGGGTCTCAGGGAAGCCCGCAGGGAGCCCCCTCCCTGCGCGATGCTTCCCTATACCGCCGGCACACCGCGATCATGTTTGATCATGGTGTGCTGGGGGTTAATGTGACGGGGGCGGTCCGTGACCGCTCCTGGCACATAGTGCCGGATGTCAGCTGCGATAGGCAGCTGACACCCGGCCGCGATGGGCCACACTCCCCCCATGAGCATGGCCGATCGCGTATGATGTACTATCCCGTCGGTGGGCATACGGGCCCACCCCAGCTCAACGGGATAGTACGTCATATGTCAGAAAGGGGTTAATCTATCGACCTCTGCTTTGTACGTATGTCCATGCTTTTCAGTAAATTGTTATTGCAGTAGTCTTCACATTTTAGTCAACAGTAACTTTTGCTTTTATAGAAGTATCATTAAAGGGAATCTGTCACCCCTTTTTTTCGATTTGAGATAAAAATATTGTTCAATTGTGCATGAGCTCTGCATTACAGCAGTACCTTTCATATCCCCCGATTCCCCACTTTTGCTGAGAAAATACCTTTGCAATCTCTCCGTTTTCGTATGTAAATTTCTCCCCTCCCCACCTCTTGCCTTGCTCTACGCTCTTCTTTCATGCGTTGGCATTGTTTTCCTGCGCCTGCGCATTGAAGTGGCCTCTCGCGCGTGCGCAGTATGTTTTGCCCAACAGTGGGCAAAGCATAACAATCATTATTGCGCATGCTCCATTTTACATGACGTTCTGTGCCCCGGAAGTTTTGCCATGCAAGGGGGCATAGAACGTAATGAAAAATGCGGGAGCATGCGAAATAGTGTTTTTTTGCTTTGACCACAGTTGGGCAAAGCATACTGCGCAAGCGCTAGAGGCCAATTCAATGAACACGCGCAGAAACTGTACGGGATCTGTGCTATTCACAGATCTCGATACGTAGATAACGCCGAGGAGCGGGGGGAGAAACGGCAAATAGGCCCCTCCCATTGGACCGGACAGGGGTAATTTACATACGAAAACGGAGAGATTACAAAGGCATTTTCTCAACAAAGGTGGGGAATCGGGGGATATAAAGATACTGGTGTAATGCAGAGCTCAGGCACAATTGAACCATATTTTTATCTCAAATTGAAAAGAAGGGGTGACAGACTCTCTTTAAGTATTCTCAGTAAGGCCTCCTACATACATCCCGCTGATTCCTGTGCAGTATAAACCAGTACTGGTGAGATCCATGGTCTGTGTCAATGTGCCACCCATATGTACGTATGTGACATCCGTGTGACATCAGTTTTTCCAATTGCTGTCCGTGTTTCACATCAGTGTGCCATCCGTATGTCCGTGTATAATGTACCGGCACCTGGAAACAAGCAGTGCAGTTCGCATTGTTTCCAGGCTCCGGCCTGCTGCTGAAAGTAGCTCTCATCATTGTCTCCTGCTCGCGTGGAGATCAGCATGACCAGGAGACAATGATGGGAGTTGTATTCAGCAGCTGTGTACTTCCTGTGTAAAATAAAAAAGTAAATTAGAAAAAGTGTGGACTCCTACACAATTTTCATAACCAGCAGAGGGAAGGCCCACGGCTCGAGGCTGATGTTAATAATCTGGGAAACGAGTAAATATCTCAAAAGGTTCCCAGGCCTTTAATAACAGCTCATAGCTGTTTGCTTAGGCTGTCCTTGTAAATTTATGAGTGACCCCAGAAAACAAATCATGAGGGGTCACACTATAAATTTAAACCAGCAAAGGCTAAACAGACAGCTGTGGGCTGATATTAATAGCCTGTGAAGGGGTCAGAGATATTGCCCCCTCCCCAGGCTAACAACATTAGCCATCAGCCGCCCCAGAAATGATGCACCATAAGATGCGCCAAACCTAGTGCTTAGGCTCACTGTTCACACTTGCCCTGTGGTGGTAGCAAGTGGGGAAGCAGTGTTGGGGTTGATGTCACCTTTGTATTGTCAGGTGACATCAAGCCCAGGGGTTAGTAATGGAGAAGCATCTATAAAATTCCCCCATTACTAACCTCATAGTAAATGTTTAAATAAACACACAGCAAGAATAAAGTCCTTTATTTGAAATAAAACAACTCTGTTTTACACATTTATTTAAAAATAAAAAAAAACAAAGTTATACTCCTCTTACTCCTATTCCATTGAAGCCCTTCTCAACCGGACATTTTTCACGGACCTTGTGAAAAACCTGTTATGTGTGCACCATGGACACAAAAATAAGTCCTAAAGTAGGGTTCATAACAAACTATGGTGATAAAATGGCCCAACTGAATATCACAACATCTAGTAGAGTGTCCAGACTCTAACAGGATATAGGATCCTACTGGCACAGTCATAAAGTCCTTCAGAAGGACTTCAGAAGACAATCGCATCTGAGTTAGGTTTTGGGACAGGTCACTTGCCTCTTAAGGTTGATATCAGGTTTGATATTTTTTGTCATGCGTGAGACACAACACATGTATCCCTCATAACTCAAAAGAGTCAAAGCTTAGTAGATCTCCTGTAGATTAGTTGCATCTTCTTTATGAAGTGCCAACGATAATGAATGAACATTATATGTTTTGTTTCAAAATATGGTTCCTAATATACGGGTCACCATTCAGTATATTTTATGTGCCCAATTACAAATACTGCCGAAGATGTAAAGAACAAATGTGAGGCATAAAATGAGAATTTGCTATAAAGACAAAAAAAAAAAAAAAGTTAATTCAGGTAATACCAAAATGTGCTTCGGTTGCCTTCAGAGATTTACATTGCAAAACAGATGTGAGCACAGTTGTGTCCTAATATGCAGCTATAAAGCGAGATTAAAATCAATCCCTTTAACTTGTAAAATGAGGACACTTAATTCCATAAAATTCCATTTGCTATTAAACTTCACTGGATCTCAGCTTTAAAAACAAAGAATTTTATTTTCAGAGGTTGAGAATATTTTATTTTGCGTTATAGTAAAGGTACCAACAATGCAATTGAACTAAGGCCGGTTTCACACGTCCAGATAATTCCAGTACCATATAAAATCGGTACTGGAGTTATCCATGTCCGTGTGCTCACGTGGCACATCAGTGTGGCACACGTGCAGCAAACGTGTGCCGCCTGTGTGCCCACTGGGCACCACACGCACCGTGCAGGAGACAGCGCTAAAGTTTAGCGCTGTCCCCTGCATCGTGCTGAATCCGCGATTCATATCTTCCCTGCAGCAGAGTTTGCTGCAGAGAAAATATGAATAATAGTGTTTAAAATAAAGATCTACGTGCCCACCGCCCTCCCACCCCCTGTGCGCCCCCCCGCTGTTCTGAAAATAGTCACCCGCCTCCCTCGTTGGCTGTCACTGCTTCCTGGTCTGGCCACATCTTCTCCTGTATGCGGTCACGTGGGGCCGCCGATTACAGTAATGAATATGCGGCTCCACCCCTATGGGAGGTGGAGCCGCATATTCATTACTGTAAATGAGTGGCCCCACGTGACCGCATAGGGTAGACACATAGATCTTTATTTTAAACACTATTATTCATATTTTCTCTGCAGCAAACACTGCTGCAGGGAAGATATGAATTGCGGATTCAGCACCAGTGGGGGGGACAGCGCTTAATGTAGCGCTGTCTCCTGCACGGCACACGTCCGTGTGCGGTACGTGTTTTACATGGACCCATTGACTTTAATGGGTCCGTGTAATCCGTGCGCTCCCACGAACACTGACATGTCTCCATGTTTGGCACACGGAGACACGGTCCGCCAAAAATCACTGACATCTGAACAGATGCAGTGATTTTTATGTGTCTACGTGTGTCAGTGTCTCCGGTACGTGAGGAAACTGTCACCTCACGTACCGGAGCCACTGACATGTGAAACTGGCCTAATTGAGACAAGTGGCAATAGCAGCCCCTGGACAATACACAGCCCATGTACAAATGTGGCACTAGTTTAATAAAAAATAAAGCCTGTTTAAATCCTGGACAACCCCTTTCAGGGCTCTCTCACATGGCTGTATAACACGGCTGAGTGCCACTTGATGTTTTATCGGATAGCGCTCACTCCAATGTTATACTATGGGGCAGTGCCGACCAGCGCTATTTATATCATCCAGATACAGCATGAGAAAGCAATCGCTGCATGCTGTGAGTGCATCCAATATTCAGATCACGTAAACCCATACAAGTCTATAGGTGTGCATGAAACTTTGGACTGTACTTGGATGTCATCCGAGTGCAGTCCAATGGTCGCACACAGAGACAGTGGAGAAGGCGGATAAATTATGTTCTCCATCTTCCCCGCACTTGTGATATTATTCTCTCATGCAAGAGAAATGGATCACATTAAGGTGACACTAGGATCAAACTCTGACAGAGTTTGACCTGAGTGACATCAGCATAATTGGCCCAATTATGTCACAAGAGTCGATGGCCGTTTGAGCGAGCTCTCAAGTCCCAGCCTTTAAATTAATTTCTTCACATAAACTATGCGTCAGCACACAGCAATTAATGAATACATGACCTCCTCCATGGTGTTTGTCTTTTGACCACATAGCGCATTTGTGCACCTGTATCTTAATTTAATACTAAAGATGTAAGGGTTCTGTATATTTTATTTTATTTTTTAAATTCATTCCATCATACAGAACAGTCCACCTATTACTTTTTTCTTGAATTCGTTAACGAACGAGAGAAGAGTGAATTTATTCAATGCAAATTTTGTGAAAATTTGGCGGTCCCAGAAAATTTTAAAAATGTGCAATTTGAATTGCATGAATGTCCAAAAACTGTTTTTTTTTTTACACATTACAGATTCAGTCACAGATGGCATGGGCTTCTCTATAATGCCTTACAGCTATAACATCACATGGTATGGGCAGCCAATCAGGAGTGACTATGACAGCCAGTACAAAAGATGAGGCAGGGAATGCAGCAGCTATTTGAGGGTGATTTAGAATATGGAGGGGACATCACACCTCACAGCTCTATAGCAGTGGAAGGAAGAGAAAGCACTAAAACACTGGACAAATACTCGAGACCAAAGTGTGTTGTACAATGGCACCACTGAAGAAAAATAGTCAATAGATTGATCAGTGAAATGGTATAGCGGCCATCTGTTCTGCTGCATTTGAATTAGGCTGCTTTCACACATCAGGTTTTTGCCGCTCAATCCGGCAAATTTTGAAAAAATTGTGAAAAACTGATGCGACAAATTTGTTTTTTTGCCGGATCCGACTAGCTTATCTGGTCTGGGAGAGAGAGAGAGATCCCAGAATGGAAAATGCATACTTAGTTTAAAAAAACCGAAATCTGTCGCCGGATTCCATCATTTGATGATTCTGCTCCACAGGGTTCCATTATAGCAAACGACAGCCGGCGACGGACCATTGCTGTCCAATTTTTTTCTCCAGACACAAAAAACATTACTATGTCTGTTTTTTGTGTCCGGCGAAAAAACGGACAGTGACGGATCCGGTGAAAAATGGATGAAACGTGAGGCCATCCGTCGCTAATACAAGTCTATGAGAAAAAACAGATCCGGTGGCAATCCGTTTTTTCGAAATTCACTGGATTGTGCCTGATGGCAAAAGCCTGATGTGTGAAAGCAGCCTTACAAATACACAATGTTTTCTACATTCTTAAAGCACTAGAAAACAGCAGGATGGCAGCACAATCTTTTTTTTTTTTAAATTATGAAATAATATTCAGTTATAGATGATGTATTTGCTAGTCACAAGTGATTGAGTTACTACATTCTTGTGCAATCCATTTTTTTATATACAAAAGAAAATTCACAGTGTGCTTTTTGTAAGCAGGTTTTTTGGCACATCTATTTCATTAGTAAAATGTTACATCTGTACACACTACACTAAGGCTGGCGTCACACACAGCGTAAAACAATACGGTCCGTATGTTACGGCCGTAATACGCTGAAAAGTCCCGAAAAAAGTGGTCCGTAGCTCCTCCGTAGGCAGGGTGTGTCAGCGTTTTTTGCGCATGGCATCCTCCGTATGTAATCCGTATGGCATCCGTACTGCGTGGTTTTCTCGCAGGCTAGCAAAACCAACATACCGCTATAGAAGTGATCCATGTGTCCCAAAAAGAAAAGAAAATATATATATACTGTCTATATATATATATATATATATATATATATATGTGTGTCAGTAGACACATATATTAGAGAGAAAAGCCGGTAATTCAGTGCGGTGTACAGTAAAATCACACTGACAGCTTACAGTAGAATAGGTAGAATAAATGTGTGCACATAGAATAGGTATATATATATATATATGTCAGTGAGACACATATATGTATATATATTAATATTTATTCCAGCGCTAGACAGCTTGAAAGCCGGTAATTCAATTACCGGCTTTTTCCTTCTCCTTCCTAAAACCCGACATGATTTGAGACATGGTTTACATACAGTAAACCATGTCTTCTCTCCATTTTTTTTGCAGATTCCACACTACTAATGTCAGTAGTGTGTATCTGCAAAATTTGGCCGTTCTAGCTCTTAAAATAAAGGGTTAAATGGCGGAAAAAATTGGCGTGGGCTCCCGCGCAATTTTCTCCGCCAGAGTAGTAAAGCCAGTGACTGAGGGCAGATATTAATAGCCTGGAGAGGGTCCATGGTTATTGCCCCCCCCCTGGCTAAAAATATCTGCCCCCAGCCACCCCAGAAAAGGCACATCTGGAAGATGCGCCTATTCTGGCACTTGGCCACTCTCTTCCCATTCCCGTGTAGCGGTGGGATATGGGGTAATGCAGGGTTAATGCCACCTTGCTATTGTAAGGGGACATTAAGCCTAATTAATAATGGAGAGGCGTCAATTATGACACCTATCCATTATTAATCCAATTGTAGTGAAGGGTTAAATAAAACACAAACACATTATTTAAAATTATTTTAATGAAATAAAAACAATGGGTGTTGCAGTATTTTATTCAACGCCCAATCCAGTCACTGAAGACCCTCGTTCTGTGAGTAAAAAAACATAATAAACCAACAATATACTTACCCTCCGCAGATCTGTAACGTCCAACGATGTAAATCCTTCTGAAGGGGTTAAAACATTTTGCAGCAAGGAGCTGTGCTAATGCAGGCTGCTCCTCGCTGCAAAACCCCAGGGAATGAGGCTAAAAATAGATCAATGATCTATATTTAGCTTTATTTGCGGTGAGGCGCCCTCTGCTGGCTGTTCATAGATCGTGGGAAATTACCTAGAAAGCTCCCTGGCTTTCTAGGTAATTTCCCACGATCTATGAACAGCCAGCAGAGGGCGCCTCACCGCAAATAAAGCTAAATATAGATCATTGATCTATTTTTAGCCTCATTCCCTGGGGTTTTGCAGCGAGGAGCAGCCTGCATTAGCACAGCTCCTTGCTGCAAAATGTTTTAACCCCTTCAGAAGGATTTACATCGTTGGACGTTACAGATCTGCGGAGGGTAAGTATATTGTTGGTTTATTATGTTTTTTTACTCACAGAACGAGGGTCTTCAGTGACTGGATTGGGCGTTGAATAAAATACTGCAACACCCATTGTTTTTATTTCATTAAAATAATTTTAAATAATGTCTTTGTGTTTTATTTAACCCTTTACTAGTATTGGATTAATAATGGATAGGTGTCATAATTGACGCCTCTCCATTATTAATTAGGCTTAATGTCACCTTACAATAGCAAGGTGGCATTAACCCTTCATTACCCCATATCCCACCGCTACACGGGAATGGGAAGAGAGTGGCCAAGTGCCAGAATAGGCGCATCTTCCAGATGTGCCTTTTCTGGGGTGGCTGGGGGCAGATATTTTTAGCCAGGGGGGGGCCAATAACCATGGACCCTCTCCAGGCTATTAATATCTGCCCTCAGTCACTGGCTTTACTACTCTGGCGGAGAAAATTGCGCGGGAGCCCACGCCAATTTTTTCCGCCATTTAACCCTTTATTTTAAGAGCTAGAACGGCCAAATTTTGCAGATACACACTACTGACATTAGTAGTGTGGAATCTGCAAAAAAAATGGAGAGAAGACATGGTTTACTGTATGTAAACCATGTCTCAAATCATGTCGGGTTTTAGGAAGGAGAAGGAAAAAGCCGGTAATTGAATTACCGGCTTTCAAGCTGTATAGCGCTGGAATAAATATTAATATATATACATATATGTGTCTCACTGACATATATATATACCTATTCTATGTGTACACATTTATTCTACCTATTCTACTGTAAGCTGTCAGTGTGATTTTACTGTACACCGCACTGAATTACCGGCTTTTCTCTCTAACAGCGCTGCGTATTTCTCGCAAGTCACACTGCTTGTCCGTGTGTAATCCGTATTTTTCACGCTTCCATAGACTTTCATTGGCGTATTTCTTGCGCAGTACGGTGACAAACGCAGCATGCTGCGATTTTGTACGGCCGTAGAAAGCCGTATAATACTGATCAGTAAAATACGGCAAATAGGAGCAGGGGCATAGAGAATAATTGTGCCGTATTTTTTGCGAGTTTTACGGACATAGATTCTGCGCTCTTACGTCCGTAAAACTCGCATGTGTGACGCCGGCCTAATACAGCACCTTATTGCAGGTGCTGGCTTTTGGATATGTACCTACTTAGAATATCTTATCACATCATTTTTGGTGGGGGGTTGAATTTTGTTGGAAAAAAAAACAACTAAAAAATGTTTACAAAATTTAGACATTCAACTGTGTGCCATATTTGACTACTGTACACCCCACTTCTATACTGCAGCATGCTATAACATTGTACTTTCTGTACTTGTACCTACCTAACTAGCATTTATTGTGATGCCCTTTTTTTGCAAGGTCTGAATAATTGGGGTTAAAACATTGTCAAAAGTTAATTACAGCATTGTACAAAATGTATGGTAAAAGAATAAGTGGCAATGGCAACAGACAAGTAGTGTAAAAAAAAAATGCAGTTAAAAATGTGAGACCTGCTAGCAGCAACACGGCCTGCCATGCATCACAACCACCGCTGGCACTACTCATCCTGGCAGTAGTATTGCCAAACACAGGTCACAATTGGTCTCCTTTGCCTCCATTAAACGTACGAAGGGGGAAAAGTTGACAGCAGTATGGAACATATGGCAAATCACTCAACATGGCAGGATGATGTTGGCTCTGACAGTGACACTGTAGGACTGAGTTGGTGTTCTGCACAGAATGGTCTGTCTGATCACAAAAGATTAAAACAGACCATTTTATCATTTAAAAAAAAAACAAGACAAGTCTGTCAGCTTTACCTGCGCTGGTTATCAAAAATAGAGGGGACCTCATGCCGTTTTTTTATTTTATTTATTTATTCATTCATTCAATAAATACATGTACAGCAAGCTGTGAGTGTAGGAAGCTGCATTAATGATCTCACTGACAATTTTATTACTATGGACAGGTGCCAGCTGGTGAATACTTTCATGGGCCTCACCTGCTCTCACTGTTATCAGCGAGACCAGGTGTAGGCTGATGAGAGCAGTACTCAAGGAGAGGGGTTCCTCAAGGATCAGTCCTAGGCCCCCTCCTCTTCTCTTTGTATTCTGCCCTTATTGGACAAGCAATCAGTAGATTTGGTTTCCAGTACCATCTCTATGCTGATGACACCCAATTATACACTTCTCCTGATATCACGCCGACCTTTTTAGAAAACAGCAGTGATTGTCCTATCACTGTCTCTAACATCATGTCCTCCCTCTATCTGAAACTGAACCTGTCAAAAACTGAACTCCTCGTGTTTTCTCCCTCTATTAACCTACCTTTGCCTGACATTGCCATCTCCGTGTGGGGTTCCACCATTACTCCAAAGCAACATGCCCGCTGCCTTGGGGTCATCCTTGATTCAGAGCTTTCATTCACCCCCCACAAACAATCACTGGCTCACTCTTCTTATCTGCATCTCAAAAACATTTCTAGAGTTCGCCCTTTTCTTACTTTTGACTCTGCAAAAACTCTTACTGTTTCACTTATTCATTCTTGTCTGGACTATTGCCACTCTCTACTAATCGGCCTCCCTCTTACCAAACTCTCCCCGCTCCAATCTGTCCTGAATGCTGCTGCCAGGATCATATTCCTCACCAACCGTTACACCGATGCCTCTACCTTGTGCCAGTCATTACACTGGCTACCCATCCACTCCAGAATCCAGTACAAAACTACTACCCTCATCCACAAAGCACTCCATGGCTCAACACCACCCTACATCTCCTCGCTGGTCTCAGCCTACCACCCTTCCCGTGCCCTCCGCTCCGCTAATGACCTAAGGTTAGCATCCTCAATAATCAGAACCTCCCACTCCCGTCTCCAAGACTTTACACGTGCTGCGCCGATTCTTTGGAATGCACTTCCCAGGTTAATACGATTAATCCCCAATCCCCAAAGTTTTAAACGTGCCCCAAAAACTAATTTGTTCAGACTGGCCTACCGCCTCAACGCATTAATCTAACTATCCCTGTGTTGCCCATTCAAAAAAAACATAATTGGGTTCCTCACATCATGTTCCATTCACTTTATGCAGTTAATAGCCCTCTGTGTCTGTACTGCTACATACTTAGGCAGTTAACTGGTTCATGCAGCTTTACATGAACACCCGATCCTTACACTATGGCTGGTCCGAATAGCTAAAGCAATTGTTACCATCCACCTCTCGTGTCTCCCCTTTTCCCCATAGTTTGTAAGCTTGCGAGCAGGGCCCTCACTCCTCTTGGTATCTGTTTTGAACTGTGATTTCTGTTATGCTGTAATGTCTATTGTCTGTACAAGTCCCCTCTGTAATTTGTAAAGCACTGCGGAATATGTTGGCGCTATACAAATAAAATTATTATTATTATTATTACTCTTATCAGCTGATGACTATGATCGGCAGTAACTCTTTAACTGCTGGTCAAAGCTCCTGGCTCACACGGTGTCATCTGTGTGACAGCATGGAAACGGCGCACTCTGACTGGCGGTAACTTGAAAGGCAACCGCCGATCAAAGCCGGTGTTTCTCACGCTGTCATACAGATGACAGCACAAGAAACATCAGATGTCCGGGCCCCTCATTCATTTGAATGGAGCCCCTGTTTGAGGTTGGGTACTGTTCTGATACCCAAAGTTTTTTTTAACGTTCGGCCAAACCCAAAGGACCTGAACATTCACAGGTCCGCCCATTATTACGTACAACCAACCCAACCACTACTGAAATATGAAAACAAAATACAGAATCCATTCCTCTATGTGTGAATTTGCAAACTTCAAAAATAGCATATAATTTAACAATTGTAATTATTTTGTACAATTTACCTCTAAGATTATGAGATTATCATAAAAACAGCAAAATAAATGTCTCAATATTACATCAAAAGAAAAAAAAATGTTTTGACAAAGTAACAAGCTAAAAGTTTGGGGAACTAACCATCATGTGCTCAAAAATTATTAAAAGAGTGTTTGCTTGTTGAGAACTCAAAGGGGTTAATGAAACAGCTGTAATTAAGATTAACTTTGGTCTGATTGAGATATAGTGGCTGTACAAACTTCAAAGAGATTAATTGTTATCCAAGTGAAAAAATATACAAAAAAAAATGAATTTGCAAAATTATAGAAAGTAATCTGCAAAAGCAAAGTGGGTTTGCGGGATGATTTGCATAAACATTAGGGCCAATGGAGTTGGAATATAAAATATAAATGCGGTCAAGGATCGAGGATTTTACATAAGTTAGGACAAGACGCAAGCAGCAGAACTCTGCATAATCCTCTTTATGCTTTTACTTGACGTGTTTATGTATCACTGTTTAATTACTTAGACCCGAGTGATTACATAAAAAATATTTATGTGCAGCATAGTCATCTAATCCCTTATTAACAGCTCGCTCTCCATCACATAAAACAGGGAGGAGCGGCAGCAGAACCGTGCTCTATAATAATATATACCAAGCATTACAAATCTTACTGCAACGCATGATTGATAACAAGGATCAAGGGGGGAAAATGAAAGCAAAATAATTAATTTTCCTGAAATGTTTATCATTTTATATGGCCCTCATGGAGTCTATAAGTGAAGCACATCATGAACTATGAGTCTGCTTCACCATTTTCTTTTTTAAGTGACTTTCTGTTTTTATCCTAGAGGCATTATGTTGTTATTTTTCTAACCAAATTCATAGAATCATAGAATGTTAGAGTTGGAAGGGACCTCCAGGGTTATCATGTCCAACCCCCTGCTCAATGCAGGATTCACTAAAACCATCTCAGACAAATGACTGTCCTGCCTCTGTTTGAAGACTTCCATTAAAGGAGAACTCACCACCTCCCTTGGTAACCTGATCCACTCATTGATCACCCTCACTGTCAAAAAGTTTTTTCTAATATCTAATCTGCATCTTCTCCCTTTCAGTTTCATTCCATTGCTTCTCGTGTTTCCATGTGCAAATGAGAATTAGGATGATCCCTCTACACTGTGACAGCCCTTCAGATATTTGTAGACAGCTATTAAGTCTCCTCTTAGCCTTCTTTTTTGCAAGCTAAACATTCCCAGATCCTTTAACCATTCCTCATAGGACATACTTTCCAGTCCGCTCACCATCCTGGTAGCTTTTCTCTGAATTTGCTCCAGTTTTGCAATGTATTTTTTAAAATGTGGTGCCCAAAAACGGACACAGTATTCCAGATGAGTCCTGACCAAGGAGGAGAGAAGGGTGTGGTAGATCAGCTCACTCGGCTGCACACGGAGGTAGACTCAGGAACACTGTGGCTTGAAACATGCACTTGGTTTATTAACCCCTTAGCGACCACCAATACCCCCTCTAACAGCGGCGGTTAAGGGGCCATATTCCTCAGCGCCACTTTTTAATGGAGCTGAGAAATAAGAGTATAGTGCCCCCCAGCATTGGAAAATGTCCAGGGTCTCAGCTACTGGGGGTAGCTGAGACCCCGGAGAACATGATTCGAGTGGGTTTTTACCGTCCTCAGTCTTCTGATCGCTGTTTTTCACGGTGAATAACGGTGATCGCAAAAAAAGTCCAATTTCTTATTCATTTCTCTCTCCTGTGAAATGATCTAGCATACCAGAAGAGAGAGAAATGGGTTCACCCTAGCCAGCGGGTACCTCTGTTATCCCTGGACCCTCTGGCGCCTTCCCCCAACCTTCAGCGTCTTTTTTTCTGGAAGAAATGTTTGACGCATGCGCAGTGCGCCTGCTGAGATGTGGCGGTCAGAACCCAGCAACAATAGGACATTTTTCCTATTGGTTCATTTTGATCACTGTGATAGACTCTATCACAGTGATCAAAATAAATTAAATAAAAGTAAACCAACCCCCCTTTGTCACCACCTTAATTAGGTAAAAATAATATGCTTAAAAAATATATTTTTTCCATTCTTTGCAGCTAGGGTTGGGGTTACAGCTAGGGTTAGTGTTGGGGCTAGGATTAGGGTTGGGTTTAGAGCTAGGGTTAGGGTTGGGGCTAGGTTATGGTTGGGGCTGGAGTTGGAGCAAGGGTTAGGGTTTTGTTGGGGTTAGGGTTGTGTTGTGTTGGGGTTACGGTTGTGGTTTTCAAATGAGACAAGATGCCCGCAATTGATTCCAGCCAATTTTGAGTTCAAAAAGTCAAACAGTGTTCCCTCCTTTCTGAGCCCTGCCATGTGCCCCAACAGTGGCTGTCCCCCACTTATGGGTTATCGGCATACTCAGGAGAACTTGTACAACAAATTTTGGGGGTCCATTTTCTCCTGATACCCTTGTGAAAAATAAAAAAGTTTGGGTCTAATGTAGTTTTTTGTGAAAGAAGTTAAATGTTATTTTTTCCTTCTGCACTTCTTTAGCTCTCGTGAAGCACCTGAAGGGTTAACAAATTTCTTGTATGTGGTTTTGCGCACCTTGAGGGGTGCAGTTTTTAGAATAGTCTCACTTTTGGGTATTTTATGTCACAGTGACCCCCCAAAGTAAACTTCAAAGGGCACAAAAATTAAAAGTTTGAAAATTGCTAAATTTTCCAAATTTTTACAATATGTCACAAAAAACATTAACAGAATCAGTGGAATCCATTGAAGCATTTCAGCGCTATAACCTCATAAAATAACAGTAGTCAGAATTGCAAAATTTGGCTTGGTCACTAAGGTCAAAATTGGCTCATCACTAAGGCGTTAAGTATTGCATAAACCAAGAGTTAAGTACAAAATAAACAAAGACCTCTGGGCAAAACAACAAAGCAAAATAAAACGGTAGCTTTAGGTACAGTCCTTTTAGTAGCAGGGTCAGCCATCTCAGGGATAGCACGACCCACTTCTCTGCAGTATTCCTCTCCAGACACTCAATACTCAGACTGTGACTCCTCACCCATGTGATTGATCACATGACTGACATGGGAGAGTCAGGGAGAGTCAGATTTCCATGTCACTCGGACAGGCCATTGACTTTCCCAACAGGAGTGTAACTGCTGTCATGCTCCTGCCGGGAGTGCCGATGGACTGTCCGAGCATTGCTTTGTGATCCTCGTTCGAGTTAAACTGCTGTCTGACTTATCCCTTAATCATCTATTCTGTCATGGATTTTCAAAATAAGTTAACCAACCTCATCAGGTCGAATAGATCTATTTAATACTATATGTAGTTTTTAATGTGAAATCTGCTGACAGATCCACTTTGTTAGGTGTTGAGTTCCCACCACTGCACAGGGGGAATCTCAAACCATGTCCGCTGCGGTCTGCCATTCTCCTCCAGCTGCATTGGAGCCTGCTCAGCTGAGATGTCAATCCCAGCGTCTGGCTCAAGCAGATACTGTGCGTTTGGTTACAGCTGCCTTTCCAGGCTCCACCTTTGTAACCAGCATTGATCATCCACAAACAGACGTTCCAGGGTCCTGCTTTTCTTCTATTGAGCATGCCCACGGGACGACCTCTCATTTGAGGTCGGGGGTCACATGCTCAGGTCCTGTAGCGTTTCCAATTGGATCGGACTTGGGTGATTGAGCTACCTAGTGCCAGATTGTGCCATCCAGCACTAGACACAAATTACTGTGTCAATTAGCAGCCACCGCCAGTGCAGCGCCGTGCGCAACCAGTGTGCTTTCCTAGCCCTAGTTAGGGTGGTTAGTGGCGTCCACTAGAGGGGCACTGTACGCATTCTGTGCGGTAAATCTTTAGTTAGTCCTGTCCTGACAACCGGTCAGTGTAGAGTGGGAACTCCCGCTTGATCTCAGCATCTGACTCAAGTGCAGGCTCAAAAGCCACCGAGGGTCAGACCGAGATCAATCACCAGCATAGTGGAGGTGAATTTCCGGGATCCCACTAGCGTCCATCTGCTGCACCCTCAGACTGCTAACAGGGCACAGCATTTCCTTTGCTTCTCTGCGACTCTGTGAAGCAACAGAGTTCGCATCAGTTCATACCGGGTGACGGAACCCGTGTTTATTCTGGCATAATACCGCCATATAGTGCCGCCATTACCTAGCAGCAGCTTTCATCTCTGCACGGTGGACCCCGGGCTACAAATGCACCTTATTACTATCTTTATATTTATTCGGTGCGTTCCGCCGGCCCCAACACTTAAGTAAATGAGCCTCAAAGAGTTGCAAATGGAGATAAACTCAAGAGATTATTCCAAATACAGAATAGTATGACATATCTTAATAATATGTAAGGCTACTTTCACACTAGCGTCGGAATCTCCCCGTCGCAATGCGTCAGGCAGAGATTCTGACGCTAGCGTTTGATGCACTGCACAACGGGTGCAGCGGATGCATTTCTCCGGCGCATCCGCTGCCCCATTGTGAGGTGGGGGCGGAGTTCTGGCCGGGCATGCGCGGTCTGAAAAAGCGGTCCGTCAGGAGCAAAAAACGTTACATTTAACGTTTTTTGCTCCCGGCGGTCCGCCACAACACGGCGCAACCGTCGCACGACGGTTGCGACGTGTGGCAAAGCGTCGCAATGCGTCGCTAATGTTAATCTATGGGGCAAAAACGCATCCTGCAAACAACTTTGCAGAATGCGTTTTTTGCCATAAACGACGCATTGCGACGTCTGGCAAAAAACGCCAGTGTGAAAGTAGCCTAATACATACCTGATCAGTGTGGTTCACACCTCTGGGACCTATCCCAATCTCAATAACTGGCACGCCCTGCGCCTTATCCCAGCCTGTGGATGTATCATACATGTCTATAGTATAATGCGAGTATCCCATTAGCAGTTTGTCTTTGGCTTGAGTACATTTTTATTTGGAAACCTATAAATTCTATTTTATATTATAGAACTATTTATTTTTATCTCCAGTGTCAACTGCAATTTAATTGTAATTTTCTTTTTACTTCAAATTATTTCCATCATCTAATGTAAATCAGTTAATTACATTTTCTTCTGGCTCAAAGCTTTGTTTATCGTTAAAACTTTATTTAATTTTTCATTTACTGTTTGCTTTTAATAGAATCTTTCTCTGATTAGAAAGACTTCCACAAGACCCCTGAATAAGAATAGGCTGCTCCAAAACACCCATCTAACATCTGCAGCGAGCATCGATCTTTGATTTGCCAATATGCATGATTTAGTCAGATCTCTGTCTCTTCAGAGGAAGGTTGGTAATGGCTTTTCTGCCAGTCAGCATGAACATGCTGTTTCACATGCAGCATTTCTATTTTGGCACATTGCGCAAGCACGTCACTTTTTTCATACATTTTTAGCGCACACCCTTTTCTGGGCCTTTTGGCTTAGGATAGGGAATTTTAAAATTCCCAGTTGAGGGTCTGACCAGTATCGCAGTGTCACCCTTTAACTGTGTCTTGCACTTGCATTTTTTGAATGCAGTTCCCTTACGGGTAACCTTCTGATAGCTTTGGTGGGAAGAGTACGTGGCCATTAAGTTCCACTCAACCCTGACCTCAGACCCTCGTCTCTCAGGATTGGAGTCGACCATCAATGGCTCCTAGTTCTCGCTTGGGTGGGAGACCAGGCAGATGCTAGAAGCGAGATTGGGTCGCCTTTGGCTTCGGCTAGAGGAGGCTATTTGTCCCTGTCCCTTGTTGTGGTCTTCGCTTGTTGAATAGGGTTACAGCTAATCATCTCCCAGTTCACTTTTTGTGGCACCTTTTAGTCCCTTTTTTATCGCATTTAGGAAAGAGAACGCGATCTAGGGGCTTTAAAAAAACTTTTTTTTCTGCACATGGAGAGGGCGCTATTGTCTTAGTTAAGAATTATTAGGTTATGTGATAGATTTTTTAATATAAGAAAGTCTGATCATCATTCTTTTACTAGGTCCCCTCTTTATGGCTCATGCACATGGCAGTATTTTTATGTTGCACACAGTCGTTTTGCTATCTAACCTCTCAAATCAGGAAGGTGGGAGACAGGGGAGAGGTGCACTCCTGTTGAAGGAGTTGAGAAAACCTCAGGAGAGAGATCTTCTTAATAGAGGAAATCCTTTTTTTTTAATTAACTCTTTCTCCAGATCCCAGAGTATAATAAATAGTATGTAAAAAAAAATTAAAAAATCCATTTACTCAAGTCTCCAGATCCCCTCCACGCTCCTCACCATCACCCATCCGGTCCTCATTCCATCCTTGGATCGCCATTGGCCACACTAAAGTCCTCAGGTTTCTCGCACTGATGCCATAGCATCTCGGGCCGTGATCTTTGGAAGCGCAAGGGCCAAGCTCTCCAAATCCTATGAAACCTGAAAGTCCCTCGATAGCGGTGGAGGCGTTCCACTCAAATTTATTTGCTCATCTCTAGTAACGTTGGATCAGTTTTGGAAGAAGTCCTGCTTTTCTTCAGGTATGTGTGTCAATTTGTAACTTTATCTTCATCTTTAAATGTCTGAAGTGTATCACTCCTAAAAAAAAAAAGAAAAAAAGAAGATGAACATCCTGAAATGTGCTAGAAACAAGAACAATTTGGTAACTGGAAGAACTTTACAAGAGAAAACCTGAAGATTTAGTGACCTTTAGTGATAAACCTTAAGACAGTAGTTATTCAAAGCAAAGTGAAATAAAAGCTCTTCCTCGCTTTGAAAGATCACTCTCAGCTTCTTGGCCTCGCAATAATGGCTGGAACATTTTTTTTCTTCCCCTCCTTTGACTTTCCTTTTCATCCGGACAGAAGGGGAAGGTCAATTTTATCCTATCCATTCTGTCCACAGCTTTCACCTGAAGGTTTTCGTAAGTCCTTTATGTTGCATGGTTTACGAGAATATGTTAAAATTACTAAGCTTAAGCAGCTGCTAAACTTCTATGATGGATTTAAATGGAATGGAAATGAGGAAACTTAATTAGGCTTCACTGCTCAGATTTTGTAAAATAAAGTATGCAGGGCTCTTTCATGTGTCACGTATAGCTTGAAAGGATAACTAGTATCTTGGATGATTGTTAGTCATTCATCGCCAACTCTTTAATAAGTAAAACCAAACCAAGGTGAATAAATTCATAGACTGCTCTATTATTAAAAAGTCTACATGTAGGAGTCGACATAAAATGTTCCTGACGATGACAGGTCACTGACTCTATACTAATTTTACCCAATGCCTATGCTAAGCTAGATTGCTACTTACTATGTTACAGTCGGACTTTAGTATAAACATATTTAAAGCGCATATGTCCTTCCACACAAAACCTGTAGAAAAGCATGGACCTGCTGCTCTTATCCCTTTTTAAGAACGTAAAATTGCTTTTGGTGTCAATAGCAGCCTATATGGTCCAGTAACTGTCCATATTCTCATGCTCTATAAGATGACATCCATACGTTTTCCTTGGGCGGCTACTTGTCACCAGCTTTCTGACAGCACCATAGATGACGGAACTTTTATTTCCTCACTTCCCAGTATGCATTACAGCTGCCATTATTTAATAGTTTGCCTGCCCAGAAGTGAAAGGCCACCTCTTTTTCATGTCTGTATGCAGTCTGACAGACAGGAGAGCAGGAGCAGAGAGATGTAAACTCAACCCCATGTCCTGGAAGTCTTCTTGGTGTCTCTGCTCTTAGAGATGGATTACACTTGACAACAACCAGGGTACGGAATGTTATACAGAAGGGAAACCGCTAATGGCCAGCACTTTGGATATTTTTTTCTGGAAGACTGGATACTACAATGATCATTTAAAGGGCAATTCCTGTTATATACAGTTAGGGCCAGAAATATTTGGACAGTGACACAATTTTCGCGAGTTGGGCTCTGCATGCCTCCACATTGGATTTGAAATGAAACCTCTACAACAGAATTCAAGTGCAGATTGTAACGTTTAATTTGAAGGGTTGAACAAAAATATCTGATAGAAAATGTAGGAATTGTACACATTTCTTTACAAACACTCCACATTTTAGGAGGTCAAAAGTAATTGGACAAATAAACATAACCCAAACAAAATATTTTTATTTTCAAAATTTTGTTGCAAATCCTTTGGAGACAATCACTGCCTTAAGTCTGGAACCCATGGACATCACCAAACGCTGGGTTTCCTCCTTCTTAATGCTTTGCCAGGCCTTTACAGCCGCAGCCTTCAGGTCTTGCTTGTTTGCGGGTCTTTCCGTCTTAAGTCTGGATTTCAGCAAGTGAAATGCATGCTCAATTGGGTTTAGATCTGGAGATTGACTTGGCCATTGCAGAATGTTCCACTTTTTGGCACTCATGAACTCCTGGGTAGCTTTGGCTGTATGCTTGGGGTCATTGTCCATCTGTACTATGAAGCGCCGTCCAATCAACTTTGCAGCATTTGGCTGAATCTGGGCTGAAAATATATCCCGGTACACTTCAGAATTCATCCGGCTACTCTTGTCTGCTCTTATGTCATCAATAAACACAAGTGACCCAGTGCCATTGAAAGCCATGCATGCCCATGCCATCACATTGCCTCCACCATGTTTTACAGAGGATGTGGTGTGTTATGGCTGGCAATCAGGCAACACAGCGTGCAGTAATCAGCGCACATACAGAGATCTGGCAATAACCAAAAACAATAGGACGAGCTCTGAGACGTGGAATCTCTGTAGACTGCAGTACCTGATCTATCCTCACACAACTGGAAGCAGCAGTGGATTGCGCCTATCCACTACCTATGCAACTCGGCACTGCCTGAGGAGCTGACTAGCCTGAAGATAGAAATACAAGCCTGACTTACCTCAGAGAAATACCCCAAAGGAATAGGCAGCCCCCACATATAATGACTGTTAGCAAGATGAAAAGACAAACGTAGGAATGAAATAGATTCAGCAAAGTGAGGCCCGATATTCTAGACAGAGCGAGGATAGCAAAGAGAACTATGCAGTCTACAAAAAACCCTAAAACGAAAACCACGCAAAGGGGCAAAAAGACCCACCGTGCCGAACTAACAGCACGGCGGTGCACCCCTTTGCTTCTCAGAGCTTCCAGCAAAAGATAATAACAAGCTGGACAGAAAAAACAGAAAACAAACTAGAAGCACTTATCTAGCAGAGCAGCAGGCCCAAGGAAAGATGCAGTAGCTCAGATCCAACACTGGAACATTGACAAGGAGCAAGGAAGACAGACTCAGGTGGAGCTAAATAGCAAGGCAGCCAACGAGCTCACCAAAACACCTGAGGGAGGAAGTCCAGAGACTGCAATACCACTTGTGACCACAGAAGTGAACTCAGCCACAGAATTCACAACAGTACCCCCCCCTTGAGGAGGGGTCACCGAACCCTCACCAGAACCCCCAGGCCGACCAGGATGAGCCACATGAAAGGCACGAACAAGATCTGGGGCATGGACATCAGAGGCAAAAACCCAGGAATTATCTTCCTGAGCATAACCCTTCCATTTGACCAGATACTGGAGTTTCCGTCTAGAGACACGAGAATCCAAAATCTTCTCCACAATATACTCCAATTCCCCCTCCACCAAAACAGGGGCAGGAGGCTCCACAGATGGAACCATAGGTGCCACGTATCTCCTCAACAACGACCTATGGAATACATTATGTATGGAAAAGGAGTCTGGGAGGGTCAGACGAAAAGACACCGGATTGAGAATCTCAGAAATCCTATACGGACCAATAAAACGAGGTTTAAATTTAGGAGAGGAAACCTTCATAGGTATATGACGAGAAGATAACCAAACCAGATCCCCAACACGAAGTCGGGGTCCCACACGGCGTCTGCGATTAGCGAAAAGCTGAGCCTTCTCCTGGGACAAGGTCAAATTGTCCACTACCTGAGTCCAGATCTGCTGCAACCTGTCCACCACATTATCCACACCAGGACAGTCCGAAGACTCAACCTGTCCTGAAGAGAAACGAGGATGGAACCCAGAATTGCAGAAAAATGGAGAGACCAAGGTAGCCGAGCTGGCCCGATTATTAAGGGCGAACTCAGCCAACGGCAAAAATGACACCCAATCATCCTGGTCAGCGGAAACAAAACATCTCAGATATGTTTCCAAGGTCTGATTGGTTCGTTCGGTCTGGCCATTAGTCTGAGGATGGAAGGCCGAGGAAAAAGATAGGTCAATGCCCATCCTACCACAAAAGGCTCGCCAGAACCTCGAGACAAACTGGGAACCTCTGTCAGAAACAATATTCTCAGGAATGCCATGTAAACGAACCACATGCTGGAAGAACAAAGGCACCAAATCAGAGGAGGAAGGCAATTTAACCAAGGGCACCAGATGGACCATTTTAGAAAAGCGATCACAGACCACCCAAATGACAGACATCTTTTGAGAAACGGGAAGGTCAGAAATGAAATCCATCGAAATATGTGTCCAAGGCCTCTTCGGGACCGGCAAGGGCAAAAGCAACCCACTGGCACGTGAACAGCAGGGCTTAGCCCTAGCACAAATTCCACAGGACTGCACAAAAGCACGCACATCCCGTGACAGAGATGGCCACCAGAAGGATCTAGCAACCAACTCCCTGGTACCAAAGATTCCTGGATGACCGGCCAGCACCGAACAATGAAGTTCAGAGATAACTTTTCTAGTCCACCTATCAGGGACGAACAGTTTCTCGGCCGGACAACGATCAGGTTTATTAGCCTGAAATTTCTGCAACACTCTCCGCAAATCAGGGGAGATGGCAGACACAATGACTCCTTCCTTGAGGATACTCGCCGGCTCAGATAACCCCGGAGAGTCGGGCACAAAACTCCTAGACAGAGCATCCGCCTTCACATTTTTAGAGCCCGGAAGGTATGAAATCACAAAATCAAAACGAGCAAAAAACAACGACCAACGGGCCTGTCTAGGATTCAAGCGCTTGGCAGACTCAAGATAAGTAAGGTTCTTATGATCAGTCAAAACCACCACGCGATGCTTAGCACCCTCAAGCCAATGACGCCACTCCTCGAATGCCCACTTCATGGCCAGCAACTCTCGGTTGCCCACATCATAATTACGCTCAGCAGCAGAAAATTTCCTGGAAAAGAAAGCACATGGTTTGAACACTGAGCAACCAGAACCTCTCTGTGACAAAACCGCCCCTGCACCAATCTCAGAAGCATCAACCTCGACCTGGAACGGAAGAGAAACATCAGGTTGACACAACACAGGGGCACAGCAAAAACGACGCTTCAACTCCTGAAAAGCTTCCACGGCAGCAGAAGACCAATTAACCAAATCAGCACCCTTCTTGGTCAAATCGGTCAATGGTCTGGCAATGCTAGAAAAATTACAGATGAAGCGACGATAAAAATTAGCAAAGCCCAGGAATTTCTGCAAACTTTTTAGAGATGTCGGCTGAGTCCAATCCTGGATGGCCTGAACCTTAACCGGATCCATCTCGATAGTAGAAGGGGAAAAGATGAACCCCAAAAATGAAACTTTCTGCACACCGAAGAGACACTTTGATCCCTTCACGAACAAGGAATTAGCACGCAGTACCTGGAAAACCATTCTGACTTGCTTCACATGAGACTCCCAATCATCTGAGAAGATCAAAATGTCATCCAAGTAAACAATCAAGAATTTATCCAGATACTCACGGAAAATGTCATGCATAAAAGACTGAAAAACAGATGGAGCATTGGCAAGTCCGAACGGCATCACCAGATACTCAAAATGACCCTCGGGCGTATTAAATGCCGTTTTCCATTCATCTCCCTGCCTGATTCTCACCAGATTATACGCACCACGAAGATCAATCTTAGTAAACCAACTAGCCCCCTTAATCCGAGCAAACAAGTCAGAAATCAATGGCAAGGGATACTGAAACTTAACAGTGATCTTATTAAGAAGGCGGTAATCAATACACGGTCTTAGCGAACCATCCTTCTTGGCTACAAAAAAGAACCCTGCTCCCAATGGTGACGACGATGGGCGAATATGTCCCTTCTCCAGGGACTCCTTCACATAACTGCGCATAGCGGTGTGTTCAGGTACGGACAAATTAAATAAACGACCCTTAGGGAATTTACTACCAGGAATCAAATCGATAGCACAATCACAATTCCTATGCGGAGGAAGGGCATCAGACTTGGACTCTTCAAATACATCCTGAAAGTCCGACAAGAACTCTGGGATGTCAGAAGGAATGGATGACGAAATAGACAAAAATGGAACATCACCATGTACTCCCTGACAACCCCAGCTGGTTACCGACATAGAGTTCCAATCCAATACTGGATTATGGGTTTGTAGCCATGGCAACCCCAACACGACCACATCATGCAAATTATGCAGTACCAAAAAGCGAATAACTTCCTGATGTGCAGGAGCCATGCACATGGTCAGCTGGGCCCAGTACTGAGGCTTATTCTTGGCCAGAGGTGTAGCATCAATTCCTCTCAACGGAATAGGACACCGCAAAGGCTCCAAGAAAAATCCACAACGTTTAGCATAATCCAAATCCATCAGATTCAGGGCAGCGCCTGAATCCACAAACGCCATGACAGAATATGATGACAAAGAGCACATTAAGGTAATGGACAAAAGGAATTTGGACTGTACAGTACCAATAACGGCAGAGCTATCGAACCGCCTAGTGCGTTTAGGACAATTAGAAATAGCATGAGTAGAATCACCACAATAGAAACACAGTCTGTTCAGACGTCTGTGTTCGTGCCGTTCTACTTTAGTCATAGTCCTGTCGCACTGCATAGGCTCAGGTTTACTCTCAGACAATACCGCCAGATGGTGCACAGATTTACGCTCGCGCAAGCGACGACCGATCTGAATGGCCAAGGACATAGACTCATTCAAACCAGCAGGCATAGGAAATCCCACCATTACATCCTTAAGAACTTCAGAGAGACCCTTTCTGAACAAAGCCGCTAGTGCAGATTCATTCCACAGAGTGAGTACTGACCATTTTCTAAATTTCTGACAATATACTTCTACATCATCCTGACCCTGGCATAAAGCCAGCAGATTTTTCTCAGCTTGATCCACTGAATTAGGCTCATCGTAAAGCAATCCCAGCGCCTGGAAAAATGCATCAACATTACTCAATGCAGAATCTCCTGGTGCAAGAGAAAACGCCCAGTCCTGTGGGTCGCCGCGCAAAAAAGAAATAATAATCAAAACCTGTTGAATAGGATTACCAGAAGAATGAGGTTTCAAGGCCAAAAATAGCTTACAATTATTTCTGAAGCTCAGGAACTTAGTTCTGTCACCAA